>NW_022103901.1:14647003-14654249 GCF_000313985.2 Echinops telfairi | reverse complement strand
GGCCCGGGCCAGCCCGCGCGGGGCCCCTGCTCACCCCCGCGACCCCAGCGAGCCAGGCGGCAGCGGCTCCCGGGCAGGAAATAGTGAACCGGGTGGGGCAGGCACACGGGCCGCGGGGCCACGCTCAGGTTCACGGGCGCGCGCAGCTGCAGCAGCGCCAGGTCCGAGCCGCCGTCCCGCGAGGCGTTCTCGTGCGGCACGAAGCGCGCCACCCGCTCCGCGCGCGGGCCCGAGGGCAGCAGCACGCGCCAGGCCTCGAGGTCGGAGATGGCTGGGCTACGGGGGGGCCAAGGCATCCCCCCATCCCGGATTTAGACTCCGAATCTCCGGGCTGGGGCCCTACGTCCCCACCCCCCTCCCGACCACCCTCGTTTGTACACCTCCCTTGGGGACCCCACATGGGACATTGAACTTGCACTATCCCAGTCCCCTCCCGCAAGGAGCCCAGCGGCTTAGCATTGAGTTGCTAACCCTCAAGGTTAAAGGTTCAAACCCACCTGACACTCTTGTCTGTGTGCGGGAAAGATTTAGTTTTAGGGTTACTTTGAGCGGTGGCAGTGTTTGCTTGTCTTGCCCCCCTCCTCCTCTCTTCCAGGTGGGGGTCCACACCCAAGGGGGAAGGGCTGGGACCAGGATTTGAAATCTCAGTCCCTCCCCAGGACAGTTCTCACTCACTCTGGAAAGCAGCTGGCAGGCGCCAAGACCCAGCTCTCCGAAACCAGCGCCCCATGGCAGGGTCTGAAGCCTGGCACCATCACCTGGGTCTCCCAGGGCCATGCCCCTGGCCTCGGGGCCTTCCCACACACTGTTGAGGGGGGAAGCCTGGGTCAGAGGCCCCCTGCCGCCAAGCTCACATTCCTGCAAACTCCTCTCCACCTTAAATCTTCCATCTGCAGGACCCATCCAAGGGTCCTGGTCCCTCACCTGGCAGGGCAATGGTGCAGTTCTCTTCGGCGGGCTCCGGGGGCTCTGGCTGGGGCCCCTGAGGGTGGGCAGGAAAGGCAGGCCCAGGCGTGGAGCCCATCACCTGTTCCTGGATCCAGGCCTCATAGGGAGCCACAGCTGTGAAGACTCCTGGCCGGTTCCTCCGTCCACAGCCAAAGCCAAAGCTGGTGATTCCCACCTGGAACCAGCGACCACCTGCTTCACACACCAGAGGGCCTCCAGAGTCACCCTGAAAATAGATGAGGAAGTGTCGGGGTGGGGGTGGAGGGCGGAGCAGCCCAGAGACCCACCACCTCATCCCTGGCCTCCTTGCAAGGCCTCTCTGTCTTTGTTGGCTCCACACGCAGCCCCAGGGCCCATGGGTCAGCCCTGTGACTTGGGGCAGCCTACCTGGGGAGGCCTCCTGTGTACTTCCTACATTTCTACCCAGAAGAAAGATTTGTAAAGCAGGAAGACCCATGAGCTAGCCAAAGCCAACGGCACCAAGCTTCTAGGGTAAAGGGCACACAAAGGAGTCAGGCCACATTTAGAACCAAATGCTGCTGCTTCAAGAAACAGGTCCAATCAAATCCGCTTCTTGGTCCCTCTTGAGTCCAGTCTATTGATGAGTGAGTTAACAGAGATGGCTTTCCAGAGAAAGAGGCTGTTAGAATTGGCAGCAAGAAGGGACCATTTGAAAGCAAGGACGCAGAAGTAGAAGGCAGAGTCGCTCCAACAATGGTTCCAGGCCATTTCATGGCGGGGCACTGTCCCTACGGTGTGTCTTTGACTCAGGGTCAGGCGGAGGCTCACAATGAAGGTTCAGGACTATCCGGAGCTGTGCTGTCCAATAGGTCCATGCATAGCTATTGGAATTCATTACAAAAAAACAAACTCACAGCGACCCTGCAGGACAGGGTAGAACCGCCCTTGTAAATATCTGAAACTGGAACTCCTTATGGGAGTAGAAAGCCCCACCTTTCTCATTCCTCACCAGCACCTCCTCACTAGCCACCTAACGAAGGCTCCACAGTGAGAGGTGGCTTCTGAGCGGGGTGGTGCAGATCATGGAAGATGGACACCATCACAAAAGTTCAAGAAAGCGGGGGATTATGTCCCGGAAAAGGAGCCGTGGTGGCATAGTGGTTAGGCGTTGGGCTGCTAACAGCAAGGTTAGCAGTTCAAAACCACCAGCCACTCCTTGGGAGAAAGACAAGGTTTTCTACTCTGTTACACTGTCTGAAACCCACAGGGGCAATTCTACTCTATCCTAGGGGATCTCGATGAGTCAGAATCAACTTTTTGGCCGTGAGTTTGAATTTATATCCCTGAATCCTGGGGGCTCAGAATTGGGAGGGGCCCTGGCGGTCCTCTACTTCAACTCCTCATGACCACCATGCATGCCCGAGTGCCCTCAAATCACTAAGTTTCTAGGGGAAATGGTTAAAAGTTACTATCTGTGGGCTTTCAGCCAGCGAGCCCTTCAGGGAAGGTTGACTTTGGTCTGCAAAACCATTTATTGAGCAGCTACTAAATAGGTGTTGTGCTATGAGCTGGGACCGGAAACATTATGCTTATTGAGAGCTAGGACATATTTAGTTCTTTTTTTTTTTTAACATTTTGTTAGGGGCTCATACAACTGTTATCGCAATCCATACACACATCAATTGTGTAAAGCGCATTTGTACATCATTCTCAAAACATTTTCTCTCCACTTAAGCCCCCGACATTAGGTCCTCATTTTTCCCCTCCCTCCCCTCTCCCCCCCAACATATTTAGTTCTTAGTACGGTCCAGGCACTGGTGGCGTAGTGGTTACCCATTAGACTGCTAACCACGAGGTCGGCAGTTTGAAACCACCAGGGGCTCTTCGGGAGAAAGAGGAAGCTTTCTACTCCCGTCAAGAGTGACGGTTTCAGAAACCCACAGGGGCATTTCTCCCTGACCTATAAGGTCGCTGTGAGAGTCGGCATCAACTCAAGGCAGTGAGACAGGGAGGAGGCCAGGCACTGTTAGGAGTTCACCTGTGAGGTGGGCAATATCATCATCTCTGGCTTCCAGAGGAGGACAGTTGGGCAGACGGGGGTAAGACCAGTGTCACACAGTTAATAGGGTGGTGGTCCTAGACCTCTGACTAGATCATTCCTCTCTGAGGCTGGCACTGAGCTGTCGCATGATAGTGCCAGAAATAACGGTGCCCACTTGGGGGGCGCTAAGTTCTGTCCATTCTCCACCCCCACATCAGTGCCATCCCTTGGCACACTTATCTACTCCTTACACTGCTTCCCATTGGCAGGACCAGGTAGGTTCACGCGTCTCCCCTCACCTGGCAGGTGTCTCTGCGGCCCTCTGGGTAACCAGCGCACAGCATCCCGGGCAATAGCTGGAAGGTGAGGTTGAAGGGGCCGGGCCGGTTGTAGAGACATTGACAGGCAGCCGCTCCCAGCAGCTTTAACTCCACTTGCTGCAGCATCCAGGGCAGAGGCAAAGGATCTGGGGCGGGCAGAATCCAAGAGCAGAGACTGTGAGGTCAGGCTAGAGAGCCCAGTTCCCCCGGGCTCAGCTTTGTCCCCCTCCAGCTGCTTCCTTGACGCCTCAGCCCACCACCTGCCAAACCAGCTCACGCGAGGGCCTCCGTGGATGGTTGTGGGGTTGTGTACTGCACATAAAGGCCTCAGCCAACCAGAGATGTGTCTGGGAGCAGAAGTCACTGAGCCAGGACCCTGCTGTGGGGTTTCCTTGGTCCAGAGAGGGTACCTTTTTCATAAAGATGTCATAGGGGGACCCAAAGCCCATCTGTAGGCCACTGGACGTCCCCTTACAGAAGGGTCTCGGGGAGGAGACGAGCCAATCAGGGTGTGATGTAGCAACGATGAAACATACAACTTTCCTCTAGTTCCTAAATGCTTCCTCCTCCCCCACTATCATGATCCCAATTCTACCTTACAGATCTGGCTAGACCAGAGGATGTGCACTGATACAGATAGGAACTGGAACCACAGGGAATCCAGGATGGATGATCCCTTCAGGACCAGTGGGGTGAGTGGCGGCGATACTGGGAGGGTGGAGAGAGGGTGGGTTGGAAAGGGGGAACTGATTACAAGGATCTACATGTGACCTCTTCCCTGGGGGACGGACAACAGAAAAGTGTGTGAAGGGAGACGTCGGACAGGGCAAGATATGACAAAATAATAATTTATAAATTATGAAGGGTTCGTGAGGGAGGGGGAGCGGGGAGGGAGGGGAAAAATGATGAGCTGATGCCGGGGGCTTAGGTGGAGAGCAAATGTTTTGAGAATGATGAGGGCAATGAATGCACAAATGTGCTTTACACAAATGATATACGTATGGATTGTGATAAGATGTCATAGGAATTAGACCTGGCCCAGGACCAAGTTGCCATCCTGGGCATCCTCTCTGACCCTTCTCTCGACTGCCCCTGGCCTGAGCGAGTCCCAAGTCCTTGAACGGATCAGTTGTGCTTTGGGGGGCATTCTTGCGGCATCTGTCCTAGTTCAGGCAGCCTAGCCTCGGGGCTAGATGATATCCCAGCTTCTCTTCTCTCTGGATGCTCCTGTCCATCAGAGGAATGATCCAAGAGGTCAGCTCTGATTTCATCGGAGTACGTGGAATGCTTCCACCTTGGACCTCAGCCCTTTCTGAAATGAGCCCCTTCTTAGGAAAAGCAAGTCTCGACCCCTAGGAAGGTGGGCCGCTCTCCTGCTCTGCCGCTGACTCAGAATCCCGCGGCTCAGGCATTGGCCTAGGGAGGCTGGAAGTGGGGATCCACCAGGGGGCTTTGGGAATTGTGGGGTGATCCCTGAACCTGGTGTGCCGTGGGGTTTCTCTGACCTTGACGTCCACACAATTCAGTCTTAGCAGCCTCTGCTGCCTGCCTTTCTCCCAGCTGGGCAGACAGGCCCTTCATCTAATAGGCCTTCCTTGGATCCCTGGGATCTGCTGCCCTAGCTCCAGGGCCTTTCTGCACAGCCAGCTGATGGCCTCTCTGCACAAAATCTCCCCAGAAACCTCCTGGACTGAATGAAAGGAGGCTGGAAGTGGGCATCTGCCGCACACCTGCTGCAGGCCCGGCGCTGTGCTTTAGTGGGGTAACATGACTCGCCTGAGGTAAACGTAGCCCCAAAACAGTCTCACTGCGATGCCAGGCTGCTGTCAGTATGGATTGCAACTCAACCGCAAGAAACCAGACTTCCTCACCACTGGACCAAGAGAAAAGCAAGGATGTCACGTTGAAGCCCAGGGTGCTCCGGACCCGGGACCCGTGCCAGGGCATTTCCCATGGCTTCATGTGCACGTGAAAGTTGGACACCGAATAAGGAAGACCGTCGAAGACTCGGTGCGTTTGAACTGTGGTGCTGGAGAAAAATATGGAACGTACCACGGGCTGCCAAAAGGACAGACACGTCTGTGTTGGAAGAAGTATGGCCGGAGGCTCCTCAGAGGCCAGGATGGTACGACTTTGTCTTACATACTTTGGACACAGGGTCAGGAGAGGCTAGTATTTCGTGGAGAAGGACCTCCTGCTTGGTAAAGTGGAGGAGCGGCAAGAGAGAGGGAGGCCCTCAAGGAGATGGATGGGCACAGGGGCTGCAGCAATGGGCTCTGGCCGAGGACCTATTGTGAGGACGGCACAGGAGTGGGCAGTGTTTCGTTCAGGGTCGCTATGGGTCACCACCGACTGGACGGCACCTCACAACAACAACAATAGCAGAGCAAGGGACAACGTCCTGATAAACGGAGATAAGATGGACGCTGTCCCCGATTTCATCTTGCGGGGGTCCCCAATCAAAGGTCCTGGAAGCAGCAGTGGAGACGTCAACTGACGTATACCGCTGGGCGCGAATCTGTCACACCGTTTCAGGTATTAAAAAGCAAACGTGCCACGCTGAGGGCTAAAGCATGCCTGACCCACGCCAGGTATTTTCTCTTCTTTTTAAAAAATGATGATTTTTTTTTTAAGCCAAGATCTTTTCAATCACCTTATAGGCCTGTGAAAGTTGGATACTGAATAAGGAAGAACGGATGCATTTGAGCTATATTGTTTGCAAGGCGTTTTGCAAACACCGTGGACTTCCAGAAGAAGAATAGCAAAAGATCTCTTGGGAGAAGTTCAACCTGAATGCTCCTTAGAAGTGAGGATGGGGAGGCTGGTCTCAAGACCCTCTCGGGTGGGGTAGAACTGTCCCCGCAGGTTCCCCGAGACTGTGAAACTTTAGAAAGCTTTATCTTTCTCCCTTCGAGAGGCTGGTGGTTTTTAACTGCCGATCTTGCCGTTAGCGGCCCAAGGAGAAGCTCAGTAGCCACCAGTGCTCCAGTCCCTGGAAAGGGAGGCCTTGCATGCTAAGGCAGAGGGTCCACGGGAAACAGGAAGATCCTCCTGGAGGTACATGGACACCACGGCCTCTGTAATTGGCCCAAGGATAGCAACACTCCTGCGGAGGGTCGCTGGCCGGGCCAGGCACCATGCTATTACCTTTATGTGGATGTAACTCCGCCCCACGCCTCCCCAACACCAAATGGAACCCAGCCAACATGCATGGACGTGTCCAGCACAATCGTCCTCATTTTCCGGGGGAGGAAACTGAGGCTGAGTGAGGAGACAAAAAACCTGCCACAAAGGAGGCACGAGGGGACGGTGGCTGCCAGCTAGGCTTGAGAAAACCTCCCTGCTATCTCATCTATTCCAATCTCACACGGCTCTCTAGGGCAGGGTGTCAAACTGGTGCCCACGATCCTCGGAAATAAAATGAAAATAGAAAAAATGGTGATGAAGAAAATAGCGCTTAGGGGAGATGGAGGCAAAACCGTACACACGATATTCCCTCATGAGCCCTTTAACTACTGAAGACGAGGAGACCCATGGCCCAGTGCCTCTCCTGGGGCCGTGGACGTGGATAAACGCGCTGACTCAGTTCTAGCGACGTTTGGAAGCGATCTGTCTGCCCCTCTCAGTGTCATGTCACGTCATGTAAACAGATGCCAACAGCGAACAGGTTGAAAAGAGCATTCCGGGCTGTGCTGTGAGGAATCATACCTAGCGGCAGCGCTAGTGAACATTTTTAGAGGGAGGCCATTATGATTGTGCAAAGTCACGTCTGTCAGCTGTCCAACGTTTTGTGTTTTTTATTAGTTACTTTGTTATTTTTTCCGGTCACAGCATAAGAGGTGAGTGAAAACCAGCAGGAGGAAAGCGCTGGCAAGTTTGGGGTAAAAAAGAATAATTTTAGTTTTGTAAACTAAATTAGATTCAACAGAATCATTTTAGTGTTGTAAACTAAATTAGATTCAATAGATGTTTAAAT
>NW_022103901.1:14643531-14645492 GCF_000313985.2 Echinops telfairi | reverse complement strand
TTTGGTTATCGATGGAGCTATTAACCATTGCACTCCCAGGACTCCCTCCTTATTACCGAGCCACCCTTAACTTCCTTTAAGGCCCATGGTTCGCCAGGCCGATCTTACCTAGATCCTCAGGGTCTTCTTGGGAAGGGCTGAGAGCTAGGACGGAAAGGGCAGAGGAGGAAGACACTGCCTGTGACCGCTAGTCCCCACTCCCCACTCCTCCATCTTCTTGTCCCCTACGTTCCCTTCCCCAATTTCCTTTCAGCCCCGCTGCCAGCACCCACGTTACCCTACCTCTCTCCCGGCGGTCTCACCTGAGTCCTGGAAGTCTCCTGGGGCGGAGCTGATGGCTGGGGAGGTAGCAGGAAGCAGAGAGAGGTCGGGACGCCCATCCACCCTCTGTGATCTCGCTGACGCCTTCCTTTCCTAGGACCTATGACTTTCCTTCCCCCTTGCCAACGAAACCCTCTTCTTCTCTTCCCCACACCCCCATCGCCTCCCTCTCCGGAGGCTCCCCTCCCCTTCCTCCGCAGGCTGATTTCCTCCCACTCGGACACCCCATTCTGCACCCAGAGCCCAGGAGGCCTGCTGCAAAAACTCCCCAGATACTAGGACCTAGGTCCCTTGCCGCTCTACCCCAAGGTTACCAAGGATCATGAATGGAAGCAGCAGGTGCTGGGACATGGCACAAGGAGCGGGAGAGGTCTGCTGCCTGTCCCAGTTCTGTCACTGCGAGGCAGCTCTGGGACTCCTGATGGTCTGGGAACAGCCCCACCCTCTCTGGCTGCAGCCCATCTCTGGGAATCTGAGAGCATCAGAGGCTGGAAGGGGGAAGTAGGGAACTCGAGGGCCACACCCAGAACCCTGTGAGCATCTCACAGCCCTGAAGACCCAGGACAAAGGGTGAGGGGCAAGTATCCCAGCTCCAGGATATCTGATGGGTGGGGGGAGGAGGGCGGCGTGGAGAACCTTGTGGGCAAAGGTGGCAGGAGCGGACAGTGTGAGCCTGGGAGACCAGTGTCCTGGGTCTTTGGTGAAGAGGCAAGGCGGGTTGGGGGGGCAGGGGTGAGGACCACTGGGGAGGTAGCCCCTCGCTGGTGTGACTCACCTGAGACCTCACTTCTGTTTGGGGTGCAGCTGCCCCGATGGCCTGGCCTTTTCTTCTCACACAGCTCTGGTTACTGGAGTTGCTGGCCAGGTTTGGGGCGGGAGCCCTGGGGAATTCAATCTCATCCAAACAAAAGGATCATAGATCCTGGCCGCCTGGGCTGGACACAGGGATCCTGGGAAGGGGGTGTGTGTGCAGGGGGGCTGAAAAGGCCAAAAAAGACTCCACCCCTCTCTATATTGGGATGTGCACTCTCCCTCTGTCCATTCAGGAAACACATGGACCGCTGAGAAGAAGTAAGGAGAATTTCACCCTTTCATGACCCGAGGGACATATATGGCCCACCTGCATTTTATTCTTCTGGGGTTGATTGGGCAGCCCTGTTTGTTGTAAGCTAACAGCTTGCATGACCACTATAACCCCTGAGGTTCCAATTTTGTGTATTAAGCGGCGCGAGTGGCTGCAGGGTGACCGAACTTCTCTCAAACCCCAGCAGCCCCTCACTGGTGCAAGGGGTCCACTGATGAAGGTGTTTAAAAGCAAAGCCCGGAGGACAGGTGGCAGGTCTGGGTTCTATCACACAGCTGTACAAACAATTTCCAGGAGCCAAAGCAAGCGCTCATTTACAGAAACGGAAGGATACATTCTGGGAACACTCAAACATTCAAGGTTGTGAAGGGTCCTCGGGCCCTGGCTCTGACCCTTGAGATGTCCTGAGAACACAGGCAGGGGTTGGGTCGGGAGGAGTTCCAACAATCTTAAAATGGCGTTGCCTATGTCAAATCGGCTTCCACACACTGACTGTGCGTGCAGCCTCTGGGAGAAGACCTGTAATTGGGCGCATGTCACACGTGACTGGTGTTGC
>NW_022103901.1:14641651-14642916 GCF_000313985.2 Echinops telfairi | reverse complement strand
TGGGTCCGTGGAAAACTGTGCATAACTTCCGGAAGACCGTCCTTCTAAGCCGTTTTACGGGAAAAGATTTCATGTGGAAGTCAGGGCCCTCTTCCTTCCGTTTGCTGTCATCCATGTTCACTGCGAAGCACTTCCGTTGCTCAGGGGGACCCAGTTTATTCCCTGGTTCTGGGTAGTTCTTCCCGTCCCCACTGACAACGCCAGACAGAGGGCAGGCAGTGCTGCGCCGGTACCTCCGGCGCCAATAACACTGAGAGAGGCATCAAACTCGCTGCTTCCTGGTCTGTCCGAGGGAGGATCTGGTTCAGCATGTTGGCGGCTACGGCCTCAGGTCCGGAAGGAGAGAACAGATTTGGCAGGCCCAGGAGCTGGGACTCTCTGCCTGTAACTCTTTACAGGGTTGGAGAACCCTGTCTTTCTCCATGGTATCAACGAAAAGTTCAAGGTGGGAAATAATTCGGTCATGAAGGAACTTTGTGGTAAAAAGGAAACCAACGAAGGACCTGTTAGGGAGCTAGAGGCAGAAACCAGGGGTTGTCTCTCTACATGCCAAGGCCTCCCTTTCCCCCCCTTACAGGAAGTTGGAAGCCAATAAAGGCTAGAGGGCTTGCAAATTCAGGCCCTTGAGCCAGGGAGCCAGTACACCTGGGTGGGCCCCAATCAAGGCCAGGTGGCCTTCATTCAGCCAATGGGGTCAACCAGTATCCTCGACCACACCTCCCAGGGGGAGGGCCCTAAGCAGCCACAACCGGGAGCCCATGCCCTCTTGTCCACCTGCTCCTTAGCCCTGCTGCTGTTTCTCTGGCCTCAGGGGGCCTGGGTAAAACCTGAAACTTCTTCTGTCCTTTATAAAACTCACTTGGATCACACAGGCCCGAGAGGACTCTAACGACTGATAGATGGTAAAGCACTCTGAGTCTAGCACCAGTGACTCAGACCCTGAGGCGCAAGGGGGAGGGAACCGTCACTTGCTGTCGGTGCCACAACTACAGAAGGAAACACCCCCCCGCTCCGCACCACCCTGGACTTGAGGCCATTATTGCAGCCGCTGGGTCAGTTTTTCTCTTGGAGGGTCCTCCTCTTTGTTGCTGCCCTTCCACTTTACCAAGCATGATGCCCTTCTCCAGGGACGAGTCTCTCCTGGGAACTTGCCCAAAGTAGGTGAGGTGAAGTCTCCCGATCCTTGCCTCCAAGGAGCATTCTGGCATGCTCTTGCAAGCCAGACTGGTTTGTCCTCTTGGCTGTCCATGGTATTTCCAATATCC
>NW_022103901.1:14625335-14640156 GCF_000313985.2 Echinops telfairi | reverse complement strand
GACACCGCCAGGGCTCCCGTATGTTAACGAGCCATCCCAATTGGTAGAAGGCCCTGGAGGACAGTGGGAATGCAAAACCCATCGGCAGAGTCTCTAATCAGATGAAGCCGCTGGTAGATCCCCCCAAGATTCTTCTAGGTGCATGGATATTTATTTCTTGCTTGTTCTATGACAAAAATTTCTTCCCTGGCCTTTTAAATATTCACTGTGGTCTTTTCTTTCTTACCCACGATTTGTAACTTTATCTCTGTATTACTTTATCCTTACCACTTTATTTTTTCTGCTTTTTACGGTTTCTGATGCACAGCATAGAAGGAGTAGAGGCACAGGGTTAAGGGTTTCTAGGGGAGGTTGGGGTGGAGGGTGGGAGACAAGGAGGGTCAGGGAGTTGAGGGAGCTAACAATGTATGTGGGAGGAGGGAGGGCGCACTCTCTGGACCTGATGATGATACACAGCTCCTTTTCAAAGCGATTTAACCATGAGGGAGTGGGGAGAGAAAATGTTCTAAAATTGATGGTGTGATCTGTAGATTAAATGCCAATAAAACTGCTTAAAAAAAAGAATTGCCATCTCAGAAGGGCTCTTATCACAATCTTATCACAACTCTTATCACAATCCATACATGCATGCCATGCCCACAAGGGCAGGTCTACCCTGTCCTACAGGGTCACCAGGGGTGGGAATCTTAGTGATTTTCTAGGTCTGACATTTCATTATTATATTTTACTTTGTCTCCTGGAGCTGCCCTTTGAAACTTTCTGCTCAGCTCTCTGACGCTGTCATTTCTTCCACGGGCCTCACCTGCTCTGTGACTCAGAACATGTTTCCAAGTCTCTTCTGGCATCTGCTTTGATCTTTTCCTTCTCCTTCATGACCTTCTGCTTTCTTCGGGAATGTCCTTCTTGATGTCCTCCCACGGCTCATCGGGATCCCTGTCCTCAGTGCTCAGGGCAGCAGACCTGTCCTGGGGTGTTCTCAAAATCCAGGTGGGAGATGCTCAAGGCTGTATTTTGGCTCTTGTGGACTTATTTTAATTTTCCTCAATTTGAACCTGAACTTACGTGTGAACAACTGGTGGTCTGTTTCATAGTCATCCCCTGGCCTGATTTTGAGGGTCTCCATCCTCTCTTACTCACGGATGTAGTCGATTTGATTTCTGTGTATTCTATCTGGAGAAGTCCATGTGTATAGTGGCTGCTTGTTTTGCTGGGGGAAGAAAAAGGTATTTACTATGAATAAATTGTTGGTCTTGCAAAATTCTTTAAAAAAAAAAATCATTTTTGGGGAGGCTCGTGCAACTCTTATCACAATCCATACATGCATCCATTGTGTCAAGCACATTTGTTGCCATCATCATTCTCAGAACATTTGCTTTCTACTTGAGCCCTTGATATCAGTTCCTCATTTCTCCCCCCTCCTGCCCCACTGCCCCCTCCCTCATGATTTATAAATTATTATTATTTTGTCATGTCTTACACTGTCCATTGTCTCCCTTCACCCACTTTTCTGTTGTCCGTCCCCCGGGAGGAGGTTATATGTAGATCCTTGTGATTGGTTGGTCTTGCAAAATTCTGTCATGTGATTGCCAGCTTCATTTCTATCACCAAGGTCACATTTTCCAACTACTGTTCCTTCCTCGTTGTTTGTAACATTTGCATTCCAATCACCAATCATTGTCGATGCATCCTGATTACATGTTTGGTCAATTCAGACAGAAGACGTTGGTAAAATTCTTTAATTCCTTCATCACTAGTTTTCATGACTGGTGCATTCATTTGAGTAATAGTTGGATTTGTTGGAGTTCGTGGAATGCAGAAACATAATCCAATCACAGACAACATTGCACTTTGCGATAGATCTCAAACCGATTACAGGGATCTTTATATAACCTCCTCCCTGGGGGATGGACAACAGAAAAGTGGGTGAAGGGAGACGTCGGACAGTGTAAGGTATGACAAAATGATAATTTATAAATTATCAAGGGTTCATGAGGGAGGACAGAGTAGGGAGGGAGGGGGAAAAACGAGGAGCTGATGCCAAGGGCTTAAGTGGAGAGCAAATGTTTTGAGAATGATGAGGGCAACGAATGTGCAAATGTGCTTGACACAATTGATGTATGTATGGATTGTGCTAAGAGTTGTATAAGCCCCCAATAAAATGATTTAAAAAAAAAAGATAGATCTTGAAATGCCCTTTATGCCAATGAATGCAACACCATTCCTCTTGATTGTGTCATTCCCAGAACAATAAACCATACGCTTTTCTGATTTGAAATGGCCAATACAAAATGGCCATTTCAGCTCACTAACACCTAGGATCTCAGGCGGTGTGCTTTCCATTTCATTTCTGAGGACGTCCAATTTTCCTAGATTCACGGTTTGAACATTCCATGTTCTGATTATTAGTAGATTTTTGCGGTTTGTTTATTTTTCTTTCTCATTTTGAGTCTTGCCCATCAGCAAACAAAGGTCCCAAAGGCTTTTTACGCCCATGAACATTATTCTGGTCGACTTTTCTCAGGCCTGTTTTGAGCGCCTTCTGACCCGAGAGGCTCATCTTCTGGCCCTGACTCTGACAGTGTTCTGCTTCCCTTCATCAGGCCTGCAGTCGCTGGCAGTGTCCTGCTGCTATCCCAAGGGTTTCAGCGGCCAGTCCCCCCAAAGTGGACGCCTCTTCCTTCTCCCTAGTCGGTTTTTCACCTGGAAGTCCTGCCCAAACCTGTTCACGTTGGGGGACGCTGCCAGCGTTTGACATAGCTTCCAGCATCACAGCAACACACAAGCCACCACAACACGAGAAACCCAGACAAGTGGTCCTTTTACTATTTTGTGGGGTCCACAAATAGTTGTTCCTTGGTGAATGCCTTACTCTAGCCAGCACAATGTCTGCCAGCTGCAGCTGTACAGCTTGAAGTCCGTGTGAGCCGGAATCAACCCCACGGCGTTGAGTTTGGTTTCAAATCTTCGGGCTGTATTCGTGGGAGTGGCGTGCTGTGTCGCGTGGCAGTTCTACGTTTCCTATTGTTGAGGAATCGTCACACTCTCTCCTGCCACTGCTGTGCCATTTTGCGTTTCTCTCGCCAATGGATCAGAGTTTTGATTTCCCCGCCTCCTCATCCGCGTTTGTAATTTCCTGTTATTGCTTCAACGTAGCCCTCCTCGTGGGAGGGGGACGGTCCCTCACTGTTATTTTAATCTGTGCCTCACTGATGGCTAATGTGTGAGTCTGGGGACATTAGAGAAACAACTCCACAGAAGCTCATATGTAGAAGAGAGAGTTTTATAGAAAGGCTAAGTGCGCATCAAGAAAACAGCCCGACCCAGTGCATTGCCCTCACCCACTTTTCTGTTATTCATCCCCCTGGGAGGGGGTTATAGATTGACCCTTGTGATTGCTTCCCCCTATCTCCTTCCCCCTCACTAATCCTTCTGGTATCTCTGCTCTCTTTGTTGGCCCTGAGGGGTTTATCTATCCAGGATTCCCTGTGTTGCAGACTTTTATCTGTAGCAGTGTGCGTGGTCTGGTCTAATCCAATTTGTAAGGTAGAATTGAGGTCATGATAGTGGGGGTAGGAAGCACCAAAGAACTAGAGGAAAGTTGTGTGTTTCATCGGTGCTTTACTGCACCCTGACTGGCTCATCTCTTCCCTGTGACCCCTCTGTGCAAGGATGTCCAATTGTCTACAGATGGGCATTGGGTCTCCACTCCATGCCCCACCCCACATTCACATTGGGTATGATTTTGTTCTGGGTCTTAGGTGCCTGATACCTGATCCCATCGACACCTATGATCACACAGCCTGGTTGCACCCCTTTCTTGAAAGATCTCCATTCGTATTCCACTAGTTCTTGAAGCAGATGATGGCTTATCTTTATGAACAGAGTTTTGACCTCATTGAATTCTGAAAGTGGCTTAGGGATCCCAGGAATTACAAGACTATTTCTTGGGAACTGCTATTCTGAGGCTCTAATTTAGAACCTTTCCTTCGCCTTTGCCCCCAGACCTGAGGAGGAGAATTTGTTCCTGTGGGTGGCACAGCCCTCCACCTGGAATGTGGTCGGCTACTTTCATATGGCCTTGTTGGCCATGGTTTTACAACTCCCGCGACATGACTGCATGGGGCTATGCAAATAAGGTGCTGCTTTGTCCACCAAGGGGTTAGAATAGTGGAGGATAATTCAAATAAGGTGCATGGTATCCCTGGGGGTGGGGTGGGTGCTAGTCTGGGTCGGCTAGAGAAACAAATCCAGAGAGCCTCCTGTGTGGATAAGAGAGAGTTGTATACAAAGGGTAATGGTACATTAAGATAGCATTCCAGCCCAGTCCAGAGAAATGCCATAAGTCCAATATTAGCCCATATGTCTGATACCAATCTATAAAGTCCTCTTCAGACTCACCAAACACATGCAATGATGCCGAATGCGGGAGGATCACAGGTCAGTGGGTGGGAAGTCTTCTGGATCCAGTGGCATCGTAAGCATTTCAGCACTGGCAGGGATCTCTATGTGACTTCTCCATCTCCAGAGGTCTGGTTGCATCAGGGTAGGTCCTCGTGGCTTCTCCAGCTCCCAGGGCACAGTGCCATATGTCCTGTCAGTAGAGCATCCTCTCAGGTAGTGAGCAGAGAGTCTCTCCCACCTCCAAGGAGGAAATACTGCAATTCCAAGAATCCTCAGGGGGAGGCCATTGGCTATACAATGATTGACAGGCTAGACACCACCCCTTCACTCAAAGTCCTATCAAATTGACAACAGATTATATAAATACCATAGGGTGGGATCATGCAAATAGGGTGTATGGAATCTTACCAAGAGGATTGGTTAGTTTTACCATCCTGCTAGGTTTAAAATGAGACATCCCAGGGGTGGTCATGGGTACCACACATGGGTACCACATTACTATCAAGAAAGAAAAGCAAGGGACGGAGTGTGTCTTTTGGACCTGGGATCAATGTGCCGAGAGCCTCTGTGGTGGTGACATCATCTGGTGTCACCTTGAGACTATTAGGAGTGAAGGGGGGAGTCTAGCCTGTCAATCAGGTCACAGCTTGATGACCTCATTTGGAGGCGCCATGGAGATAAATAGCTCACTGGAGGCCAGACCCACTCTCTCTCCCTGTAAGACATTCCTGTTGACCAGCCACATGGAGCTTTGCTGATGGAGCCAGGGCCCTCGAGCCGGAGGACCCACGTGGAGACCCACGCCAGAGCTGAGATGCTTCCACCGCCACTCGATCCACCAGACTTTCCACCCACTGGCCTGTGATCTTCCTGCATTCAGCGTCATTACCTGTGTTGAGAGAATCTGAATAGGAATTTACAGACTGGTATCAGAGATGTGGGCTCATATCAGGTGTATGGATTTGATCTGGACTGGACTGGGATGTTTTCTCAATATTCAGTTGCTCTTGTATATAAAGCTCTTTCGTATACACATATGAGTGTCTATGAATTTGTTTCTCTAGTCAACCTGGACTAACACAGCCTCTGTCTCCTAGACCTAGGAGACAGAGAGAGAGTTGTTAACACCAGGAGGGACTGTGAAAGACAATCAGAAGAAGTGGGCGTGGGTGGGAGCAAAGGCAGCAGAACCAAGAGATCTTCAGGGGGGTGGGTGCTGGACTTCCTGGCCCGTGGAGGGAGAAACCAGCTCTTTCTGGCGGGAGAAGTGCTGCCAGACTGTGGTGCCTTTGGGCCCTTGTTAGTGGAGCGAGGCTCGTCAACCCCCAAAGCCAGGGCGCTGATGCCTTTGGGTCAAGACTTACTGCAATAAGAGCTCACGAAATCCAGGTCAGATAAACCCCTCAGGACCGGAAATGGGAGCAGTGATACCAGGAGGGTGGGGGGAAGGTGGAGAAAGGAGAGGAGGAACAGGGAACTGATCACAATAATTGACACATAACACCCCCACCCAGGGGGAGGAACAACAGAAGCTATGGGGGAAGGGAGACAGTGATTAGTGTAAGATATGAAAATAATAAATTTGTCATTTATTAAGGGGTCACGAGGGTGGAGGGGAGGTGGGAAGTGGAGCTGATACCAAGGGCTCAAACAGAAAGTAAATGTTTAGAAAATAATGATGGCAACATATGTACAAATATGCTTGAGACAATTGATGTATGGATTGTTATAAGAGGCCCAATAAAATGATCCATAAAAAAAACCACTTTCTGGGGGGTGCCTCTGAGTGTTTATTGGCGGGAACCTTGTAAAAGCCCAAGCTTGCTGGTCTGATAGTGACTGGTGAGCCCCCAAGGCTGTAGTTCTTCCTGGCTATTAACGTCTTGAAGCCACAGCTGTGGCTTAACTTCCAGCCCAAGGATAGACCAATTCAAAAGATGAACAGTAACACCAGGAAGATGCGCATGCTTTAGAACAGCCGATGGGCCAACCCTACAAGATCAAGGGCAGCCTTTCCCCAGGGAGGAGGCTGGGAAGGCCTGGAGGGAAGGGAGAGGAGGGGGACCGGACACCGTAAGCAAAGAGAGACAATGAAAAGAGTGCGCCCACATTGTGGCCACTGCAGGCAGCGCCAGGAATCCAAATGGGTACACATGGCTGAATGGAAAGCCAATTTGCTCTGTACGCTTTCACCCGGAATCACAATAAGAAGTTTCAGTTTAAGATAAAACATCATATTGCTTTTGTTACTATTGTCCTAGCACCTGGACTTGGGCTTGGACGTGTGTCCAGGGTTGCTAGGAGGTTCACAATTAAAATCTTCTTCCAGTGGGTGTGGTAGTTACGTAATTCCACATCAACTTGATAAATAGAAGGGGTGGAGTCTAGTCTGTCAATCAGGTCACAGCCGGAGGAGGGACACAGGGGCGCTCTGCTTCACCTTCCTGTGAACGAGCCACCTGGAGCCACGCTGATGGCAGCCAGAGCCCTGGAGATGCTTCCACCGCCACTGGATCCATCGTGGGACTTTCCACCCATCGCCGGTGATCTTCCTGCATTCGGCATCATTGTGTGTATTGTGTGGATCTGAAGAAGAGTTTATGGACTAGTTCGGACATATGGGCTAATATTGAATTTATAGACTTGATCTGAACCAGGCTGGGATGTTTGATTGATGCATAATTCCTGCTTGATCGAAAGCGCTCTCTTCCACATATATGAGTGTCTCTGCATTTGTTTCTCTAGTCAACCCTGTCTAACACAGTAGTCATTATTTATCATTCTTGGGAGTATTGTTGGGTTACTCATTAACACCAAGTTCTTACATAGCATGATAAAAGGAGCCCTGGTGGCATAAAGGGTTACAGGTTGGGCTGCTAAACAGCAGGGTCAGCAGTTTGAAACCACCAGCTGCTCCACTGGAGAAAGACGAGGCTTTCTGCTCCTGTGAACAGTCACAGTCTCAGGAGTCACAGCGGCAGGTCTACCCTGTGCCGCAGGGTCCCTGTGAGTCAGAGCCACCCGGCTGAGAGTGAATCTGGAAATTCTGGAATGAAGCAGCATTGGGCACCATAGACGACAGTCTCTAGAGAATTCCAGCTACCGTTAGTGGGTGTTTGTATGAGTTCGTTATGCAAACATTTTTCACCCTTTTTGGGAAGCCCTGATTGTCAAGGCCATCTTCTCCTTTAGCTGATTGTTACCCCACCATAGAATCTTCTTTCAAGGGAATTACCTTCAGAAGAAGGTTTCCAAAGTACAGATTTCTACAAAAAGAGATTTCTATATCTTTACATTTTTATTTTATTTTATCGGGGGCTCTTACAGTTCTTATCACAATTCATACATATATCCATTGTGTCAAACACACGTGCACATATGTTGTCATCATCTTTCCCAAAACATTTTCTTTCTATTGGAGCCTTGGCATCAGCTCCTCATTTCCGCCCCTCTCCCCCACCCTCCCTCCCCCATGTCCCCTTGATAATTTATAAATTATTCTTTTTTTTCATGTCTCACAGCGACTGCTGTCTCATTTTACCCTCTTTTCTGCTGGCAGTCCCCCTGGGATGGGAGCCATATATCGATCATTGTGATCGGTTCCCCCTTACACCCCACCCCCTACCCTTACCCTCCTAGCATTGGTCCTGAGGGGGGGGCATCTGTCCTGGATTTCCTGTGTTGCGAGCTCTTATCTGTACCAGTGTACTTGTTCTGGTCTTGCCAGATTTGTAAGATAGAACTGGGGTCATGGTAGTTGGGGGGAAGCATTAAAGAACTAGGGGAAGGTTGTGTGTTTCATTGGTGCTATACCGCACCTGATTGGCTCTTCTCTTCCTTGTGACCCTTCTGACCGGGTGTCCAATTAACTAGTGATGGGCTTTGGGTCTCCACTCTGCCCTCCCCTCATTCCCGTTGATGATATGCTTTTTGTTTGTTTATTTGTTTTGTTTTGTTCTTTGATGCCTGGTACCTGATTCCATCGACACCTCATGATCACACAGGCTGGTGTGCTTCTTCCATGTGGGCTTTGTTGCTTCTCAGCTAGATGGCTGCTTGTTTGTCTTTAAGCCTTTAAGACCCAGGCTTTTTTTTTTTTTATCGCTTGGCACCATCAATTGTCTTCACCATATTTGCTTATGAACCCGCTTTGTCCTCAGCGATCTTGTCAGGGAAGGTGAACATCACAGAGTGCTGTGTTAGTAGAACAAAGTGTTCTTGCTCTGAGGGAGTACTTGAGTAGCGGTACAATGTCCATCTGCTACTGTAATACTTTATAAATAAATATAAGTACAGAGCTCTACTACTCTGTCATTGTATGTAAATGTATTTACATATGTACATGCCTGTGTTTAGACCGCTATCATGTCCTTTGCCTCCCAGTTCTTTCCTCGCCTTCCTTTTGCTTTCTTCCTGTCCTGTTTTCATGTGTGGCCTTCATTTGGGTTTTGGTCATTCCTCTCGGCTACATTGCCCATGATGGAGCCCCACCAAGCATCCTACGGCCTCCTCGCCATCAATTTTAGATCACTTGTTGTTCCCCTGTCCCTGAGTTTGTTAGAACTCCCCTCCTTTTCCCCATCTCTTCCAGGTCCCCCCAGAACCGTGTGTTTTCTATATTTTTATCCAATGTCTGTTTCTAAGAGGAGGGCTGAGGCCTGGGAAGCCCAAGAGGCTGAGGGTCAGGGAGAGCCCTATCTGTAGGTGTGGCTAAGAAGCTGTCCTAACCAAAGAACTGTATCCCAAGTCTTTCCTGAACATGAATCGCGGCTCCCCAGTCAGCTCCGTAACTGCGAGCACTGCCTGTGAGCTCTGTGTGGCCCTGCAAGGAATGACAAAGCCGGCGTAGAGAGGGTGGTGGGATGGATCCTGGTGTTGGAATTGGTAGGGAGGCCGGAGAGAGAGGAATGCCGCCTCCTCTTCAAAGCAAGCAGCCTTGTGCTGATGGTGGTGGGGATTCTTTGCCCCCCTCTCGAAGTTAGCGGAGGTCAGATGCCTCTGCCGTGTGCTTGATGGACCTCGGGAGAGGAGAGAGAAACACGTTCTACTCGGGAGACAGGCTGGGAGGTCTGTGGGGCGTCAGTGCAATTTGCCAAGTCTGCCCAGGTCATTCGAATAGCTTCTACCACAAGACACGCTTGCTCTAGTCTTCCCAGCTGCCAGGAAGAAAAGGGGAACTCAGCCAGGGGTCTCTGTCTTCCCCGGTATACACACACACACACACACACACACACACACACACACACACACACACACACTCTTGCCATCTAATCAACTACAACTCCTGAGGCCACTCTCGGGCAGGGTAGAACTGCCCACGTGGGTCCCCAAAGGTCAGTTTCTCTTGTCGAATTTCTTGGAGCGAATATTTTTAGGGTCATGAAATCTTCCACAGCATCACAATGGCCAAAACTACCGGGGTTGACAAGGTCGATTTTTAATGAGCCGCTTAATTTCAGCCAATAAAACCACAGTCAATAGAATAATTATATGGGGGAAGGTCACTGGGCAAGACACCGAGATGAGACACGGAGTCCTCTGCTGGTCTGAGTAGCGGAAGGGGAAGAGACAGATTAAGTAGGCTCTTACTTTTCCTACGAGGGTAAGTAAAATAATATGTGTCGATTGCTATAAAGGGGGAAAAAAAACAAGGGAAGGACCAAGCTCACTGCTGTGGAGTTGATGGTGACTCAGCCACCCTGGAGGGCAGGACTGACTGCCCCCGTGGGTTTCCAAGACTGTTAGCCCTTCAAAAAAAGTTTGATGGGCATACCTTACACAATCCCATAGATCCATTCACATACAATTCCGTTGTTCGATCCCGTCGGGTGTGGGGGTGTGGGGTGTGTGTGTGTTACACAATCATCAATGATAGCAGCTCCCCATCCCCCATGAGACTGTTAGCTCTTAACGGGAGTAGAAAGCCCTATCTTTCTCCCTATTAAAAAAATCACAGCACCTTTTATTGGAACAACAGCACCAGTAGTTATTCTCGTGACATATAAGCCTGTGCCCTTCTGAGGGCCTGTTTCCAGCTCTCCAACCCGTTCCCCTCCAAGAGTTCTGCACGCTCTGCTTTGTGCTGTGCCCCAAGGTCGGGTTTGGCGTCCTCCGGGGATGGTCACGCTCTTTGTAAATGGTCTTCGTGTTTGGGGAACAAAAAGAAGTCTGAAGGGCAAGGCCAGGACTGTCGGGTGACAGGGGTAAGTTTTCCCAGGGAAGTTCTCGCAGGGCAGCTCTCGATGCCCTTGAAAGATGATCCTGTGTGTTGTTGTGAAGGAAAGCAGCTCGTCCCTGAAACTTTCTGGGCCTCTTTATCAGCAGTGCGGTGTTTAAGGTTTTTCTTTATTGGGACTCGTACAGCTCTGATCACAACCCATCCATCCATCCATCGTGTCAAGCACATTTGTACATATGTTGCCATCACCATTTTCAAAACATTTTCTTTCTACTTGAGCCCTTGGTATCAGCTCCTCATTTTCCCCCTCCCTCCCCCACCTTCTCTCCCTCCTTCATCCTTGATAACTTATAAATTATTGTTATTTTTTCATGTCTTTTACTGACCGATGCCTCCCTTCTCCCACTTTTCTCTTGCTCGTCCCCCTGGGAGGGGCTTCTATGTAGATCATTGTGATAGGTTCCCCCTTTCTCCCCCGACTCTCCCCTTACCCTCTTGGTATCACTACTCTCATGGTTGGTCCTGGGGGTTTATCTGTCCTGAATTCCCTGTGTCTCCAGCTCTTATCTGTATCCTTATATATGCTCTGGTCTAGCCGGATTTGTAAGGTAGAATTGGAGTCATGATAGTAGGGGTGGGGAGGAAGCATTAGAGAACCAGAGGAAAGGTGTATGTTTCAGCAGTGCTATGCTGACCCTGACTGGTTTCTCTCCTCCTGGTGACCCTTCTGTGAGGGGATGTCCAGTTGTCTATAGCTGGGCTTTGGGTCTCCACTCCACACTCGCCCTCATTCACATTGATATGGTTTTTTGTTCTGGGTCTCATTTTACCCTCTTTTCTGCTGTCCGTTCCCCTGGGATGGGAGCCATATATCGATCATTGTGATCAGTTCCCTCTTACACCCCGCCCCCTACCCTTACCCTCCTAGCATGGCTGAGCCCCTTATTGGTCCTGAGGGGTGTTATCTGATACCTGATCCAATTGATACTTCATAATCACACAGGCTGGTGTGCTTCTTCCATGTGGGCTTGTTGCTTCTCAGCTAGATGGCTGCTTGTTTGTCTTCAAGCCTTTAAGACCCCAGATGCTATATCTTTTGATAGCCGAGCACCATCAGCTTTCTTCATCACATTTTCTATGCACCCATTTTGTCTTCAGCAATCGTGTCGGGAAGGTGAGCATCACAGAATGCCAGTTTTTTAGAACAAAGTGTTCTTGCATTGAGTGAGTACGTGAGTCCAGGCCCAATGTTGATCTGTTACCTTGCTATTTAACATATAAATATATGTACATAGCTCTATTTACCTATCACTATATAAAAATATATTTACATATATACATGCCTGTATTTAGGCCTCTGTAAATGTCCTTTGCCTCCTAGTTCTTTCCTCTATTTCCTTTTACTTTCCTCCTGTCCCACTATCATGTTCGACCTTCATTCGGGTTTCAGTAATTCCTTTTGGTTACATTGCCCTTGATCAATCCCTACTAGGCCTCCTACACCCTCCTCACCATCAATTTTAGATCATTTGCTGTTCCCTTGTCCCTGGGTTTGTTAACACCGCTTCCTTTCCCTCGCCTCCCCCTTTCCTGTGTCACCCCGGAACCATTGGTCCTGTTGTTTTCTTCCTCAGATTGTTTATCCCGCCTATCTTATCTAGATAGACAGGCAGAGACAATCATAAGCACAAAAACAAGACAGAGCAAAACCAAACAACAAAAGATAACAAAAAAACAAACAAAAACACAACAAAAAAAGAAAAGCCTGTAAATAGTTTGGGTCTGTTTGTTGACCTTTAGGAGTGTTTTCTGGTCAAGTCTGATGGGGTGCCACACCCCGGCCCCAAAGTCTGTTTTTGGTATTACCTGGGGACTTCATTGCTTTGTGCCCCTAGCTGCTCTGTTGCACACCTTAGTGTTTTGCCTTGGTGTGGTGGGGTCAGATTGGGCACAATTCCCACACTGTGCCTCTAGTGTTGTCCCCTATAGTGAATGGTTCAGTGAGGGATGTCGTGTCTTATAGTAGGGCTGGCCCTATGGTCCTTTCTGTGCATTGACTGCTCTGAGCAGGAACTTCTTCCTTGGGGCTTGGTGGGCCAGGATGTGCTCCACAATCTCTCCTTCCCTTTTCATTTGCTCCCATGCGCTCTGATCAGAGGCCCCCTCTTCCTGAGCTGAAGTTTCAGTACTGTCCTTTGAAGTAAATTCTTCCATGGTGAGAGGGGGTGTCCACGTAGTTGGGGTTGGGGCTGGCCCCTCAGACCTCTCTACCGGTTCCCTGCTTCATGCCCATATGTTGCATTCACGTCTTGGAGCACCGGGTTGACGACTGGTCGTTTTTAAGGTTCTTAAGACTTCTGCATTGAGATTTGAAAATAATTAACAATCTATAATCTATCAAGGGGCCAAGAGGGGCGGGGTGGGGGAGGGAAAAAAAAGAGGAGCCGATCCTAAGGGCTCAATGGAAAGTAAATGTCTAGAAAAGAATGATGGAATATATGTATGAATACATCGGATACAATTGATGTATGGAGTATAACAAGAGTTGTAAGAGTCCCCAATAAAATGATTATAAAAACAAAATAAAAAATAAAGACTTCTGCATAATAAGCCCCTGTGATTTGGTCTGTGACCTTTGAGAAAAATCCTTTGAGATTTCCCCTTGGGAATTCCCCCAAAACAATTTCCATGGCCTCTGGCTCTACAGATCCGCTGGGAAGGCACTGCTTTGATTGGACTTTGTCTTTGCAGAAACGGAGAGAATTTGTTTGCAGCCGTGCTCCGATCGCAGACACACGTTTCGACGTGTTTTGTTTGGAAGAAACCCGTGTGTGTGAACTTGAATCCTGGTAACATACTGTGGACTTCCCTCTGTACTACCGCTGAAACCAGTGACCATGAGCTCATGAGCTTAAAAACAACGGGATTTACTATCTTCGGTTCTGAGGGCTGCAGGTCTGACACGGGTCCCCCGGGCTGCAGCCGGGGCGTGGCAGGGTGAGGTCCAGAACTGAGGTCCTCGCTGGGGTCATGGTCTTTACCTCCGTCCTCAAAGCAAGCACTACTCTTTCGGCCCGATGTGTCTTCCATTGTCACATGTCCTTTCTACCAAAATCTAGAACGATTCTTCGATTTTAAGGATCCGTGTGATTTGAGTGGGCCCCCTTGGGTAATCTAGAATAATCTACCTGTCTGGGGGTGGTCCTTAGCTTTAACCACATCTCCCAAGTCCCTTTTGCTGTACGGTGTAAGATACTCATGGGCTCTGGAGTCTAGCGAGTGGGCATCAGTATAGTCCATTCCTCTATGTACTTTGAGTCCCTGGGGGTGCAAATGGTTAAGGCCTTGACCATGAGCCAGAAAGTTGGTAGTTCAAACTCACCCAGACACACTTTTGAAGACAGGCCTGACCATCAGCTTCCACAAGGTCACATCATTGAAAACCCCACAGGGCAGGTTTTCTTTGCACACACGACAGCTAACCATCCTTTACTGCAACTAACAACAGTCTACCTACCACAGCTGGAGAAGTGGTAACGAAGAGGTCGCCTGCCTTCCCAGTGGACCCTGAGCGCACATTTTAGGAAATCCATCTTATTCATGGGGCTGGGGAAATTGAGCCTCCAGTGGGGCCAACGTGGGCTGGTAGTCCTCAGGTGTGTCTCGGTTATGCCTGCTGTGAATGCCTATTGGATCTGTGCGGGCACGAGGATGGTTTAAGGAACAGCTAACAGGCCTATGTTGATGTGAGTTAAATCTATGAACCAAATCTAACATCAGTGATGGCCTACCCCCGGAGAAGGACATCATACTTGGTAAGGTGGAGGGGCAGCAAGACGAAGGAAGGCCCTCAAGGAGATGGATGGACACGCGGCTGCAGCAACGGGCTCAGGCAGAGGAACATTGTGAGGACCGGGTGGGCATCAGCCCCTGTGGGTCAGAACTGACTTGGCAGCAGCTAACAACCATTGCCAGCACATGGCTACACCAGGAGCCCTGGTGGCACAGTGGTGACACATTGGGCTGCTAACTGCAAGGTCAGCAGTTGGAAACCACCCAGCTGCTCCACGGGAGAAAGACGAGGTTTGCTACCCTCATAAAGGGTTACTGTCTCTCCCAGGGACAAGGGGACAACAAGTGATCCACATTGGTGGTGAGGAGGGTGTAGGAGGCCTGGTAGGGCGTGATCAAGGATAATGTAACCAAGAGGAATTCCTGAAATCCAAATGAAGGCTGAGCATG
>NW_022103901.1:14608673-14622506 GCF_000313985.2 Echinops telfairi | reverse complement strand
GGTGAAATGAGGAGCCGATATCAAGGGCTCAAGCAGAAGGCAAATGTTTTGAGAATGATGATGGCAACAAATGTACATATGTGCTTGACACAATGGCTGGATGGATGGATTGTGATAAGAATTGTATGAGCCCCCAATAAAATGTTTAAAAATAAATAAAGTGGTAAATGTAAAAAAACAAACAAAGAGAGGGATGGTCTCAGAACCTCAGAGGCTTGTCTCTAGCACAGAATAATGGACTTAAAAAGCTCCGCCTGTGCTACAAAGGAGAGCCTTCTTTCCTCTAGTAATAGAGCTGACATTGCTGAGAACCAGGTCCAGTCTCATCATGCGAGTGGCTGAATTACAACGGCAGCTGAATTGCAGATCTAGAGCAGTCTCTGATACTAAAGTGAGGGCATTGATCAGAAAAAAATTAAAACCTTGAAACATAGGATGGGAACATATGGGCTGATGATCCAGAAGAGGAGGATATTGAGCCCCTAGAAACAATTGACCTACCCCTGTCAATAGATCCACCCTTCCAAGCTGAAGGTATTAAACCACTGTCCATAGAACAAGCCACACCTCTGTAGATTAACCAAACTATTAAACAACTTCCAGGTGGGGCTGTATCTGTAGCATTGCCTGAGGGAGATGCCTTACAAGATATTGTTGAGAGCACCCAAGAAACACCCTCACCACCCATTATTTCCTCTAGACCTGTCACTAACATTAAGGCTCAGAAAGCCCTAAAGGTGAGGTTGAGATGATTACCCAGGAAGAAGTGCGCTATACTCACAGAGATCTGCAGGAGTTTCTAATACGTACAAGCAGAAGCCTGGGGAATATCCCTGGGAATGGTTACTAACGGTGTCGGATACTGGTGCAAGAAATGTAGTATTAGACCGGTCTGATTTTCTGGATATGGGACCCCTAAGCACAGATTCTTCTTTCAGTGTCTCTGCGAGAGAGGCTAACAGAGGATCTAATTCTTTATGTGGTTGGTTCCCTGAAGCATGGACTGCCAGATGGCCTAGATTAGACCACCTTGAAGTACTTGACCTACCTTGGTACACTGTAGAGGAAGGCATCCAAAAGCTTAGGGAAATTGGTATGTTGGAATGGATCTATCAGGATATTCCCATAGACCCCAAAAGGGGGTGTCCTGAAGACATACCCTTTACTACAACCATAAGGAACAAGTTTGTGAAGTGGGCCCCAGCATCTCTTAAGACTCCTGTAATTGCTATTTTATGTGAACCAGGATTAACAGTGGGCACTGCCCTAAGCGAACTCCGACATTTGCCCACAATGGGGCTGATTGGTCCCCATGGTGGTAAAGGGCAGGTGTCAGCACTGAATCAACAGAGATAGGGTGGGTGTGGTTATAATAGACAACAAGGTTCCGTAGTAATCAGAGCAACCTGTCTCCTGTGGAATTATGGCATTGGCTGAACTGACACTAATTCCAGGAGACCCAAAGTATTTCAAAGGCCCGCCAGTCAAAGTAGGGGCTTATGGAGGTCAAGTTATCAATGGGGTTTTAGCTCAGGTACGCCTCACTGTGGGTCCAGTGGGCCCCCGGACCCATCCTGTGGTTATTTCCCCAGTTCCAGAATGCATCATTGGAATAGACGTACTTAGTAACTGGCAGAACCCCCATATTGGATCCCTGAAATGTGGAATAAGGGCTATCAAGGGAGGAAAGGCTAAGCAGACATCATTAGAACTGCCTTTGCCTAGGAAAATAGTAAATCAAAAGCAGTACCGCATTCCTGGAGGGATTGCAGAGATCAGTGCCATCAAAGACTTGAAAGATGCAGGGGTGGTGATTCCTACCACATCCCCGTTTAACTCGCCTATTTGGCCTGTGAAAAAGACAGATGGATCCTAGAGAATGAGTGGATTATCGTAAACTTAACCAGGTGGTGACTCTAATTGCATCTGCCGTTCTAGATGTGATTTCATTACTTGAGCAAATTAATACTTCTCTTGGTACTTCGTTATGTAGCTATTGATCTGGCTAATGCCTTCTTCTCAATACCAGTCTTGAAGGACCACCAGAAGCAGTTTGCCTTCACCTGGTAGGGGCAACAATATACTTTCACAACTCTCCCCCAGGGGCACATCAACTCTTCTGCCCTGTGCCATAATTTAGTGCGAAGGGACCTTGATCACCTGTCTATTCCGCAAAATGTCACACTGGTCCATTATATTGATGACATCATGCTGATTGGATCCACGAAGGAGGATGTATAAAAGACTCTAGATTCATTGGTACAACATCTGTGTACAAGAGGTTGGGAAATTAACCCAACGTTGATTCAGGCACCCTCCACCTTAGTAAAATTTCTAGGGATCCAGTGGTGTGGGGCATGTCGAGACATTCCTACTAAAGTGAAGGATAAGCTTTTGCATTTGGTGCCCCCAATGACTAAAAAAAAGGCTCAACGCCTAGTGGGCCTCTTTGGATTTTGGAGACAACATGTACCTCATGTTTTACTTCGTCCTATTTATCAAGTGACACGTAAAGCCTCCAATTTTGAGTGGGACCCAGAACAAGAAAAGGCTCTGCAACAGGTTCAGGCTGCCGTGCAAGCTGCTTTGCCACTGGGACCCTATGATCCAGCTGACCCGATGGTGCTAGAAGTGTCAGTTGTAGATAAAGATGCAGTGTGGAGTCTTTGGCAGACCCCTATTGGTGAATCACAGTGTACACCATTGGGATTTTGGAGTAAAGTCCTGCCATCCTCTGTCGACTACTCCCCTTTTGAAAAATACCTGTTGGCTTGTTACTGGGCCTTGGTGGAGACTGAATGCCTCACCATGGGCCACCAAGTCACCATGAGGCTTGAACTACCTATCATGAACTGGGTATTGTCTGACCCACAGAGTCATAAAGTTGGACATGAGCAGCAACACTCCATTGTTTTTTTGTTTTGTTCTGTTTCTGAAAAATCACTTCATTGGGATCTCTTACATATGTGATAACAATCCATACATCCATTATATCAAGTGGACATGTACAGTTGTTGGCATCAATTTCTCCTTTTTTAAAAAAAATCATTTTATTGGGGCTCATACAACTCTTATCACAATCCACACATACATCAATTGTGTAAAGCACGTTTATACATTCGTTGCCCTCATCATTCTCAAAACTCTTGCTTTCCGCTTGGGCACTCCATTGTTAAATGGAAGTGGTATATACAAGATCGGGACAAAGCAGGACCTGAAGGGACAAGTAAGTTGCATGAAGAGATGGCCCAAATGCCCAGTCTCCACTCCTGTCACATTACCTTCTTTCTCCCAGTCTGCACCTATGGCCTCCTGGGGAGTTCCTTACCATACTTTAACTGAAGACCAAAAAAGTCATGCTTGGTTTACGGATGGCTCTGCACGATATGCAGGTGCCACTCTTAAGTGGACAGCAGCAGCACTACAGCCCCTTTCTGGGATCTCCCTAAAGGACAGTGGTGAAGGGAAATCTTCCCAATGGGCAGAACTTTGAGCTGTGCACCTGACCATTCAGTTTGCCTACAAGGAAAAATGGCCAGATGTGCGACTGTATACTGATTCATGGGCTGTGACTCATGGCACTGGTGGTCAGGGAATTGGCAGGACCATGATTGGAAAATTGGTGACAAGGAGGCGTGGGGAAGAGGTATGTGAATAGACCTCTCTGAATGGGCCAAGAAAGTAAAGGTAATTGTGTCTCACGTGAAAGCTCACCAAAGGGTTACCTCTGACAAGGAGGACTTTAACAATCAAGTGGATAAGATGACACACGCTGTGGAGACTTGTCCTCCTCTTTCCTCTGCCACTCCTGTTATCGCCCAATGGGCACATGAACAAAGTGGACATGGTGGCAGGATGGAGGTTATGCATAGGCATGACAACATGGACTTCCACTCACCAAGGCTGACTTGGCCACTGCCACTGCTGAGTGCCCCATTTGCCAGCAGCAGAAACCAACATTAAGTCCAAGATATGGGACCATTCCTCAGGGAGATCAACCAGCAACTTGGTGGCAGGTTGATTACATAGGACCACTTCCATCATGGAGGGGACAGCGTTTTGTTTTTACTGGAATAGATACCTACTCTGGTTATGGATTTGCCTTCCCTGCACGCGATGCTTCTACCAAAACTACTATTTGTGGACTTACAGAATGCCTCATCCACCGGCATGGCATCCCCCATAGCATTGCTTCAGATCAAGGAACTCACTTCACAGCAAATGCAGTGCGGCGATGGGCCCATTCCCATGGAATCCACTGGTCGTATCACGTTCCTCATCATCCTGAAGCTGCTGGCTTGATAGAGCGATGGAATGGGCTCCTAAAGACACAATTACGGCGCCAACTAGGTGGCAACAACTTGCGGGGCTGGGGCAGTGTTCTCCAGGAAGCTGTATATGCTCTAAACCAGCGGCCAATATATGGTGCTGTGTCTCCAATAGCCAGAATTCATGGGTCTAGGAACCAAGGGGTGAAAGCTGGTTATTACTCTTAGTGATCCACTTGCAGCATTTTTGCTTCCCGAAGGTAGGAACTCTCCCACCTGGAAACACAGCATGGATTCCTCTGAACTGGCAGCTGAGAATGACCCCTGGCCACTTTGGGCTTCTCATGCCTTTGGATCAACAGGTCAGAAAGGGTGTCACTGTACTGAGTGGTGTGATTGATCCTGATTACCAAGGAGAAATTGGATTGGTGTTACATAAAGGAGGTAAAGAAGAATATGTCTGGAATCCAGGAGATCCTATAGGCCGACTCCTAGTGCTACCATGCCCTGTGATTAAAATAAATGGTAAGGTACAGCAACCCAATCCTGACAGGACGTCTAATGACCCAGACCCCTCAGGAATGAAGGTCTGGGTCACCCCACCAGACAAAAAAACCACAGCCAACTGAGGTGCTTGCTGAGGGCAAAGGTGATGCAGAATGGGTAGTAGAAGAAGGTAGGTCTACCTATCAGTTACGACCACGTGGTCAGTTGCAAAAGTGAGGTTTGTGACGGTCAGTTTATTTTCTTTATATGTGCTTATTGAATATCTTTCCTTGTTCATGTGTGATGTATCAGATCCAAGTGGACTCAGTGTGTTTTCATTTATATGTATGATAGATGTTTGATGTTAAGTATAAGTGTGATTTCATTAATGTCTTGAAATTAAATATGGCTAAAGAATTGTGTACAGGCACAATAAACATATGTGGGATTAATTGAAGGGCAGAGGGATAAATAGCTCGGCGAGCCTCGCCTTTTTTGTCTCTTGCTCTTTGATCATCGGACCAGTATGCAGCTGCCTGAGCTTGTTCTGTGCCTCAGTTTGCAAGCTACACTACCTGTGGGACACCTAACCCGTGAACTGTGTCACTGTAATTTGAGGTTCCTTCAAGACCTGCTTCACCACACTACTGGAATGTACATTGCTTGAGCTGGGGACTATCGGACCCTGTCGTCTGGCTGATTGTTGGTGACCTGCCTTGCTGTTTGCTGCCTGTGTCCGGATAACCTGAATTGCTCTACAGAGGACTACCTGGCGGTCCTCAAGACTTGAAGGACTGCCAGTGTATTAGCTGTCTCACGGGAGTGAGTTGCACTGAGCCATTTGTACTGCTTTATAGCTTGATTAACTTTATTTCTTACATTATATATCTATATCTAATTAAATAGATATAAAATCATTAGTGTCATGGTTTTGTTTCTCTAGAGAACCCTGTCTAAACATACTGTTCTTAAATGCTTCCTCCCCACCACTATCAGGATCCCAATTCTACCTAACAAATCCAGCTAGACCAGAGCATGTACACGGGTACAGATAAGAACTGGAAACACAGGGAATCCAGAACAGATGATCCCTTCAGGACCAATCATGAGAGTAGTGATACCAGAAGGGGAAGGGGAAGGTGGGGGAGTAAGGGGGACCGATCACAAGGATCTACATATAACCCCCTCCCAGGGAGATGGACAACAGAAAAGTGGGTGAAGGGAGACATCGGTCAGTGTAAGACATGAAACAATAATAATAATTTATAAATTATGAAGGGTTTGGGAGGGAGGGGGAAACTGAGCTGATATCAAGGGCTTAAGTAGAAAGAAAATAGTTTGAAAATGATGATGGCAATAAATGTACAAATGTGCATGACACAATGGATGGATGGATGGATTGAGATAAGAGCTGTACGAGCCCCCAATAAAATGATTAAAAAGTCGATCATCTGTGGCATATTCACACACTGATAAAGCCAAGAAAGAACTAACATGGAATGAATAAACCTCACGCCGATTTTCCTCAATGAATGTGTCATATTACCGTATATACTCGAGGATAAGCTGACCCGAATATTCATTGAGGCACCTCATTTTACCCCAAAAACTGCACAAAAAATGTGCTGGAAAACTCGACTCATACTTGAGTGTGTACAGTATACGATTCCCATTTCTATGCAGCCTGTTGTGAAGTGCTGTCAAGTGGATGCCGACTCACAGCGACAACGCAAGGAAACGCCATGCTCACAATTATCCCTGGGTTTGAGCCCAGCATTGCTGCCACTCTCCATCCATCTTTTCCAGGGTCGTCTTCTTCTTCTTCTTCTTCTTCCTCTTCCTCCTCCTCCTTCACTGCCCTCCTACTTGACCTGGCAGGGTGCTCTTCTCCAGGGACTGGTCTCTCCCACCCACAGGCCCAAAGGATGAGAGACGAAGTTTCTCCAAGAAAACGGATCCATAGTGACGGGAGTCAGCACCGTGGCTGCCACCAGTGGAAATGGCACAGGAGGCAAACGAATGTGCCGGCGGGCAGGGAGTTCAATGCCGTGGTGAAGATGTGGGCTACACAGGTGGATACAAATGTGCGTGTTCCTGAGGCTGAATCCTTAAGGCGAGCACCTGCTGAGCACGTCCACTGTGCTGCTCTTACACCAGAATGAAAAGAGCAAAACGGTTCAGTCGATTTCAGGGTCAGGTAAGGAAAGAACAAAGTGAAACGCTTCAGAAAATGCTTTTTTCTTGACCGCCAGCTTTGGCGAGAGGTACAGTGTTACATCAGATACGCCAGGGCACGCACATTATGTAATTTCTGAAAGTTTAGCCCCACCTACGAAACCCTTTCTCGGTGGGAGAAACAGTAAGAGCAGGCTGAAGCAAAGCTGCTGATGCTACATTTCCCGATTTTTTTTTTAAAGATGATTTCTTTTGAAAATTGTGATAAAAGGTTATTTTTGTTCCCCTCCAGAATTGTCCTTCTCACCAAAGAAATTGGTTATCACTGACCTGGGGAAGCGGGGCCACCTTTCAGATAATCCTTAAAAAAACAAAACAAAACATTGTTTCTCTCAACCAGGCTCTTTGGACAGGTGCCGAGAAGCAGTGGGTGGGACTCTCCACCTGAGCTAACCTGGGGCAGGGTCACACCTTGAGAAAACGGAGCAGCAAGCCCCAACTGTAGACACCCCTCCCTGCTGGTCTGCTGTGTTCTGTGGAAGATGTGGACAGGGCTCTCTGTCTTCCCAGAATTGAACGTGGGGTGTCTGCTCAGGTGGAGTCGTGGGTTCCTGCTGCCTTGCTTACTTCCAGGTCAGCGGTTCGAAACCACCAGTTACTCACTCCCCAGGAGACAGGGAACACTGTCTATTCCCGTACAGAGTTTCAGAGTTAGAAACCCGCAGGGCCGTTCTACCCTGCCCTGGAGGGTCAGCATGAGTCAGAGCAGACCCGAGGACAGTGAGTTTTGTTTTGTGTTGTTTTGAGCCTGAGCACATACCCGAGCAAGGTACAAACATTCTTTTTTGTTTGTTTGAATTCTGGTCTTATCATTTATAGTTGAAATGTTATCAGAATGATTTACTCTACAAAGTCCCATTTTCACAACCTTAATTAGACAGAGTAAAGTTGTCCTTCACACAGTTATAGTGATAATTAAACAGTATAATAAATACAAATGATTACTATTGTACCTGGAAGCAAATTATTTTTTTAAATGTTACTTATTATTATATTTATTCTATTCATTTTATTGGGGGCTCATACAACTCATCACAATCCATACATCCATCACTTGTGTAAAGCACATTCTTGTTTAGACAGTTGTTCCAGCAAGGGGGACTCCCTTCTAGGGTTGCCCGATAAAATAGAGGGTGCTCCGTGAAATCTGAATTTCAGGTAAACGATGAGCAATGGCTATAAGTTTCTACTAAAATGTGATTCGTATCTTCTCTGAAATCCAGACATAGTGGACGCTCGGAGGCTTTATTCGGTTAATCTCACAACCCTGTCCCCTTAGCCACGATGTTGCCTTGTGATGCTACTCATCACGGGGAGAAGACGCGGTGTTCTGCTCGGTTACAGAGTTACAGTCTCCTGGTTGATAGTGTCACTGTGAGTCAGCATGGTCCCCATGGCAGTGGGTGAGGGAGGGCGATGATGTTCACGCAGCGATCCTCTGGGTGGGTGGGGATGCTGTAGAGATCACTGAGAATGATTGGAGACACCCTGACTCCACGGTGGAATCTGGGCGAAGCAAACACACATGTCAGCCAAGGTCGGCTCACGTCTTTCCTCGGGTGCTCCCCCACGTGGTAGCAAGAGAAACCGTGCCTCCTTCTATTTCACTGCCAGACCCACGGGCTCCCCAGCCGGCTCCTGGTCCCCCAGGTCATCATCTCCTGCGTCTCCCACCTGTTCCCTCACCACAGCTCCCCAGCCTTTGAGGCTTATTGGAAGCAGAAACAGTGACAGGACCCAGCACTTGAGTCCCAAACAGACACCCCCAATTCAGGGGTTCTTCACGAGGGCGGTGGCCTGTGGGAGGAGAGGCCGTGGAAGATGCTTCTGCAGAGAAGGCAGACATTCTATGGGAAGGAATCTGAGGAGGCTTAGGCTTGCTGATGGCGAGAAGCTTTCTGTCTCAGGAACATGTCAATGTAACTGGAGCGGTGTGGCTGAGCCGAGGATAGCCGCGAGGAGCCCTGGTGGCGTCGTGGTTATGTGTTGGCCTGGTAACCTTGACGTCAGCATTTTGAAACCACCAGCCGCTTTGAGGGAGAAGGACTGTCACCATCAAGAATGACAGTCTCCGCAACCGACAGGCCGTTCTCCCCGGTGCTGCCAGGTGGCTATGAGTCAGGATTGAGTGCATGGCAGTGAGCGAGCCCCTGGAGGTGACAGAAGCAGCAGCCAGGAGGTGATGGGGTTCTTGAGACCTTGTTGGAAGCAACAAGGGTCTGTTGCTTTGACGTGAAGGCCTTGGTCCCGAGAGCATTCTGCGACCCTCTGGGAAACAGGTCAAGGATTCCTGAGCCGCTAACTACAAGGTCAACGGTTCAAACCTACCAGCCACCATGGGACAAAGATGAGGCTGTCTACTCCTGTAAAGGGTAAAAATCTCAGAAACCTAAAGGGCCAGGGCCACCCCTACACTTTCATGAAAACCATCCAACGATGACGCTACCATGTTGGGTACCATCGGAATAGGATCCTCGCTATCTCAGGAAGTCTGATTGGACGAGACTGCTCAAGATGATTTGTCTAGTTGACAGCAATCCTTCCTTCAAAGCGGTCCCTGATCCAGTGGCCTTAAAAGCTAGTAACTCAAAATTTCCAGATGTTTCTCTTACGCCAAAGTATTCCGTGGCTGTCCAATGTAGATGGGAGAGGCTGAATTGTGGACACCCCCCCAAACAGGTGTTGTAAATGCTCACTCCTGTCCTGGTGATTATAGCTCCACTTGTGTTTGTTGCCAGGTGCCATCGTTGTGAGAACTTGGGCTCCTACTCGCAGCGACCCTCTGCACAACAGAACACAAGACCGTCCGCTCCCGTCTCACCTGCACACCTGTTCTTTCGTTTGAACCTATTGCGGCAGCCACTGCATCAATCCGCCTCATGGAGCGACCTCCTCTTTTTCCTGCCCCTCTCCTTGACCAGGCATGAGGTCCTTGTCCAGGCGCAGCTCTCTCCTGACAACACGTCCCAAGTACACGAGACAAAGGCTCACCTCCCTGCCTCGAAGGCACCTTCGGGCTGTACCTTTTCAAGACAGATTTGTTTGTTCTTTGGGCAATCTGCGATGCGTTCAATATACTTCACCAGCACCACCGTTCAACTACATGGATTCTTCTTTGGTATCCCTTATGCAATGTCCATCGTCCACACGCACATGGACAATTGTGAGATCGTTAACGTTTATTGTGCCAACAGGGCCAATAAACACATATGGGATTAATTGAAGGGCGGAGAGATAAATGGCTCAGCGAGCCTCGCCTTTCTCTCTCCCTTTGATGATCAGACCAGTGTGCGGCTGCCTTAGCTTGTTCTGTGCCTCAATTTGCAAGCTACACTACCTGTGGGACACCTAATCCGTGGACTATGTCGTTGTAGTTTGAGGTTCCTTCAAGACCTGCTTCGCCATTGGAATTTACATCTCTTGAGCTGGGGCCTGTCGGACCCTGTCATCTGGCTGACTGTTGGTGACCTGTCTTGCTGTTTGCTGCCTGTGTCCGGATAGCCTGAATTGCTCTACAGAGGACTACCCAGCGGCCCTCAAGACTTGAAGGACTGCCAGTGTCTCACAACTGTCTCACGGGAGTGAGTTGCACCGAGCCATTTGTACTGTTTTATAGTTTAATGAACTGTTTATTTCTTATATTATCTATCTATGTATCTAAATATATATAAAATTATTAGCGTTCTGGTTGTTTCTCTAGCGAACTCTGTCTAACATAAACTATGAGGCTGATGAGAGACCAGGCCGTGTTTCCTTCTGTCAGATGCAGCGTCAAAGGCACCTGACAACAATGGGGCCTCGATGAGTCAGGATCAGCTCCATGGCCGTGAGTCTGATTTTTCTGGGAGTCTCACTTAGAGCTGCTCCAACCCAGCCCTGCATGCCCCACTTGACTGAGGACACGGCACGGGGCCGGGTTGGCTCTGAAGCCTGGAAGCGGTCCTCCTCACAAACAAACTAACCAACCAACCAACCAACCCACCCACCCACAGCCTGACACTGACTCATACTGATCCTGCAGTACAGTCAAATTCCTTCTCCCAAGGGTGTGTGAGACGTTGACAGAAATAGCTTTCTCCCGCAGATCTAAGGTGGTGAGTTTGAACTGCTGCCAGCCCTAAGGTTACTCCATGGCCCCACCTGGGCTCCCAAGGTGGCCCAGCCATTGCCTACAGCGGCACTCTTTTCCACCACGCATCTTCACCATTCCTTGGACTGGGCGAGTCCTTCCCTGGAGAGGAGTGTGGTCTTCATGCGCTCCCCTCCCTTCTCCGGGGAACCAGCCAAGGTGCTTAGTCAAGACAGACAGCCAAGCCTGCCCCTTCCTCCAGCCTCCTGGTTGACGCCATTCTTTGATGGAGAGATGCCTGGTCCACCTCTTCAACTCCCAGCTGAAATGTCCTCCCCTTAGAGCAGGCTGTCCTATTCCATCCTCAGATTCATAGCCACCAGGTTGATTCTGACTCATAGTGAACCTGCGAGGAAGGAGTTGAACTGCCCCTGTGGGTTTCCGAGACTGTACCTCTTGAGGAGAGGAGAAAGCCTCACCTTTCTCCTGAACAGCAGCCGGTGGTCTCGAACGACCAGCCTTGTGGTTAGCGAGCGATGCACCGACGTAGCCCATGGTGTGTAAGCAGCAGGGTGTCTTCATTCCGTTTTCGACTTCTCTGTTGTTATTAGTGCTGTGAGGAGCACGGGAGGGCATCTGTCTGTCCGTGTTATAGCTCTTACATCTTTTAGGGTACACACAATCCCCTGCACAGGGATTGCTGCCTCGAATGGGATTTCCATGCCTCTGGTTTGAGGGGGCGCCCCATTGCTTTCCACAATGGTTGTACAGAGAACCAAATGTTATAACTGGAAAGGGGTCCCGGGAAGGGGTCTGAGAATGGCACTCGGGCAACCGCCAAGTGGGATGGGGGAACATGACATCTTTCTGCCCACTCCTATCACAGGACCTTCTAGCACTTTCTCAAGAGGATCATTACAGGCCACATGCCCTCGCTGTGTTCCTAGGACCTCTTTGTCACCAACAGGAATCTCAGGGATTTTCAAATCACATCCCCGTGTGCCACAGTGTCTCGTAAGCATTAAACGTCTCTTCAGTGCTGATTTCCAACGTTTGTTTGTTTTTTACGTTCTACTCGGCTTCCAAGTCACGCGAGTGATTGGACTTGCTCACAGATCTTTCTACGTCATGCATTAGTATTCCATAGAGATTTTAAATATCTATATGGATATCTATCTTTTCTTTTATCATTTTATCGGGTGCTCGTACAACTCTTATCACAATCCACCCATCCATCCATCGTGTCAAGCACATTTGTACATTTGTTGCCATCATCATTCTCAAAACATTTGCTTTCTACTTGAGCCCTTGGTGGATAAGTGTATTTCTGTGTAATAGGTTTTCCTTGTATTCTTATGAAGTTTGCTTTATGTATTTCAAAATATGATCTGCGATCACCCAAGATGTCATGAGATTCCCAGAGGGACACAGACACACAAAACAGGATCAGAATTCCTGCTCTGGGAGGGTGTCATGAACCCGACTGTCGTTAAGCGCCAGCTGGCACCCCAGGGCCTTCCTTGGGTGTGAAGGCAAGAAACACTTCCCTGTTCTTAGAGCTCTAAGAAAAACTGTTTTTATATTCGAAACATGTGGCGATTGGCACTGGCTTCTGGGTTAAAACATCAGGCAGTAAGGGCGAGTTGGTAATACTTCCCCTAGCTAAAGGTGCTGGCCCCTGTGCCAGCCAGCCCCTGCTTGAGCAAAAGTCTGCCCAGGAAGGCTGGGCCTTCATTTTTATTTCTTCTCCCAAGAAAAATCAGAGAAGCTTGTATTCTTTACAGCATTTCACGCTCTATAGGGTTGGCAACTGGTTAAACGGTTTTGAAAATGACGTGGCAGTGACGTGTCTTTGAGGCCTGGCTACAGTTGGGGCCTTGGGTTTCCCGCAAGAAGCGGAGAAGCTGAAGACAGGACATCAGAGGACACTGCCATCTACCGGGAAGCCGAAGAAAAGCCTGCCGGGAAAGGGCAGCCAGTGGGTGGTGGGGAACCAACAACTAACTCAGGTGGACTCTTGGTGACCCTGGAGGACAGGGTAGAAGTGCCCTGGTGAGTTTCCAAGATTATGGGAATTGAAAGCTCTATATGCCCCCCCCCAGGGGCAGCGGTGGTTTTGAACTGCTGACTATGCAATCAGAAACCCAGTGTCTAACCACGGCGCTACCAGGGCTCCTACCCAGACAGAGGTGGGCAGGTCAGGAAAAACCCAGTGTTGACTCCATTCTGACCACATCTCCTTGCTACCATGGAGGTGCTGGGGGGAGTGGGGTTGGAAGTGCCCCCTTCTCCTTGAGTAGTCCAATTTTTTCCCAGACAGCTCCTCAGGACTCAGGAGGCAAAGGAAGATTTTGAGGCGTGAGAGGCCCCACAGTCTGTGAGTCAAGAGAGGGCCTCCGAGAGAGGGGAACCTTGACATGTGGCCTTAGGGGTCACAGTTTGAACCAACTACTGCGCTTTACCTCTCTGCTGAAGAAGGACCTGACTTGACCTATTGCCCTTCCTTCTGCTTGTTTGCCCCCTCCTCCCTGCAGGCTTGGAGAACTCTTCTTCTTATAAAGCCTGCACATTAGGCTGGGTTTTCCAGACAAACACCACCAGTGACTGGCACACACACATACATATAAGGAAGCGATTTACATCAAGAAAGGAATTTGTGGTCATTACATCATCTGGTGTCAATTTGGGACTTGAGGGGATTAAGAGTGAAGGGGTAGAGCCTAGTCTGTCAATCAGGCCATAGCCAATGAGGCCTCTGTGTGGGCATGGCCTTCC
>NW_022103901.1:14606360-14608573 GCF_000313985.2 Echinops telfairi | reverse complement strand
ACATCAGAGGACACTGCCATCTACCGGGAAGCCGAAGAAAAGCCTGCCGGGAAAGGGCAGCCAGTGGGAGGTGGGGAACCAACAACTAACTCTGGCGGACTCTTGGTGACCCTGGAGGACAGGGTAGAAGTGCCCTGGTGAGTTTCCAAGATTATGGGAATTGAAAGCTCTATAATTATGGACCTACCCTGATGCAACCAGACCTCTGGAGCCAGAGAAGCCACATGGAGACCCCTGCCAGCGCTCAGATGCTTGCAATGCCACTGGATCCACGGGACTTTCCACTGGCCTGTGATCCTCCTGCATTCGGCATCATTGCATGTGTTTGGTGAGTCTGAAGAGGACTTTATAGATTGGTATCAGACTTATGGACCTGATCTGAACGGGGCTGGGATGTTTTCTCAATATTCACTTGCTCTTGTATATAAACCTCTTCTTATACACGAGTCTCTATGAATTTGTTTCTCTAGTCTACCGGGACGAACACAGCATTTATGTCAAGAAAGTGGCCCACACAGCCACAGAACAGGTCAGCTCATCCCAACTCAAGTCTGTCCTTGAGTCTGGTGCTATCTGGAGGCCTTTCCCACCTCACGGAGCCACCAGAGAAATAAGCCAGGAAGCAGGAAGACCATGGGCCCAGGAGACACAGTGGAGGGAGCTCTAAGGTTGATAGGCCACGTGGCAGGCTGCTAACAGCGGCCAGGGTAGCCAGGTGTGAGATTGCAGGGTGGGGTGGTGTGTGTGTGGGGGGCAGAGAAGCATGGAAAATGTCAGTTTGCTGCAGCATTTCTTATAGCTATCCAATAGGCCACATACCCATGGAGATACCTTCAGGCCGGACTCCACCCTTCTTTTTCTAAAATTTCAAATGCATTTTACTTCTCTAAGAATGCCGTATCTTAATGGGCCCACGGTGCTTGTTCTTGACTCTGAAGTTGATTTTGGAACAATGCAGTCTTATGCCGCCCGCCGGTTGGATTATTAATCTCTCCATTCCTTTGGGGTGACTCTGCCCGCAGGGGACAGGTTCCTTTCTGTTCCCATTTGCGTTGCTGTCTAGGTCCCTACAGCAACACAGAAAGTCGCTCTAAAAAAAATAAATAAATAAATGAATGAATGAATGAATGAATGAATTAATTAAGCAAAAGAAAGTCCGGCTACCCACACTAGCTAAAACAGCAGAGCAATATTTGTCATGGAATTCAGGGTCCGGTCTAATGGCATTGCCATTGTTTGCTGGATGCCTCGCACCTGAAGACGACATAGTGCACTTTGGGGCCCAAGGGAAACATCTCTAATAAGTTCACAGAACAGCGGCAATGGCAGCGACTGGCTGGAAAGCCATGTCGTCTGGACCGTTGTCCCCATATCCTCTTTACAGCTGCAGCCAAGGGGAGACAAACCCTAACGATCGCCGCCTGGCTTTAAGACTACTACTTGCTCTTTCGTCTTCCCAGCATTGCTTCAATGGTGTTGTTTGGGTTGTCCACCTGGAATCCCCAGGTGGCTCCAGCAGGTGACTAATCAACAACAGGCTGAGTTGCAAGCCTACCCCAGGGTGTCTTGGAAGAAAGGCTTGGCGATCCACTTCTGAGACACCAGCCAGGGAAGCTCTCTGGCCCTGCTGCTCCACTCTGACATGCATGGAGTCACCCACCGGTGTTACGGCGTTAGAATCAACTCAGCAGCCGTTGCTGGTTCCCTCGATGAATGCCTTCCTTCCCACCCGGGTTCTAAAGCCCTTGATCCCGTGTTAGGAAATATCTCATTTGGCTCAAGTCCGAGTCGGGGGTCCCAGGCTGCTCCTACCCATTGACCTAAGGTCCTGTGGTTCAAGACCCGGTGTGTTTTATCTTCTGTGCTCCTGGTTTATACCTCATGCTCGACCCAAACCCTGCGGTGCTCAGATGATGACCGCTGACGTGGACAGTGGGAACTCCGGACCAGGCTACCTGGATTGGGGGCCTCGTGGTGCCACTTTCCATGTAGCCTTGGGCACAGCTTTCAATCTGTCTGTGCTCTTTGCCCAGAAGACAAAAGAAAATGTAATCCTCACATGCGTCTCAGAGGTTTATTGGAAAGAATTCCATTATCCTCAAGCAAGTTATACTCGGAAGTGTCTGACACTTGATAATCCTTATCAAAGCATTAACTCTTATCCACATACTCACTGTCATCCGGTCAATGCTGCCTCCTGACCATCCCATAGG
>NW_022103901.1:14603448-14606260 GCF_000313985.2 Echinops telfairi | reverse complement strand
GGTCCCTACAGCAACACAGAAAGTCGCTCTAAAAATAAATAAATAAATAAATAAATAAATAAATGGATTAATTAAGAAAAAGAAAGTCTGGCTACCCACACTAGCTAAAACAGCAGAGCAATATTTGTCATGGAATTCAGGGTCCGGTCTAATGGCATTGCCATTGTTTGCTGGATGCCTCGCACCTGAAGACGACATAGTGCACTTTGGGGCCCAAGGGAAACATCTCTAATAAGTTCACAGAACAGCGGCAATGGCAGCGACTGGCTGGAAAGCCATGTCGTCTGGACCGTTGTCCCCATATCCTCTTTACAGCTGCAGCCAAGGGGAGACAAACCCTAACGATCGCCGCCTGGCTTTAAGACTACTACTTGCTCTTTCGTCTTCCCAGCATTGCTTCAATGGTGTTGTTTGGGTTGTCCACCTGGAATCCCCAGGTGGCTCCAGCAGGTGACTAATCAACAACAGGCTGAGTTGCAAGCCTACCCCAGGGTGTCTTGGAAGAAAGGCTTGGCGATCCACTTCTGAGACACCAGCCAGGGAAGCTCTCTGGCCCTGCTGCTCCACTCTGACATGCATGGAGTCACCCACCGGTGTTACGGCGTTAGAATCAACTCAGCAGCCGTTGCTGGTTCCCTCGATGAATGCCTTCCTTCCCACCCGGGTTCTAAAGCCCTTGATCCCGTGTTAGGAAATATCTCATTTGGCTCAAGTCCGAGTCGGGGGTCCCAGGCTGCTCCTACCCATTGACCTAAGGTCCTGTGGTTCAAGACCCGGTGTGTTTTATCTTCTGTGCTCCTGGTTTATACCTCATGCTCGACCCAAACCCTGCGGTGCTCAGATGATGACCGCTGACGTGGACAGTGGGAACTCCGGACCAGGCTACCTGGATTGGGGGCCTCGTGGTGCCACTTTCCATGTAGCCTTGGGCACAGCTTTCAATCTGTCTGTGCTCTTTGCCCAGAAGACAAAAGAAAATGTAATCCTCACATGCGTCTCAGAGGTTTATTGGAAAGAATTCCATTATCCTCAAGCAAGTTATACTCGGAAGTGTCTGACACTTGATAATCCTTATCAAAGCATTAACTCTTATCCACATACTCACTGTCATCCGGTCAATGCTGCCTCCTGACCATCCCATAGGGCAGGGGAGAGCGGCCTCTGTGGGTTTCCAAGACGGCCAGTGTTGTCTAGACCAGTGGCCACCAGGGTTCCTTGCCTGGAACACAGGTGTTCAATAAATATTTGAATAAACGAATGAGTGAATGAATAACTTCTCTTTGCCCTCGCTTCCCAGTCTCATTATCCTTCCAACACATGTGCACGTGTGTGTTCAAGGCCCATAACCCAAATCAGGACTTTAATAGAAGTGTCTGTCTAGACCTGGATCATTCTCCTCAGGGTTTCTTTAGGAAAATGGTTCCAAACGACAATACAAGGAAAGTGAAGAGCAATTTTGCCTGGCATCTACCAGGAATAATCTTGTTTTATTCTAGTTTTAAGCTCCCTTCTCCAAGCAAGGCTAATTATAGAAGGCAAGTGGAGGGGTAAATTGAGTTTTTCCTCTTTTTTTTGACCTTGCTCGAACGGGAAGTGAAGAGGCATCTGAACGCGGGAAAGTGGACACCTAACCAGGAGATGAAAGGCATGTGCTTTGCAGTCACCAGACCTGGGTTCGAATCACACTCTGGGCCTTTAGCTGCGCTAGACACCTAAACTATAACCCCCTCTCCCCCCGTATCCCTTTTCTGACCCACGAAATGTGGGTACCTTCCCTTTACGAGGTCGTGACGGGAAAGCCGTGCAATTAGTCTGCGTTTTGGAATCACTTAAAGCCTCGTAACAAATCTCACTTATTACGGGGGGGGCTCTGAAACTGGTCCCTTGACAAGGTTTCAGGACCACGGGAAGAATGGGATTCCCCTCTCAAACTGTGTAGCCCCCTCGTCCGAGGCAGCTACTTTTCAGCAAGAAGGTGGGGCACCCCTCGTCGGATCCCCAGGCTGAGCTCCACGGCGGCCTGGGCTCCCCAGTCCCACGCTGGGGTGAGAAGCGTCCGGGCGGAGTTCCCCGCTTTCACGTGAAAGGTCACAATCGACTGACCCTCCAGGGGCCGGGGCCGGGCCGGGCAGGCAGGCAGCCATGACAAATTAAGTGGAAACGGAGACGCGGGGCCGGGAAAGGCCCTGTGGAGCCAGGGCGGGTGCAGCGTGCGGAACTTGGCCGCGGCAGGCGGGGCGTGACGCGCGCAGCGGAAGGCGGGCGCTCCCGGGCTCGAGTGAAAGTGGGGCCCCGCGAGAGGGGGTAGCGCCAAGGATTTCAGTTCCCGCCCAGCGGGCTCCCGGCAACTACAGTTGCGTCGCTAGTCGCCGCGGCCCTACGCCCCGCCCCCAGCGGGGCATCAGACGATACCACTATGCCACTCCGGGGGTGGAGGATACTCATCGGCCAGCCCTGCAGCGAGAACGACACATCTTTACAGGTAAATAAGACGAGCTACATGATGACGGTCAAGACTCTTGGTTAGGAGGCTCCTTGGCGGCGGGTCGTCCCGTTCGCAGTCCTCGGGGCGCGGCGTGAGCCCCGGCCGGCCTCCCCCGGCCGTCGTCCGGATTTGGTACGTCCCATTGGCGTACGTAGGCGGGGGAGGCGTACATAAGCCGCGGCGCAGGAGGCGGGGTCGCTCAGTCCTCGAGGCGTCGGCGCTTCGCGGAGTTGGAATCTTGTTGCTTGTCGGCTTGTGCGCGCGTGCGCGGACATGGCCTCAAACGGTGAGTGCGGGCGCGAGGCGGCTGTGGCGCGCCAACCCCCG
>NW_022103901.1:14600496-14602766 GCF_000313985.2 Echinops telfairi | reverse complement strand
CCACCCGGCCTTTTCCCGCCTAGATTGCGCCCCTGGGGGATGGAAACGGGCCGGCGGGGCGCGCGAGGCCACACCCTCCCCCATAGGCGCTCTCCTGCGGGAGATGCAGCCCGGGACGCCTTGGGCCTGGCGTTAAAGGCCCGTCGGTTGCTATGTGGCCCCAGAGCGCCGAGGCAGCCGGGCGCACGAGGAAAGGAGCCACGTTAGCGCTGTGGGGCGAAGACATATTAAACTGATGGCTGGCGCCCCCATTTGGGGTCAGGGGGCTTCCCTTCATTTGCCAGCCTGGCTTGGCGGTGGGTGGAAAGCCCCCTCTGGCCAAGCTTTAAGACGGGGCAGACACGGGCTCTGGAGACCAGGGTGCCGAGGACCGACCCGGGCCCTTTGCAGCTTAGGGCCCAGCCGGCTCTCTGCGACTCCTGTCTGGGCGGCAGGGTGGTGGTGATGAAAGGGATGGCCCAGCGTTCGGCAAACTTTTGAGACGGAGGAGCCCATTCTGTCCCTGGCAAGAATTTAAAAATTAATTCGGAAGCCATAGATACATCACCCCCACCCCCATAAATACATTTTTACAAGCAAATGAAATGGCCATTCTTTTTGACTGGTAGCCTTTCCTGTTTTTTTCCCATTTCACTTCTGAGCCCCATCTCTTGACTGAAAGAAAGAGTCGGCACGAGGCACGCACGCAGCTGCAGTTGGCTGACCCCAGCCCCAGACCATTTCCTCTGTGGAAAATGGTGGCAGGCACTGGCATTTCCTGTGTGTCCAGCATTTGGGCATTTGGGCTCCGTCTTGGGGGGTGTGTGTGTGTGTACTTAAGTCCCGTGTAGAGCTTTGTTGGTTGATTTTCTTGGAGGGCCCCAGATGAAGAGATTTTTTTGTTCTCTGTTCTGAAAGTAATGTGATTTGTGCTTTTTCTTTCGCAGACTACACCCAACAAGCAACCCAAAGGTGAGTCGTGTTTAATACTGGATCTCAGGGTTTGCAAAGGCCTGGTGACCAAGGTGTCTTTTTCTCATCTGTGGTGATTTTTTTCCTGTCCAGCTACGGAGCCTATCCCACCCAACCTGGGCAGGGCTACTCCCAGCAGAGCAATCAGCCTTACGGTCAGCAGAGCTATGGTGGCTATGGCCAGTCAGCGGACACATCAGGCTATGGCCAGAGCAGCTATGGTTCTTCCTACGGACAGACGCAGAGCAGTGAGTCGCTTCCAGTGGGCCTTCCTCTTGCTGAAATGTTGCTTTTCTCAATCCTCTGAACCTTGAGATGTTGCAGTTGGCTCTTGTGTTGTTTTTCTTCCCATAAGCAGGCTACAATACGTGAAACCTGCCTCCTTTGTTTCACACCAGTACTTTTAGCTTGGGATAGTTTCTTCCTTTTATTTTTGACTTTTTACATTTTTATTTATGCTGCGCTTTCCCCCATTCCCCTTCTCCATATGAAAGTGCAAAGTGGGGAAGGTACTCCCTAAAAGGAAAACCAATTTCGGGGGCAGACCAAGGGTTTGCTTAGGTGTGTAAAGCCAGGCTACTGTGTACCATGCCATGATAGGTTGGCTGTCCTGTCTTTGTTGCATACACACTAGCATATTAAAATGCCTGTCAGAAGTAGGCTTCTCTTGGGCTACAGTGTTAGTGGCCCTGGGGCTGACTTTGTAATGGTTGCGGGGAAACTGCCCTAAACTTGAACAAGAGTTGATAACGAGTTGGAGCATTCGCCTTCAGGTGAAAGAATGGGTATGTTTTAAACTTAGTGACAAGTATACTAGCAGCATCTGAAAAGGCCTACTTTTCAAGCATTATGGTAGTCATGGTTACCTAGAGCTGCTATGACAAATCCCATAAGTGACTCTTTCGCAAATTTTATTTTCTCCCGGTTTTAGGGGCTTAGAGGTTTGAAGGCCAGGCCCTGGCCCTAGGGGAGGGGGAAGGGTGTCTTTTTCTTTGCCATCATGTGACTTGTAGCTTTCCTGTTTTTACTTTTACTCACCTTTTTGATTCCCTAGTCTGCTCTTGGTATCCCCAAAGAGGTTGTAAGACATTACACTAATTCTGCCTCAATATAACAAAACCTATTCACTGTAGGCTTTGTATATGTTTTGGGGGTAGGATTTATAATGTACTGCTTGGGCGGGGGTGGGCACCCCTGTTCAGGTCCTCTTGTGTGTGGTGTGTTTGCCAGTTTTCAATTGTTTTTCTCTGAATTTTTTTTGAAGCTTCACTCCGTTTTTGTTTCATCTGAGAGCTTTTGCATTCCCCACCCCTCTCTCT
>NW_022103901.1:14597321-14599557 GCF_000313985.2 Echinops telfairi | reverse complement strand
AGGTAACTATGGCCAAGATCAGTCCTCCATGAGCGGTGGCGGCGGCTATGGCAACCAGGACCAGGGTGGCTATGGAGGCCAGGACCGTGGCGGCCGGGGCCGTGGTGGCGGCGGCGGCGGTGGCTACAACCGCAGCAGTGGTGGCTATGAACCCAGAGGTCGTGGTGGCGGCCGTGGCAGCAGAGGTGGCATGGGGTAGGTGTCTCAGGAACCAGGGAGTGCCTTCAACGGGGCGTGTGGTGGGTTGCATGCATCTCCCCAAAGCGCAGTCCCTAGTGCATGGCTGGTTTTCTCGTCCTCTGGGGATCTGTGAGGGCTTGGATTTGGCCCATGGCCTGGGACACCTACCCCCCACCCCGTTTTATTGCTTTTTATTTTTGTGAGAATGTGGGAGCCTGGACTTCATGCCTGTGGATATTTGAGTTTTAATCTCTTATTTCAGAAAAGAGCCAACAAAAATTATAGGTGTGTATGGATTTGAACCATTTACATCATATCCTAGGCAAGAAACACGGGACCAAAGGCTTTTCCCCTCCTGTAAGGGAACCGAGGATCCCTGTTGTGGGGAAGTAGGGGGTTTTCCTACTGTTCTTCCCACGTGTTTGCTAAGGGAGTTTGGTCATGGTTAACCTGCCTTCAGCCTCTAGCAATGAACTAGTCCTCTGTACTCTATAGTCATTTTCATCCATGAGCTTGATTTGCACTAATCAGAGTGAAGTAATGATTTTGTGTGTGACTTGGGTCATGGGATTTATGTGACTGAAGTGTGCAAGCCTTTTGGACACAACATGTTTGACGGTGGCCTCCCATCTATCAGCTCCACTGCCCCCGCCCCGGCTATTTATCTGAGCACCAGCTCATCCCACTGGAACCTTCTGCCCCTCCCACCAGTTGAGTGGGTGTTGAAGCAATGGTCAGATCTGTAGATCTGAAGGACTGTCTTCCCCTGAACATGGGGGAAAGTCAAGGTGTCATTCATTCCTTTCGGGGGAAGGAGGAATAGCGTTGGGTGTTTTTTTTCCAAGTTTTTTTTTTCTTTTGTTTGAAATGGAGTGTTTGCATCTGGTAAGTATTCTGAGGTGGGCGGGGGCAAGTTCCTAACATTGTACCCCCAAATGAGGAAAATCTGTTGTGCGGGTGTTTAATGCAAAACTTGAAAAAGAAAAAGCAACTGTTATGTGACTGTTAACTTGCTCTGCATTTTATGTGCCACAGGTGTGAAAGGTGACATTGCAAAATACGGCTCTTCCACAGTGTAGCGGGAGGGGCTAGGCAGCTCAGTAGTTAGGATAGGGCTTAGTGAGGTTGGTCTTGCTTCAGGGGGCGTTGCCTTTGGTTTTGACTTTTTATGGAACGGGGTTGGGTCTGCTTGCTGCTTTCAAAGCAAAACAAATAAACCAACACAACACAAGAACGTGTTCAGGGCTGCCCCAGCCTGGTGTCGAATTGTCTCCTGGGTTAAAAATGGGAGGTATAGGGTTTTTAAAAACCAACTACTGTGTTTGTTCAACCACTCACGACGAGGAAAAAACAAAACATCTGCTACGTCAGAAGAACGGCCAAGGAAAATAGGTCATTTTTTTCCCCCAGAGGAAATAGATTTACAACCTTTTAAAACCAAAACAACAAAAGAATCTTACAGTTGTGTCTTGAGAAATTGCACACGTGTGTGTGACACGCTCAAAGGTCAGACCAGGGGTGGTCAGGAAGGAATGTATGTTAGTAGCCACATGTTTATCTTTTTTTTTCCAAAAACACCTACCCATGTTTGGGGGATAGTAAAATCAAAAAACAAAACAAAACACCCTCTTGTAGCCGTTGGAAGCTTCATGTTCTTTCTTCTAACTTGTCTTCTCCAGCGGAAGTGACCGTGGTGGCTTCAATAAATTTGGTGGTAAGTGACCAGAGTTTCCAAAATTCCCACCTCCTGGCAATGCTTTGTCTTATTGTTCATTTGCAGATGTCTTTAGTGTGTTAAGTGTCTAAAGATTTGGAAGTGGTCACAATCACCTTCAGAAAAAGGGGTGGTGGGGAAAGGTACTTTCCTGCACCCTGAGACTAGATGCTGCCCGGCCTCGGGCTCCACGGTGGTGTGACCAGGTTAGGAGGTGTTCAGTAGCCTCTGACAAGGGTGTTGCCACACCTGGCACTTTTTGTTGACCACTGTGAGAAACGAGTGAGGGTTCTGAAATGTGTCCACTTGACTTGAGAATCCTTTTGACCTGTGTGTCCGAGG
>NW_022103901.1:14590862-14596633 GCF_000313985.2 Echinops telfairi | reverse complement strand
ACAAGGGATAAGAATCTTGGGCCATCACGAGTGTGGAGAAACTGGATGGCTCCATAGCCGATTGTTGGTACTGAGCCCATGACTCTCCGGGTTGAGAGAGGGCCGTGCTCTGCTGGGAGTCGGTTTGCTACCCTGCCCCGCGGTGCTGAGCACATTCCCAGCATGCTCTAGAGTGTGGAGTTGTCCCTGTGGGCCTGCGTCTTCCCTGGTCCAGCCTGGGACTTTGCATAGACAGGAAACACCCAGACCAGGCTTTGTGAGGCTGTGAGCACTTAACCTGATATATTTTGAAGTTGCTGTCCTTTGTAGATTTGATTTGATTTTTTTGCCTCCTTTATCCACTTGTGTTAACTAATGAGCTCCTTTTTCCTTGTTTGTTTTTTTTTCTCCCCCCATGTCCCTGTAAAAGGCCCTCGGGACCAAGGCCCACGCCATGACTCTGGTGAGTCCATGCAGGATGGAAAAGCAAGGCTTCATGGGGCCCTGGCACAGTCCTTGAAACCCAATGGAGAGAATGTAGACAGCTGTGGGGGGACAGGCGGGGACAAGCCAGACCGGGGCGCTAGACATGTGCCTGCAGTTAGCTGGTATCAGAAGCTTCATTCACGGGCTCCTTGACCAGAGCGTTAGTTGGTGTGAGGGCTCCAGGGAGCTGCATCCCAGGTGATGGGGACCGTGCTGAAGGGCTGCTACTAGGAGGGGTCGTGTTTGTGGGCAGCCGAGGGAAACACTTCCTGAATTGCTCGGTTTTGATTATGGCTGTGTAGTTTTCGATATAAAATAGTTTTTGTTTTTTACAATGGAGTTTGACACATTGGGTCTACTTGTTACTATTGAACTCTGGGCTCCAAGTTGATGGGGCTTCCCTTGCCCGAAGATAGTCCAGGTGGCTTCTGCAGCGCCCTGGGTCCTCGCAGGGGACTCGGTCCACCCACTCTGGGAAACATTGATCTACATCATTGAGAGATGAGTTTTGGTCGCAGGCTTAGTATTTTAAAGGTGCTCACTATTAGGGGTTGCTGTCTTCTTGTTGATCTTGTTTTCTTCCTCTTGCCCCCTTGCCTCGTTTCCGTGGTGGCTGCAAGCAGAACAGGATAACTCCGACAACAATACCATCTTTGTGCAAGGCCTGGGTGAGAACGTCACCATCGAGTCCGTGGCGGATTACTTTAAGCAGATTGGTATTATCAAGGTACTAGGGGTGTGAAGGGGGGCATGTGCTCATTGGGGCAGGGCTTCTGGCTAGTGAGGACAAACTGATAGCCGATTCGATATGTTGAAGAAAGAATATCAGTGCCTTCTGTTTTGTAAAAACATCCTGTCAACACAGGAAGGTGTCCTCGGGGAAGGAAGTGCCCAGTTTTGAGTGTCAGTCCCTAGCTTGTCTCTCGAGACTGGAAGTGAGAGACTGTTGGCACCCAGTTGAGCGTGCAAGGTGCTGAGACTAGGACACATTGGGACAAGGGGAGCTGAAGCGGGGAGGGTGGGGATGGTAGTACTGCTGTGTCCTTGAAAATGAACGGTAGCCCATTTAACCTTTCCCCACCTGCAGACAAACAAGAAGACAGGACAGCCCATGATCAACCTGTACACGGACAGGGAGACAGGCAAGCTGAAGGGCGAGGCCACCGTCTCCTTTGATGACCCGCCTTCGGCTAAAGCCGCTATCGACTGGTTTGACGGTACGGCTGTGCTTGTGAGGGGAGTGCTCACTGGCAGGCCGGCTGCTGGAACCCGCCCTTTGCTCTGAGGGAGAAACAGGGTGGTCTGCTCCAGGACAGCTGGGACAGCCTTGGAAACTACCAAGTCTTGGTGGATGGGCTTTGGCTGATGGGAGGAGGGAGAGGAGGGGCAGTGCCAGTCCTTGTATCTGCTGTCTGCCTGACAGCCAACTCGCTCGGAAGGTGCAGTCTTCTTGCACCCGGTGTACCAAATGTGGTTCTGAAGTCCTGATTTTGACAACAATTCTCACTGTATTCTTTATTTCTGTAGGTAAAGAGTTCTCGGGGAATCCCATCAAGGTCTCCTTTGCAACGCGGCGAGCAGACTTCAATCGGGGTGGCGGCAATGGTCGTGGAGGCCGAGGACGGGGAGGTGAGGAACTGTCTGGGTGGTATTTCCTGGTGCTGGGTGAGAGAGGGAGGGGGTTGGTGGTGGTGGTGGTGGTGGTAAGGGCTTTCCTGGAGGCGTGCATGGAGAACAGGCTCATGTGTTGTGCAGGACCTATGGGCCGTGGAGGCTATGGAGGTGGTGGTAGCGGTGGCGGCGGCCGAGGAGGATTCCCCAGTGGAGGAGGAGGTGGTGGAGGACAGCAGCGAGCTGGAGACTGGAAGTGCCCTAACCCGTGAGTGAAAAGCCCTTATCACCCGTTCAGTACTCTAACGGTTTGCTACTTCTCTCTGTGATGGTTGTGCGTACCATTTTATGTATGGCAGAGTTGTGTGTGTGCTTAACCGTGTCCAGGCCCCGGTCCTGCCATCCTGACAGTTGTCAGCCCGTTGTGTCAGTCCATCCCGTCGAGGTTCCTCCTGTATCTGCTGCCCCTTCACCAAACACGAGGTCCTCCTCCAGGGCTGGTCTCTTCTAACGTGTCCAAAGCACGTGAGCCCAAGGCTCCTTTCCTCTGGGAGCATCCTGGCTGTACATTGAAGACAGATGTGTCTGCTCCCATGGTGCTTTCCACAGTCTGCCAGCGCCGTCACTGAGATGCTTCGGTTCCCACTAGGGTGGGAAGGGCACCTGGGCTGCTATCAGTAACCCTGAAATTATCTTTTCAGGTCCTGCCTGTCTGCGGTGGGTGGAGGGGGGGGCGTATCGGGGATTATACCATCTGTAAGAGGTCACTATGATCCTTAATCTGTCTTTACCCCTGCCCCCCCTTGCTTCCCCTCAGCACGTGTGAGAACATGAACTTCTCCTGGAGGAATGAATGCAACCAGTGTAAGGCCCCGAAACCAGACGGCCCAGGAGGGGGACCCGGTGGCTCGCACATGGGTAAGGAGGAGGCCAAGCTGGTAACGGGTCAGAGAGCGAGCTCGAGGGAATGCTGGAAGGACTGGGGTCAGGGCAGCAGGATTTGGGGAGATGCTGATGGGTTTCTGTTGTGTCCTAGGGGGTAACTACGGAGATGACCGTCGAGGTGGCAGAGGCGGCTATGATCGGGGCGGCTACCGAGGCCGTGGTGGCGACCGAGGGGGCTTCCGAGGGGGCCGGGGCGGTGGGGACAGAGGTGGTTTTGGCCCTGGCAAGATGGACTCCAGGTGAGTGCAGGGTGGGGTTGGTGCTGGCCAACCATTGGGGTGGGTTTTTAATTTTGTTTTGAGGGTTCTGTTGGACCTGAGCTAGAGGGGGTTTGGGGAGGGGTGGGGGGCGTGGCAGCAAGGACTTGCAGGGTACTCTGCAGACCCTGCTGGCTGCAGGGTGTGGGGAGGGCTGGGGGGAGCACTAGAAATGCAAACCTGTGGCTTTTGTCTTTGCAGGGGGGATCACAGGCAGGACCGCAGGGAGAGGCCGTATTAACCTGGCTCCTGGAACAGCTGTCCTCCCGCACCACCCCCACCCCTTGTTCTTTTTGTAACCTTCCACCTCCACGGGTTTTTTGTGTTGGACTCTGTAATTGTAACATACCTCTGGTTCCCATTAAAAACCATCGTTTTAGTTACATGGTGTCCTCCTGCCCCTCCTCCCTCCCAACACTTGTAGAAGCTTGAGGTCAACTGGGTCAGGAATGTGGGTGGTTCTCCCGATGGGCCTGGCCTGTAGGGCGGGAACAGGGAACTTCGGGAGGGAGTTGTGGGATGGATGCTCAGCCCAGGGAGGAGAGGCACACGGCATGAGGAAAGCGGTGTAGATGAAGCACACCTCTGACTGACAGTGCTGCTGCACCGCCGCTGGGAGGGCGGCTCTCCGTCTCCAGCATGATGGACGGGCTGGTTTTGACAGGTGTGCCAGAGTGGGCTCACAGGTTTGGCTTTGGGGCAGTGGAGTCTGACTGACGGAGTGCACAGCCAGTCAGGAATGGCGGGGCTTTTGTGTAGACTTAAGTCTGGGCACCGGGGCACTCCTGAAGTGGGGTAAACAAGAGTGGATCCTGTCTCTTACTGAACGAAGGTTGGGGGCTGAGAACTCCTTGGCATTTTCTGTTCTAGAACCATCCTTTGAGGGGACCTGACAACACTCCTGTAAACCTGTTTATTAGGAGGTTAACTTTGGCTGAGATTTAGGTATGGAAAAGGGAGGGGCGGGTACACGTGTTTGTTACAGGGAGCCAGCTGGCCTCCCAACTAGAACATTGTTCTCAAACTTAGCTGGCCACTTGACCCTTTTCAGGAAAAAGGGTGCCCTGACATGAACTTTGTACCTGACTGCAGGGTGGAGTGTAGGTGTCTGCCTTTGCAGTCCCCTAGGTTATAAGCAGGCCAGAGGTCCTCAAACTTATTAAATGGGGGGCCAGTTGACTGTCAGACCTGTTGGAGCGCCAGACTATATAGTTTAAAAGAAAACTCCAATGCACACTGCACATAGCTTATTTTGAAGTAAATAAGCGGGCAAGAACACCTGGCGGAGGGTGAATGTCCGCGGCGGGCTGTAGTTGGAGGACACCTGCAGCAGGCTGTTTGCGGCAGACAGGCAGTTGGAAAGCAGGCTGGTCTAAGGGGAGAAAGGCGGGCAGTTCCCCTGCCCTGTCGGACTGCTTTAAGGATTGAGTGAGTTTGCTGGGTTTTGTCTTTTCCAGAGGGGTTGTTCCAGTGTGGCCTTCCCCACCCCCTTCCCATGGGGACAGGATTCCCCACTTGACTTGGTTTTGGTATGGTGAAGGTTGGCGAAGCTTAGGCTCCATCATGGGACTGGGCAATGAGTGCTGGAATCTCAGCGTCAGCCAGATGCCATTTCTGGTCCGTGGTGATCCAGGGCTCGGCATTGTGTCCAAATTCATACGTTGCGTGTCAACTCCCATAGGACTCTTGGCTCCATAAAGCGGCTGTAGCCAAGACCCCATCCAGAGCACAGTTGGGGGGGTACCTGGGACCCCTCCTTGGGGAAGAGCTTACCGGAGGATTGCTTCACTCTCAGCCCTGGTTGGAGGCAGGGAGCTTGAGGCAGCTTTCTCCAGGGTGAGGAGTGGGTGACTAGCCACGCAGGGCCTCCCCCAGGTTTTCCCACAAGGACTGATTTGGCTCTGGAAAGCCCTTAAGCTCAGGCAGGTGATGCTAGGCCAGTGGTTCTCAACCTGTGGGTTGTGACCCCATTGGTGCGGTGGGGTGCTAAATGACCCTTTCACGGGGGTCACCCAATTCATAAATTACAGTGATGAAATAGCAACGGAAATAATTTTATGGTTGGGAGGTCACAACGTGAGGAACTGAGGGTGGAGGCATTAGGAAGGTTGAGAACCACTGCTCTCAGCCTCCCTCTAGTGGACAGGCTGCCTCATCTGTTATTAACCTCCCTTGGGAAGGCTGGGCCTTGCATCGAAAACCAAACTCGCGGCCAGTGTGCCAATCCATTTTCTTTGCTGCTCCTCTGCTTTACCAAGCATGAAGTCTCTTCCATAGGTACTGGTCTCCGGACGACTTGCCCAAAGTGCCCGAGAGGGTCACTGCACACTTGCCTCTAAGGAGCTTTCTGGCAGGACTTCCAAGACCTTTTGCCAGTTAGGGTTCTCACTGTTCTCCAGCACCGATTCCTTAGGACAGAGGAGAACCCTCCTTGTGGTAGTCTGGAGTGTAAATCTTGTTCGGGGTTAGAAAGCCTCGCCTTTCTCCCACAGA
>NW_022103901.1:14584156-14590193 GCF_000313985.2 Echinops telfairi | reverse complement strand
TTGTGTGTGTGTGTCCGTGTCCAGCTGCTGCTCTGGCAGACCCACTGTGCACTATCCTGTTACCTAAGGCTTGCACATCCCATCAGTCCTTTCTGTGAGGAGCTAGAGAAAGATCGTGATAAGCACTTACATTCCCATGAACAGGTCAGGGCTCTGTCCCATGAGGTAATCCTATGGAGAAATTGACCATGACACTGCTTTACTTCTGGGAAGTGCCACTGGAGGCCAGAGGAAGGCACCCCTACTGGTGTGCTGGGATCGGTAAGGAGATGGCGCCATACAGAGAGCTCAGGAAACAAGCTGCTTGTGTGAAGGAAGGAAGCAGAGGTGTGAGCAAGTGCGTGGAGGCAGGATTGTGGGCTGAAGGACTTGCGTAGGATCATGAAGGCCTGGCCTGGCAGGAGAACATAGAAGACCTGCTTGTAAGAGAGTCCAGGCCCAGGAGTGATGGCTTTGAACAGTCCAACCACAAAACCAAACTCCATGCCATCGAGTCGATGGTGATACCGTAGTGGCCCTGGAGGACAGGGTAGAACTGCCCTGCGAGTTTACCGTCTTTCTCCCTCGGAGGCACTGATGGTTTCAAACTTCTGACCTTGAGGATCACAGTCTAATGTGTAAACACACCACCAGGGCTCTTTAGAACAGAAAGGGTTACAGAAAGCAGTGCCTTCCTGTGAGACATCCGTCTGCACAGTGGGGATGGGGGTGAGCTGGGTACATGTTCAGTGTGGGCTTGTAGCATTGCAAATGGCACACAGCCGTCCTTCCCTACACCCTGCATTCTAAAGACAAAATCTGGTGTTCCTTTGATGGCTGGCTGCTTTGCAGACCCCCCCTCGCTCCATTGAAGGCCAGGAAGCAGCCGGGTGCCTGCTGGGCTCAGAAGGAACCTTAGGGCCGGGGACCCAGCAAGAGCTCCTGGCAAAGGCCCTTGGGTGCTATCTCCCATAGGGAAGAAGCACTCCGATCTTTCCTTCTGGGCCAAAAATGCCATCGAGAAAAGAAACAGACACTAGAATCCATTTCCTGAACACTTGCTTTGGCTGTGGTGGGGATTCTTTCCCGGAAAGGCAAGCTGCAACCCGTTTCTCTAGGATGGCGTGAGGAAGAGGAGCCCTTGAGCCTGCTGATGTCTGTCAGAGGGAACGTGAGAACGGGTACTCGTTGGGTTCTGTTGTCCCATGTCACACACCTCTGACTCGACTTCCCAGGAAAAAGAAGCCAGCCCCCCAAATCTAGAAACTAAGTTCATTGCCTTAGAGTTGTTGCTGACTCACAGAAACCCTACAGGCCAGGGTAGCACTGCCCCTGTGAGTGTCAGACTGAGAAGAGGTGGTGCAGTGGTTATGCCTTGGGCTGCTAGCTGCAAGATGGGCAGTTGGAAACTGCCAGGGCTCCAGGAGAAAGATGGAGCTTTCTACTCCTGTAAAGAGTTCGTCGGAAACCCACAGGGGCAGTTCTACCCTGTCCCTGTCTTGCTCTTAACCACTCTGCTCCTAGTCAGTTCCAAGTCTAACTAGCCCTTTTTAAAGGCCTCGAGAGGCTGCCCTCTCCGCTTGCAGGCTGTGTGCCTGTCTCTGCCTAGAATGGAGCTGTATGGCTGTCAACACCAAAATCGCAAGGGGTACACTGGAGGAGCCACCAAATGGCGAACGAGGCAGAAATATTTCAGGGTGACTGAAACACCATGATCTGGGGGGGCAGATGCCAAGATGAGGGAGGCTCTGCTGCCTCAGGACTTCCCGGGGAGGTGGTGGGGGTGGTGGGGGTGGTCACTGCGGGGCTTGCAGGCTGGAAAGTAGGAAACACACAAGGGTCAGCTGGTTTTCCGTATATTATGTCTACAGACTCAGCGATCTGGAATGGCCAGGGGCTGGGGTGGAGGTAGGGTGCTCCTGGGGAGGACAGACACCTCAGCTCCTCTCCAGCTCCTCCACCAGGTAGGGCTGGGTGTCCCTCAGGGCCTGGAGGAGCCGGTCCTTGCAGGTCAGGTTCCAGGCAGGAGCAAAACTGAAAAGCTTCCTCATCCTGGCGGGATTGGTGGCCTCTGCCCGCACCTCCTCGTATTGCTCGTCCGTCAGCGCGTGGGCGTACAAGGCATCCAGCACTGGGCCCACGGCCGTGACCCGCGAGATGAGGGCTGCCCGGTGCCGATCCACAAAGTGCGGGCCTGCGGGGGCCAGGGAGGAGAGCGCGCGCGTGAGCTCGCCCGCCCCGCAGGGGCCACCTGGGCTGCGCAATTGCCCCCAGTCCCTTCTCGGAGGACAACCCTAAGGGGAATCCCACCAGGACCCCAGGTCGAACTATCCCCCTTCCCGCCCCTGCCCACGCGAGGGAGAGGAAGTGGCGCCCGCCGAGGGAGGGAGGAGCCCAGGCCCTGGAGCTAGGGGGTGGCGGCCTCACCTGCCTGGGCTGTCACCTGCCTCGAGACTGGACACGCTGGGGCAGCTGGCTGGGCTCCAGGGCCTGCAAGTGAGAGTGAAGTGCCCCTTTGCCCCCTTCTCGTATCTCCGCCCGCCTCGAGGTCCCGGCCCAGGCGGGGGTGGGGGGTGGGAATGCCAAGGTCAGCGGCAGGGGAGAGGAACCTTCCTTGCTAGCAGAAGGAGCCCAGTTGTTTGTTTTTTTTTTGGTTTGTATTTTTACAGACGGTAGGAGGAACTGAAATCGAAAAGGGGAAAACGTTTGGGGAGGGCGGGTGACGGGGTTGGTCCCGGGGGCCCAGCCGCCCCTAGGGCCCCGGGGGCACTCACCCCGGCGCAGGGTCCGCTGCAGCCGCTCGGCCGTCTGCTGCATGCCCATGTCGCGCAGCACGGTGGCCGTGAGCTGGGCGGCGGGGTCCTCCAGGTAGAAGCACACCAGCTTGTCGGTGAGGTCGAGCGCGTCCATGGACTGCAGGGTGCCCCGCGGGAGGCGCCCGCAGCCTTCGGGCAGCTGCACCCAGAGCAGCTTCTGCTTGAACTTCTTGAGCTCCTCGGGGGTCAGGTTCTCCAGTGCCTCCAGGATGGCTTCGCGGACGTCCCCCATGGCGCCGGGGTCCGTGGCGGCTCAACCGAGCTGCCCCCACGCCGCGCCGCCCAGGAAGTTTGCCAGGGTGGGGCCTGGGACTCCCCGCCCTCCGCACCGCACCCCACGCCGGCCTCCGTCCCGCCCAGCCGGCCGCCCTAGGACAAAGGCACCCCTCTGGTTCCTGCCATGGGGGTGGGGGTGGGGGGCGCAAGGACCCCGTGCTCCAGCTGGGCCCAGGGATCCGGGGACGGCGTTTGTCTCAGAGGGCCTGGCCTGGGCTCGCAGCAGCTCACGGATAACAAGGGACCCGAGTTCACCCCAAGGCATCAAGTCCTGGAACTCTAGAACCCCGAACCCCCCACGTTTCCCGAATCTCAGCATCCTCTCTCACCTGCCATCATCTAACTCACACCGAGCACAGCGATGCTATAAGACAGGGTAGAACTGTCCCCGTGGTTTCTGAGACGCAGGTAACTCCTCTTTTTACTTTCTTAATCATTTTATTGGGGGCTCTTACAGCTCTTATCACACCCATCCATGTGTCAGGCACATTTGTACATTTGTTGCCATCATCATTCTCAAAACATTTGCTTTCTACTTGAGCCCTTGGTATCAGCTCATTTCCCCGCGCCCCCACTTGCCCTCCCTCATGAGCCCTTGATAATTTATAAATTGTTACTGTTTTTCATGTCTTACACCCACCACTGTCTTCCTTTACCAGTATCACCATTCCAAAAGAAATCTCTTCTGAACCCGCTCACAGGACCCCGGGCCTCCCCTGCTCAGAAACCTCCTGGCCTGGCTTTTAAGGCCCTGATCAACCTCCTCAGCTGCCCCCTCCACCCTGTTGGTCTCTGACCCCATACACACGTGGCACCTGCTCTCTCGTGCTCCTCTCGTCCCTCCTGGTCTGCATGGTCAGTCCCTGCCCATCCTCCAACATTCATCGGGGGTCATCTGCTTCTCAATCTCCCTAGAACTCATTGAAGCCGCTCTGTAGGATGTGACCCTCCCTTCCCTTGCATTCTTTCTAAGCCCCACAGCATCCTCTTTGTACTAGGCATGTTGATAGCTGTCATCAAGCCCGTGCCTGACCCTTGGTAACCCCACGCACAAGGGAACCGAACCTGGTGGGTCCTGAGCCCTCCACGAGGTCGGTCGTGGCTCAGACTGTTGGGGGCCACGGGGCTTCGTTGGCTTGAGTTTTGGAAACGAGTCCGTTTACAAACGAGCAAACGGACTCAGCGAACTTGAAAGACTTGCCCCCAAACCACACCCAACTCACGGCCAGCACGCCTGTTCTGACTCAGAGCCACCCTAACGGACAGCGTAGAATGGCCCTTGTGTGTTTCTGAGGCTGCACATCTTTAGGGGAGTAGGAAGCCCCGGGTTAGCAACACAACCCCATGACCCAGACACCACCAGGTCTCCTCCCAGGTCACACGATGAGGGGTGTTTAGCTTCTGAGCCTGTCCTTTGGGTAAGCTTCCATGTCTCCGCTGGGCAAAATACATAATTCCTGGGCCATGAACTCAGGTGGCTCCTCTAGGGTCTCTATCAACTGGTTTCCCACCAGACCGAGAGCTACGTGAGGGCAGAAACCAGATCTCCACGCTCTCTGGCCCACGCTCTCCAGCACAGACTTTGCACAGATCTGGTCCGGAGAACCGGTAGCGGATGACAGAAGGCTCTTAGAGCCTAGAATCACAGCAACCCACTATTTTCACACGTTGGTGAATCTGTTCATCTGTTGGTGTTTGACCTGTTCAACCAAATCCACTGCTATTGAGGGGATGTTGACTCATAATGACCTATATGGATAGACCTGCTCCTGTGAGCTTCCTAGACTGTAACTCACTATGGGAGCAGAAAGCCCTGCCTTCCTCCTGTGGAGCGGCTGGTGGTTTCAAACTGCTAACCTTGTGGTTCGCAGCCCAATGTGTAACCGCTACGCCACCAGGGCTCCTGATTCGATCTGTAGAATTAGAAAACCAAACCAAACCTAGACACATCTTCCTGATAAGGGGGTCCATCAGAACGAGGCCATCATTATTTCATCAGAAGCTTTGGGGTGACAGGAAATCACATCCAGGGGTGTGAGGGCACCCCAGCTTCCCGAGTGACAATATGTGCCAGGGCCGGTATCGTTGTCCAAAGCTTTCCTCTGGGACTCGGATTGCTCTAGCAGGTTCCCTGCCCCACCCCATACTCCTGCCCATGCACACATCCAGACAGAGACTTGAGCCACTGGGTTGGGGTCTCCCCTTTGGCATCCTCCCCGGACAAGCACCAGCACTTTGGTGTGGCACCGCCAGGGTTCCTCCAGCTGAGCTCACTGGTCGCTGGTGTCAGGCTGGAGCTCAGTGTTCTCCAGCGACGCCTTGTGGCCGGAGAACGTACTGCGGCCCTATGACGATGTCAATTCTGAACTTGAACCAGTAGAGAAGGGTACAAAGTATCGGAAGCGCGCACGTTATTTTCAACAGAAGCGCGCACGTTATTTTCAACAGAAGCGCGCACGTTATTTTCAACAGATGTACTAAACGCCCAGACCCACGGTAAGTGCCGGTGAGAGCTGATAACAACAACAACATTAGCTTTCGGGTTTCGCATCTCAGTTTCTGAAACAGCAAACTGTGGCTCTGGACCTGTGGTTCTCAACCTTCCTAATGCCACGACCCTTTCTTTATGTCTTAAAAAAAAAATCTGAATGTACAAATATGCTTTACACAATTGATGTATGTATGGATTGTGATAAGAGTTGTATAATCCCCTAATAAAATCATTTTATTGGGGGCTCATACAACTCTTTTTAAAAAAATCATTTTATTAGGGGCTCATACAACTCATCACAATCTATCCATTCATCCATTGTGTCAAACACATTTGTATATTTGTTTCCATCATCATCCTTAAAACATTTGCTTTCTACTTGAGCCCTGGGTATCAGCTCCTCATATTTTCTCCTCCCTCCCCTGCCACCCCCCCCCATGAACCCTTGATAATTTATAAATTATTATTTTGTCAT
>NW_022103901.1:14581444-14582836 GCF_000313985.2 Echinops telfairi | reverse complement strand
AGTCTTTCGTCTGAGGAGCTGCTGGTGGTTTCGAACTGCTGGCCATGTGGATGGCAGCCCAGTGAGTAACCACTCCGCCACCAGGGCTCCTTCTGGGATAAACGGTGCTGGGACAGTTGGATTTCCAAATGCAGAAGCACAGAACAGGACGTAACCCAGGCGACTGAATGGTACGTGTTGAAGTTGTTGAATTGGTATGTCTTGCTCAGAATATTTACACCAAAGCTAAAAAAAAAAAGTATCCTGTAAACTTAACTGCTAGTAAATAATCCTGAGACACAGATTGGAACCCATGTTCATGGGACTTCTAGGCCCACCACCAGCCAGCCGCTCCTCAGGGAATCTCCACCTGTCACTTGTTGAGTCGAGGTCAGCGAGTGACATTGGCTGGGTCAAAGTAAGCTAACCCCCTGCCATCAAGTCCACGCTGGCTCACAGCGACCCTGTCAGCCAGGGTGCGACTGCCCCTGTGCGTTTCCGAGACGGTAAACGCTTTACAGTAGCAGAAAGCCTCGTCTTTCTCCCGCAGAGTGGCTGGTGATTTCAAAGGCCTTTTAGTTAGCATCCCAACTCATAACTACTCCCCCACCAGGGGAATAGCTTCCCCCTAGTTTCTGAATGCTGTAGGATTTACAAAATGCATCCAGAAGAGTCCGGAGTAGTGGGAAAAGCAGGAGATGAGGGGCAGGGGTCAGACCCACTGAAGCGTGTCTGCTTCCTAGTTGGGTGACTGCAGGAGTCACAGGCCATCGATGGGCCTGGATCCAGGAGCAATGATAGGCTCACCTCACCAGGCCATAGGACGGTCAGAGCTCTGGGAAGGGCAGTGACTTGCCCATGACACCCCTCTTGCCCCCCACCGCCAGGGTGAAGGGGACAGAGATTGCCAGGTGGGAACCAGTAATCCCATCTCTCTCTGGGTGGAGTGCTCAGAGCTTTGACCTCTGGCAGGAGAGAACCCCCAGGGTTCACCTCGGGCTCACTCTTGTCTCTCGCTGGACCAGAGTCAGAGGGTTTGGTGGAGATAAGAGGCTTCCTTTTTATGAACCCCCCCCCCCCATTTTTTGATTGTCAGGTCTGCAGGGTTATAGACTGCCGGGACCTTGGGCAAACCACTTCACTCCTACGTGCCTCCTGGCCTCCTGTAAGCTAAGAGCAAGATGGAGCTAGGCTGTAGAACAGGCCGGACACCTCGTAAGTAGCGTGTGGTTGCCATTAATGTCTCTGGGCCTTGGTGTCCATCTGTGAGTGGGGGTGATGCTACTGACCTCCCAAGGCCACTAGGAGGGTTTGTTGGTAACTGTGATAAAACCAAGCGCCAGTATGTGTTGACTACGCCCTGTGGCCGGGACACTGTTGTAAGAATGAACCGATTCAATTAGCATGATGCTC
>NW_022103901.1:14575451-14580051 GCF_000313985.2 Echinops telfairi | reverse complement strand
TTTCTCCTGACCCTTCACAGAGAAACTGGGGTTCTGAAGACCCGGAGTTCTAGCAGCATCCCAGGAAAAGGCACCTGAGGCTTGTAAGCTCAACATCTGGCAAGAGAATCACACAGAGATCTCACACACCAATTGTGGGAAGGCAGGAAGGAAAGAAAGATAAAGCGAGCCCATGAGCTCGGGGAATTTCAGAGCAAGGATGTGCAGATTAGAGGCTAAGCGGGTGCTTAGCCTTACAGCAGCTCCTGAGGGTGCAAGGGACTCCTGGTTGGTCCCAGAAGTTCCAGGTCTTCACGTCCTCGGGTGCCCAGGGGAGGTTCCCTCAGGTCCCACTTCTTGCCATCCCAACGTGCAGGAGAAGAATAGCAAGACGCCCCTGCAAGATAACACTGAGACGTTGACGTGGGAGTGAAAGCGCAGCTTAAACCTGGAGGCACAGAGCGAAAGCAGTTTTACTTAATGCTCCTCAGAAGCTTCAAGGACAGTCTGTTTCTTTAAGGCAAAAACCTTACGTCAAGCAGCTCAGAGGAAACATTTTCAATTGGTTGACATTTATAAGGTTGCTTGCAAGGTTTTTTTTTTTTTTTTTGGAGGGGGTGGTTAGATCCCCCTCAGGTTTAGAGAAAGTTCTGCTTGGCTGGCCAGTGTTATCAAAAGAGAGAACTCTCTCTTTTAAAAAAAAAGCATTTTATTGGGGGCTCGTACAACTCTTGTCACAATCCATCCATCCATGGCGTCAAGCACATTTGTACATGGGTTGCCATCATCATTCTCAAAACATTTTCTTTCTACCTGAGCCCTTGGTATCAGCTCCTCATTTTATCCCCTCCTCCCCGAAGGAGAGACTCTCTCTGGCACATCTCAGCGCCAGTAGGCATGTGGCCGGGTCTGTGATGTAGTTTGTCCACATGCAGGCATGGCCTCTCAGGACAATGAAGCAGAAGCAGTCCCTGAGAAGGTAGGGGACACAAGGGAGTCAGGCCTGCATTTCTAAGGTACAAGGTGGGGTAAGACCTACACTTCTTACGGAAGCTTCAGGTCTGCCAAGTGCCTTGGGTTTCAGACTGCTCTCTCGGCATGGACTGGGGGTGCGGGGCGCCCAGGCTCCAGGAGCAGGATTGAGCTGTAGGCTGCAGGGTTTTGTAAAAATCGTTTTATTGGGGGCTCATACAGCTTTGATCACAATACATACATGCATCCATTGTATCAAGCACATTTGTATCTATGTTGTCATCATTTTCAAAACATTTTCTTTCTACTTGAGCCCTTGGTATCAGCTCTTCGTTTATCCCTCCTCTCTCCCCCACCCTCCCTCCTTCCCTCCCAAACCCTTAAGAATTTATAAATTATTATTATTTTTTCATGTCTTACACTGACTGAGGTCTCCCTTCACCCACTTTTCTGTTGCCCATCCCCCTGGGAGGGAGTTCTATTTAGATCAATTTCTCCCCCTATCTTCCCCTTCCCCTCTTGGTGTCACTACTCTCACGATTGGTCCTCAGGGGTTTATCTGTCCTGGATTCCCTGTCTTTCCACCTCTTATCTGTACCCGTGGACATGCTCTGGTCTAGCGGGATTTGTAAGGTAGGATTGGGATTATGAGTGTGGGGGCGGGAAGCATTAAAGAGCTAGAGGAAAGTTGTATGTTTCATTACTGCTATACTGCACCCTGACTGGCTTATCTCTTTCTTGTGACCCTTCTGTGCAGGATGTCCAATTGTCTACAGATGGGCTTTGGGTTCTGAAGACCCGGAGTTCTAGCAGCATCCCAGGAAAAGGCACCTGAGGCGTATAAGCTCAACATCTTGCAAGAGAATCACAGAGAGATTTCACACACCAATTGTGGGAAGGCAGGAAGGAAAGAAAGACAAACCGAGCCCATGAGTTTGGGGAATTTCAGAGCAAGATGTGCAGATTCGAGGCTAAGTGGGTGCTTAGCCTTACAGCAGCTCCTGAGGGTGCAAGGGACTCCTGCTTGGTCCCAGAAGTTCCAGGTCCTCACATCCTCTCAGCACTCCCCCTCATTCACATTGATATGTTTTTTTGTTCTGGGTCTTTGATGCCTGATACCTGATCCCATCAACACCTCATGATCACACAGGCTGGTGAGCTTCTTCCATGTGGGCTTTGTTGCTTCTCAGTTAGATGGCCACTTGTTTGTATTCAGGCCTGTAAGACCCCAGACGCTAGCTCTTTTGATACCCAGACACCATGAACTTTCTTCACCACATTTGTTTGTGCACCCATTTTGTCTTCAGTGGTCATGTTGGGAAGGTGAGCATCACAGAATGCCGGGTTATTAGAACAAAGTGGTCTTGTGTTGAGGGAGTACGTGAGTAGAGGCCCATTGTCCATCTGCTACCTTGATACTGATCTATTTCCCTATCGTTATATAAAAATATGTTTACATATGTACATGCCTGTATTTAGACCTCCATAAATGCCCTTTTCCTCCTAGTTCTTTCCTCTATTTTCTTTTACTTTCCTCTTGTCCCACTATCATGTTCGGCTTCATCCGGGTTTCAGTAATTCCTCTTGGTTACATTGCCCTTACATCCCATACCCTCCTCGCCATCAATTTTGGATCACTTGTTGTTCCCTTGTCCCTGGGTTTGTTAACACCCACTTCCTTTCCCTGGCTAGCCCTCTCCGGTGTCCCCCCACCCCTCTGCCCCCAGAACCATTAGTCTTATTTTCTCCGCTGGATTGTTTTTCCTGTCTATCTTATCTGGATGGTCATGTAGAGACAATAATAAGCACAAAAACAAGGCAGAGCCAAACAAAACAACAAAGGAAAACCAAAAAACCAAAGGCACAAAAAAAGAAAAGCCTGTAGATAGTTCCAGGTCTGTTTGTTGACCTTTAAGCGTGTTTTCCGGTTGAGTTTAATGGGGTGCCACACCCTGACCCCAAAGTCTATTTTTGATATTCCCCGGGGACTTCATTGCTCTGCTCCCTTGCTGTTCTGTTGCATGCCCAAGTGTGGTGGGGTCAGATGGGGCACAATTCCCACACTGTGCCTCCAGGCTGCAGGTTTTGAGGTTTTGAATTTGGTTCATTCATTCAGTCTGCTGTCCCTCTAGTGCTCATTGTCCAAGCATCATAGGGAAGTCTACAGGGCTTGTGCAGGGGTGCCGGGGGAACATATATATAAGACCCCCCACCCCACACACACACTTCAGCCCTGGAAAAAGATCATCTTTCAGGCTTGGGTGAGATCCTGCCCTCCTGCAGGTCTGGGTGACCTTGATGAGCCTAAACTTGGGGAATGAGTGGGTACAAAGTGGGGGAGGGGCCGCACAAGAGGAGGAGGGAGGCTAGTAAGAATGTAGGGCTGGTGGGGGCCGTAGGGACAAAGGTGGAGACTAGCAGCCACCAGGCTTCTGTCTTTCTTTTCCGTGGTCTGGGCAGCCTGTCTCCTGGCTACCTCCGAGCTCTGTCTGCAGGCTGCGTGGGGGAGGAGACAACAAGATGGATGAAGACAGGTGCTTTCCTTTTAGAACTGTTTCCAGAAGTGATGTTGAAGGGTAGGCAGGGCAGCTAAATATAGTTCGGGGGCCATGGCTCAGGCTGGATTCCTGTCCGCTGCTCCCTGAATGCCCCACACCCAGGACGTCCACTGCCAGTTGCCCAAGAGAATCCTCCCCTAGTGCCCATTTCCCCCTCCTCTGCGCTTGCTGCTGGCGCTTTGTCTGTCTTCAGAGCAGCCTGTGGTGGAGCTTGACCTTGCTGGGTCTCCTGCGAGCCTCTTTTTGGCCTAAGATTCCCAACTGGACCTGTGAGTCTTGTGGTTCTGGGGATGTGGGGGGAGGGAGGGCCTGGGAACCTAGGAAGGTGGGTGAGAGGAGGGGAGGAGGCTCTGGAGAATTTGGGGCTGAGGCAGGGCCTGGGACCAAGGCTTAGACAGGAGCAAGGAGAGGGAGGAAGACAGCATTGGTCACTCAGGCTGGCATTGGGAAAAGGGGTCCGAGAAGGGTTTTTATCAGACAACTGCAGTTGAAGCTGCCTTTGGAACAAAGGCCGTGCCCTTCCCCTTGGCCAGGACCAGATAGCCTTCCTGTTGGGACCGGGGCCTTGAACCAGAGCCTCCTCCAGGAGGCACAGAGTGGTGGCAGCGTTAGGGGTTGCAGATGGGCCTTGGGACTGAGAATGGTGCTGTGCCCAGCTCACAGGCTCCCTTGACCCATTCTTCCTCCACCTAGACCCACCATGTCAGCTGCCCCGCGCCTCCTACACCAGGAGCTGTCCTGCCCGCTGTGCCTGCAGCTGTTCGACAGGCCCGTGACAGCAGAATGCGGCCACAGCTTCTGTCGCGCCTGCCTGAGCCGCGTGGCGGGGGAGCCCGGGGGGGATGGCACGGTGCCCTGTCCCACTTGTCAAGCACCCACGCGGCCGCAGGCGCTCAGCACCAACCTGCAGCTGGCGCGCCTGGTGGAGGGGCTGGCGCAGGTGCCACAGGGCCACTGCGAGGAGCACCTGGACCCGCTCAGCATCTACTGCGAGCAGGACCGCACGCTCGTGTGTGGAGTGTGCGCCTCGCTCGGAGCGCACCGTGGCCACCGCTTGCTGTCCGCCGCCGAGGCCCACACGCGTCTCAAGG
>NW_022103901.1:14568622-14574443 GCF_000313985.2 Echinops telfairi | reverse complement strand
GCGGGTTAGGGGCGGTTCCTGCCGGGTTAGGGGCGGGTCCTGGCGGGTTAGGGGCGGGTCCTGGCGGGTTAGGGGCGGGTCCTGGCGGTTTAGGGGCGGGTCCTGGCGGGTAAGGGGCGGGTCCTGGTGGGTTAGGGGCGGGTCCTGGCGGCCCGACTCCAAGGAAACCTGCTTCTAAAGATGCGGGGGCGGAGCCTCGCGGCACCTGGACGCAATCGGGCCTCGCAGTGGGCTCCGTGGGCCTGCAGGCAGGCGCCCGTGCGCCATGAACGGAAAGCAGCGCCCGAGGCAGTTGGTGGTAAATGGCTGAAGGTGGACTCTCCCAGCCGGGCTGGAGGCTGCACTGAAGCCCCGCGGGGCTTCCCGGAAAGAGAGGCTGCGTGGGTAGACCCAAGGACAGGCTGTCGCTCGAGTTGGAGGTGGGCGTTCTGAGCACACCCCTGGGTGCGCCTGGAGGTTTGACATCCCCCTCGTCCCCCACCTCGAGATCCCAGCCCTGCCCTGCTGCTGCTTCTCCTTGCAGCCCCGTGGTTCCCGGCTCACAGCGACCCTAGAGCGACAGCGGTGGGTCTTTGGGTTCATGGCGATGTGCCCGCGCGTCTGCACTCCCCTCGTCTAGTCGGTGCTCGCTCTCCCGGAGCTGTGTGTGCGCAGCCAGCGGCAGTTCGCTTTAACTTTGCGGAAGGGTCCCTGGCAGACTGCGTCTTTCCCCACCTGCGCCAGGGCACCGGCCATACCTTACCTCTGCCTCTGCGCACCCCCCACCCCTGCAGAGCCCCCAACGGCCCCTTCAGCCACGCACGCACGCACAGACTCCGAAAGGACTCCAAAGGACACGCACTGGCGCAGACCCATCGCATGGGCAGCAGGTGTACCGGCGCACGCATGCAGGGGGCACGTACTCCTCAGGAAGGCCTGCCATGACATCTTTTATTAGATGACTGAGGGGACATCCCTGGTCTGCAGGGCAGGGCTGGGCAGAGGACGGGGCCAGTCTTGGCCAGGGCTGGGCTGGCTTCTGGAGGTGAGGGGAGTTTTGATCTTGCGTACACCAGCGTTGCACGGCTGCTCTCTGGCCCCTAGACTCCTAGAGGGGGCAGACCCTGGTTTCAGTCTGGCATGAGGGGCCCCCAGGATCTCCTGGGGCACAGCCCTTCTATCCACCGGCCCCATCCCCTTGTTAATCCAGCCCCCCAGCTTTGGCGGTTGCCCTCCATGCCCAGGGCAGTCTACGTGTCCCACCTACTGCCACCCCACCCCCACCCCGCCCTTCCTGCTTAGGCTCACCTCTGCTGATGACCCCAGAGCACCTGACCTTGGCCAGCTTCATCTGCAGAGAAAAAGCAGAGGGAATGGATGAGAAGGGACTACGGTGGCCAGGGAAACAGGCCTGAGGCTTCAGCCCACTCCTGAGGGGCAGGCAAGAGCATCCAGAGGGGTGAAAGGGCTCTAGGGAGGGGATGGGGCAGGGACCAGACACCTGAGGAAAGGCCGGCCTGGCCATTCACTGGACACTCCACAGCCGCTGGGCCCCTTCCTGCAAGCCATGTTCGCCAGCATGTCTGCTGCTAATGCTGTGGCATACTTCTGGCAGTAGAAGGTGACCATCTTGTCTGTGAGGTCCACGTGTCGAGTGGTCCCAGAGCACCCCCGCCGCGGGATGTTCTGAAAACCCTCGTGCAGCTTCCCCGCCCCCAGCTTCAACTTGAACTTCTTGAGCTCATCGGAGGTCAGGTTCTCCAGCGCCTCCAGGATGGCGCCCGCTTGTTTCCCATGGCTCAGTCTGGCCGCCTCTGGACCCAGGCCGCCCAGCGCCTAGAAGTCACCAGCTTGGCCTGGGCTGGCCCCTCAGTAGGTGGGGCTGCCACCTGGGTGGAGGTCCCCAGGAGGAGACTGGGCAGTCAGGCAGCCAGGGCGCCCCGGGGTCCAACCCAGAGGCTGGCGGTGGGGGTGGGGCTTGTGGGGAGATGGCCATTTATCCCAGCCACAGCGGAGGTGGGGATGGCCCGCTGTCCCCATTCTGCAGAGAAGGAAACTAGCTGAAGCAGGACTGCAGCCCTGCACATCTTATCCCAGCAGCGTGGCTACCTGTATCTGTTTGTCAGCGGTCACAAACCCGGGGGCCAGGGCTAGGAGCCTGCCCACAGACGAGTTTGGTTGCTCAGCCAGCAGACACTTGCTGACCTTACCTCCCCCTAGCCCACAAAGAGAGGAGCCCTGGTGGTGTAGTGGGTTATGCACTGGGCTGCCTGGAAGGAGAAAGAGGAGGCTTTCTAATCCCGTAAGGTGACAGTCTCAGAGACCCAGGGGGCAGTTGTACCCTGTCCTATGGGTCACTATGAATTCACGTGGACTGGAGGACAGTGAGTGAGCAAACAAGCCCTCCAAGAGGCCCTGGTGGTGCTGTGGGCGAAGCATCCGCATGCCCAATGGCAAGGTGGGTGGTTCACAGCCTCCAGCCGCTGTGCGGGAGAAAGATGAAGCTGTCTGCTCCCATAAAGATGGGGTCTTGGGAACCCCAAGGAGCACTACGAGTCTTCCCCAGGATAAGGTTGCTGCTACGAGTCAGAACAATCCCAATGGCAGTGTTTTCAACCTTTGCCTGTGAATCCGAGGAAGGTGTAAGAGCAGGTCATCCACATTCGGATTCAACCCCTTCACTGTCCCATCACTTACTCTACCTCCTCCTACGGCTCCTGCTTCCCAACCTTCGGAGCACCGTCTGGGACAGATGCTGCCCTTCTGATGACAAATGGGTGATGATTTCTAACGTGGAGGTGTGTCCACTTCTAGACAAGAAGGGCCAGGGCTATCATCTTGGTGGCCCACCAGACTCCAGTGGACCAGGTCGCCTGGTCTTCTTTCGTGATTTGGAGTTCTGTGGGCAGTGGGTGTTTATTTCCAGAGCCCGTGGGTGTTCAGGAGGCCGGCTTGGGTGCTTGGATGACGCTCTACTTTCAAGGAGGGTGTGCAGGAAGGACCCCAAAGAGGGCCCGGTGGTGGTTGCATCCCAGGATCTGTCCACACCACACCCCTAGACTTCAAACCTTCCTTTGGGAGCAGACCTAAGCTCTGAGTCCCTCACTCTTTGCCCCCACCTTCAAGTGTCATCTGCTCTCACTCAGCGAGCGAGCCTTTGCGCTCACTGGCTCAGCCTCTGCAGGCAGCACCCTTCCTCCAGTCCCTGACCTGGCTTATGTGAGCCATCTCTGCAGGGCCTGCCTTTCTTCCTTCTTACCTCCTTTACCACCCTGACGAGCCCCGGGGACACAGCGCCTGACGGGTTGGGCTGCAAACCGCAAGGTCAGCCAGCAGTTCCAAACCATTGCTCTTTTCCGGAGTACAATGAGATTTTCTGCGCCTGTCAAGTGTGCAGCCTCGGAAGCCCCCAGGGGCAGTCCTAGTCTGTGCGATAGGGTGGCCAGGAACCAGAACCGACTGGCTGGCCGTGGGTTTAGGGGAAGGGTAAGCACAGACGCGTCAGGTTCATGCGGGGAGGGGCTCTGCTGTGGGACCGTATGCACTTGGCTGACCCAGTCAAAGGCGAGGCTGCCTTTGAGGGTGAAATCAAGTTCATGCTGGAGGACTTCAAAGGAGGGGCCATCACCCAGAGCCCCAGGCAGTCGGCAATGGAGCACTCCGAGGGGCAGAGAGTCTTTCTACACACATGACCGTGCTCGGAGCCCCTGTTCTCCCATTGGTTCGGGGAGGCTGTCGGTGGCCACAGCTGCCATCCTCACGAGGTCCTGTGCTGGGGGGCTGACTCAGAGGGGCTGGAACCAGGGAAGGGAAGGTTAGGGAACCCGACCGGGAAGGAAGGGCAAGGATCAGCTGCCAGCCTGGCTGGTGGAGGAGCTGGGGACAGCAGCTGGGGGTGGGGGCTGCAGCTTTGGGAGATGATCTCTTCCTCACTTCTTTGTGCCCTACTCCCCCAGACGCAGCTTCCCCAGCAGCAGCAGCTGCTGCAGGAGGCATGCACGCACAAGGAGAAGAGTGTGGCCCTGCTCCAACACCAGCTGGCCGAGGTGGAGGTGAGGGCACAGCCCGGCAGCATCTGGGGGCTGGGGGTTCATGCTGGGCGTCCCCAGCTAAGCGCTTTTGCCTGTCTGCCCCCTCCTCAGGAGACCGTTCGACAGTTCCGGGAGGCCGTGGGGGAGCAGTTGGGGAAGATGCGGGGGTTCCTGGATGCTCTGGAGAGCTCTTTGAACCGGGAGGCAGCTCGCTTGCAGGAAGAGGCAGGGCAAGCCCTGCGGCGGGAGCTGGGGGGCTTGGGCTCTTACCTGGAGCAGCTGCGGCAGATGGAGAAGGTGCTGGAGGATGTAGCCGAAAAGCCGCAGACTGAGTTTCTCATGGTGAGTACCCAGCCCCCAGAGACATCATCCCAGGGGCCGGGAGAGGGGCAGGGGCCAGCCTGGGTCACGCATCCAGGAGAGGGGTGCCCCAAGACTGCTGTCTGGCTTTTGACGTTGAACACTGCACAGCAACTCAATTCCCTGCTAGCGAGTCCATGCCAACCCAGCAATCCTGTAGGACAGGTTAGAAGTGCCCTTGTGAGTTTCTGAGACGGTCACTCTTTATGGTAGTAGAAAGCCGATCCTCCCTCGGAATGGCTGGTGATTTCGAACCGCTGACCTTGCTGCTAGCAGCCCAGTGCGTAACTACTAGGCTACCAGGGCTCTGTGAGCACTACACATTAAGATAATCTTCTAACAGGTGGGATTAGCATTTGGGGTGAGGGGTGAGGCAGAAAACAAACTCACTGCATTTGGTGGCTGCTGACTCATAGTGACCCTATAGGACAGGGTGGGACTGCTCCTGTGAGTTCCCAAGACTGTAAATCTTTGGGGGCGTAGAAGGCATCGTCTTTCTCCCGAGGTGTAGCTGTTGACCTTGGAGTTTCCAGGAAGGAGATGCCTTTTCTAATTTACACGGAGGTGAGAGGCTAGGCGTGGCCTCCACTCTGAGTTTAGTTTTTGTCTTTGGTCGGGTGAGGCTTCTCTGATTCTTCCTGATCTGATGCTTCGTCCTCAGAGGTCCCCAGGTCCTCCCTGTCTCCCTCACTTCTTTTATCTTTTTCTCTCTCTCCAGAAATACTGCTTGGTGACCAGCAGGTGAGATCAACCTAGTCCCGTCTTTTCCCCCAACTGACTCCAGTCTCCCAGGGACACACACTACTGTTCCTGTACTGTTCCCTACCAACCACTGCGATTCCACTGCACCACACTGCATGTTAAACCCAGAAATGAACCAGAACCGGTCCCTACCCTCTCTTGGGGACCTCTCCGCCTCCAGGCAGGGCCTGTGTGCTCCATGCTGCTGTGGAGGGAAACGGGTGGTCAGAGAAGGCGGGCCCTGCAGAGATGGCTCGCATAAGCCAGGTCAGGAACTGGAGGAAGGGTGCTGCCTGCAGAGGCTGAGCCAGTGAGCGCAAAGGCTCGCTTGCTGAATGAGAGCAGATGGCATTTGAAGGTGGGGGCGAAGAGTGAGGGACTCAGAGCTTGGGTCTGCTCCCAAAGGAAGGTTTGAAGTCTAGGGGTGTGGTGTGGACAGATCCTGGGATGCAACCACCACCCGGGCCCTCTTTGGGGTCCTTCTTCTCGTCCCTTCTCCCGCCTCCACCCCACGCCTCCTCCAAGAAGGGTTCAGACACTTTTCCTGACCTCCCACCCCTAGACTGCAGAAGATCCTGGCCGAGTCTCCACCGCCGGCCCGCTTGGACATCCAGTTGCCCATCATTTCAGATGACTTCAAATTCCATGTGTGGAGGAAGATGCTCCGGGCTCTGATGCCAGGTACGGGGAGGGACGGGCACCAGGTTGGT
>NW_022103901.1:14565925-14567325 GCF_000313985.2 Echinops telfairi | reverse complement strand
GCTGGGCGCTCGGCGTGATGGCCGCCCAGGCCGGTCGCCGCGGCCGGCTGCACGCGGTGCCCTCGCAGGGGCTGTGGCTGCTGGGCCTGCGCGACGGCAAGGTCCTGGAGGCCCACGTGGAGGCCAAGGAGCCGCAGGCGCTGAGCTGGACCGAGAGGCGGCCCACGCGCATTGGCCTGTACCTGAGCTTCGGCGACGGCCTCCTAGCCTTCTACGACGCCAGCGACGCCGACGAGCTCGCCCTGCTCTTCGCCTTCCGCGAGCGCCTGCCCGGGCCCGTGTACCCCTTCTTCGACGTGTGCTGGCACGACAAGGGCAAGAACGCCCAGCCGCTGCTGCTGGTCGGGCCGGACGGCGGCACGAAGGCCTGAGCCCCAGGCCTCGGGTGGGCAGGGGTGGAGGCTCGGGCCTGCGGGCAGACCTGGGGGGCGGTCGTCTGTACCCAGGCATCCAGGGATGAGGGGAGGGGTCTCCAGGAGTTCTGAGAAGAGCGTGTTGGGGTGGGGGGGACCTGAGTGAAGAGGGGCCGGGTGGGGGTGGGGATGGGACACTGTGAACAGCGCCCAGTGGGGAAGGGATCGTGAAGGCAGGTCCCAAATCTGAGTTTGGGGACATTGGGGTTCAGGGATGGGTTTGAGGGATTGTGGGAGGAGATTGAGCTTTAGGGAGGGGAAAGGGGTCCTGTTTGTGGAAGCGAGAGGGAAGAATCATAGGCCCCCACCTCCAGAATTGGGGTACCAGATGCCCAGACTCCACCATACCCAAAGGCCTTGGGCTTCCCAAAGTGGGTGGTACTGCCCCCCTGGGGGGCACTGGAAGGATGCGGGGGCAGGGGTGTGTGTGTGTGCAGAAGCAGATGCCTACACTTTATCCTGGAGGATGGGATCTAGCACAAAAGTTCTCAGTTGCCAGCAGGGTACACGGAGTCTTTTTTTTGCCCCCTGAGAAGGGGGCAGGAGGCCAATACGTTTGGGAATCCATGGCACAGACAAGGGGCAGGGAGCCTTTCAGACATTTCATCAACTCAGCCCTCATGCAATGGCTCAAGCGGCCTCTCGTTCCTAAGCCAGCTGGTCTTGATTTTGAAGGCCTTGTTTGGCCGCCCTTCGGGCTGCACTGGTTTAGACAGCAGCTCTCCAACTGGAGTGGGTGTCTGAGTCCCCCGCGAAAGCACAAATGGCCAGGGCAAGGCCCTACAAGTGTCAGAGGACGCTGAGACGTCACCCAAGGCGGAGACCTTGGCCCCAGGGTCGCCCCTCGGAGACTCCCTGACGCCGACTGTTCAGTCAGTAGTCAGTGTAGCTTGGGACACAGAAACTCCAAAATTGATTTCTCTGCTCAATGGGCCTTTCACATCTGCCGGACTCTCTGCGGAATGCTACAGAGAAGAATTAGACAGG
>NW_022103901.1:14562447-14564249 GCF_000313985.2 Echinops telfairi | reverse complement strand
TGGGCTTGGGCAGCATTGGGTTGGGATGTTTTCGTGATGCACATTTTCTTTGCATAAAACTCTCTCTTATACGTGAGTTACTGTGGATTTGTTTCTCCAAAGTACCTAGACTAATACACATGGAAACAGTGATTCCAATGGACTAATGGACTGTGAGATTACCAACCTCCAGGACTGCGAAACCAGAAGAAGCCCATGGTGCCTGGCCACCAATACCCACTGCTCCGAGAGGAATCACACTAGGAGGTCCTGGAGAGAGTGCGAGGAAAATATGGAAGAAAACACAAAATCATGAAGGAGACCAGGATTCTTGGTCAGACTGAGTCATGGACCTGCTGAGACTATGGTCTGCAGGCACCCTCCAGGTCTGGAGAGGAACGTGTTCCCATGGATCAGTTTTTAGTGAAAACCAACCAACCAAACAGGTCTATAAAGGGAACAATAACAGTGAGAGCCCTGGGGTCCCAGTCGGTGACATTGGGCTGCTAATCAAAAGTCAGCAGTTCGAAACCAGCAGCTGATCCTCGGGAGAAAGATGAGGCTCTCTGTTCCCATAAAGAGTTACTACTGGGAAACCCACAGGGACTGTTCTACCTTTCCTTTCCAGGGTTACTGTGTTAGTCTGGGCTGACTAGAGAAACAGACACCATATGTGTGTAAGAGAAAACTTTATCTCAAAGAGCAATTGTACATTAAGAAAACATCCCAGCCCAGATCAAGTCCATACATCTGATATGAGCCCATATGTCTGATGCCAGTCTGAAATTCCTCTTCAGACTCATGCAACATACGTCATGACACCAAGTTCAGGAAGATCACAGGCCAGTCGGTGGGAAGTCTTGTGGATCCAGAGGCGGTGGAAGCATCTTAGTGCTGGCGTGGGTCTCCATGTGGCTCCTCCAGCTCTAAGGCTCTGGCTGCCATCAGCATAGCTCCAGGTGGCTTGTCAACAGGAATGTCTGGCAGGCAGCGTGTGGGTCTGGCCTCCAGCGAGCTATTTATCTCCTTAAGCGCCTCCAAATGAGGTCATCACGCTGCAACCTGATTGACAGGCTAACCTCCACCCCTTCACTGTTAATAGTCTCAAGTTGACGACAGGTTACGTCACTGCCAGTCATTATGACTTGGAATTGACTTGATGGCAGTGAGGTTGGTTTGGGGTGCACGTGGTAGAAAAATCAACCCTTTGTGATGAAAAAGGGAGCATTGAATCAAGAGCCACGTTGGAAAGGGCTTGGAAAGAAGGAGGGTTGGAAAGAAGAAGTACAGGGAGGATGCGAGGTAAGCGATGTCTCACTAAGGGTCTTCATTGATCACGTCACGAGGGTAAATACTGAGCAGGGCTGTCTGAGAACTGATGGTTCTGAGGTTAGGGCTGATGGTTACGTGCTCGCTCAAAATGTAGCCATGTATCTAACGTTTACTGATAAGCCCCTGTTCCACGTTAGTGAAAGCCCGTGAGTCACCTTTATGGAGTCTTCCAAAAAAAATTGTTGTTGTAGGTGCTATCGAGTCAGTTCTGACCCTCAGCAGGTCCCACCTGAACTCATAGGTCTCACCTGCACTGTGAGAATATCTCAAGAAAATATTTGACACAGGGAGGACGAGTAACAGACGACCCGAGGTGCTGGGGGATGACACCAAGAACTTCTTATAGGAAGAAAGCAAAAGGTCGTTAAAAAAAAGAAAGAAAGGCATTTCGGCAGCCATGGCAAAAATTGGATTATTTTATTTTACTTTAAATTTTAAATCATTTTATTGGGGGCTCAGACAACTCATCACAATCCATCCATCCATCCATT
>NW_022103901.1:14559120-14561307 GCF_000313985.2 Echinops telfairi | reverse complement strand
GGTTACATTGCCCTTGATTACGCCCTACCAGGCCTCTTACACCCTCCTCACCACTGATTTTGGATCACTTGTTGTTCCCTTGTCCCTGGGTTTGTTAACACCACTTCCTTTCCCCCATCTCCCCCTCTCTCATGTTCTCCTGGAACCATCAGTCCTGTTGTTTTCTCCTCCAGTTTGTTCATCCAGCCTCTCTTATCTAGATAGACCTGCAGAGACAATAATATGCACAAAACAAGATAGAGCAACACAAAACAATAAAATAAAAGAAAACAAAACAACAAAAACAACAAAACCCAATGACATAAAAAAGAAAAAGCCTGTAAATAGTTCAAGGTCTGTTGACCTTTAGGAGTGTTTTCTGGTGAGTGATGCCTTGCCCTGGGCCCGAAGTCTATTTTTGGTATTCCCTTGGGACTTCCTTGCTCTGCTCCCCTTGCTGTTCTGTTGCATGCCCTTAGTGTTTTGCCTCTGTGTGGTGGGGTCAGATCAGGTTCAATTCCCACATGGTGTCTCCAGTGTTGTCCCCTGTAGGGCTATGGGTCAGTGAGGGATGTCGTGTCTCATAGTTGTGTTCCACTCTCTCTTCCAGAAATCGGATTCTCACGGGGTGTCCAGGTCACTGTTGAGGGGAATCTGGTGAGAATCCGACCCATCAGAACCGCTTCCATGACTGTCAGCAAGAGCAGCAAGATGCTGTAGCACACTGACTATCGGGCGAGGCACATGCTGCAAGAATCTTGCTGCAAGATGGTTGTCTTCCTTGGAGCCTTCAAGGTGTTTGACAAGCACACGGACTCGCTCCTCTGTGCCTGCAGTGAGTTTAGGATCAAAGCAAGCAGAAAGAGAAGAGAAGCAAGTCATTGGCTGGGAGCTGCTTTGAGGAGAGAACCTAGTTTCCGCTGTCGAGAAGGCCATCGCCCAAAGATACTGACATCATCCAAGTACCACTTGCTGGCATTGCTGGAGGGCATGGGATTGGTAGGGCAGCTGGCAGAGGATTTCCAGCTGGCGTTCCAACGCCCCAAGCTCCTGCAGGACCTGTCAGTCCTGTCTGTGGAGTTGGTAGTCCGTCCCAACAGGTGATGACCTCACAACAAAGAGGCAGTATCGCAGTGGCCACACCTAGTATTCACCTGCCTGTGCAGGTCCTCCACCCGCTATGGGCCGAGGGACACCCTACCTGGCATGATGGGCCTACCTCCAGCTATGAAGCCTCCCAGGGGTCCCCTGGTGAGGATCCTCCTTGACAGGGGACTCCAATGGGCACATCCTCTCCAGGGATGGGGCCACTTCCCCCAGCGAGGTGAGGCCTCCTTTGACCCATGACCACAGAGTTAGGAAAGTAGCTCTACAGCAGCCGGGGCCCAATCTCCCAGGGCTAAGTTACCACAGACCTGTTTGTTTGTTGTGCTGTTGTTCAGCGTCTCATGGGATTGTCTGGTTTCCCTTAAAGGGCCCCAATCCCCTGGAAATGTGCCCACTGAGGCCCTAGACTCCTCAGCCCCCTGCCTGTTTCCTATAAGGCTGTACATAGTCCTTTGCTTTCTTTGTGGCCTGTGAAGCTTAGTTTGTTCTAAACTCTCCAGGGAAGATTAAAAACAAACAAACAAAACAGAAACCCCACACACAAGCAAAAAAAAACAAGAAAGAGGAAACGGTCAGAGCGGATGTCAGAAGAAACTCTGAACGTGCTTTAAACATAGAGTTGCTGAAGCAAACAGGGGAAATGGTGACGTCAAAGAGCTAAATGTAAAGCTTCAAAAGGCAGCTCAGGAAGACAGGGTAAAGCTTTGTCATCAAAGGTGCGAAGACCAGCAGGGAAGAACACGTTCAGCATGCACTTGGGGGTGTGTGTGTCAAGGCCCGAGTCTGCATATTGAAGGATTCTATGGGCAAATGTTGAATGATGCGGGATGCATCCAACTAAGATGGAAGGAATACACAGAGTAAAGAACTAGCCAACATTCCCTTTGAAGAGGTAGCCCGGGACTGAGAACCAGTAGAAAGAACTGAAGGAATGAAATTAAACTGCAATCAAAGCATTAGGCAACAAAAAAAAACCCTCCAGAAATAGATGGAATACTGTGTGAGTCTGGGTACTTTGGAGAAACAAACCCACAGAAACTCATGTATGAGAGAAAGTTTTATATAAAGGTTAACTGTGCATCAAGAAAACATCCCAACCCA
>NW_022103901.1:14555445-14557120 GCF_000313985.2 Echinops telfairi | reverse complement strand
CAGCATGGCCGATTCTCTGTGACTTGGGCCTGGCAAACTCAAGTCCAATGAATTGAAACCTCTGTGGCCTGGTACCACCTCCACGATCCACAGGATTCTTATTGGCTGATTCTCAGAAGTCGGCTACAAGCCTCCCATGCACTCTGTCTCCATCTGAAAGCACCACAGAGACCTGGTCGGCCACACAGCAACACACCAGCCTCTGTAGACAGAGAAGGTGGCGGCTGCCCACGAGCTACCCTGACTGACCGGGAATCAGACCTGCAAATCAAACTCACGGCCATCGAGTCCGTTCTGACTCATAGCGATCCTATAGGACAGGATAGAACTGCCCCTGTAGGAGTCCAAGCCTGTACACCCTTACAGGAGTAGAAAGCTTCGTCTTCCTCCCGCAGAGGGGCTGGTGGTTTCGAACTGCTGACCTTGCGGTTAGCAGCCCGGCGTGTAACCCACCATGCCACCAGAGCTGCTGGGTTTCCTACATGGAAGGCAAGCATTCTACGACTGGCAGACTCCAATGGACTGCTCTTACCTCCAGCGGTCAGTTGATAGTCTTATGGGGACACAGCCTTGGCACTCACCTGTGACTCACCTCTTAGGATGTGCGGCTCTTTTTAAACGTCTCCATCTGGGATTCTTTGGGTCTCAGCACTTTTCAGACTAATCTTTCTAACAGACTGTGTTGGCCAGGGTGACACCCATCTAGGAGCTTCATGTCATGAAATACGTATGGATCAAGACAGCACCCAGCCCAGCCCCATTCGAGTCCACCAGTCCGATACTAACCCATAAGGCCCTCTTCAGACTCACACAGCCACATGCAGTGACGCAGGATGCAGGAAGATCCTGCGCGGGCTGGTGGGTGCAGAGTCGTGTGGATCCACGGTCGGTGGAAACGTGGCAGGGTCCGTGGCAGAGTCCCAGCAGACAGGGAGGGGAAGGGGGAGAGAGAGGAGGAGGTTCCCAGGGCCCTCCTTTTGAGAAGGCCACACCCACAAGGAGGCACCATCAGGCTGTGAGCTGATTGACAGGTTGGATTTCACCCTGACACCTTTAAACATCTTCACATTGACCCAAACATCTCCTACCACACAGGACAAGTGTTCAAATCCCAGGGTCAGAACCTTTTGGCAAGCAAAGTCTCCATGCATAGTTACATTTTGTGTTGCATGCAGGGCAATTGGTTTCTTTATCTACCTAGGATCTAGGTATCGACATCCTTCTCTGGATCTATCTTTGGGTCGGTGTCCAAAAAGATATGCTAAAGTCCTCAACCTTGTCCCTCTGAATGTGACCTTGCTTGTTACTAGTTAAATTAAGTGACTGTTACTGGGGTAACAGTCCCCTCTCCTGCGTGATGAGAACAGACCCAGGGAGAGCTTATCGAAGAGGAGTGGGCCACAAGGCGAAGCTGTGCACGAGGGAGAGACCACTCAGGATCGCGAGGAGAAAGGCGTGGAGCAGTTCATTTAGACCTTGCAAGGGATCCACCCAACTGATACTCTGACGTAAACTTCCAGGTCTGGACGGGTGATGTACCACATTTATCTTCCGGAAAGTCACCTACTTTTATTTTGTTGTGTCAGCCCTAGGAAACGAAGCTAGTATCCGCGGACCTCTCTCTCAACCTCGGTAGTCTTGACATGCCGGATCAGATCATTCTCTGTTGTGAAAG
>NW_022103901.1:14553347-14554397 GCF_000313985.2 Echinops telfairi | reverse complement strand
ACTGTTGGGTACAGAGTTGATGATCTAAAATCTAAACCTCCACCTGATTTTCAATGAAGAAGCAGAAAGCAAGGGTCAGTGATCTCTACAGAGATCTATAGGACAAAGAAAAAAGAGCAACTCAAGGTTTCTGTTACAATACTTGGGCTTTTCTATCTATCGTGTAGAATACACGTGGATTATCGCAGGTCGGTTAAAGTTGAACACCTTATCATTTGATTTCTCTTTTGTTTCACTTTAAGTTCTAGTTTTTAATATTTTCTGCTTTCTTTCTGATTGAGATTTTAATCTTTTTAATGTTATTTTTAAAAAATGTTTTTCTCAGGGCTGGCTCCAATCCCAACTATGTGGACCCCCACCCCCCAAAAGAGTGCACGTCAGAGGACAGCATGGAAGCTACAGCTTGGGGAGAGGGGCGCGTCTGATTAGAGCACACGGGAGAAACACAAAGGGATGGAGAGGGAGGGGAGGACGTCCAGGTTCCGTGAGTCTGAGACCAGAAGCACTGGATGGTGCCTGGATACCACCACCAACGGCTTTGCAAGGGACGCACAGAGGCGGGTGCAACCCTTGAAACGACGGCCGTCAGTCACCCTTCAGGTCTGGAAATGAACTCATTCCAAACAACAGACAGGTCGACCCGTGGAACAATAACACCAGTGAGGTGTACGCCTCTTAGAACAATCGACCATTTGCGATCCAAAGGGCAGCGTTGACCCAAGGACAAAGTTAGAAAGGGATTGGAAAGGAGGAGGACTGGAAACAGGAAAGAGGGAGGAGGCGGGGTCAGCGATGCTTCCTTGTGGAGACTGTGTTGAAAGAGGTGAAACCAGAGGGGTATGAATGGCTCAATGTGAAACCGATGTTTGGCTCGGCAAACCTTTATGCAATAAAATGTTTTAATCAGTTTGGGTTTTTCAAAACTGGCAGTCACGATGGCAAAAAGTAAACTTACATTCGTGCGGTCCCTATTGAAGGCTTTCATGTGGAATGACACATTCTTTTTAACGTTTTATGGAGATTTATTTAAAATATTCACGTTTCATCCTA
>NW_022103901.1:14549799-14552050 GCF_000313985.2 Echinops telfairi | reverse complement strand
AAATGCACTGGAAAAAAAAAAGTGACTGGGGGGAGGAACAGGGAACGGGAGCATCCTTCTGAAGAGACAAACTTGTCCCCTTACAAGCTTGATGAGCTTATGTCCAGCACAGACTCTTAAGGGGAGGTCCCTAAAGGGACGTTCAACATGATCGGTGGTCATTTACTTCACCTGCAGGAGGTGGCTTGAATTGGTTTAAATCTGCCTGTCTGCATCCTACAGGCCAGCGAAGGCTCACCTAATGATTTCAACTTTCCCCAGAGCTGTCTTTGACGTGAGTTTTTCGTTTCTGCCAAGGGTGAAGATTCCTGACTCACGGCCACCCTATATGGCACAGAACTGCCCCTGTGGGTTTCTGAGATGGCGACTCTTTTAAAATTTATTTTTGACAGAAGTTATGTGGGATTTAGAATGTAACAAAGTTTACAGGGTCTGGTCTGGTCCAGGAGCTCTCCATCCACCCAGGGAAGGAGGACAGAGCCCCCACCCACAGCGGGAAGCCTCCAGACATCAGTCTCCGCAAAGGACAAGCTTTGCCTGGGGGACTTGATTGGCCCTCGCTGGTCCTCCCCGCCCCCCCAGTTGCTGGCATCACACTCCTGGGGAGGAAAGACGGTCCCCTGAACGTAAGAGAAGAAAGTCAGCCCACGATTGCTCAGGCCTAACAAGAAAAGCAGGTAAAGTTCAACAAATATGAGCCGCTTAAAACTATCCACCTGTGTCTACGGCTCTGTCATGGACAAAGAAACCCAAGGCTCTTGTTTCCAGCAGGAAGGACCAAAGCAAAAAGCTCAATTCTTGGACCTCCTCAAAACCACTGACTTCGGGAAAACACGTCTGAGTTTAGACAAACTCAAGCCAGAGCGTTCTAGACCCTCTGTTTTGACCAACCTGAGACCCACGGCAGTCTTTTGTGGGGCCTGCTGGACCCACAGGGCCGGGGAAGGCTGCTGTAAGCCCCACAGCTCCGATTCAACCAGAGGGCCTGGAGCCTCTCCCCAGGCCTTGGGACATTGAATAGCAATGGTCCTAGAAAGAGGACAATGGGAGGTCTGGGGAACTTCTGAGGAAGCTAGTCCACAGTATCCACAGCTCTCACTGCCAGGTGGACCCACAGCGGCTGCTTGTGGGTTTCCGAGGCTCTAACTGTTGAGTAGAAAGCCCCATCGTTCTCCCCAGAACTGCCGGTGGATTTCAATTGCTGACCACAAAGCTTGCAGCCCTGCACGGAACCACCACACCCCTCAGGCCTCCTATTAAAAGTGTATCTAGAAACCATTTTCTACATCAACGTGTTCTGAAGATAGGTCTTTATGGGATATTTCAACCCTATCCCCGGCTTTAATATTCCATGCTTGAGATCCCGGGACACTTTCTGTCCTGCACAGGTGGAAAGTTTCTCTCCAAGTTCATTAGCTCCCTCAGTGGCCTTCCACCCCCTGGCTCCCCGCTCCCCGCCCTCCCCATGATCACCAATATCACATCTGTCAGGAAGGTGGGGGCTTCTTGCCTGGTCACGACGCTTGCATTGTTCTTCTTCTCAAGTTCACAGACAGCTTCAGGATTGTAGACTGCAGGGCCTGGGGCAGGGTTCAAGGTGCCATGGGCGTCAAGCCCACCTCAGGGGTGAAGTTTGGTTTCAGCATGGGCAAGCCACTGATGAGTATGGTCCCGTGGATGCCATGCGCCCGGGAGCCTGCTTCACTGTGTGTGTGTGTGTGTGTGTGTGTGTGTGTGTGTGTGTAGGGGGGGGGCAGGCACCCATGAGAGCCCTCTGCTGAACACAAAGTTCTGTTGGCGCCTGCTTGCCGATTCTCCAGTTCCAAGGAGCGGGGGCCCTGGACCCACTTCTCATTGACTGTTGATCTCATCCTCCGCACCGGAAGTCACTCAGGACCAATGATTTTGGGCCCCTGAACAGCCAGATTCCCTTCCTCAATGGTGAGGGTGGAAACCTGCTTGTTGTGGGCGGTGTTGAGCTCTTGTCCGGTGATCAAGCTCAGCCGCCTCCTCCTCTGGGAGCCCTGGTAAGCCATCTTCTCATCTGTTTACATGGCCCATGGTAATGGCCGAGGCGTCTCACGTGGCGCGTGTGCCCTTGTGGACCGTGGAATCAACGGGGATTGGCTGAGGTCTGTGAGATTCCAGCCAGATGTGACCCAAGAGAGCACCACGTGTCTTGTTGAGATCTATTAGGGAAACTCTCTTCAGATGCTCGGGGTGGACCAGGGCCACGTGGATTCCAGAGCAA
>NW_022103901.1:14543870-14546358 GCF_000313985.2 Echinops telfairi | reverse complement strand
CTCAACCACGGTCAAGGCAACCACGCTTCCTTTCTTAATGGGAACGTCAGCCACGGTTTGACTTAAATCACTCATATTACTGGTGAAGAAACCAAGGTCCAGCCACAGAAACTAGTTTTCAAAGCACCGGGGCAAGTTAGTGCAGAATCAAGGGCAGGAGAGAGAGGTCCTGACGCCCTAGGGCAGAGTTCTTTTGGGAGAAGTGTAAGATCCTCCGCCCAGAGATCATACACTTACATGGTTTTCTGTTTAAGATTTTTAAGTTTTTAAACCCTGGGATGCCCAGTATTGGGTGAAGTGTCACCCTTCATTCCCAGCCATCATCACTTGGTCTAGCCTTCCTCTCGTCTCACCTTGTATAAAAGGGGCGTGGCCACGACGTCGTCACCTGGGACTGGAGGTGCTTATTCTCAAAGTACATTATGAAAGAATAAAACACACACACATCCAAGATAGATGATGAAAATTTCAAGTCTTTGTGAAACGGATTGTGGTAGCGGTTGTCCAATACAAGTTGATGATAGGAGATCTGTATCACTCCCAATAAAATGTTTTTTTTTGGGAAAAAAGGAAAGAAAATTTCAAATCTACAAACAGCGGGAAGAGAACCCCAGGACCTCTGTCTACCGCGACTCAGCTTCCCCAGCGGTCAAGCCTGGGTTACACGTGGTTCATCGATCTCACTCGTTTCATCTAAAGCCGGTCTCAGACATCATTTCAGCTGCACCTCCTCTGTGCTTCTCTCTAAAAACAGCAGGAATTTCCTTTTCCTCTTCTCTTCTGCTGGAACTGTTGATTGATTCATTTCATAAAACTCATACTTAAAATTTAAAAGACAATCTTATTTATTTTCCCTTCCAACCCATTCTTATTTAAAAAACCCAGTTTTAAAAAATTTTTAATTTTCATCCAATTATATTTCTTTAAAAAAAATCATTTTATTAGGGGCTCATATAACTCTTATCACAATCCATACATACATCAATTGTGTAAAGCGCATTTGTACATTCATTGCCCTCATCATTCTCAAAACATTTCCTCTCCACTTAAGCCCCCGGCATTAGGTCCTCATCTTTCCCCTCCCTCCCCGCTCCCCCCTCCCTCATGAGTCCTTGATAATTTATAAATTATTATTTTGTCATATCTTGCCCTGTCCAACATCTCCCTTCACCCACTTTTCTGTTGTCCATCCCCCAGGGAGGAGTTAAAACCCAGTCTTATTGGTATATAATTCACATAGCCTACAATTCAGTCACATTAAACAGAGTTGTACAATCATGACCACAGTCAGTTTTAGAACATTTCTTCATTCTGTTTTTTAAATAAATCATTTTATTGGGGACTCTTACAGCTCTTATAACAATTCCTACATCAATAGTATCAAGCACATTTGTGCATAGATCACCATCATCATTTGCATAGCATTTTCTTTCTACTAGAGCCCTTGGCATCAGCTCCTCTTTTTTCCCATCTCCCCATTTTCTTCATTCTTGTGCTCATTGTTATGAGCTCCCCATTTCCCTCCAACCTCCCTGCCGTCGCAGCCCGAGGGACCGTCCATCCGGCTCCTGTCTCTCTAGATTGACCGCTCCTGGGTCTCAGACAAGGAGAGAACCAAACAGCCGAACAAGAGTAACAAAGCAAACCCTCCACTGAGAGAAAGCAGCAGATATTAAAAACCGGAACACGTTTACGTGGATCAGAAGGAAGGTCAAAAGATAGGGTGCTACATTTTACCCTCAGTGTGTCTGCAATGACCGCCTTTGGTATACCACTATTGTCAGACCTAACAAAGGCAGCATAAATCCGTAAGACCATTTACTCCCAGGGAGCCGCCAAATGAACATCACGACATGAGGATTCATCTACGATGTTCCGTTTGGCTGTAAACTATTCCATGTATCCCTTGTGTCTGCCTGTCCTCCTGTGATGGGCAGTGCAGGGCTCAAAGGACTTAAGCACAGGCGCACTGTGAGGACGGCGCAGGACAGGGCAGGTTTCGTTCCGCTGTGCACGGGGTCGCTGTGAATAGGACCCATCTCAACCACACCGAACAACCACAAGCTATGAGCATATTTGCATCTGTTTCCTGGCGCATGGGTGCTGACATTTATTTTGAGTGGTCCCTAAAAGTGGGGTTTCTGGGTCAAAGAATCATCAAATGACTCAGTGGTCAAGCCTGTGTCTTACAGTGGGGTTTGTCAGTTTTCACACCATCCGCAATGCAGTGATTCACAGCCGAACACTGACCTATGGCTCCCAGAGTGTGAAGTCAGGTACCCATTTTCACTAGGCTTACATTCAGACAAGTTTGAGGAACGCTGGTTTAAAGAGTCAAACACTTACACAAGGGTCCTCAGAAAGCCAGCGTTCCCGTGTTCCTCTTCCTCTACCTCCCCCTCCCCAGGACAGTCAGCCTCGGCTCCTCTAGCGGTGCCTTTTGCATTGGTCTCCGTAGCTCTCAGGAACACGCTCGGAGCGCTGCCTC
>NW_022103901.1:14542234-14543615 GCF_000313985.2 Echinops telfairi | reverse complement strand
TCTAGTTGCATCTCCCCTTTCACTCGGGCAGGGCTCCGGGTTGACATTGGTAAGATGGTGTGAAGGCTGTTTATGGCTCAGGTGTGTCACCTATCCTGATTTGTCTTCTCTTGCCCAACGTTTTGCTCTCTCTCTGGTTACTGGCCGTCTTGTTTCTTTGCTGGCGTCCTTACTTTAGCAAAACAGCTGACCTCCACCCGTGTCAGCCCCATGTGCTTCGGAGCAAAGCAGGGCTCCTCAGCCTCTTCAGTGGCTAAGTTTTCGGAAGTGGATCGCCAGGCCTTTCTTCTGAGGCACCTCCAGGTGGACTCCAGCCGCCCACCTTTGGGTGAGCAGCCGAGTGCGCTCGCCAGGGGTTCCATCTCCCTTGGCACTTCTTCCTGAATGAGTTGTCAGACTCTCTGAAAGCGGTCGGGATCTCCTCTCCATAGGTCCAGACCCGGTATATTTCTCATCCAGCAAGGACCCTGCCCTCATCTTCTCTTCTTTCACGATCCCGGAGACCGGCACCCTTTCTCCCTCTGGGGCAGACATCAGATCTGCTTCTTTTTGAAGCCGCCGCAGGCTGGCTGCCACAGGCCTGGCATCTGCCTTCCTCCAGGCCATTTTGGTGCTTTTAAACCCCAGGCCCACGTTTCGGTTCTCCCCGCACCCTCTCGGGGACGTCGGACATAGCTGACCTCTGACCTCCTTGTAGCCATCGCCACACTCTCGCGGATCACCTCTTGGGTTGGCCTCATGCGGAAGCCGATCCTACTGATGGGAGTTCAAGCAGTTTCTTTGGGAGGTTCAAGGGTCCCTGGCAGAGGAGTGGGGAAACGGCGCAGGGAAAGGAAGGCAGCCAAGAATAGGTAACGTAGTAAGCTTCTTATCTCAGTGGATGACTGGACTTTCATCTGAGAAATGATTAAAAAAAACACACCACTCAGAATTTTCCCACCTGAGGTGTGAGGCAGCTGGGGTACTTCCACATCTACTTCTGAACGTGATTGGTGTAGAGCTGCTTTGGACATGGGTATTGATTCTCCTAGGCTTTCAGCCTGGCAGGAGCTCTGGTGGTGACGTGGGCTGTTCACACAAGTTCTGTGGTTCGAACCCACTAGACGTTCCTTCCGTGGAGAAGGCGGAGGGTGTGTACTCCCGTAAAGCTTTAAATTGTGAGATGGTGGTTTGCAGACAAGGCTGTGGAGTGGATGACAGTGGGAGCCCAAGATACGTCTGTGAGATCGACACAGGAAATGAGCCTCGGTGATTTCCCACTCTCTGTATTGGAGGGCTGGGAAGAAACTGGTTACCCAACAGAGTGTGTCATAGGAGCAACATGATCAACCGGACTTGCACAATTAAAACCTTGCTCCTTGCTCCCCCCTCCGACACACTG
>NW_022103901.1:14533686-14541113 GCF_000313985.2 Echinops telfairi | reverse complement strand
TGCAGGCCGTCGCTTCAGAGATTAAGAGATGAAATTCCTTTAGTAGCTTATTCTTTTTTTCCTTAAATCACTTTATTGGATAGTTGCTTAATCTCTCGACAAACTTTCCTCATGAACTGACTGGACGTCCCTCTTATTATAAAAGAAAAGATGTGGTTTTTTTTAAAAAAAGGGCTTTAATGATTTTTTTAAAAAGTGTTCTATTTTTGAAAGGCAATCCTTAATACTCATATATCAATGTTATCTTACTGTGTGGTTGAGATCAACCAGTTAATTTCCATATCTATGAACCTGAATTTGTCCTTCCTTAGTGGTTACTCATTGGGTGCAAGGTCAGCAGTTCGAAACCATCAGCCGCTCCGAGGGAGAAAGAAGGGGCTTTCTACTCTCCTCAAAGAGTGACAGTCTCAGAAACCCACAGGGGCGGTTCTACCCTGGCCGAGGGTCGCTGAGTCGACGTGGCTCGACGGCAGTGCATGTGGTTTGGATTTTTAAGCTTTCTAAATATTAACCAAGCTCCCCCTTGGCTTCCTGGGTTCTCACTGGGCTTCCTCCAACTCCTCAAATTCCAGTTTGTTTGGATGGGCCGTTCTCTGAGCCCTTCCCATTTTCTAGCCTCAAGATAATGCTCATTTTTAAGATTCTGCAAAATGACCCCCATCCCATGGCTCCCCTAGGCCTTCTGGAGAACCCCTGGTTAGATAGCACTTCCCCCCTCTCCACCGTGAGCAGGAAGTGTCTGAAACCGGAGTTCCTCCTTGCGAGACACTTGCCAACTTCCAGACCTCTCCCCCCTCCCGCCCTGCCCCGTCATGACCCTGGCACTCAGCCTGGGTCCTCCTCAGTGCGCTGGCTTTCGGTTGCAACAGTCATTGCGCTTTGCTAGCTGGCTTTGAGGGTAAAAGACACTCTGGACCCACGCACAGGAGCTTCCCTGGGCTTCGTGGTCCTTTTCCGGATGTGAGCTTTCAGTGTGCGCTGGAGAGTCTTGGTGAAAACCTTATATACTGCTAGAAATGAAAACGAAAATGTTATGGAAACAGCAGGGTCCTTTTGAAAGGGGAAGATGCTTGACATTCCCATGCTCAGCATTTCAAGGCCAACAGCCATGGTTGAAAAGGTGGAGTGAATAACGCACTTCAGCCCCCAGACCTGCAGGGGGAAGGGATAGGGGCGTGGCGGGGAGAGGAAGCATGGCAGAAGTTACCCAGGGTTTGTAAACTGTAAACCTAGAACATTATCAATAAATCTATATGTGTGGTTACAGCCTGAGGGTTGCTTAGCGAAACATCCTGTCACATCTGCAGTCTGTCTCAACAAATGTAGCCTCCGCAAACTTATGAAGGGCTAATAGACGCACAGAAGCAGCCACAGAGGCTCTCTTGCCTAAGTGTTGGACAGCGAACCTGAAGGTCGGTGGTTCAAACCCGCTAGTTGCTCAGCTGGTGGAAGATGAGGCTATTTGCTTCCATTAAGAGTCACAGTCTCAGACACCCAGTGGGGTATTTCTACTCTGTCCTAGAGGGTCACCGTGAGTTGGAATTGATTTGGTGGCCGTGGGTTTAATAGACACAGTAGGATTTTAATGTGGAAGTCAGGATGTGAGCAAGATTTGATATAGACCTATTTTAGCTCTGAAGTTATTCACAGGTTCTAGCTTCATTTAACACCATCCATTCTATTTCCTAGTCTCCTGCGAGCTACACAAATATTCTTATTGTTAACAGTTTTAGTCAGAGATCATGCAATTCAATAGTTGAATCATTGTGTTAGTCAGGGTTGACTAAAGAAACAAATTCATAGACACTTATAGGTGTATAAGACAGAGCTTTGGAACTATATGTGACCTTCTCCCTGGGGGACAGACAACAGAAAAGTAGGTGAAGGGAGACGTCGGACAGGGCAAGATATGACAAAATAGCCATTTATAAACTATCAAGGGCTCATGAGGGAGTGGGGAGCAGGGAGGGAGGGGAAAAATGAGGACCTAATGCCTGGGGCTTAAGTGGAGAGGAAATGTTTTGAGAATGACGAGGGCAATGAATGTACAAATGCGCTTTACACCATTGATGTATGTATGGATTGTGATCAGAGTTGTATGAGCCCCTAATAAAATGATTTAAAAAAAAAGACAGAGCTTAATATACAAGAGCAATTGAATATTGAGAAAACATCCCAGCTCAGTCCAGATGAAGTCCATATGTCCAATATTAGCCCATATGTCTGATATCAATCTATAAAGTCCTCTTCAGACTCATGCAACACATGCAATGATGCCAAATGCAGGAGGATTACAGGCCAGTGGGTGGGAAGTCTTGTGGATCCAACAGTGGTGGAAGCATCTCAGTGTTGGCAGGGGTCTCCACGTGGCTCCTGCAGCTCCAGGGCTCTAGCGTAGCTCTGTGTGTCTTGTCAGCAGGAAGATGAAGCACAGAGTGTGTGTGTATCTGGCTTCCAGTGAGCAATTTTCTCCGTGGTGCCTCCAAATGAGGTCATCAAGCTGCGACTTGATTGACAGGCTAGACTCCACCCCTTCACACGTTGACAGGCAATGATGTAACTGCCACAGTCCGATTAAAGAAAGTTGTAAAATGAGCAACTGATATTAAGGGCTGAGGTGGAGGGCAAATGTTTTGAGAATGATGAGGGCAGCGAATGTACATATGTGCTTGACACAATGGATGTATGTATGGATTGTGATGAGAATTGTACGGGCCTCCATAAAATAATTAAAAAAAAAGAATTTGCCATTGACCACCACAGCTTTGATGATTGTATATTTAATATGCAAAATGCAAACTTAATAAGCTCTAAACTATTTAAAAAAGAACCACAAGTAAATAAACTGTATATATATATATATATATATATATATATATATATATATATATATATAGTTGTACAATCATCACCACATCAATTTTAGAAAATTCTCTTCTTTCTTGCACTCATTGTTATCATCTCCTCATTACCCACAACCTCCCTTGCCACGCCCCCAAGTAACTATTAATCTGGGCACCATCTCTATAGACTTACCACACCTGGTTTCATATACAGAAACACATACAACAACAACAAGCCAAGAACGATGACAAAGTAAAACAGAACAAAACTTCCATCGAAAAGAAAGAGTTGCACAGATATTCTCAATAGATAGCAAGCGATTCTTTATCCTTATGTGTTTTCAAGCAGCAAAGCATGAGCAAAAAGGCTCCTATGTTTACTTAGAAAAGTAAAAAAGGAAAAATTTTAATTTAATTCAAATTGGAACCTTAAATTTAGGTCTGGAGTCATCCAACTCAGGTATGTCAATATCTCAGTCCCCCCCCAGATTCGCTTTCACAAGATCAAAGAAGTAGATCAGTCAGACATGGATGTCACTGGCCCTCCTCACTACCGCGTCTTCCTTTGCTCCAGTGGCATTCCTTGTCTTTCCAGAGCTGACGTCTTAGCTACCTGTTAATTTAATCAACATTGGCTAGCTCGTTGCTGTCGAGTTGATTCTGATTCACAGCGACTCTCCTCGGATGGGTCACGTACCCTGCTCCACCGTGGGAATCCACATCTAGAGGACTCGAAATCACTGCTTCACCAGGCTCCGAACACAGTGGGGAAATGAACTCCTGAAGAGTAAGATCGGGCTTCTCATGGTGGCATTTGCAGCAGAGCCTGGGTGTGGGTGGGAAAATCAGGTCGGTCTTGTCAGGAGAGGTGACAGCTTGCGTTGGTCCTTGGAGAGCAAGCAGGAGTGTCTAAGGATGACAAAAGAGGCAGAGGAATAGTATTCCAGGCTTGTTCAATAGTAGCTTGCATGAGCTATCCAAAGACACTTAATAAATGGCCCCCGATTTAGTGACTTAAACCAATGCTAACGATTTATTCTCTCTTATGCTTATGTGGGTCAGGGGATCAGGAGTGGCTTGGCTGAGAAGTTCTGGCTCAGGATGTCTCGTGGTGTTGTGGGCAGCTGTCAGCGAGGGCTGCAGTCATCTGAAGGCTTGCATGGGGTTGAAGCCCTCGCATAGGGATGGCGCCAGAGTTGGTGTTGGTGGGAGAGCTCAGGTCTTCTCCATGAACGTCTCTTGACAGCGTTACTTGGGTGGCCTTATAGCACGGTGGCTGTTTCCCTCCATAAAAGCAATCCCAGGGAGGAAGGCAGAAATTGAGGTGTCTTTTCTAAACTAGCTGTGGAAGTCACACCACTGCGTTTCTGTATCCTATTGGCCATGCAAGCTAGCCATCATTCAGGATAAAAAGTGAGCAATCCTACCGCACAGGGACCCTACAAATAGGGTTTCTGAGGTTGCTAACTGCTTGACCAGCAGTCTGAAACTGCCAGCTGCTTCTCCGGAGGAAGGGCTTTCTACTCTGATGAAGAGTTACCAGCTCAGAAGCCTACAGAGGCAGTTCTCACGGGTCATAGAAGGTCACTACGTTGAGATTGATTTCAGTGACAGTGAGTTGAGTTGAGACTCCTGGAGTAGAGTCTCATCTTTCTCCCACGAAGCAGCTGGTGGGTTTGAACCACCAACCTTGGGGCTAGCAGCTCCATGCCTCACCCAGTGTGCCATCAGGGCTCCTTAACGCATGAACATTAGGAGACAAAGATCACTGGGAGTATGTTGGATGCCGGCTACCACATTTGAGGTGTGACGGAGGGTGTGTACTTAGGTTCTAAACGGATAGAAACGAGGCTCAAAGGTAAGTTATCAAGAGCAAAGGGGCTAGGCTTTTCAGCAGTTCTACCTCAGACTTTGTAGGTGACTTGGAACTACTGAGAGTGGTTAGCTAGAGGTTACTTGCAGGGCAGGGTCAGCCGTACACTGCCACCACTCCAGGTGATTCCTCCTGCTGCACCCTCCTGAAAGCAGAAGTTTCTCAGGGCCTGACCTGAGCAAGACAGGAGCTAACACGACTCATTCCTTGAGTAGGACCGGAAGGAAATTGCACTGGTTGGGGGAGAAGCATCACATACATTTTAATGCGGCTTTTTTTGCTTCTAGGAGCGAGGAGAGGCGAATGCGAATGTTCAAAGGCCACCACCTCTCTCCAGTTCCACAGGACAGGCCATTTCTGGAGGCGGGAGGGTCAGTCACGTCCTGGGCTACTGCATTCTGTTCAGTTCCAGAGGGGTTGACCTCGGAAGTCACAGGAATTGTGTCTCCCCTCCCCCTCCCTGTTGTGTTGTCCACGCCAACAGTCTTAGGATGGTATTTAAGGAAGCAAGACAAAGCAACACATCACCCCACCACCCCGAATACATCAGCTTTTTTGCCCTTGCTGCCAGGCTTTACTGCGGAATACGTCTCATTGATCAATCTGCCATGAGAGGCGAGCCTTGCTTCTGCACATTGGTTTTGTTACATCACATTCTAGCACAAAGAGGGAGGGGCTATGGCAGCACAGTGGGTTGACACTGGGCTGCTAACTGCAAGGCCAGCAGTTTGAACCCACAAGCCACTCCTGAGGAGAACGATGAGACTGTGCTCAGGGAAAGATTCCCAGCCTCAGAGACCCAGCGGGCCAGCTCTAGCCTCCCGGCCCCAGAGGGTGGTTGTGATGAGAGTTGGGAGGAGAAATGCCTTCCTGGAGCACCGTAGAACTTTCCATCTGGATGGTCGGACGCTATTCGACTGGATCAAGAGATTTTCAGTATTTTACTATTTTAGGCAAGGCAAAACAGCATACCTTTCTACGCACGGTTTTGCTTTTGTCTTTTGTTTGGCATCTTGTTCTTGTTGGTGGGGACCATCGAGTCGGTTCTGACCCATAGGGACTCTATGCCTTAGGAGGCCCTGCCGCACCCGCACCACCCTCATGACCCTTCCGGGGCCTGAGCCCCCGGATGCAGCCACCACCCTTCTTTCTGAGGAACAATGGTTTTCAGGGTGTCCCTTTTAAGATGAGGCCACTGGGGCCAAGGAGATGCGCATTTTGGAGCTCCTGATTGCTCACCCGTTTCCAAATGGGTCGTCTGACATGCATTCTATTTTGAAGCTGACCACATCTGTAGGGTGTTGAACAGTTTCAAACACTTCACATCAAGTGCCAGTTGAGAGGGAGCGCTCACGCTAACCCCCCCTTCCTGTGCTTCTCCCTAACGACAGGTCGCAAAAGCCAGGTACATCCCAGTCTATCCTGCAGCCCAGCAGGGCAGGCCCTGTGTCCCTCCTCTGGTCACTGAGAAGGGACGGACCATCTGGGAAGCCTCCAGGGAAGCACTGATGTATTCCTGATGGGCAGAGGGAACCGATACTTCTGCTTCCAGCACTTCCCGCCCAGAATGTGTAAGCCATGGCTGCAGCTTCAGCAAACTGTGTTATGAAACAACAGAAATAACCGGGAGGGAATGGAGGAACAGCTAGACCATGAGGGAGGGGGTCCTGTAGTAGCTCAGAGAGAGGTGATGAGAGAGTCCTGGAGAAACCCAGGCTCTGGGCGCCTCTTCCAATAGTCCCAGATTCCTCGCATCATTACACCTGCAGCCACAGGTGCCCTCACAGGGAGGCTCTGTGTTCCTGCAGGGCCTGGGGCAGGTCTATATTTCTAGCAAACCATCAAGCCTTCAGAGTCATGCCTGCTTCCTCACAATGTCTAGTCCACGGCAGAGAACACAAAGGGCAAGGCAGTCTGGGGGTTCGTTTTGCCCAAGTCACACAGGAGGGGAGGGTGTTCACGCACTGAGACCCCTGGTCTGCTCTGTGAACTACTTGTGGCTGGCAGGCAATGTGAAAGGATGAAGCTGTCTGCAAATGACAAGCAAGGGCCCCACATTTCCCAACAATCTTGTGTTAGTCTGGGTTGACTAGAAAAAAAAAATCATAGACACTCATAGGTGTACAAGAAAGAGCTTTAAAGACAAGAGCAGTTGAATATTGAGAAAACATCCCAGTCCAGATCAAGTCCATAAGTCCGATATTAGCCCATATGTCTGATACCAATCTATGAAGTTCTTTTCCAACTCACGCAACACAGGCAATGATGCCAAATGCAGGAAGATCACAGGCTGGTGGGTGGGAAGTTTTGTGGATCCAGTGGTATCGTAAGCATCTCAGCGCTGGCAGGGGTCTCCATGTGCCTCCTCCAGCTCAGGGCACTAGTGTAGCTCCATGTGTCCTGTCAGCTGCAATGTCTCCCAGGGAGTGAGCATGTGTCCCGCCTCCAACGAGCTATTTATCTCCTGAGCGCCTCCAAATGAGGTCATCAAGCTGTGACCTGATTGACAGGCTAAACTCCACCCCTTCACTCTTAAGTCTCAAATTGACAACATTATATAATAACCACCAATCTCAACTTTAGTATTTCCTTGGGTTGTGCCAAAGGATACCTCCAGTTTGTAGCCAAATAAGGCTAAGAATGACCAGGAAAGGGGGCTTTTGTGAGCCCCATCTTTAGGGAGCCCCATTGGTGTAAAGGTTATGAGTTGG
>NW_022103901.1:14512523-14533362 GCF_000313985.2 Echinops telfairi | reverse complement strand
ACCTTCCCTGGCCAGTGCCGCTGGGATCCACACAAAGTACTGGCTCACAACATGCCACCACCCTTCATTGATGCTGTCTTCTGACATTCATGTGACTCTGGGCAGGCTAGCTTACCTGTTACCTCTCTGAGCCTCATTTTCTTTCTATAATCGGAGGACGTACTACTCACCATTGGGGACATTTGCTGTTTTTAGGCCACTCCATACCCTTCCTCCCTTCTTTTGTTCATAGCACTCAATTTACTTGCCATTCCTTTTCTGCCACTGTATGCAGTCTTGGTGAGAGAGAAGGTCAAGGTGAACTCAGGTGCCTCAACTAAGTACCCGATATAACTCAATGTAGCCCCCCAAGCCAGTGCCACTGTCAATGAGTCGATGCCGACGCACAGCGACTCTGCAGGACAGGGTTGAACTGCTCCTGTGAGTTTCTGAGACTGTCACTGTTAATGGGACTAGAGACCCTTTTGACTTTATCCCGAGAAAGAGCTGGTGGTGTCCAGCTGCAGACCATGTTGATTGCAGCCCAGGGTGTAACTACTACGTCCCCAGGACTCCTTAACTCAATGTAAGGAGACCTAAACCCTCACACCTGGACCAGCAGGTCATGCCACGGTAAATGGAGAAGAGATTGAAGTCGTCAAAGATTTCATCTTGCTGGGATCCACAATCCATGCACATGGAATCAGCAGTCAAGAGATCCAATGATGCGTTGCTTTGGGTAAGTCTGCTGCCCAAGACCTCTTTAGAGTATGGAAAAACAAGGGTGTTCCTTTTGGACTAAGGTGCGCCTGACCCAAGCCATAGTGTTATCAGTCTCCTCGTATGCATGTGAGAGTTGAACACTGACAAAGGAAGACTGAACAAAATTGATGCGTTTGGATCACGGTGCTGGCGAAGCATATGGAAAGCACTGTGGACTGCCAAAAGGACAAACTGACCTGCGTGGGAAGAAGTACATTCAGAGTGCTCTTTAGAGGCCAGGGATGGCAAGACTTCGTCTTACATACCTGGGACGTGCCAGAGCCCAGTGTCAGGAGAAGGATGCCATGCTTGGTGAAGTCGAGGGGCAGTGAAAAAGGGAGGCTCTGGACAAGCTAGGTTGGCACAGTGGCTGCAACAATGGGCTCAGGCACAGGAACCGCTGTGAGGAAGGCACAGGGCGGGCAGCGTCTTGTCCTGTTGTGCACAGGGTTGCTATGGGGGACTGATTCAATGGCCCCTAGCAACCACAACGAAGTCAGTAGCCTCTTGACTCAAGATAGACCAAGTGAACTCTACCTTTCAGTTGTGGGGTTTGAGCAGAGGGAGGCCAGGATAGAAAATTAACATGTGGTTTCTTTCTCCCCAGTGGCAGCGCTCCAAAGACTACCAGTTCCCTGCTGGTGGGACCTATAAACCTGGCCTGTTATAGGTTTCATGATAGACATACATCAATGGAGTAGAATCGAATATCCAGCCGTAAATCCAAATATCTATGGTCAAATGATTTGCCACGAGTGTGTCAAATCCAATCAAAGGAGAAGGAACAGTCTCTTCACCAAACGGCATTGACACAAGTGGATTTTCCCATGTAGAAAAATCAGATAAGATCCATGCCTCACTCCACACACAAAACTAATGGGTCCATGACCTAGATCAGCGGTTCTCAACCTGGGGATCGCGACCCCTTTGGGGGTCGAACGACCCTTTCACAGGGGTCACCCGATTCATCACAGTAGTAAAATGACAGTGATGAAGAAGCAACGAAAATAATTTTATGGTTGGGGAGTCACCACAGCATGAGTAACTGCATTAAAAGGCCAAGGCATTAGGAAGGTTGAGAACCACTGACCTAGATGTTAAATCTAAAACTATCCATTTCTTAGAAGAAAATATGGGAGAAAATTTGGGGGCTCAAAATTAAAAAAAAAAAATAGCAGATTATCAGCCACACTAGCAAATGCATGAGCAGTAGAAAATAAAATAGCCAATTGGGACCTCATAAAATTGAAATGCTTATGCTTATCAAAGGCTATCAACCAAGTAAAGAGACAACCTACAGATGGGGGGGGCCTAAAAATCTTTGGGAATGACTTAACTGATAAGGGAATCGTATCTGAACCATAGAGACAACTTCTACAACAGTCAAAGATAAGAAAACTGGGCAAAGGGCATGAACGGACATTTCATCAAAGAGGACATTCCAGTGGTGCACAGATAAGACGTCACTAAGCATCAGATAGCATTTCACTCCCACTAGAAGTGTGGCAACTCTTTGAAGAGCAAACAAAATAGGAACCAGTGAACTTTGCAGGAGCTGTGGAGAGACACACGCTCAGAAGCGTGCTGTATGCGAGGAACTCCACCATCTCTCTAGTCCTTTCTCCCAGTCTCCCGCCGTGGGTGAGCTACAGTCGGAAGAGGGAAGAGGAGAAGAAAGGATCGAAAGGGTACCTAGCTCACCACCGCCGCCCCCTCAGAGTCTCTGAAACCACAAGGAGACGTTATGCCACCGTGAATTACACCTACGCCTATCTTTCCCCCAGAGGACTCATCGGACAAATAGTTACCGAGGGCCTGCGATGCTTCAGATGCCTGACGATAGAGATATGAGCAAGGGAGGAACAACTCCGACCTTCAGGAAGCTTAGGTGAGACTGTGCTCCGCTTTCCTGAGAGAAAGCTCTTAAGGCCAAGCGTTCTCAGCTTTCAAAACTGCATTTGGCTGAGACTCAGTAGATGCTGGTAGATGAACCATACACTTTTGTTTTAGGTGCGGCATTGTGGTTGCCTCCCCAGCATCCAATTTCCCCCTTCCACACAACTTTCCATTTCAATCCGTAGGACCCATTTGTAGGTGAAACGGAGTCCTCCCCCCGCTTCCAGGGGTGCGGGGGGGGACGTGTGGAGGAGGCTAAGCCAATCGGGGTATTCCATCCTCCTGATTGCAGCGATTGATTTAAGCATGGCCATGCGGCCTCCTGTAAAATCTCCTGGCAGGTCCATCACAGTCAGAGTCCTTGTGAAAACGTGGACGTTCATCCAGCGACCGCGGAAGGTCTGTTTCTGGACTCTCCTGTGGCGTCAGCCCGTCAATTATTTTCATGGCTTCAGCTGCTTTGCGTTGGATTTTTTATTTGCCACCCAACGTCTCCCAAATTGAGGATGGGGATATTACATTTTACCCAGCGGAAGGATATCCAGGATGGACATGTGACACAGGTGAACAGTGTCCAAAAGGAAGTTCCATCCAGAACGCAAGCAAGAGTGGAAATCGACATGAGATATCAGAGTGCTCAAAGACACGTCAGGGAACATTAAGATGTTCTTTTTTGAGCACATCGGACAGTTCAGTGTTACCACATTTGGAGATGAGCTACTTCAACCTTCTAGATGCCTCTTCAGTGTCCCCCCCCCTCTATTTCCTGACTTCTGAGGGCTTGGCCAGATGATGGTGAGTGATAATCAAGTGAAACCTTTCTTGGCAATTCAACGCCGTGAAGAGAAAGTCGTTTTCTATTTGGACTTTCCAGATCTTTTGTTGCAGGATGAATCTCGGGTGGTTTGCGCCTTTGAACGTGGTCCAGCAAACTGGAGAAGTTTCAGAGAGCTAAATGAAGGAGTGCTATCTTTGAATCAACTCCGCCTCAGAATACCCTTTCCTGCAACAGAACAGCACAAGCTAGTCTGGCATCCTTCCAGAGTCTCTCGCTTACGAGGGCCGGCTGGCTCTCTACCACACCAAGCACGACGTCCTCTTTCTTTGTGGCTGCGAAGTACTCCGCTGTATGTTCGCGTCACCTTTTATTCATTCATTCATCTGTCGATGGCCACTTGGGCTGTTTTTGCCTTTCGGCTCATGCAGATAATGCTGCAATGAGCATGGGGCTGGGGCTAGGGGAGGTACACCTGTCTCTTTGAGTGCCCACTTTCAGTTCTTTCGGATGTATACTTAGAAGTGGAATGGCTGGGTCGTATGGCCCTTCTATGTTGACCTTTCTGAGGAATTAACACACTGTCTCCTGGTTAACACTTATTATTTGACATTTTTCTGGTACTAGTCATCCTCATGGGAAATGAAACGGGATATAATGGTGGTTATCGCTACTTGAAGATGGTGGTAAAAAATGTACCCCAGTTCAGAAATCTTCCCCATGTGCAATACAGCAGTATATATTTTACTAATTTTCTGCATCAGTGACATGGTAGATAATCCTCCACCAAGCATTATCCAGAGCCGTCTTTACCTTTTCCCAGTGTCTAATGATTCCGTCACCGTGAGCAACAGCTCAATACCCTCTGTGGGAAAACTTCTCTCCACCGCCCCCCAGGTCATCACTAATAATCTGTGGGTTCTATACAGTTGTTTACTTTATATAAGTGAGCTCACATACTATTTTTCCTTTTGCAACATGCTTACTGGATGCCACATGATGTGTCCTTGGTTTGTGGCACGTGTCAGGACTTCAATTCCTGTGGCTGTTTGCTGCCACCCCATCAGCTTTGACTCCAAGCAGCCCGAGGTCCCTTCGAGTGAAACGCCGCTCAGTTTTGAGCCCATTGTTGCGGTCACGGTATCCATCCATGTCCCTGAGGGCCTTCTCCGTTTGCCCTGCCCCTCTACTGGACCAAGCTTGACGCCTTTTTCTAGGATGGAACCTTGTCGTCCTGGCTGCTAAGGAGCTTGGTGGCTGTACTTCCTTCAGGACAGATTTGCTTGTGGTTCTTTCAGTCCACGCCACCTCCAGTGCTCTTTGCCGAGCCCATAATTCCAGAGCAATTCCGTCCTCCTTTCTCATTGTCTAGTTTTCACATGCACACGAGGCAATTAAAAAGTCATGGCTCGGGTCACTTCACAGGGACATCTTTGCCTGTTAACACTTTAAAGAGATCCATTGAAGCAGCAGATTTGCTCAATGCAATAGCTCGTTTGACTTCTTTCTATTTTTTAATTTTATTGGGGCCGCTTACAAATTTTCTAACAATCCATCGTTCAATTGTATCAAGCACACTTGTCCCTAGGTTGCCATCAACGTTTCCAAAGCAATTTCTTTCTACTTGAGCCCTGGGTATCAGCTCCTCTTTCTCTCACTTCTCTCCCCTACCTCCCACCCTTGTGAATCCTTGATCAAGTATATATGATTATTGCTGTTTCGTGTCTTACACTGTCTGTTGTCTCCCATCACCCACCTGTCTGTTATTTGTTCCCCCGGGGCAGGGGCTATATATATCCACCCTTGTGATGGCTTTCCCCTTCCTCTCCCATCCCTCTACCCTCATGGCATTGCTACTCCCACGACTGTCCCCGGGGTTTGATTTCTTGACTGCTGTTCCTTGGGTGTTGGTTATGACCATGAGGAAAATAACAGCCCCAACTATAGCTCCATTTATCATTATTGTCCCAGCGGGAAGGAGCTCCTTTGTTGTCTTTACATTGAGTTGTAATCCATACTGACAGTGGCAGGTCGTTGTGTTAGTCTGGGTAAACTAGGGAAGCAAACTTCACAGACACTCATATTTTACGAGAGAGTTTTATATAAAGGGTAAGTATACATTAAGAAAGCATCCCAACCCAGTGCTGTCTAAGCCCATAAATCTGACATTAGCCCATAGGTCCGACACCAATCTACAAAGTCCTCCTCAGTCTCACCAGACACACATAATGATGCCGACTGCAGGAGGAAAACTGAATCAGTGAGCGTGTAAGCATCTCAGCGCTAGCAGGGGTCTCCACGCAGCTTCTCCAGCACCCAAGGCTGCATCGGGGTAGGTCCATGTGGCTTCTCCTCAGGGATGTCTCGCAGGAAGTGAGCCTTGCCAGCTGAAGCAGGGAATGGCTAAGGCAGCTGCACCCTGGTCTGACCATCAGAGAATGAGACAAGACAGGCGAGGCTCGCTGAGCCATTTATCTCTCCGTCCTTCAGTTAATCCCACATGTGTTCATCGGCCAGGTTGGCACAATCAACCTTAACGATCACAGTAGTCTTGGATCTTCATCAGCCCTCTTCGTTTCCAGCAAGCAAGGTTGGGTCATCTGTATACTGTAGGTTGTTAATGAGTCTTTTTCTAATCCACCTACCACATTCCTCGTGCATTCCAGCTTCTTAGATTATTTCTCGGCATACAGATTGAATAAGTATGGTGGAAAGATACAACCCTGATATATACGTTTCCCGATGTGAAACCATACCGCATCCCCTGATTCTGTTCAAATAGCTGCCTCTTGGTCTATGTACAGATTCTGCGTGAGCACAGGGAGGTGTTCTGGAATTCCCATTTTTCTCAAGGTCATCCAGAGCTTGTTATGACCCACACAGTGTCAGGTTTTTGCCTAGTCAATAAAATGCAAACAGTTTTCAGCTAGTCTCTGCTTTAGTCAGGCTCCATGGACTGTCAGTAGTGACATGTCCTCTTGTGAATTTGGCCTTGGATCTCTGGCAGCTCTCTGTTGATATACTGCTGCAACCATTTTTGAATGATCTTCAGCAAAATTTTACATGTGAGAGTAATCATATGGTTTGATAACTTCCACATTCTGTTGGATCATCTTTCTTTGGAATGGGCACAAATAGGGATTTCTTCCAGTTGGTTGGCCAGGTAGCTGTCTTCCACATTTCTTGGCATAGACTAGTGGGTGCTTCTAGCACTGCTTTCGTTAGTTGAGGCATTTCAATTGGTCTTTCATCAATTCCTAGTCTCATTTCTGAAGAATGCCTTCAGTAGAGCGCAGACGTCTTCCTTCAATATCATGGGTTCTAGGTCATAGGCTACCTCTTGATAGGATGAATGTTAACCAGTTCTTTCTGATGCTCTGGCAGCGTGTATTCTTCTCATCTTCTTCTGGTGTTTCTCGCAGCATTCAATCTTTTGTCCATAAAATCATTCAATGTTGAACTCGAGGCTTGGCTTTTTTCTTTAGTTCTTTCAGCTGGAGATGTGTTGAGTAGAGTCTGACCCTTTGCTTTTCCAACTCTAGGCCTTTGCTCATGTTATTATAATGCCGTACTTTGTCTTCTTGAGTGAGTTGCCTTTTGAAAATTTCCATCCAGCTCTTTACGTCATCCTTGCTTCTACTTACTTTAGATGCTCTGTGGTTTTTTTTTAACATTTAAATTTCATAGTCAGTTTGTTAAGTTCAGCGATGAAAGTGATCAGAAGCATATTCTCCTGAAAGGGGATTTTCTTAGAAAAAGGAAGGAAAAGCACAGCCCTCTGGCACAGCACAGGTGCGGTGGCCGGCGCACCTCTGCAGAGGGGCCGTCCTTCAGGTGGCTGAGCCACTCTGCATCAGCGGGAGGAGAGTCTGGATCGTCCTCATCTTCGACTCCAAATCATCCATTTCCTGGAACAAAGACTCACTGACGTCCACATTATTTCCAGCATCTTCCAAGAACTGGATATCAGATGTGTCAAGATTACGATCTGTTTCAACTAGTTGTTTCCCGCTTAATTTATTTTATCCTGCTGGCTCCTCCTCTTTCATTCGTTTCTTTTTCATTTCCAAGAGTTCTGCTTCAAATTTGGCCTTCCAACTTAAGACATTCTCGATTGCAACAGGAGTGCCATGAAATAGTTGCTTTCGGCTTCTTCTGCTTCTTTTTCTTTCTGTTTTTCTTCTACTTTTTATTTGATATACTATTTCATTGAATTTTTCTTGCACAGCTGATACTAGAGATATGCTCTGTGTTTAAGAGCAAGTGTCAGAGTATCTCCTGATAGTCACTTGGGTCTTTTTTTTAAAAAAACCGATCATTTGCTTTCTCCATATATGATGTTCTTTAAAAAAAATCATTTTATTGGGAGCTCTTACAGCTTTTATAACATTCCATACATTGATTGTATCAAGCATATTTGTACATAGGTTGCCATCATCATTTCCAAAACATTTTCTACTTGAGCCCTTGGTATAAGCTCCTCTTTTTTCCCCTCCCTCCCCAGCCCTCCCCCCCTTGTGAATCCTTGATCAATTGTATAGTATTATTATTTCATATCTTACACTATCTGTTGTCTCCCTTCACCCACAAGTCTGTGACTCATCCTCTTCGGGGATGGGTGGTGAGGCTAGATAGCCAACCTTGTGATGGGCTCCCCCTTTGTCCCCCTTCCCCTCCCAGACGACCCTCCGACCCTCTGTCTGTGGGGTTCTTGATGTCATGTCACAACTTGTCTGGTCTGGGTCATTCCTGTTCTATGCATCAAATCTGTTTTTGGAATGATCTGGAAGTTCACGTAGGAATCACTCAAGGAACTATTTTGGCTCTCAGAGACCTGTTTTTAATTGTCTTTAGCTTTAATCTGAACTTGCGTGTGAGCAATTGATGGATTTTCATAGGAGTGACCGGTTCATAATCAGCCCGTGGACCTTTTTTTTTTTGGCTGATGATATTGAACTTTTCCATGGTCTCTTCCCACAGATATTAATCAATTTGACTTTTAAGTATATCTGGAGATGTCCATGTGCAGAGTCGCCATTTATAGTGTTGAAAAAAACCTCACATAAATGGTATTTGCACTGAAGAAGGTGTTGGTCTTAAAAGAATCCTATCCTGTCACCTCTAGTGTCATTTCTATCCCCAAGATTCTCTTTTCAAACTGTGGGCCCTACACCTTTGCTTTCAACACGTCCCAGCCACCGCCATGGATCGCTGCAGCTTGAGAGCATGTCTGACCGGCTTCAGACTGAAGCAGTTGGCAGTACTACATTTCTCATCATTGGCTTTACTTGAGTAAAGCATCGATGGGTTTTGCACTTCAAGACCGAACTTGAAATGTTCTTTCAAAACAATTCTATCCTTTTTGATGGCAGATGTGATCCCATTTACCCAGAGATTTTCATTCCCAGCGTCGCACATCCCCAATGGCCTGACTTCGGATTCCCAATGGCCAACCCCAGTCCATCTCAGCACATGAGCACCTTGCAGGTTGACCTGTACATGCGGGACCGTAGATAGACCAGAGGCATCATTTGAACAGAGCATCACCCTTTCATCCTACACGTCCAATCTGTATGCTGAGTAAGCAACCGGAGAACGGGGTTCCAGAGAGAAGAATTGTGACAGCAGGATTGGAGGAAGTTTCCTTATCAACCAGATGAACTACACTTGCTCGCGGAACGTGAAGAGGACTTGAAGCCCTGACAGATGGAGATCAAAGAATATAGCCTTCAGTATGGATCACACATCAGTATTAAAAAGAACCCTCACAACTGGACCAATAAGCCAGCTCATGCTAAATGGTGAAAAGATTGAAGCTGCCAAGATTCACCATCAACGTCCCTGGCCGCAGCAGTTAAGAAATCAAACAATGGGGCATCGGGAAAATCCGTGGAAACGGATTTTAAGCGCTTTAGAGTGTTAAGAAGCCAAGGCGGTGCCTGGACACCCAAGTACCGAGATATTCCTGTCAGGATAGTTTCTGTTGCCTCAGATGTGTGTGACAGTTGGACAACGAATTGTGACAGTTGGACAACGAATAAGAAAGACGGCAGAAGCATCAGTGTGTCTGAATTGTGTACGACAGGTGCCGCAGACTGCCGGAAGACAAACACATCTTTCTCGACGGAAGTTCAGCCCGAATCCCTCTTAGAGGAGGAGGTGGCAAGCCTTCATCTCGTGGACGCTGGACACGCTAACAGAAGAGACTGGAAAGGAGCTCATCATGCTTTCTGAAGCAGACGGTCAGCGCGAAGAGAAGGCCCCTCCAGAGGCCGAGCTGACCCAGTGACTGCAGCGGAGGGCTCAGACACGGGACGGACGGACTGGGAGGAGGGAGCTGGGGCCGGCCGTGTTTGGTTTCCATGTGCATCGGGTCGATCTGAGTCAGAACCAACTCCACAGTGCCCCGAAAGAACCCCGGAGATGAACTGTGCCTAACCGTGGTGACTGAAGTACAGATTCGACTGGGGAACAAAACTCATTGGTAATCTGGGGACTTCCTTACTGCGTCTCGTGTATCTCTCCAGCTGTGGACGAACATTTCGGCGGTTTCACTTTTTGGGTATTTTGAATGAACGTGGCTGTACACGTTTCTGACTTTGACCCTTCTTTCACTTCTTCTAGCAGCAGTCAGACGGTCGTCCCGCCCACTTTTTGAGGAACTGCCAAATATACTCCTCAGCAGCTTGGCTAGTTTGCATTCACACCCGCAATGGAGGAGGGGTCCAATTTCCTCACCGATACTTGCTGTGCTGGGAAAAAAAATTGGGGGGGGGGGGAATCATTGCTATTCTCACGGGGATGAGGTGGTTTTGTGACTTGGCCTTACCGCTTGCTAATGGCCAATGGTCTGCTTCTGTAAGTATAGACAGCTCTGGAAACCCGTGGGGAGGTTCCATTCTGCCTTGTGCAGCTGCTAAGAGTTGGTGTATTAGTCTAGGTACTTTAGAGAAACAAATGCACAGCAACTCATGTAGAAGAGAGTTTTATGTAAAGAAAATGCGCATCATGAAAACATCCCAACTCAATGCTGCCCAAGCCCACACGTCCAACATTAACCCATGAACCCAGCACCAGTCCACAAAGTCCTCCACCTCACAAAACAGAGGCGATGATGCCGACTGCAGGAGGAAAGCTGAGTCAGTGAACGAATAAGCATCTCAGCACTGGCAGGGGTCTCCACACGGCTGCTCCAGCACCCAGGGCTGCATCGGGATAGGTCCATGTGGCTTCTCCTTGGGGATGTCTTGTAGGAAGTCAATCTTGCAAGCTGAAGCAGGGAGCTGCTAAGACAGCTGCACCCTGGTGCGACCACCACAAAGCAAGAGACCCGAGAACTAGAAAGGCGAGGCTCACCAACCATTTATCCCTCCGCCTTTCAATTAGCCCCACATGTGATTATCGGCCAGGTTGGCACAACGAACTAACTCAGTTGGTATGGACTTGCTCGATGGCCTGGGTTGAGCGGTTACATGGCTAGTGGCATTTCAGGTGACCTCTCTGGTGCAGTCTCCGCTCGCGTGCTTTGCCCATTTTTGGCTTGGTCTGTATGAGCTCCTGGCATCCTAACTCATCTAAGTTCAGGAGGACAGATGGGAATCAAGAGCGGCATAAAGCCGATTCCTCTGAGGTGGAGGTTAGGGACAGCTCGGCTCTCTGTCTGTCCGTCTGTCTTTTTCATCATCGCAGACACCAGCTGTCCTCCCCACCCACAGACCTCTCTACTTCTCTGTTGGCTTTGATAATGGCCACAAAGACACCAGAGACCACACGCAGTGTGGCTGACTGGGGGAAATACAAGGTTAGAACTTGGGTTCGGGCTCAGCTTGGGAGCAAATGAACACCACTCAGGGGAACGGAGACCATTGGGACAGTGGACAATCAGGGGCGCTTCCAGCTTCAAGTAGAAAGAAAATGTTTCAAAAACGATGATGGCAACATATGCATAAATGTGCTTGACACAATGGATGGGTGGATGGATTGTGATAAGAATTGTAAGAGCCCCCGATAAAATGATTAAAAAATGTAGAAATAAAGTGTTGCAGCAACATGGTCACCATGTATATATATGGATCATTATATATATAATATTCATATATATGTGTGACCCAGCAATCCCTCTACTTGGTATGTACTGTAAAGAAGAGCGTGACATGAACCGATGTATGCACACGCATGTCCGTCATGGCACTATCCACAGGAGCAAGACGGTGATGGATCAACCTCAATGTCCACCAGTGGAAGCACGGATCGACAGACCATGGTACGCATGTGCAGTGTCATACCATGCAGCATGAAAGAACACTGATGCGTCTGCGAAATGCCTCATACCATGCACTGACTCGGAGGACATGGTGTTGAGTGAACGAATCCATCACACAAAGGACAAATAATGCATGTGAAAAATCAAGAAAAGGTTTTCACACACACACACACACACACACACACACACACACACACACACACACGATGGTTACCAAGGGTGAGGGGAGGAGGGAGGGTAAGTTGCCACTGTCTAGAGGATAGACAAGTGTTAACTTGGGTGAATGAGATGGCAACAAGCAATAAGACGATGGTTGACCAAAAAAAAAATGTGGTAGGGGAAGCTATTGGGAGGAATGTAAGAGTTAAGGGCTGGGGGAGGGAGGGAGGGAAAAAATGAAGAGCTGATACCAAGGGCTCGAGTGGAAAGACAAGGTTTTGAAAAGGATGATGGCAACAAATGTACAAATGTGCTTGACACAATGGATGGATGGATGGATTGTGATAAGAGCTATAAGAGCCCCCAGTAAAATGATTTTTTAAAAAGAGAAGGGCAATAGACATAAATACTATTACATAAATGATCGAGGAGGCATTGCATGGCTAGGCACACAGGCTGACCCGTGTGAGGGGGAAATGGGAGTATTCCCAAAATATGTGATTCACTTTTTCTGCAAATATAGTTTTGAATGCGATGGAGTATACAGGGGTTAAAATCATTGAAACTTCTCAGAGATAACTGAATGCCTTGAGAGAATGAGTCACAGGGTTTTGGGGCTCAGGATCATGGTCTTGGGTGCCACCGTGGTCAATGAGCCTCACAGACACATGTTCTACACCCTACTTGGGTGAGTAGTGACTGGGGTCTTACAAACTCGTGAGGGGCCATCTCACCCTGCAAGGTTCAGAAAAAGAAAACAGGCAATAACAAATACTGCAGGTACAGGTGTGGAGGGGCTGCAACGGTCGGGCACGGCTGGTGAGACTACACTGGCACAACCTCTTCTTATGAAATTAGACCCAGAGGACCATGTGATCCCAGAACCCCACTATTGGTGATGCATCTTTTTGAATCAAGAGCTGGGACACAATAGATATGTGCACACTATGGTCATCACCACACTATGTACAATAGCAAAACAAATATGAAAACCACCTAAATGCCCACTGATGGAAAAATGGATCAACGATTTGTGGTACAGACACACAATGAGATACTAGCCAACGTTAAAGAACAACAATGAATATGCAAATAGCAGATAAGGAACGTGGGTGAGCCCGGAGGACATTAACTGAGTAGACTGATTAGTCACGGAAAGATGAGTGGTATGTAAGACCACGATAACGAAAAGCCAAGGAATGGTTTTCACACGAACAAATATTCTTTTAATAGTTACCAGGTATAGAAGGGGGTGGGAGGATAAATCACTAGCTAGAGAGTAGACACATATCGACTTGGGGGAAGGAGAGGGCAATACACAGTAAGCTGGATGCCAGCAAAAATGATCAGGCCACGGGGAGGGGTCTAAGAGCTAAAGGCAACAGAGGCAACTCCTACCATAGACACAAGCCTGCAGTAACCGCAGTAAGTATCATGAGCGGGTGCATAGAGATAAAAAATGAACAGGTGTGTGAAGGAGATTGGGACTCTACGGAGTCATATAGATAGTCTGGACAGAGTATATGTTTACATGTGTATAAGGGGCTTCACAAAGTTCGTGGGGAAAATGGAAAGGAGATAACAGAATCCCCACCCCCACCCCCCTTTCTGGATTCCTCCTTGTATATGAGCTGCACGCATGTCTGCTAATACAGGAGAGCAGACTGGGGCAAAGGCAGGTAGGTGTTCAGTGAGGGCCACACACCTTGAAGGCATGTCTCTGGGCCTGACACTCAAGACGGTGATTTCATCCAGGTCAACTGGACACCATTGTCCACCCAGGACACGCTCAGTGTCCTGCTTTGGTGAGTAGTGACCGGGGTCTTATAACTTTGTGAGCAACTGTCTAGGGCACAGGTGTGCTTCTCTCCCTGTCTGAGACCAGGAAACAAACAAACAAACAAACAAACAAGCCCTGAAGAGAGCAAAGATGGATGGGAAGAACCTGCTCAAAGGACCAATGGATCACTCGACCGGGAGACCAGCAGAACTAGAGGGTGCCCAGCTACCGCTGCCAACTCCTCTGAAAGGGACCGCAGTAGAAGGTGCTGGGTACCATGGGAGACAGTGTGGAACAACACACGAAGCCAGAACAAAAGACCAGGTTCACTGGTCAGAGGGAGACCGAGACTCTGGCTCTTCGATGTCCTTTAGACCTGGAACTGAACTAATGGTTTCGCCAACAATAGCCGAGTCTCTGTGTTGAGCGACGGCGATGGGAAGGTGAGCGCTCCTTAGAACTGCAGGAAGGGATAAGAAGAAGGAGTGCGAACAGCGGTGTGCCATCATGGGGATTGCAATCAATGATATGAAACACAACACGTGTGTATTGTTTCATGGAAAACGGACATGTGCCCAGTGCACCCCAGAAGGCTAGAAAGAAAGAGAGAAGAAAGGCCAGGGACAACTCTTGTTTCTGTGGGCTCCAGGAGAACATCTCGCAGGTTAGGTGCCTGGGACGCACAGAGATGTGTTCCAGGAAGCAGACCCTGAGTCTATTCAACTTGTTTTTCAGGCTGGGTTGATTAATCCCAGAAACTAGTGGGCAGCAAATGACACCTTTTAAAAGACAGAGGTGGGTGGGCCCAGAAGGTAGCAGGGAAGGCCACTAGGTCTAGGCCATCTGAGAGGGAAGGTCAAGCCGAGCTGTGTGCTAACGGAGCCTCCGCCCTCTTCCTTTGAGCATTCAGTCAGACGTGTGCCTCCCACTTCTCTCTTTCTGCTCTGACTGGCTTTGGTGGCTTCCCCGAGCGACCTCCGCGGTGTCAGAAGTTGGTTCCCCGCCTTTCGGCCATGGCAAGCGGAGTCCTTCTGTTGACAGGTACCCGGGGGGCCTTAGGGGAGCACCGCAGCTTTGGGAGAGGGGACTTCCGACTCTGACGGTGGAGATGGGGGGCAGAGAAAAGCTAAGAAGTTGGACTGAGACGAGGGAACGGGGGCATGGGGTAAGAGAAAGCATGAGAGGTGGAGCCGAGGACAGAGCTGGACTAAGGTGCGATGGGCAAAGGGACTTGGGCAAATGGTTAAGTGCACAGACTTATCCAGGGGGCTCCACAGGTACCTTCCCTTTGTAAGTAAGAGAACGGAAGTCCAGAGCGGTGACATGACTGGCCCAAGGGTGCAGGGCCCCCGTGGCATTCCTTTCCCAGGGGGCTTGGGCATCGCCTGACTCATCCACCTTGACCCCCAGTTCCGGTTTCTAAGAATCCGGAGGAGCAAATGACTGATCCCCATGCTTCCATGTTTGCTTCCGTGGCTGGCTGTGTTCCGTGGGGAACGGACCAGGCAGGAAAGACAGTTCTTGAGAATTGCGTAGGCAGGGATTTATGTAATGGAGGGGCGACAGGAACTTGACTATTGGGCAAATCGACAGAATGGAAACAATTTCAGTGGTTCTCAACCTTCCGAATGCCGCGACCCTTTCAGACAGTTCCTCATGTGGTGGTGACCCCCAGCCCTAACATTATTTTCATTGTTACTTCATCACTGTCATTGAGCTACTGTGATGAATCGGGCGACCCCGTGAAAGGGTCGCTCCACCCTCCAAGGGGTCGCGACCCATAGGTTGAGAACCACTGCTTTAGAGGAAAACCATGTCTGTGAGCTTGGAAAGGGGCTGCATGCACCCCATGACGGTGGTCTGAGTAGACCTCAGGCCGGTGGTCCCCAAACTACTAGCTGTAGGTCATAAGTGACCCACAATATGCTTTGTACCACCTGTGAGCTAAGAATGGCTCTTACAGGGAGAGGTGGGGGGCGGCAAGGGGGAAAAAAGAGAGAAAGGGGGAACCGGTTGCAATGATGGACATATAACCCCCCACCCCTGGGGAACAAACAGCAGAAACGTGGGTGAAGGAAGACCGCGGATGGTGTAAGATCTGAACATAATAATAATTTATAATTTATCAAGGGGTCATGAGGGTGGGAGGGCGGGGGAGGTAAGGGAAGAAAGGAGGAGCTGATACCAAGGGCTTATGAAGAAAGAAAATGTTTTGAAAATGATGATGACAACATATGTACAAATGTGCTTGACGCAATCAATGTGTGGATTTTTACAAGAGCTGTACGGGCTCCCAATAAAATGATTCATACATTGAAAAAAAGAATGACTTTTACAGATAATTGATTTGATGAGAGGAGCACTCACTTTGCACCTCAACTGAATGAAATTTTATCTCCCTCAAAGAATAACATTTGTCTCATTAGTAAGACCTTTATTACAAAAATGTTATGCTCAATTATTATTGCTAGAATTCCTTCAATAAACATTTGGGGAAACATACTTCATCTCTTGTTATATATGTATCTGTGTAATACAGTAGAACCCCAGACCTTGACGCTAATCTGTTGTAGAAGGACCGTCGAGATGCGATGCAGTCAGGTTCCGAATCAATTTTTCCATAAGCACTAAGTGAAATGAATCCCTCTGTTCTCGACCACCAAGGTTTTACCCTAACCTTGCCTTTTTATCCAAAATATTACACAGAAATTTAAAAGTAAATAGGTTCAGAGGTAAATAATGTAATTTAAAGAAGAAACACAACATTAAAAATGCTTTAAACAACTCCAGTGTGGCCCATACCTCGAGACGGATGAGGATCTGGATCTGTGGACACGGATGTGGGGAGGAGGGATGGAGAGAGGGTCATTGTTTGAAGGGGATCCTCTTCCATCAAATCAACTGGGAGCTGCTTTTCAGGAGATGTTTTTCCCTTCTTTGCCTTTTTTCACTAAGTCCTGGCTGACTTTCTCTTAAAAAAACCAAAAATCCTGTCTAATGCGGTCTGCTGTTGGCGTTTCCCTAACTGTTTTCTAAAAGGTTTACTAAATTATCATCAACAATATCAACAACACAGTTAACCAGTTCCTTATCATGATGATTCTTTTCAAAAAACTCTTAGGACCCATGTTTTTTATCTAAAAACAGTACAAAAAGCCATAAAAACCAAGAAAATTATAGCAAAACGCTTGGAACACAGCTGCAAAAGTTCTAAATACGCGTACCAGCAATGCCAATTAACGCCGAGTGAACAAAACACAAACTGCTTTGTGTACAACAATCACGCGCGCTGGGTGGGTCGGATCCGATGCTTTTGCGTCCACATCCCGTGATGCTGTTGAGGTCTGACGCGGTCCAGAGTTCCAGGGTTCTACTGTAGATTCTAGGTTGCCTTTTGGACCACAACGATGAAAAAGTCTACCAATTGACCCTTTACAGGAGAGGGTGTTGACCTCAGCCCCAAGCTGTCGGAGCTTGATCTGGCTGGGAGGCAGGCAGGAGGCTGTCCGGTTGGGGGAGTCCTGGCCTGAAAATGCACCAAGCATGAGAGCCGACGTCTTTTCACCACCTAACTCTTCCCCCCTTTTGCCCTTCCAGCTCTGGCCTTATGTCACGGCTTCAACCTGGACACCGAAAACATCATGACCTTCCGAGAGAACGCAAGGGGCTTCGGACAGAGTGTGGTCCAGTTTGAGGGGTCCCGGTAAGAGAAGACCCTCCCATGATGTTCTCTGTTTCCTACCCTTCGCTCCAGGGCTGAACTACCTGGAAAAAGTGACAATTTTCTTGATTTAATGTTTTGAATTGGGAATAAACTCCCCAAACCCACGGTCATTGAGTGGATTCCAACTCTTAGGGACCCTGTGGACCTCTGAGACTGGAAAGCTTTCAGGGAGCAAGCAGCCTCATCTTTCTCCCTCTGAGTGGCTGGTGGGTTTGAACCTCCCACCTTGCAGTTCAGCAGTCCAAGCCCTAACCCACAGGGCTACCAGGGCTCCGTGGGAATAGATATACAGGCTTCTCAAGGTAAAAGATATAAAAGGGGATGAGGACCCAAAGTCTCCCCCGCCTTCTCTTCCATACACCTGTGGACACACTGACGCCCCTGGACAGCTGGTTGCTTTTATGAAGACAGTTTTATCGGGCATGACCCCACCCGTTCATTACTCATTGTCTGTGGCTGTTTTAGAGCCGCCGTGCAGGACTGAGTCGCTGTGACAGATGGTCTGGTTAGCAAAACCTAAAATAGTTGCAGTCTAGCCACCAACAGAAAGAAGCTTGCTGACCTCTGCTACACCCCACGCCTTCTTCTCCCCCCCACCCTCCCTTTCCCGCCTCTTCTTCATTGGACTGGGTGCTTTGGCCAGATAAATACACAGAAAACTTCTTCAGGACCTCTAGTACTTGCCTTTCACCATTCCAAGGACGTACGGCAATAAACATTGACGTGACATAAAATCGTTTCTTCCCTTTAAAAAATCTTTTCTTCATCAACCTTTAGATTGTTTTCAAACTTGGCGTGCACAAAAAGATGATTTTCGTAGCTACTCCGTCCACACCGGATATTCATGAAAATGACCTCCCTCCCCCCTTGAAAAGCCTAGTGTGTCATCCAACATTGATACTTGCACATTGCATCGGGGAGGAGTGGTGTCTGTCTCCTTTTGCACGGAAGGCGCATTCACACACGACAGACTTCGCCCTTCGAGGATTTGAAGGTGTGCTTCAGGGGCTTTTTGGAGATTCACGAGGCGGTGCACCCATCGCCAAGATCTGGTTTCAGAAACTAAACCCCACTAAGCAGTCACTCTTCCTTCCTCCCCGCTCCTCCCGCTGGCCCTACATCTCCAGGCAACGGCGAGTCTATGTCTGGCCCTGTTCATGGGTCTATTCTGGTCATTTTCTTTCTTTCTTTTTCTTTTTGTGGTCAAATGGATCTTCATTGAATTTTTAAATGTAACATTGAAAAAAATCACATCGTTAAATCCACCAAGAAACACCCTGTAGCCTCTTTTACAACCAGGTTAAGTGCTGACCTAACAACTTGCAAACATTGACATATTAAATTTCCTCAGAATCCGGCAAGGTGAAGGTATGCGTCTCTATTTTTAAGGATTAGAAAACGGAGATTTAAAGCAAAGATCGAACATCTAGTCTCAGGATTTGAACCGAAGGCGTTCTGAAGTACTTTGAATCACACTTTCCAATGTCCTGCTTTCTCTGACAAGGATTCTGAAAATAACACACAAAATGACCCGACGGCATATGTCTGTGATAAGACAATAGATGACAGTTTAGAATGGACTGGTTAGTAAAATTATTAGAATCCTATTGATGATAGGATTTTTCATAGATTTCTTTTCGTTTTTTAAACTTTGATTTAATTTCATTTAATCGGGGGCTCGTTTTCTATCAATGCAACCAGACACTCAGTGGCTTTCTTCTTTCGCTCGGCAACACGTTTTCAAGATTTGGTTCATGCGCCGGCATGTTATTCCTTCCTTTTGATGGTCGGGTAATATTCAATTGTATGGGCACACCGCCTTGTGCTTATCCATTCATCGGCTGAGGGACCTTTCCATTGCACCCACATTCTAGCTAGTGTGTGGGTGTGTGGGTGGGGGTACTGCTGTGAGCATTTGTGCACAATTTTTGGGGGGGTCTGAATCCTCATTTTCCATTTGGAGGGGCACATACCTTGGAATGCAATTGTTGGGTCAGATGGTAAGTCAAGGTTAAAACTTTGGCGAATGGTCAACCTCCTACCCCCACCCCCGCAGCTGCACCCTGGTGATCTGTGAGGGCTTGGTTTTTCCCACATCCTTGCCAGCACTTGTTCGTTTTCTGCATTTTGAAAGTCTGGCCATCCTGGTGGGTGTGAAGTGGTTTCTTGTGTGGTTTTGACTAACATCTCCCTGGTAGCTAAGGATGTTGAGCAACTTCTCCCTTGCCTTTTGGCCATGGGTGTATCTTCTTTCTTCCAAGTCACTTGCCTGTGTCTTCATGGGGCTGGTTGGACATTTTTGCGGGTGAGTTGACTAATTCTTGCAGTCTTTTGCGCCCTTGACCCTGAATGGAAAGGTCATTTGAAACGATTTTCCTCCCACGTGTCTTTGGGCGGTCAGAAAAGGCTTCTTTGGCCCCCGAGTTGATCGCTTTGATGATGCCCCATGTCTCTCTTGCAGTGGTTGCTGGTACTTTTGTCGTCGTCGTCGTACCTTAGAGTCCGTTGCCAAATGAAGATTCACGCCCTGTGTTTTCATCTAAGCGCTCTACAGTTTTAGCTCTGAAATGCAGGCCTTTGATCCATTGTGAGTTCATTTTTGGTGTCTGGTGTCAGCCAAGGGTCCAACTTCATCCTTTTTGTGTTAGTCTGGGTAGACTAGAGAAACAAATTCATAAAGACGCATATGAACATTGAGAAAACATCCCAACCCAGTCCAGTCCAAGGTCATAAGTCCGATATTAGCCCATATGTCTGTCAGCAATCTCTAAAGTCCTCTTCAGACTCACGGAACACATGCAAGGATGCAGAATGTAGAAGATCACAAGCCAGTGGGTAGAAAGTCTTTGGTGGTAGAAGCATCTCAGCACCGGCAGGGGTAGAAGAACTAGATGATGTTGACGACCACTACCCACAGCGGTCCCTGACAGAAACATGTGGAACAGACTATGGCCCTGAGATACTCCTTAAACCTTGAACCAAAATTAATCCTTGGTACAAAGTCCTGCAATAACAGTAATAACAAGCTATAATTGTTGAGTGGGTGCGCAGGCAGATGTGGGAGCTGAGCCAGCATGGGCTGGTGTGTGGGAGTAAACCACACGCACAGATAGGTGTGGCCGTGGATACTTCCACAGACAGAGGGGCCGTGGGTATTTCCACGTGACAGAGGGGCCGTGGATATTTCCACGTGACGGAGGGGCCGTGGATATTTCCACATGACAGAGGGGCCGTGGATATTTCCACATGACGGAGGCGCCGTGGATATTTCCACATGACGGAGGGGCCGTGGATACTTCCACAGACAGAGGGGCTGTGGATACTTCCACAGACAGAGGGGCCGTGGATATTTCCACATGACAGAGGGGCCGTGGGTATTTCCACGTGACGGAGGCGCCGTGGGTATTTCCACGTGACGGAGGGGCCGTGGATATTTCCACGTGACGGAGGGGCCGTGGATACTTCCACGTGACGGAGGGGCCGTGGATACTTCCACGTGAC
>NW_022103901.1:14507310-14512331 GCF_000313985.2 Echinops telfairi | reverse complement strand
GGCCGTGGATACTTCCACGTGACAGAGGGGCTGTGAAAAAGAGGCAGGCTCTCAACGAGATGGACGGAGGCAGCGGCTGCAACAATGGGCTCCAGCACAGGAACGATGGTGAAGATGCGCAGGACTGGGCGATGTTTTGTTCCGTAGTGTGCAGGGTCACTGGGGACCAGAATCGACTCAGGGGCACCCAACAGCCTATTTGTAGAGGCCACAGGGATGGACACACCTGGGCTGCAGGTATATAACCTATATAAGTTATGCAAACTTCTTAGCTCTCACCAAGCACTTTGAGGGACTTAGTCACCAGGCTTAAGGGCTGAGGCTCATCGTCTCAAAGGACATCTAGTCCAATTGGTGTAAGATGGCCCATCAAGCTAATGTGTCTACACTCTACTTTGCTGGGTGGCGAGAAACTGGGATAGTCTTTGTTTGCAGCAGCCAGGCGTACTGGTCTGGAAGAGAGGAGTGGAACCCCCAAGATTATGACCCTTGGACACCCTTCAAGCCTGAACCCATGGCACGGTAGTTACATAAACTGTTGTCAACTTGAGACTATTAAGAGTGAAGGGGTGGAGTTTAGCCTGTCAATCAGGTAGCAGCTTGATGACCTCATCTGGAGGTGCTAAGGAGATAAATAGCATGTTGGAGGTGGAACACACAGAGACTCTCTCTGCTTGTCTCCCTGAGAAACATTCCTGTTGACAAGCACATGGAGACCCTGATAGAGCCAGAGCCCTGGAGCTGGAGGAGCCACATGGAGACCCACACCAGCACTGAGATGCTTCCACCATCACTGGATCCACAAGACTTTCCACCCACTGGCCTGTGATTTTCCTGCATTCAGAGCCATTGTATGTGTTGTGTGAGTCTGAAGAGGAAGTTATAGACTGGTATTGGACATATGGGCTAAATCGGACTTACGGACTTGATCTGGACTGAGCTGGGATGTTCTCCCTCGTTTGCTCCAGATGAGTATAGACCAGTAGCTTTATCTCTCGCTTCATTCTTGGCGTGTTGATTTCCAGTCGTCTCAGCACCATTTGTTGAAGGGACTCTTTTGGGGGCCACTGAGTGCTCTTGGCACTCTTTTTTTTAATATGTATCGCTTTCATTTATTAAAAAAGTTTTTTTAAATCGTTTTATTAGGGCTCTTGGCACTCTTGATGACAATCAATCCTGGGTGCATGGGCTTTGTTTCTGGACTCTAATTTCTTCTATTCTATTGATTTATGGGCCTACCTTTATACAAATAACACACTCTTTTAATCAGTGTAACTTTGAAAGTTTTGAAATAGAAAATGTGAGCAATTCACACTTTGTTCTTTTATTTTTTCTTCCCTAGATTTTTTTTCTAATCGTTTTATTAGGGGCTCATACAATTCTTATCACAATCCATACATACATGAATTGTGTAAAACACATTTGTACATTCATTGCCCTCATCATTCTCAAAACATTTCCTCTCCACTTAAGCCCCCGGCATTAGGTCCTCATTTTCCCCCTCCCTCCCCGCTCCCGCCTCTCTCATGAGCCCTTGATAATTTATAAATTATTACTTTGTCATATCTTTCCCTGTCCAATGTCTCCCTTCACCCACATGGGATTCTTATTAGAATTAAAACTTGTATTTCTATTTTAATGAGAGATGCATTTGTTTCCTGGTAGCCTTTTTTCCCCCTTGCAACCAAACTTTCTATTGGGGTGTTGCTTTTTTGGTTTATTTTTTATTGTATGTAACTCACTCATTGCCAAGTGAGGGAGTTATAGGGACTTATAGTTTCCCTGTAGGACAGGGTAGAACTTCCCTTGTGAGTTTCCAAAACTGGAACTCTTGATGGGAGGAGAAAGCTCCGTCTTTCCCCCTTGGAGAAATTAATGGCTTTGAACTGCTGTCCTTAAGGTTAACAGCCTGACGTGCAACCACAGTGCCACCAGGGCTTCTCTAATGATCTCTAGAGCTTGGAGTCTCTTAAGGAAAGTAACCTGGGAGATGAGTCACCAGCTGACTACCTGCTCCAAGCGTTGCTTATGCCAGTCTAGATTATTACACGCAGACACTAATTTAAAAGTTTATGAGAATTCCATTGACCAAAGTTTACTGAATCTGAATTGGGGCTTCTTAATAAGGGCCTTTCCCGGTTCAAGTTGGAAAAAAACTCCATGGTTTCCTGCTCCAATCCCTTCTCCCGCTTGGGGGGCTGGAGAATCCCTCCAACAGGTGGCCGCCTCCCCTTTCCTCTGGGTGGTTGAACTCTGTCCCTCGTTGTTGTCTTTTGTCCCCATGGTGATCTGCACCAACCTCTCCCCACAGGGTGGTGGTTGCAGCCCCCCAGGAGGTAAAGTCTGCCAACCAAACAGGCAGCCTCTTCCAGTGCGACTACAGCTTGGGCACTTGTGAGCCCATCCCCCTGCAGGGTAGGTCTCTGCCTGTGTTTGGGGTCTCCCCCGGGCTTCCACCTGAACTATACTTGCTGGGAATTCCTGTGCGCTGGGGGAAGGTTGGAAGGGGGGTGGGTGGGGAAGAGCCCGTGAGGGTGGGCTTAGGATTCCCATGTTCAGTCTTCTGTGCGGTTCACAGCCTTCGCCCCCAGGACCCTCTCAGTCAGCTTCTTCAGCTCCTCTCTCAGGACCTAAATGCCCCCCTTAGCGTCTAGGTCACCAGGGCTGAGGTAACTCTGGACAGTCTCGCCACAGTCCTGTTGTTCCCAAAGTTTCCCCTTCCAAGCCCCCAAGGGTAACGATGCTAACCTTTATCTCCCCAGTCCCCGTGGAGGCTGTGAATATGTCTTTGGGCTTGTCTCTGGCAGCCAGGGCCTCCCCTTCCCAGCTGTTGGTAAGCTGACCTGGGTCCTCAGGGGAGGAGTTTGGGAGTCAGAGGCACTGGGGCCAGAGGTCTCTCGGAAGGTGGCGATGTTGGGACAAAAGGGTGGAAGACATGAGCATCCTCCCCAACTGGCGCTCTGCTTCCCAGGCCTGTGGCCCCACTGTGCACCAAGTCTGCCGGGAAAACACCTACGTGAATGGCTTCTGTTTCCTGTTTGGCTCCAACCTTCGCCAGCAGCCCCAGAGGTTTCCGGAGACCCTGAGAGGTAGGTTGTTTTTTTGGCAGAGGGAAGCCCCTGGGCAGCACAAAATGGGAAGTTTAAGGGCGGGGTTGGCCTGGGGCCCGTCGTAATCTGGGGAGTGATGTAGAAGTCTAGATGCAGTTACCATAGAGAAACTGAATGCAGGTGAGTACACACCGGATTTCACAATGATCCCAACCACTACCCTTAGAGTAACCCAGCGACTGTCTCTCAGGGTCTAGGTGGTGCGGCCCCAGCCCACCTCTTCCACTTCTCTCCCATCCTTAGCAGCTCAGTCTTTGAGTCACAGCACGCCCACCTTGTGGTACCTCTTTCAGGGGCTCCTCACGAGCCAGTCTTTCCACCTGCCGCCTTCCTTCTCCCCAGGTGGTTGACACCTTTATGGTCATCTCAGCTCAAATGTTACCTCTTCAAAGGGGCCTTCCTGGATGCATTTCCACCCATCAACTGTCACCCCCACAGTAGTGAGTGAGTCATCATACGTCCACCCAGGGCCAGGATCTCACCCAGTCTCCTCCCCCCACATTTCTCTCGTTAGTCCTCATTCTCATGAATTTTAAGACGGCGTCTCTCTGAAACACGGTCACCTCTTTGAAAGTATATAATACTGCTCTTGGTTCAAAATTTAAAAGGCACCAAAGGAGGACTTCCCCTTTCCGGGTTGCCCAGAAGGGCAGTCGCTCTTAGTAGTTTCCTGTGACTCCTGAGGGAGAGGTATTTGCAAGCATCTCATTCACGGCCACGGAGTTGGTACTGACTCGCGGTGACCCTAGAGGACAGGTCGAGGGGCTCCGTGGGTTTCCGAGACTGGCTCTTTCCGGGAGTAGGATGTCCCATCGTTCTCCCGCAGATCGACTGGCGGTTCAGATCGCCACGCGAGTGGGGTTAACGTCACCATCTAGCACGTGAGAGTCATCCGAGTTGGTGCATTTATCAGTGGTTTTGGCCATTTTGATCGTTGTGTAATTTCCTTGCATGGTTGTTATCACAGTCCTACCCTCCCACGGAAGGGTTTTCGGAAGAGTTGTTTTCAGCATTTGGCACTTCTGACTAGAGCCGTTACAGCGATTGTCCTAAAACTGAAGAGAAATGACCTCACTTCCTTTTCTAAGAACCGGCCATCCTCCGCGCCGCCTGAAGGCCACGTGCGTGGAGCTTCTGCTCGGGGGACAGAGGCCCTTCCCACTGGATCTTTCCTGAATGTCCTTTGTCTCCAGTCCTATCATACGCTAACCTTTTTTAGTGTCATTTCCATTTCTTGATTCTGCCAGAAGCCTTTTAGCCCCTGTTCCCTCTATGTTCAGCCAGGGTCCCAACCCGAAGAGACGGTTCACTCCAAGTAGGGACATTCACAGGTGGCTTCTTTTCAAGGGGGGAGTAGGGTCCGGGGGAACGACTAGGGGTGGCTCAGGAACTTAAAGCAAGCAGCAGCAGACCTGTTGCCACCCACTGGGTGATGAGACGAAGACAAGGAGCAGCGTGTACCTAAACCTGGGAGGCTTAAAGCAACGTTGTAGGGAGGGAGCCAAGGGGAGGATGCCCTGATTTCACTCCGCTCGCTTCTTTTCTTAAATCATTGTATTGTGGGCTCATACAGCTCTTATCACAGTCCATCCATACATCCGTTGTATCAAGCACATGTGTACATTTGTTGCCATCATCATTTTCAAAACATTTGCTTTCTACTTGCGCCCTTGGTATCAGCTGCTCATTTTCCCCTCCCTTCCCACCCCCCCTCATGAACTCTTGATAATTTATAAGTTATGATTATTTTGTCATGTCTTACACTGTCTGATGTCTCCATTCACCCACTTTTCTGTTGTCTGTCCCCCAGGGAGGGGGTTATATGTAGATCCTTGTAATAGGGTCCCCCTTTCTACCCCACCTTCTCTCCACTCTCCCGGTATCACCACTCACATCACTGGTCCTGAAGGG
>NW_022103901.1:14487876-14506774 GCF_000313985.2 Echinops telfairi | reverse complement strand
GTTGAGCCTGTAATTATTGAGCTACTCGATTAATATTCTCTTTCTTCTTCTCAAGAATGTCCTCAACAGGAGAGTGATATCGCCTTCTTGATTGATGGTTCCGGTAGCATCAACCCAAGAGACTTTCAGCGGATGAAGCAGTTTGTCTCCACGGTGATGGGTCAATTCCAAACATCTAAAACCTTGGTGAGGGCCAATGGGCTCGCTCCTCCTTCAGTTGCCCTCAAGCATGGTTTTCTTTCCTGAGTCTCTTTCTCTCCTTCGTGCTTCTCTGGATGCTGCCTGAGCATGATTTTCAGCTCCATGTGAAGGCAGTCCTGAATGAATAGGGGGTGGCTTGGGCAATGACACCTTTCTGTCCTTTCTGGGTGAGTTCTATCGCTGAGATGTGGGAGCTATTGGGCAGATCTCCATCCTGGTGAGGCAGAGGGGTCGAGGGGACGTACCGAGAAGGCATTTGGAGGCTGGCTGGGTGAACCACATCTGTTCTTGGGTTTGGAGATGTCCAAAGGAATGGAGAGGCATCTGCTCCTTGTAACGCCAGCTGCCTTCCCTCCCCAGTTCTCCTTGATGCAGTACTCCGAGGACTTCCGCACCCATTTTACCTTCAACGATTTCAAGCGAAACCCGAACCCAAGATCGCTGGTGATGCCAATCCGACAGCTGCTCGGGAAGACACATACAGCCACGGGGATCCGAAAAGTGGTGTAAGGATCTCCCTCCTTGCTTCGGATGGAGGGAGGCCATGGGCAGTTTCGCCGGGCTTTGAAAGACGAGGGGAGTTGTCCAGATGGGGGTGGGGCAGAGGAGGTCTCTGACGGAGGGAAAGACGGGAGGCAAAGTGTGGAGGGGGGACTGTGCGTGAAAGGTTCACCAAACGCCACATGGAGAGGCAGGGGAGACAGGGTGGAGAAGGTGCTGGAGGAGGGCTCGAAAGGTGGGTTGAGGCCAGGTCACTAAAGACGATCCAACATTTTGGCGTTCTGTGTCTTAGTCTGTGGGGCGTCATCGAAGGTGCTAAGCAGTGGGGAGACATCTCCACGTCTGTGTTTCGGAGCACCTTCTGATCTCTCTCTCTCTGCGTCGTTGATAGTGGAGGTGGGGACAACGGTCCAGGGAGATGAGCTGGAGAGGAGTGGCAGTGTCCAGCAGAGGCTCGATGTGGGCATACCGTATATACTACATACTCAAGTACCGTATACACTGCATACTATATAGTATATACTATACACGCGCGAGTATAAGCTGAGGCTCCTAATTTTACCACCAACAACTGGGTGGGGGGGGGCTTTTCAGCATTAAAAATGTGCTGCAGTATAGCACTGATGAAACATACAATTTTCTTCTAGTTCTTGAATGCTTCCCCCCACCCCCCACTATCGTGATCCCAATTCTACCTTACAAATCTGCTAGACCAGAGGAGGTACACGGTTACAGATAAGAACTGGAAACACAGGGAATCCAGGATAGATAAACCCCTCAGGACCAATCATGAGAATAGTGGTACCAGGAGGGTAAGGCAAAGGTGGGGTAGAAAGGGGGACCCGATCACAAGGATCTACATAGAACCCCCTCCCTGGGAGACGGACAACAGAAAAGTGGGTGAAGGGAGACACTGGCAGTGTAAGACATGACATAATAATAAATATGTTATCAAGGGTTCATGTGGGAGGTGTGGCGGGGAGGGAGGGGAAAAATAAGGAGCTGATACCAAGGGCGTAAGTAGAAAGAAAATGTTTTGTGACTGACGATGGCAACCAACGTACAAATGTGGTTGACACAATGGATGTATGGATGGATTGTGATAGGAGCCGTACGAGCCCCCAGTAAAATTATTTTTTAAAAATTGATTTAAAAAATGTGCTGAAAAAGCTCGACTTATACACGAGTATATACATTTCATTTCCATTTTTAAGAATTTTAACGTAATAATATGTAGCCTGCGGAAGATCAAACTCTGCAAGGACAGAAAGGCCAGGAGGCTGCCGTGCAGTTCCTCTTCCCTACTCGCTGCTCCTCCCCTTTCAAGTCTTGGGCGGCCACACTCCAACGTCAGTCTCACTGGACACCCAGGCCTCCCTAGAGAAGTCCAGCTCTGTCTGCGACCTTGATCTGACTGGTGTGTCCTCCTGAGCATTCAGAGAATCTTGGTCTGCTTGCGTTTGATTTTGTCCCTCCTCTTTCCTGGGCAGAAAGGAGCTGTTTCACAGGAACAGCGGAGCCCGGAAGAATGCCCTGAAGATCCTGGTTGTCATCACGGATGGGGAGAAGTACGGCGACCCCTTGGATTACAAAGATGTCATCCCCGAGGCAGACCAAGAAGGAGTCATACGCTACGTCATTGGGGTAGGATGACCGGCCGCTGGAGGGAGAGTTTCTGATTGGCTACTTCCTCCCTTCCATTTGTCCATCTTCCTCGCACCAAAGCAGGACAAGGGTCACTGCTAGCCCATCCACACCTGGATCTGTTCTCTATTGTCAAAGTGTTCCTGCAGTGTAAACAATTGTCTACGATTCACTGGCTAAAAACAATCTATTAGCCGAAAAGTCAGCTGGTCAGCCTTTCTGGTCTCGGCTGGTTCCAGTTAGGTATCTGTACTCAGCTGCAGGCAGGCAGGCAGCTCTGTTGGTCTTGGTTGGGGGTCGCCAACTCTGTCTGTGGCACTGGAGTGACTTTGGGAGCGGAGACAACTATCCTGAATGTGTCTCCCTGGCAAAGGCAAGGACCAAAGGCATGAGCGGAAACAGGCAACTGCCTTTCCAACCCTCTGCTGGCACCACATTTGACAGCCCCCGCTGACCCTGTCCCATCACTAAAGCCAGCCCCATGACTGCTTGCAGAGAGGAGGACCCGGGCAGTCTACCCCACCGTTCTTAGAAAGACGCAACAAAGCTTGGGCCAAAGGGCTTGGCTACAGGCCTGATGCAAGGGTGGGGGGTCTTTAGACTCACCGCACTGCCAACAGCACCTTCTGTGAATTAGAAAAAGGCATCGTCATGGGTACCTGGGGTTGGGAGGCAGAGACACCTTTGTGCCAAGAAAAAGACTCCACTTCTTCCTGGGGGAGGTCGACCCTGCACCCGAAATGCCACAGTCCATGGTCCAAAGACGGAGTCTCAGCCTGTCACTGCTTCTTTGGGACAGTGCTCTTGTGACGCAGGGAAGTGACCTGTCCTAGGGACCTTCTGGTCCATATCCTCACTTGGCAAAGGATGCTTCAGACAGTCTCTTATTTGGCCTCTCCTCCTTGCTAACAGGTGGGAGATGCCTTCAACAACGAGCAATCCCACAAAGAACTGAACACCATCGCGTCCATGCCCTCTTCTGAGCATGTGTTCCGGGTGAATAACTTTGAAGCCCTGAAGACGATTCAGAATCAGCTGCAAGAAAAGATCTTTGCCATTGAGGGTGAGTCAGGCCTCTGTGTTCTCCGGGCAAGTCCAGAGGCAGCCCCTCCCCCAAACGCTCCTGTCCCGCCAGAAACCCAACCCTCTCAATCCTTGGCATCCCGACTCTCTCCACCCCAAGTCTCCTTTCAGTTCCTCCAGATCCCAGCATCCTAGTCTCCCTCGGTCAATTCCTTTGAAATCGAAGAAGCTAGATCTGTCTATCTCTAACTGTGGCAAAGCTTGGCCGTGGGCTGAGCCAGGTCCCACAATGACGGTGTAGACATTTAGATGTGGTACCAGCACTGGCCTCTTGGGCTCCCTGCTGCCTCCTCCATGCCCAGTCCATGGAAGGCGCTCAGTCAATCTTTGACAAAGAAAGGACGGTAAGAACGGGACATGGTCGTGGACAACTTGCATTTCTGACCTAGCGCCGAAGCAGCAGCCACTCCTTTGACAGGGATGCGTCTTTTCGGGTTCAACCCAATTCCCGCACGGAGTCTCTCTGGCTTGGCGCCCACCGGGATTTGAGTCTGTGATCTGTTTCCCCCTCAGGTACTCAGAACGGAAGCAGCAGCTCATTTGAATTGGAGATGTCTCAGGAAGGCTTCAGTGCCGCCATCACCTCCGTGAGTGGTCCCCCAGGAAGCTGTGAGGGGCAGAGAAGAGGCCAGGGGGTCAGGGATTCTCTGCGCCGGGAGGCCCCAGCAGCGGTATCTCCTCCTTCCTCACGACTTCTGCTCTGACCGTCCCCCCAGAATGGACCCTTGCTGGGTGCTGTGGGGAGTTACGACTGGGCTGGTGGAAGTTTCTTGCGAACGTTAGACGGCAAAGACACCTTCATCAACACCACCAGGGTGGATTCAGACATGAACGACGCTTACTTGGGTAAGGCAGGAAGGGCAGGGTGTGGGGTGGCTCAGATTCTGTGGGGGCATGTCACGAAGTCTTTCAGAAGCCCTTGGGACACTTTGAAAGGCAAAGACGTCCAAGCCTCCTCTTCATGAGGAACATCACTGAAGAGGAACGTAGTGTGGGTACCAGAAACCTCTCAATGCACCAAGCATGGGACTACCTCACTGTTCCCACATGGGGGGTGAGCCTACCTGATGGAGAGGGGGCAGGGTCTGGGAGGGAAAGCCCTTCTCTACTTAGATCCCCGTCTTCAGGTTACGCCATGGGCGTCATCTCGCAAAATCAGATCGAGAGTCTGGTTCTGGGGGCGCCTAGACATCAGCACACTGGCCTGGTGGTGATGTTCAAGCGCACTGCTGGCACCTGGGCGAACAGCACCATGATCAAGGGGAGTCAGGTGAGTGCAGAGTGCATGAGGCATGGATGTGCGGAGGCCCCGGGGTGGAGGGCTCCCAGGATGGACGGCACAGTTGTAACGTACCATGCCCGGCGGCCAGAGCGCCGTCAAAAAGCTCGCAGAGAAGGCTTTGAGCTGGAGAGGCCGAGGCTCCACTTCACACTGGTGGATGCTGTTTCCTTAGCTTTTCTGGCAACAATCAGCAACAGCCCTTGGCTCACACAGAGCTCTAGGCCAGTCTATCTGTCCCCAGAGCTGGTATCCAACCAGTGTATTGGCGAGACCAGTCCCTGGGGTAGGATATGACGCTCGGTAAAGTGGAGAGACAGCGAAAAGAGGGAGGCCCTCCCGGAGCTGGACTGACACCGTGGCCGCCACAAAGGGCTGAGCCCTTGGGCACAGGGACAATTGAGAGGACGGCGCAGCACCGGGCAGTGTTCTGGTCTGTGGTGCAGAGAGTCGCCGTGGGTAGGTTCCGAATCTATGGCACCGAACAACACCACTACCGCCTCGTTACCTTAGCTATTAACATAGTGAAATGTTTCCGTGTCTGCAAAGAAGCAGTCGCTTCCCTGAGATGCTCCCCCTGCCATAGGGACGCTGGTACTGCCTGCAGAACACGTGGGACTTGCACAGGATTTCATAGCAATGAGGTCGGACGAGAGACTTCAGGTGCTCTCAGAGAGGCTGCGGCAAAACCTCTGGGTCAACCTGAGCTGCTCAATATTTTGACGTTGTGCATCCTTGCACAAGCGGCCCGGTCCTGCCTGGTGTGTAGGCTGGTGTGTGAGGCAAAAGCTTTATTCCAGAATCCCCCCTGGATTCCTGAAATGGAACTGTCCCCACCACAGCTCTTTGGGTGATTCTCCGCAGTAGCAATTAAGGCATCAGATGTCGATGAAGCCAGTTTGTCCCCACCCAGGAGCAGCTGATCCCAATGCTCTGCAAACAGTCAAATTCCTCACAGGCTCTTCCCCTAGGTTTCATCAGCACACCCAGCCCATTAATGGCACCAATGCCCGATAGATAGGAGGAGGGGGTGGGGGGGAATGTGTCAGAGAATTACAGGAAGGCCAGTATGGGTTTGATGCTACCAGTTTGTTTTGTGTGTGTGCATGCAGCTGGGGATAGCTGACATAGTTCCCTCACACAAATCTTGATCAAGTCTGGTTTTTGCTATCACGACAATGTACCTGTTCATGCCGCCATCTCAGTGCACCAGTTTGTTTTTTTTGTTTTTGCAAAAAACAGCATGCCTCTCTTGCCCCACATACCTGACTCACCTGACCTCGCTCAGTGTGACTTCTTTTTGTTTCCGTGACTGAAGAGGGACATGAAAACATAGTGAGGCAAAGAAAACAAACAAACAAACAAACAAACAAACAAACGAGGGAGGTGCTGTCAGCCATCCAAACAGATGAACTTGAACAACGTTCCCAAGAATGGAATCACAGATACGACGAATGTATTAAGTGTCATGGGGAATACTTTGAAGGTGATAAGGTTGTTTTGTTTTTTAACAAAGTAAATATATAGCTTTGAAAAAAGAATGCCACTTTTTTGGGGGGGTACCCCTCGTATACCTGGGATGCAGTGTTTGGCAGTAAACAGAATGAAGCGCTGGCACAGGCTATGAGACAGATGCAACACAGCCACATCTTCCTAAGCGGAAGAAGAACAAGGGAAAGAAACCAGCCCCAGAAGGCTCTACCCTGTGTGATTGCATCCGTACCACTGTGTATACAATGTCCAGAATAGGCAATGCTGTCACAGCCATCTGGTGCGATCGAGTTCAGTGCCAACTCTTAGTGATGGTCGCGTTCCACAGAGTCAAACATTTGCTCCGTCCGTCACCATCCTCGGAACCATCGCTATGGTGAAGCCCATTGCTGGAGCCCCCGTGCCGAGCTAACGCCTTGAGGGTCCTCCTCCTCTTCGCTGACCCTCCACCTTACCAACATGGCGTCCTTCTCCAGGGACTGGCTCCTCCTCGAGACAGAGTCTCGCCATCTTCACTTCGAAGGGTCTCCTGGCTGGACTTCTTCCCCCATGAACTTGCTTGTTCTCCTGGTGGTCCCAGCACGTGGACGTTCTTCCCCACGACCATGCTTCAAAGGCACCGACTCCTCTCTGGCTTCCCTTGGTCGTTGTTCGACTTGTGCCTCTAGGTGAGGCAGGAGCATACTGTGGCTTGGGCCAGGGCCACCTGCATCTGCAACGTGACATCTTCGCTGGTTAACGCTTTCAGGAGGTCTTCTGACGGTTACCCAGTGCAATACGCCATTTGATCTCTTTTCTTAAAACAGTCCTACTGGCACGTCTTCCACATACGTATAGTTCAAGGGTTCGATCCTATCAAGAAGAGCTGTAGAGTCATTACCGCAATCAATTTTAAGACGTTTTATCCTTCCTGGTGCTTATTGCTGTCAGGGTAATTATTTTTCAGTTGTGGCAAACATATACGCAATTAAACACTCTCCGATTCCACGAGTTCTGCATGTATGATTCGGTGCCATTGATTATACTCTCTGTGTTGTACAATCACAATCGACGCCCTTTTTCAAATGATCCCCCCGCCATGAACATAAACTGTGTCCTCTAAGCAAAACCTCTTCCTCTTTCACCCACGGTAACATCGGTCAACTTTGTGTCTTTTTCTCTTTTAGTGGTTTTCGCGATATAGAATTTACATGTCAGACACTTCCATAGTTAAAGCTCGTTTTTAAGAGTTATATAAGCCTCCTTGCAGTCAGTTCTAGCGTTCCCTCCTCTGCCCATTTGATTTCTTGACTTCCGTGGGTGCTGATTGTGGGCAATGAAACGGCAAATGAAACCCCTGACCACCTCGGCATCTCGTGATGTGGCTTACAGGCCCAGTTGTGAGGATTTCTGTTTCCTGTAGGTTGAAATGTACTTTATATTGAAGACTGACCTTCGTCAGTAACTAGCTAAGCAATCTTTGAGCTTCATCAGTAAATACGTAAGTAAGGTAGACATCAGAAACCCAAAATAGATTCGTGGTTTCCAGGAGCAATAGGGTGGACTGCTAGTCAAAGGAAGGTGTCGTTTTGAGGTGATGGATGTACTCTGGTACCAGGTGTTCATAGTCGTAGCAGAGCGTTGTGAAAAGATGAAAAAGTACGGAATTGTCTTTTTAAAAATAACGAATCCTATGTCATATAAGGAGCCCTGGGCAAGCGCTTGGTTTGAACCCACCAGTGGGCTCTGTGGGAAAGATCTGCTGTGCTGCTTAGGCAAACAGAATGGTCTACAAAACCCAGTAAGGCGGTTTTACTCCACCACATGGGGTTGCTGTGAATTAAACATACACTCGACTGCACTTAATAACATCAGCACATTATGTAAGCTCTAAAAAAGCTCTAAAAAAAGAAAAAGAAACAAAGTTGACCAATGTTACCTTGGGTGACCAATAAAACAAAACTATTTTGAAAAAAATTTTATTCACCATAGCAGCAGATTCCCAAACCCAAATTCACATCATTCAGTCGGTTCCACTTAAAGTGACCCTGCAGGGCAGCGTAAACAGCCCTGTGGGTTTCTCCAAGGCTGTAACTCTTTATGGGAGCACAGAGCCTCGTCTCTCTCTTACAGAGCAGCTGATGGGTTCAAACTACTGACCTTGGGGTTAGCTGCCCGCATGTAACTCACTGCCCCACCAATGTGTCTCTATAGCAAAAGACTAGAGAAGAAGATAAAGTCTGATCATCTTAACAGATACAGAACATAATTGGACACGATACATCTTTTCAGGATAAAGCAAAACTTGTAGCAAAGTAGGAATTCCCTCAACTAGACAAAGAGCATTTAAAAGAACCCCCAAAAGCCCTACAACTAACATCACACTTAATAGTGAAACGGAATACTTTTGTCCTAAAACCAGAAGCAACGCAAGAATGTCTACTTTGAGTTTCTGTTCAGTATTGTGCTGGAAGATCTAACCTCTGCAGTAAGACAAGGAGGAGGAGGAGGAGGACGAGAAAGAAGCAGAAGGCCTGACTATATAAAAAGTTCAGAGGTTCTACAAAAGTTCCTATAACTGATAAGTTATTTTACGAAGTTTTCAGGGTACAAGATCAATATGTAAAAATCAGTTATGTTTCTGAACTAGCAACAAACCACCACAGATTTATATAAAACGGTCCCATTTGCAGTAACACCAGAACCCATAAAATACTTAGGGGTCAATCTATCAAAACATGTGCAATTGCTGTGTGATTAAAACCACAAACTACTGGTGAGACACAGTCAAGACCTAAAAGAATAGAGAGACACATTGTTGCCCGGGATTGGGAAGACTCAATATTGTGGAGACGTCCATTTTCTCCACGTTGATCTATAGGTTTAACTCAGAATCAAATTCCTAGATGGATATTTTATAGCGTCAACAAATGGCTCTGAACATTTATATGGAAGATCAAAGGCAGTGGGTGACGAGCTGGGCTGCCACCCTCAGGTGAGCAGTTTGAACCCACGGGTGCTCCGAGGGAGGAAGGTGGGCCTTTCTGCCCCTGTAAAGAGTCTCGTCGTGGAAACCCACAGGGGGCAATTCAACTCTGTTTCATAGGATTGCAATGAGCCGCAACTGACTGATGCAGTGCCTTTGGTTTGGTATTGGTCGAAAGACTCCAGATTGATTGAGAGAGTAACCAGTCATCCTCCCAGACATCTCTCTGTATCATCTGATCAGATTTCTCCCTTGCTGCTTTAATAATCCTCCTGGAAGACCATTTGGGGAGCAACCTGACCACTCCATTGGCTCTATAATATGCTCCGGTAGCTGGCAGCACCTTCAAACGGGAATTTAACTTGAATTAGAACATCGGGTCCTGAGGGCTTTCCCCAGCAGGTGCGATTTTCCTTCAGAAGGTGAGCATTTGTGATCCTGGTTCCATCTCTTTCAGATCGGTTCCTACTTCGGGGCCTCGCTCTGCTCTGTGGATATGGACAGAGATGGCAACACTGACCTGGTCCTCATTGGCGCCCCCTATTACTACGAGCCGACTCGGGGGGGCCAGGTGTCGGTCTGCCCCTTGCCGAAGGGGGTGAGTGACTGAAAGGGTCTTTGGGAGCTGGGTGGGTTCTAGGTGTAGGGTGAAGGGGTTGCCCCAACTGGAGCCTGGCATCTGTTTTGTCTTGCAGAGAGGGAAATGGCAGTGCCAGGCTATTCTCAGCGGGGAGCAGGGGCATCCTTGGGGCCGCTTTGGGGCAGCTCTGACAGTGTTGGGGGATCTGAATGGGGACAAGGTGACAGATGTGGCCATCGGGGCACCCGGGGAGGAGGAGAACCGGGGTGCAGTCTACCTGTTTCATGGGACATCAGTGGACGGCATCAGCCCTTCCCACAGCCAGGTGAGACCTATACCTATCTTTGTCACAGCAAGAGCTGTTTCAATAATCTGCCCTTTCTGAGACAACATCCCAACAGTGGCTAGATCAGTCATTCCAGACTCCTTTTAAGAGTCTTCAGAAGGAACTCTCTTCTAGCCACTGTTCAAGAAACCCTAGTGGTGCAGTGGTTACGCATTGGACTGCTAACCATAAAGTCAGCAGTTCAAAACCACCAGTTATTCCGTGGGACAAGGATGGGGCTTTCTACTTCTGTAATGAATTACAGTTTCAGAAACGCACAGGGGCAGCTCTACCCTGTCCTACAGGGCTGCTATGAGTCGGAATCCACTTGATGGCGGTGAGTTTGGAGTTCATTCTCTCCACCATGGAGGACGCCCCTGGCTGGGGGTGGTTTGCCACCTCGCCATTGTTGATGAGGGGTAAAGAAATGATACATGGCAAACTGGATGTGTTGGGGTGTCATGAATTCCTTTCCAATTAAAATTCTGGGTGGAAACTGAGCAGGGATTTGGCTGGGCCCATTGTGGGTTTGCAGACCAGCCCCGGTGGCATAGTGGTTACAAGTTGGGGGGCTAACCATCAGGTCAGCAGTGGAAACCCATAAGGAGTGACCGTCTCGGAACCCCACAGGGGCAGTTCTCCTCTGTCCTATGTGGTCACTCTGTCGGAATGGACTCCAGGCAGTGAGTTATCCGGGTTTTGATCACCAGAAGGCCCTCTTTCAGTGAGGTCCCAATGGTTGGTCACCTTACTAGACGGAGCGCTGCATGGGCGGCCACTGGTGCAGCTGCCCAGGACTCTGCTCTCCGGAGAATGCTCTGCTGTTCCCATCTTGAACTTCTCAGTCCTTTTTGAATCAGGGGCTTTGCTTTATTCTTTTGCACCGAGTCTACAAATGACGTAGGCCATCCTGGTGGGCTGTCTCCGTGTAGCCTGGTCCACACAGCAGGGTCTCTCTCTAACGGCTCCCTCTCACACTGAACACCAGCCTCAGTGCCATCGAGCCAATTCCTCCTCTGCGCCTCTCAGTTCCCCTCTTATCACACGTTAGCGCCCCTTCCGTTTCTCCACCCTCCTGTCTCCTTTACTCTATTTATCGGAGGTTGGAACAATATTCAGTGTTTGTATGATTCTAACCACGTCCATGAAATTCATATGCACCAAAAAGTATCTACTCTGTTCCTTCTCTTTCCTGTTAGACATGGGTTGTTTTGTTTTTCCCGGAAAATCCAGGTAATCGATGGGACTTTGGGGTATCAGCTGAAGATTGTAATATACAGTAAATCGTCCCCCGATTCCTTTGGAAATTGTGGGAGGTGACACTTGAATGAAGGCCTGAGAATCAATTGGCCAGGTCACCATGGATGGCCGAATCACATCCATCTCTCTCCCACCTCCCACCCCCAATGCCCTTTCTCTCCTTAAAATTTTTTTTTTTCTTCAGCGGATTGCAGGCTCCCAGCTCTCTCCCGGGCTCCAGTATTTTGGTCAATCACTGAGCGGGGGCCAGGACATGACCATGGATGGACTAATGGATTTAGCAGTGGGGGCCAAGGGCTCTATGCTACTGCTCAGGTGAGACTCCCTTTGAAACACACTGTTCTCTATTGAAGGAGGGTTTGTTTTGTTTTTTTGCTGTCTGAAGGCCTCTGGGGTCTCTGGTCTCCCTGCAGGTCCCAGCCAGTCTTGAGGGTCATGGTGACCATGGAGTTCACCCCCAGGGAAGTGGCAAGGAATGCCTTTGAATGTCGGGAGCAGGTGGTGAGCAACCAGACTGCCGGGGAGGTCAAAATCTGCTTCCAAGTTCACAAACGCACAGGAGACCGATTGGGAAGAGGTGAGGTGTGGAAGGTTAAGGCTCAGGAGGTAAAATGGCATTCGCGTGTGTTCAGCCTTCTGACAGTCCAGAGATTAGTCCTCAGAGGGTTTCACCACCGCTCTCCAAGTTTGGTTTTTGTGAGCAGGCTATTTCCTGTGGGGTGTGGAGGCCCAGAAAACCCCACCAAAGCAGTGAGCGTGTAACCCTCCCTCCTCCGCGTTCTCCAGAGAAGCAAAGAGGCCATACTTGTGCACCAGTCAGGCTTTCTCTTTGAGGTGGGATTTGAGAGGAAGCTGAGTTGATCGTTAGATGAGAGCGAAGTTAATAATTCATTCGGACACACCTTTTATCACAATCAGCCAAACTCCGTCCTGCGTCCCTATTGGCTGGATGCTTGATGGGAGGGATAGAAATGTCAGTACTACAAAGAAAGTCACAGAGAATAGGACGTTACAGAGAGGGAACCCTCCAAATCTACTTAGGAGACTTCTGTCAAGCCAGGCAGGCTCAGGACAAGAAATTCAGTCAAAAACATTAGTTGGAAAACTTAAAAGTTGAACCAAGAATTTAGCAAATTTCCAGTGGGTGAGAGAGAGGTAACTTTGTGGGTTAACAGCCCGGCACTTTCCAAGTGCACCATCCGGCGTCTTGCTCAGGTTTTAAGCTCTAGTGCCGTTCCTCTTCCTGTCTTGGATTTTAGTACTCATCATCCTTGGATCACACAGGCTGCTGTGCTTCTTCCGTATGGTCTCAACGGACACCTCCCTTAGATGACTGCTGTGCTAAGGCAAGTCTTTAAGGCTCTAGACACTATACTTTCTGATAGCCGGGCACCATTTGATTTCTTCACCACACTCTGCTGTCGCACCCATATCTTCAGTGATCTCTTCGTGAGAGCTCAAAATCCATATACATATCATCTATGTCCCTAGTTCACTTTAGAGACATCATTATTATTTTTTCAGGGAACATTATAAATCACCACTAGGGGCATAGGGCAATTCTATTGATAGCATCGTTCATTTAGCCAGTGGTCTTTCTTCTGTTGATGCTTCTTGCACCGTTCAATCTTTTGCCCATCGAATTCTTCAAGATTACAACTCGAGGCTTGATTTTTCCTTCTTCCGTTCTTTCAGCTTGAGCTAGGTGGAGCATGGTCTTTCCTTTTGGTGTTCTAACGTGGGGTCTTTGTGCACTTCTTTATAACCCTTCGTTGACTTGCGGGTCCTCTGAAATGCTCTAGGCAGGTCGTTGGCTTCATCATCTCGTTTATGGACCACGCGTTGCCATGGACTTGTATCTGGACAGGACAGAGTAGAGCTGTCCTTTTGGGTCACCAAGGCTGTAACTCTTGGCTGGAGCAGAAAGCCGCATTTTCCTTCCACAGCGCGACTGGTGTAGAGCGTCTGACCTTGGGGTTGGCACCCAGTGGGTCATCCATTGTGTCACCAGGGCTCTTTTGCGTGCCTACGGGGTGATGGAAAGTACGATGACTTGGGTCAGATGTACCTTCGTCTTTGAGGTCTTGTCTTTGCTAGGGAACAATAATAAGAGGCCTTTTGTAGCAGATGTGCCCAATGCCACACACCATTTGTTTTTTTGATGGCAGCATTAGTGGTCATTGATTGCAGATCCAAGGACAACGAAACCCTGCACAACTTCAATCTTTTCTTATTTATTATGATGTTGCTTATTGATCCCACTGTGAGGATTTTACATTTCTTTATATTGAGGTATGATTGAATACGAAGACTTCAGTCTTTGATCTCTCTCTCTTTTAAAAAAATCACTTTATTGGGGGCTCATACAAGTCTTATCACAATCCAAACATACATCCATTGTGTAAAGCACATTTGTACATCCGTTGCCCTCATCATTCTCAAAACATTTGCGCTTCACTTAAACCCTTGGCATCAGCTCCTCATTTTCCCCCCTCCCAGCCAGCTTCCCTCTCCCTCATGATCCTTTAATAATTTATAAATTATTATTATTTTATCAGATCTTACACTACCTGACGTCTCCCTTCACCACTTTTCTGTTGTCCGTCCCCAGGGAGGAGGTTATATGTAGATCCTTGTAATCGGTTCCCCCTTTCTACCTCGCCTTCCTTCCACCCTCCCGGTATCGCCACTCTCACCAATAGTCCTGAAGGGATCATCTGTCCTGGATTCCCTCAGTCTTTGATCTCTTATCAGCAAGTGCTTTCAGCGAGCCACGATCCCCATCTGCTGATGGAAAGCTGCTCATGCGGCTTCCTCCAATTCTGCTGCGTCCAATGTACACAGAGCGCAGCCTCTCAGATGGACTGCATGGCCTGCAGATTGAAGAATGACGGCAGTATGGTTGTTGAAAACGCACAACTCTGAAGCAACCCTTCCTGAGCTCACGCATGGACTGTCCCTGTGTCCTGTTTCAATGACTGCCTTGTGGTCTTCGGCATGAGCACAATGGACGGGTCTGGAATTCCCATGGTTTGCCATGTTCTCTAGCATATATTATGACCCCCCATGGTCAAATACCTTAACACAGTCCATCGAAGGTCAACATCTTTCTGCCTCTCTCTACTTTCAGCCAAGATCCTTCTGACATCAGGAATGATTGTGTTATTAATGAGATTGTTGGAACACGTTCCCATGCTGTTAGATAACTTTTCTTTGGCATGGCACAACCACGGATCTCTTCTAATCGGGTGGTCAGGTTTGCTTGGTAAACTAGTGGGGTGGCAAGAAAGGAGGCAGGCCCTTGATGAGCTGGCCGGACTGTGTGGCTGCCGTCCGGCTGACACATGAGGACAGGACCCAGCTGTGCCGTCGATCCTCGGTTGCTCCTAGGGTCTCCCTGAGTCAGAACCGGCTCGATGCTCCCAACGACAACACTCGAGACTCAGAACAGTCGGACAATGGACTCAAAGTCACACAGCTGGGGAGCAAGGCGATTGGGGCTCCTACCCCTGTCTGTTTGCCTTTAAAGCTTGGTCTGGTCACCCCATGCTACTCTGCCCCTTCAGGAGAGATTCAGAGCACCATCACGTATGACCTGGCTCTGGACTCCAGGCGGACAACCCCCCGGGCCATCTTCCTCCAGACGAAGAACAGGGCACTTCAACAAGCACAGGACTTGACATTGGCACAGAGCTGTGAGACCCTAAAGCTACTGTTACCGGTGAGCAGGCGCGTGATCGGACCCTCGGGTCCTCCAAGCCCCGGGTGGGTTTGGGAAGCTGAGGAGGGCAGTTCCCAAGACCCTCCTTGTCTCTCAGAATTGTGTAAAAGACTCAGTGGCCCCCATCACTCTGCAACTCAACTTCTCTCTGGTGGGGAAGCCCTCAACCTCTTTCGGGAACCTTCGGCCAGTGTTGGCTGTGGATGCTCAGAGACTCTTCACAGCCATGGTGAGTGCCGGAGTTGGAACCCGGCAGGAACACGGGGGAGGCCAGAGACAAGGTGGCGGACATTCGCTTCGTGACTTCGTTTCGTAGAATTTATGTTACGAGTCCATCTTCTTGTTTCCCCTGTCGTTCCTTGTGTCCATTCCTCGCTTCTAGCTTGTGCTTTCTTTGCAGCTCCCCTTTGAGAAGAATTGCGGTAACGACAGCGTCTGCCAGGATGACCTGAGCATCACCCTCAGCTTTGGGACGTGAGTTTCTTTGCCGCATCGCGTTCTCTTAAGCCGGCACCGCTGGGATCGACTCTCTCCTGGCCTTCCAGGGACCCTGGCCTAAGGCAGTTCCTTGGGACGCGGTTGTGGGCGTCAATCCCGTGGCGCTATCCCGCCCACCGTCCTCTTTCTTCGTGTCTCCACATCACCTTTCCACCAAAGCATGTTGGCCACAGCACGTCATGGTTGGGTTAGTCCAGTGGACTAGAGAAACAAATTCAGAGACACTCATATGTGTATCAGAAAGAGCTTTATCTACACGAGCAATTGAATATGGAGAAGACATCTCAGCCCAGTCCAGATCAAGTCCACATGTCCGATACCAGTCTATAAAGTCTTCTTCGGACTCACGGAACACACGCAATGACGCCAAACGCAGGAAGATCACAGGCCAGTGGGTGGGAAGTCTTGTGGAACCAGTGGCAGTGTAAGCATCTCAGCGCTGTCAGGGGTCTCCACGCGGCTTCTTCAGCTCCAGGGCTCTAAGCTAGTTCCATGTATCTTGTCAGCAGGGATGTCTCCCAGGGAGTGAGTATGTGTCCCGCTTCCAGGGAGCTATTTATCTCCATGGCGCCTCCAAATGAGGTCATCAAGCTGCAACCTGATTGACAGGCTAGACGCCACCCCTTCACTCTCAAGTCTCCAATTGACCACAGATGATGTAACGACCACATGGCCTATCTTGTTCCTCTGACAGCTTGGACACACTGCTGGTGGGTGGCCCCCAGGACCTCCATGTGACGGTGACCGTGAGAAATCAGGGTGAGGACTCCTACGGGACTCAGGTTGCCTTCTTCTACCCTGCTGGCTTGTCCTATCAGAGAGTCTCAGTAGTCCAGGTAGTTGACGCAGCCTCAAGTTCTACCCGACATTTGCTTTTCGCACCCCCGCAACCGGTGCTTGACGCGATCGTGTCTCTCTCCCTTGCTTTTCAGAACCAGCACTCCAAGCGGTCCTGGGGACTGTTCTGTGACCCCAGGCCCCCCTCGGGAGGGCCTGAGACACTGAAGAGCTGCAACTGCAGCGTCCACCACCCCATCTTCCCAGACAACTCTGAGGTCAGAACACCTCCCGCGGCTTCCTTTTCTTTCCTCCTTTGTCTGCTCCTGAAATGGATCGGATTCTTCTTCGTCGATTTTTTTCACAAAGACAGTTTTATTGGGATAATCAGCGCGGTCTTCTCCATCACATAATGTACCAGTCACTACTGGAGCGTGCACAGGGCAACGGCCTCCTGTCTACACACAGTTGTGCATTCGTTGTCAGCATTCATTGGAGAACAGTTTTAGGCCATCAGAGAGCCCTCACCCCTCCAACCCTCCTAGCCTTGCCCACACCTCCGGGGAATATAGATTCTTTCTGTCATTCCATGGAATTGGGATCGCACAGGAGGCAGGCTTTGGTGACGAACGGTTTTCACTTGAGAATCATGTTTGACCACATCGTAGCAGGGGTGGTCACGTCTTTCTTTTGAACTGACGCAAGCTAGTCCATGGTGTAGACGCTCCAGTTCGGCGCTTGGTGGCTATTCGTTCATATGGTTGTTCCTATTCTTGTTGCTACCTCATCTCTCTCCAACCCCAGGTCACCTTTGATATCACATTTGGCGTGGACTCGGATGCTGCTCTTGGAAATCAATTGCTCCTCAAGGCCAACGTGACCAGGTATGCGGGGGCCCAGTCCCCCCCAAGTGTGCTCCCCTCTGAAGGCCCTTTGTCCAGGTTGGCTCTTTGCCCATTCCCCGCCCCCCGACCCCACCCCATACACACACCGAGCTTCCCTTTAACTCATGACATATCCACGGGGCACCCTCAATGTGCCAGGTGTTATGCCCAGTGCTGGAGAGACAGTCCTGGGCAGGACAGACGTGGTTACACGTCAGTGGCGAACACTGACAAGAGGCTTGGTCATCGTAACATCGTAGGAAGTGGGTGACTCGATGGGGGATGTCACTCCTCTTGGCGTTCAGAGACGACTCCTGAAGATTCCGGCTGTGGGTTAGCCAAGCAAAGGCATGAACTGACGGGGAACGAGAGGTCGGGAGAAGGATCCCGGTACCAGGCAGGACTTGGAGGTTGGGAGGATGTGTCCAAGGAATGGCAGCTCGGTGTGGTCTAAGCAAATAGTGTCGGGTCTCGGGAGCTGGTGGCGGTTCAACATGGGCTGGGGAGGTGGGCTGCCACATATGCCGTAAAAGACGGGTGGGTGACGTCAGGGCAGTTGACAGTTTAATCTGTGGTGTGACGTGATCACATCGGGCTGCTGGAAAGATCACTTGGGGGATTGGAACAGGAGCAGTTGTGAATCTTGGGATCAGCGAAGAGAAGCCTCCTGCAGACAGCCATACCCATGGGGGTGGGCCCAGGCTACGTCGAGGGGAGGAGTTTGAGAACAGTGAGGTGAGGATTCCGTGATGACCGGAGTTGGTGATCTCATGGAGTTGGGCAAAGAGAAACAGTGGGGAGGAAAGGCTGAGTCTCAGCTCTCAAGAGCTGACCAGAGCTCGGCTCGCTCTTTCCCTTCAGTGAGAACAACATGCCCAAGACCAGCAAAACGGAGTTCCAGCTGCAACTGCCGGTGAAATATGCTGTCTACCTGGTGGTCACAAGGTGTCGCGTTAGCTTACTTTTCCCGATTGGACTGGACACAGGCAATTGTGTATCTCCGTGTGTGTGTGTGTGTGTGTGTGTGTATGTATGTGCATGTATAGATGCGTGCCTGTGTATATCTTCATATGTTGTGTGTGTGAGACTGGCCCAAATAGGCACACACGGTAGCCAAATTTCATTGCCCTGTCACACCATCTCGCCTATACCCATCAGGGCTGCCTTACCCATATGCCTGTTGACCTATCACATGCTCAGCCCAAGATGCCTTCCGGGGCAACCCTGATGCTCTGCTGACTCCTGTCCATATCCCTTCTCTCTGCCATTAGCCATGAGAACTCTACCAAGTATCTCAACTTCACAGCCTCCAACAAGACCAGCCGGGTTATGGAGCATCAATATCAGGTGGGGAGCAGGAGACGCCGGGGGGCCTGAGGAGGAGGCTGGGCAGGAAAAGGAACGTGATGGGCTTGAAGAGGTCATGAGAGGACAGGTGTTAGTCCGGGTAGACTAGAGAAACAAATCCATGGACACCCATATGTGTATAAGAAAGAGGCTTATACACGAGAGCAATTGACCATGGAGAAAATCTCCCAGCCCAGTCCAGATCAAGTCCTTAAGTCCCATATTAGCCCATATGTCTGACATCAATCTATAAAGTCCTCTTCAGACTCACGAAACACATGCAATGAAGCCAAATGCAGGATGATCACGGGCCAGTGGGTAGAAAGTCTTTGGATCCAGTGG
>NW_022103901.1:14481199-14487776 GCF_000313985.2 Echinops telfairi | reverse complement strand
GGTCTGGTTGCATCCATGTGGCTTGTCTTCTGCAGTGTCTCCCAGGGAGTAGTAGAGAGAGGTGTCTTCTGTCTCCAAGGAGGAAGTACCAGAGTTCCCAGAATTCTCAGGAGAAGGCCATGCCCACACAGAAGTCTCACTGGCTATCTCCAGATTGACACCCTAGACTCCACCTGTACACTCTTAATCCTTAAATTGACACCAGATTAGGTGACTACCACAGGACACCTGCACCGGGTGCCTGTAGTGTGGGAAGCACAGTTCTAAGATCATTCCCTCTACAAACGGAAGAACACCCACATGTATACATACATATGTTCATGCACACACACACTCATTTCTATCTTCAAAACAACTTTGTCATCATTCTCAGTTTACAGATGAAGAAAGTGGGGCTCAGAGACATTAAAAAAAAGAAAGCATGTTCAAAGTTTCCCCTAAAGCTTGTCGGGCTCTCCACTGCTTCCCAGGACGCATCCAGGAGGCAAGCCTCCTGGGCAGGTGAAGTCTTCCTCAGGTGTACAGGGCTCTAAGGAGGGGGAGCTGGATCCCAGACCCGGAGCCCTGACACCTCCCCTGTCCCCCCATGTAGTTCAACAACCTGGGGCAACAGAGCCCTTCCATCAGCGTGGTCTTCTCTGTCCCCATCCTGCTGAACCAGGTGACCGTGTTGGAAGACCTCCAGTTTACCTTCTCTCAGGTAATCCCAGTTGGGCTTGAGAGGGAGTGACCCCAACTCCTCCCTTCCTTGCTCTGAAGGACTCTGTCCTCAACATTGGTTCCCCCTGCTCTGGGGGACTTTGGGACCCTCACCTGGACCCAGGCCATCTTGTCCCTCCCTCCTGGGTGACGGATCCAGGAGTTCTGGTCACTGTCTTTTCTCAGCATGTCTGTCTTTCCTCAGAATGTAAACCAGTCATGCCACACTGAGAACATAGCTCCTCCGAACCCCGACTTTCTGCCTGAGATTAAGAAGACCTCGGTGCTGGTGAGCTGCACACGCTCGAGTTCCAGCCCAATAGGGCGTCACTGTGTCCCGGGCTGAGTGCATGGGGAGGCTTTCTGCATGGCCAGCCGTCTCCCTTTTCTCCTACCCTTCCCAGAACTGCTCCACTGCACTCTGCAGGAGAATCCGGTGTGACGTCCCATCCTTCAGCAGCCAGAAACAGTTCACGGTCACCCTCAAAGGCAACCTCATGTTTGATTGGTTCATCAAGGTGCGCGGGGTCTTGGGGCTCAGTGGGATGCAAACGTGACACTCCGGGGCCCTCGGGCTCAGCTCCCACACCACTCTCTCCCACAGACTTCTAATAAGTACGTCCTGGTTGCGACCACAGCAGAGATCCTGTTCAACACTTCCCAGTTTGCCGTGATTCCAGGACAAGGGGCATTCGTGAGGACCCAGGTATCTGCTGGGGCACAAAGGGATTGTGGGAGGGAGGAGAGGACACTGCTTCTGGAGACCTCTGGGTAAAGAGAATGAGAGAGAGAGAGAGAGAGAGAGAGAGAGAGAGAGAGAGAGAGAGAGGACAAAAAGGAAAGAAGTGGGGAGGAGTGAGAACCAGGGTTGGGAGAATAGTGGGGAGTCCAGGGAAGGTTCAAAGTCTAATTGGGGAAACCACCAGGAACCCCCAATCCAGCTCTTCTGATGCTCCTGTCCCCAACTTTGTCGCACAGGCAGAGACCAAAGTGGAGATGTACGAGGTTCACGACCCCATACCCCTCATCGTGGGCAGCTCCGTTGGGGGGCTGGTGCTTCTGGCCCTCATCACGGCAGTCCTGTACAAGGTATTTCTTGCTGTGTCTCTTTGGGCCTCCTCTCTCCCTCTTCCTGCTTCTCCACTGCTCCTCTCTAAAAGGGGGTGCTCGGGGGCTGCGTTGCGTGGTTTGATCCCCAGCAGTGAAGACAACTGGGAAACTCCAGAGTCTAGTCCTCAGAGTCTTTGGCTGTCAAACGAGAATAGATCTTCACCCAGTGGGATGGTGTGAAAGCAGGTGGGCTCAGATACGGAGAGCACGTGGCATGATCCATGGCAGCGTGTGGCCACTGTCAAAGGAACAGTGGTTGTTCTTATTGGAATTTTGCCTTGGATTCGATGTCTCCCTTTCCTGTTCCAACGATGGATGCTATTTTCCTCTGTGCCCCATTTTTTTCCAGATCCCATCGAGGCAGTACCTCACCATTCTTTGCCTCTCGGTCCTTCTGATTCCGCTCCTGACGTGCATAGCTCTCTCGCACTTCCCCTGGCTTTCGGGGTCCCACTTCCTCTATCCCTAAAACACTTTACCACTGTCCCCACAGCTCGGCTTCTTCAAGCGGCAGTACAAGGACATGATGAGCGAGGGGGCTACTCAAGCACCCGAACCCCAGTAACGGCTCCTACTGAGACACCGCTCCTGCAGGGAGCTGATCTCTGGTCAGCCTGGCGTGTCGGCCCCCAGGCTGCTGGACACCTATATCCCCGAGGAGACTGGGGCGATGACAGCTCACCCAGAAAGGACCGGCTGGGGTTTTCATTTGCGTGTCTGTGTGTCCGTGTGTGTAACTCAGAGGGCTTGTGGTGTAGAGGCAGCCGTCTTCCGCAAAACCTCTCTGGCTGAAGATCATTGCTTGGGTTTTCTTGGGGGTGTGATCGAAGATGCTGTTGGGCCGTCTGGGATGGAGGGGGTGGCAGCTCATTCCGGTGGAAGTCAAAGGAGACGCACGAGATGCTCTTAAAGTTGACAGAGATGGGACCTTCCATCCTGGGCGTATGTGCAGCCCTCCAGCTGCTGGGCTTGAACCTGCTATGAAGCTGTGGGTGGAGCCCACTGCGGTCGTTCTGTAGATGCCTATCCCAACCCACTTGAGCAGATGAGCTTAATAAATATGTCAAATGAAGAATGCTAAAGGTCCCTTTCTCGACTCGCGGTCTTTAGTGTGCTGTTATGTCCACTTGTCGCTTTGCTAGACTCGCCCACATACAAAAATCAGAACCACGCAAGAGCAGATGGTAGAACGCCTCTTCTCTCCCCCTGCCCGCCCACCATTCTAGCCTCTCCTTAAAGCCAGCAGATGTTACGTCGTTTGGGGCTCCCTCAGAAAGGGTTTAGGTCGATGCAAACACAGGTACACACACGTGCCTGCGTACATGAGCACGCACATGGAAGGGGGCTGTCTTTGCACACAAATAGCAGCCCACTTTATTGGTGCTGGCTTGCATTTGGCCTTCTCCTTAACATGACACAGACACTGCTTCTACCCAGACACACACATCGCCCTTTCACTTCTTTATGCAGCTGCACAGTGCTCCCTGGTGCAGGCGGACCGTCACATACTTCCTCAGTCTCCTTTGAGCGTCTTTCCAATCTCTCTCTATGACCAACGATGCCGAGCAGATGCACAGGACGTGCGTGATTCTTGTTGGTGTGTAAGCGAGGTGTGCCGGAGACCGTCTTACAAGCTGGCGTCCGTCCGGCAGCAAACCCTGCAGCTACGATGGGAGCAAAATGAGTTTCTTTCAGAGGAAACGCAAAGCCGGAGGTGCTTCCTGACCTCGGAGCATCCCAGTGGAAGCTTGCAAGTCGTTTCTCGATTCCACGAAGCATGGTTTTCTGGAAGCAACCGACTTCTGTCTTTGGACGGCAGATGGGAATGTAGGTTACTCATGTCTCCTCTGGAAAAAGCTCGCGTGTTATAAGCTGCTCTTACTTTGGGATGGGGGCCAGTCTTCTCCTTCTTTTATACTGTATTGCTGGATGACTTCTGCAAAGGGGTGGCCTTCGTTTTTGTACAAACAAACAAACAAAACCCCTCATGGGCCATTGCTCCTGTTGCAAGGTTCTGATTTATTTCACAAGGCAAGCTTACTAGCATGTTTGCAGTTAGCTGTAATTGACTGGCTTTAAAATGTTGCCTTTGGGAACAGTTTCTTCTAATAAAAGATCTATCTATCTATCAATCATCTATATACCTATCTATCTATCAATCATCTCTCTAACTATCGAAAGAAGGAGGAATGAGCTGGAGGATGGAAGGAGCCAGAAACGGGCGTGCTATCAACATGGTCGCGATTCTGGGTCTCCCCGAGATTAAATTCTACTGGGGAGTTCTGGGTGACAGCGGAGAACACACTCCTGAGTGGTATCCCACCAGGGAGAAGGAACAGAAGCATTTATAGATGCATCACACATCGTTAGAGATTGAATGCTTGGAGGGCATTCACTCCCTGACACTTCTGTCTGTCCTGGGTGTCGGCAGTGCAGGCTCTGGTGGCCAGAGAGGTGTCTGCCAGCTGAGCCCAGTCCTGGCAAGGCCCATGGGGACGTGGGCGGTACACGGAGAGCATCTGTTCCAAAGGGTTTGTGCATGTCCTTTGGACAGTTATAGCCAACTCGCCCTCCTTCACGAGAGGGAGAGGTTAGAGGGCGAGGGGATGAGTGCTTGTCCTTCATCCTGCTCCCAGTGCACCCTCATTCTCCCACCCTCCCGCATTTCATTCTTACCAAACTTTCACAGAGAAGAGAGCCGAGGCCGTACCCACAGGTCATGCCAATCGCCCGAGGTCAGACAGATCAAAGGGGCCGGCCCTGGGATTCTCTGCCTGGCCCCTGCTCTGCTGGTCACCTTAGGTAAATGGCAGCAGGCTTGAGGGAAGGTGTGGGCACAGAGAGGGCCACATTTGGCTGGCATGGCATTATTGAGCCATGGGAAATTGCCTGCACACAATCTGTTATTTGGATAAAGGAAAACAAACCAAACCAAACCCCATTTCATGTGGTTCATCTAACCAAAAAAACCAAAACGATTTAGACCAGGGGCTGGCCAACTGCAGCTGCGGCTCTCTCGGTCTGTACAGCTGACCCTGAAGTAAACTTGAAAATAAGACTGTCATCATTTCAGTTATCAACAGTTTTAAGGGATGTTATTCAGATAATGGTGATGTCATTTGTTTAAAACATAAAAGTATGGCTCTCGAATTAACTTTTAAATTGTTGTGAGGGACCGGATTGGCTTGTCGGTCTCCAAAATTTGCCCATCTCTGATTTTAACAAACTAAAATCAAGTGAAACTTACTGCTATTGAGTCAATGCCAACTACAGGACCCTACGGGACAGGATAGAACTGCCGCTGTGGGTTTCTGAGTCTGGAGCTCTGCACGGGAGCAGAAAGCCTCCTCTTTCCACCAAGGAGCCACTGGTGGTTTTGAACTACTGACCTTACAGCTAGCAGCCCAACATGTAACCACTACACCATTAGGGCTCCTATTGTTTAGTCTGTTCCAAAGATGATAAGAAGGAGGGCGTAATCTCCCCCAGGGGATTCCTGGCTCAAGTAGGGGCACGGTTTGCCAGGGTTAGGGTGGCACAGGGTGAGGCTAGAGGAGTGGCAGAGCTTGGGCAGATGTGCTTTCTAAGTCCAAGGATGGATTTTCATTGGATACCAAGGGCCATTAGATCTACTGAAGCGTGTCGAAGGAGACCATAGCCCTTGGCGTCCTTGGGCACAGCACACATCCTCCTTGGTAGAAGGGTTCATGTGATTTCCCTTCCTGACTTAAAAATGAAACGCTGGTTTTAAAAAAAAAATCAACTTTCTCTAAAGTACAATGTCCCCGACGTGACTCTGACCCAACGTAAATATTGGGTAACCCAACCGAAAGGTTACCTATGTAAAACGCACCCAGGTGAAGTGCACATTTTTGATGGCTATTCACGCATCGAGGCACCAAGCAAGGACAACATCAGAACACACAGGACTTCTGTCCCTCTGTCTTTCAGTGTCACTGTCCTTTGCTGACCTGGACTCTGTTCCAGGCAGTCTCCACTGCTCCCATCAGCAGCTCCAGGGAACGATTGCCTGCTGCGTCCGGGGGTTAACCTTCTCTTGCGAAAAGTTTTCTGTACATAAAAAGTACTTCTTCTTTAACTCAAAAGCTGAGCGTCCTCAGAATCTCTAGAGGTCTTTTTTTGACCCAGGAAGAGAGAGGGTCTTTGTACCAACAGCCGCCTGTCCTGCAGACTCGGAGTCCATAGGTAGAGACTTTGATCCTTGTGTTGAACTGGCGTTTTATGCTGGATTACAAACGTAAATAAATTCAAGGAGTGAATTAACGTAGCTGCGCCAGAGTTACTCACCAACAAGGCTGGCTCTCTCTCTCTCTCTCTCTCTCTCTCTCTCTCTCTCTCTCTCGCTCTCTCTCTCTCTCTCCCTCTCTCTCTCTCTCTCTCGGATGAGAACCAGCCGATCCCAGGGAAGTGTAGCCTTGTTTTTCTGATCTAGAGTCTTATTTCAGGGAGGTGGGGGGGAGATCAAGGAAGGTCTTGACTCAATGGCAATGGATCTATCCCTTCAAGATGCATTCTCTTCCTGTGAACAGAATTCTTATTGGCCATGTGGTAGGTGGATTTCTATAATAATGACTCCCAGGGAATTGTGCCCCCCGGGGTCCTGCTACTTTGCACTTGACATTGCTGCCCCTCCTATCTGGTTGTTGTTCTTGTAGTCAGGGGCTAGCGAGTCGGTTCCGACCCATAGCCAACCTGTGCACAGCAGAAAGAAACACTGCCCAGTTCTGCGCCCTCCTCACCGTGGTTC
>NW_022103901.1:14478462-14479655 GCF_000313985.2 Echinops telfairi | reverse complement strand
TAAGAGACAGGTTTGTTTGTTCATGTTCTGTTTTTCAAACTGTCTTATTGGCATTTAATCCACATATCACACACTTCGATAGCTCAATCATAACAAGAAGGGTTGTACAATCATCACTACAATCAATTTTAGAACACCCCCCATAGTTAAATCGCTTTTAAAAGAAGGTGTGCAGCAGCATCAGTTCTAGAGAGTGCTCTCTCCCCCATCCTACGTACATCGTTAGCTCTTCAACCCCCTCCCTCACCCTCCTTCTCTCCCTCCTCCCACCTCCTTTCTGTGCTTCGAAAACTGGATGTTTGTTCTGCTGGCACTTCCGATGTTTGTCGCTCCCCACCACAGTGTAAGCACATTCATTTTCCTCTGGTCTTCTTTAATCCAGGTCCAACTATCACGTGCCTCGGAAGCAATGGAAAATACCAGGCCTTGGGTCAGGGGCCCTTTAGTTCTCAAAGTAGCATCCTTGCTTTTCAATACTCTGCAGAGGGCTTGCGCAGCCGACTGGCCCACTGCAACACGTCTTTGGATTTCTGGACCGCTGCTTCCACGGGCACTGATTGTGGACCCAAGCAATCACATGACGCGGTTCTGGTTAACGGGATGTAAAGAGAAATGAGTGCGCAGCTTTGGAGTTAGGTCCTTTACTAAGGATGCCAGAGTGAGTTACAATGAGCCCGGGCCCAGATTCGGTAGAATCAGCAAGCTGGCACATGGCCATGGTGAGCATCCATCTTAAGATACGGTTACTCTGCGTCACCAGGATAGTAGCCGCTCTCGTGTTGTGACTAATACCACTCCCTCCCCAAATGCTCTATTTCTCTGCTGGCCTGAAGATACCGAATTCAAGGCAAAGGCCCAAGGCTTCTTGATGGTGCTGCTGCCCTTGCTCCTAGCATCCGATCCTTTCCCCTTGGCGGCATTGCGGTTGAGCGGCTTGTTTCAAGGTCAGCAGTCAGAAGCCACCAGACTTCTTTCCGCTCCCATCAAGAGGAACCGTCTTGGAAACCCACTGGGGCAGTTCTACTCTGATACCAAAACCGGGCAAGGACCCCACAAGAATTGAGAACTACAGACCAATATCCCTAATGAACATTGATGCAAAAATCCTTAACAAAATACTAGCCAACAGAATACAAAAGTATATAAAACAAATAATTCACCATGACCAAGTGGGATTCATACTAGGGATGCAG
>NW_022103901.1:14456418-14467226 GCF_000313985.2 Echinops telfairi | reverse complement strand
GATGAGATAGGCGGACACCGCGGCTGCAGCAAAGAGCTGAAGCATGACTGCCATTGTGAGGATGGCCAGGGCATCCGTGGGCCGGGCTTCAATCTGTGAGTTGGAACTAACTCAGCTGCCCCTGACAACAACAACATGATTTGGTTTTGAGAAGACTCGAAATAGAAGATGTCTAAAGTCTAAGTTGTGAAGCTTTAAAGATGATTTCAGAACAAAAGTTTAAGGAATTCAGCCACCATGGCTCCAGGAAGTGTAGAGTCCATGAGAATTTGGCATTCTTTGTCTGCATTTCTCCCCCTTTGATCAGGATTTTTCTATGGACTCTGTGATCGAAATGTTCAGTAAAGGTACCTGGGGACCGTCCAATTCTTTTGGTCTCAGGGTGAAGCAGGCAGTTGTCCATGAGCCTATTAGCCACACATCTCAAATCCTCCTGCTGGTCAAGACTCCCCTCCTTCCTCTGATGCTTCAGCAGACAGAGACCCATGGCACCGTGCATGCTTCCTGGAGGCTTTAAGAGCCCAGACGCTATGCGACGAAGCAGGAGGCAGTACACAAGCACTACACATGCTATTAGGCCAAGCTAATGAGGGTGTCCCATGAAACCATGACCCTAAACCTCCACAACATGCTTCTATCTATTCATTCATTCATGCCATGACCAGACTTTAGATAAATTAGATCTGAGTAAGTCTTGTCCTTCAGCCCAATCCAAATCTCATTAAATTCTTCACAACCACCAATGAGATACATATGATTGTTCCCATGGTGCAGACCAACTACCTAGGCCAGCGGTTCTCAACCTTCCTCAGGCAGCAACCCATTCATACAGTGACTCAGGTGGTGGTGACCCCCCAACCATAAAACTATTTTCATTGCTACTTCATTTTTCTACTGTGATGTATTGCTATGTGAATGTCTGATATGCAGGATGTATTTTCATTGTTACAAATCGAACATAATTGAAGCATCGTGATGCATCACAAAAACAATATGTCATTCTATATTATCAAATAATTTTTCAATGACAAATCAATGAAATGTTGTCTTGAAGCATGGCGTAGCCTGGTACCAGTCTTCACGCCTGGTCCTTATAGGTGGGCCTATCTGCATGTGGGCAGACCCACCTGGAGACGGATAGAGGAGCGGTGTCTCGGTTCCTAAGACCATCGTAAATCAGTTTTCAGATGGTCTTAGGGACCCCTGTGAAAGGGTTACACACCCCCCCAAAGGGGTTGTGACCCAGAGGTTGAGACCCGCTGCCCTAGAGGCTGCCTTTGAAGATAGGAACTGAGGAAAGAAAGTACCATGGGAACTTGAAAGGCAAGGACGTACCTGTCATCTTTGAGTGTAACCCAGACTCCCGAAGACCAACACATCAGCACCCAAACACCAGCCCTACTCCCCCGACTCTGAGCATCCCTTTTCGACCCTCCTTCCTCTTCTCTGTCTTGATCTATTTCCCCAGTGGCTGGTTTTCATTTCCCTCTTCCTCTTAGATCACTTGCCAAGTGTGGGAGTCTGAGCAACAAGAGCCTCCTCCACTCCCCGCCCAGCCCCTTAGGGGCTCCTGAGGGTGAAGTCCATGGGCAGAAGTAGAGGAGGCCCCTCTAACAGCCTCAAGTCTCGTCTTTCTTGACCCCCCCCTGGCTAGTAGCCCCTGTCGTCCTTGTCCACCAGGTGGCACCAAGCATGTGCTCACGGCCCGCTCTGCATCCCAAGACCTTCCCTTCCGCGACTCCAGGGCTCCACAGATCCTAGGCTCTGTTTTCCCTACCTTCACCCCAATCCGACTCCGTTTGCCTCCCCCAAAGGCCGGTTCTTTATTAGACCCTTCCAACGCTGCCTTCCGTTCTGACCCTGCCGGGCCTGCGTCAGCAGCCTCTACGGGAACCAGTGTCATGGCGAAGATGGTAAACTTCGTCTGACGTCATTTGGACGTCTTGTCGGGAGAGATGGGTCCCAGGAGGAGGACGTCATGCTTGGCAACATTGAGGGGCGGCGGAACAGAGGAAGGCCCTCAGGGAGATGGATGGACCCTTTGGCCGCAAGAAGGGGCCCAGGAATAGGCGCCATGGCGAGGATGGTGCCGGCCCGGGGAAGTGTTCCGAGCTGTGGTGGATCGGACCCGACTAGAGGGCTCCCTACACCAACAACACGGGGATCCGTGAAAGCAGGTACTTTCCATAGTTCTGTCCCCAGCACCATCCTTCACATGCGTTGATTCCTCTTTGGTCTTCCTTAGTGTCCAACTTCCACACGTGTAGGAGGCAATGGAAGTCAATCCCACGGTCAGGCTCACCCTCGACTTCAAAATAACATGCTTGTTTTTCAACCCTTTGGAGCCAGCTTGGTCAGGTAGAGGGGCCGTGGAAAAGATGATGGCCCTCAAGGAGATGAACTGGCCCAGTGGCTGCAACACTGGACAACTGTGAGGCTGGCTCAGGACCGGGCGATGCTTTGTTCTGTTGTGTGTAGGATGGCGATGCTTCCAAACTGACTCAAGAGCCAACAACAACAACATCAACAACTCTCTGTGGAGGGCGACAACTCTCCCCAAACTCACCAAGTGCACCGCCATTGAGTTGATTGCGACTCATCGTGAACCTGCACGATTCCTGTCCTCTCTGGCAGGAAGTGTGGGGTCCACCCGGTGCTTTGGAGGGGAGCCTCTTCCTCAGCCCGCTGTCCTCTCGAAGTCAGTAGGTGTTTCTACTCTAGAACTTTGTTTTGAGGTCGCTTGGGGGGAACTGTCCTCCAAAGAGAGAGAAACGAGACAGATTGCAAGTCACAGAGAAGAAGAAGTGGGGAGCGCTAGTGAAGTTCACTCAGGCCCCGTGGGTGAGTGAGAGGTGGACACAGGCTGAGAGGCCCAAGGATCTCTGCCCACCAAGTTTCTGTTCCCCTTTTGTTCTCCACCCACGACAGACAGCGCCAGAGACAGACCCCAAATTCCACTCAGCTCAGTCAGTCACATGGTTCTGACCCGGTCTTTCCATTTCCAGTCTGAGTCAAAGGCAGCTCCCCCGACCTTCTGCTTACAGCCTGCACCTGGAATGGAGCAGAAAAGTCAGCCAGGAACTCCAACAGAGAAAGATTTGCCTGCTTGCCAAACGTGCCCACCGACGCACGACTCACCCTTGACCTCTTGCTCTATAGACTCAGGAGTGCCAGCTAGACAGAGCTGGGTTTAGCTCGCCAGGGCCCCGTGGAGATCAGGAGATGGGTAGCCCGAGTCCTCGCCTTGCTCACTCATGCCATCTCCCTCGACGACCACCGTCTCTGTTTTTAAGTGCCACAGGGGTGAGTTGCTCAATGGAGCCTGTGGGCTTCAGACACCCTGAGCACGTGACCGGAGCCTCACTTCCTCACCTGCAAAAATGGGTGACTAGAAAGAAGGACACATACGTTGGGCATTGTTTTGTGATCCTCAATCATCCTTGAGTAAATGAGGCGTCTTACTTGGCATGTTCTCTCATTAGAATTTACCTTGGCTGAGCCAGAAGAGGGGCCCCGGGGGTGCCATGGTGACATGTCGGCTTGCTAACCGCAAGGTCAACCGTTCAAAACCAGCAGGGGCACCCGGCAGAAAGATCAGGCTTTCTACTCCCATAAAGAGCTCCAGTCTCGGAAACTCCGAGGTGCCATTCTACTCCGTCCTCTAGGCTCGCGGCGCGTCAGTGTGAGCTCGAGGCAGGGAGTTAGAGTTGGGTGTTGGGCCCGAGGAATCATGGAACTATACAAAGGACCCACACAACGGCTAAGGTTCATGGTACCTTTGAAGGCCAGAGGCTTCTCTGGCCTTGACCCTCATCCAGAAGAGCAGGCCTGAGTTTCCCAGCCAGCCCTTCGGTCCACCTTTCATCCTCCCAGAATCTGGGCAGTGAGGCAGCGGTGGCTGCTTCTTCTTTTTCTTCTCCTTTTTAATAAATTGTTTTACTGAGGGCTTTTACAGCTCTTATCACAATCCATACATCAGTGGGATCAAGTGCATTTGTACATAGGTTGCCATTATCGTTTTCAAAACATTTTCTTTCCACTGAGCCCTTGCTATCAGCTCTCTTTTCTCCCTCCCTCCCTCACCTTTCTCCCTCATGAACCCTTGATAAATTATAATTTATTATCATTTTCATATCTTACACCCTCCTCTGTCTTCCTTCACCCAAGTTTCTGTTGTTCGTCCCCCTGAGGGAGGTGGGGTTATACATCGATCATTGTGATCAGTTCCCTGTTTCTTCCCCTTCTCCCCCCACCTTCCCCTGCGCTCATGGGTTCCTACTCCCATTACTGTTCCAGAAAGGTTTATCTGTCCTGGATTCCATGTGTTGAGAGCTATGATCTGTACCTCCTTAAAGAACCAGACTGACTGGTGTGTGTTCTGTCGGTGCTACACTGCACCTGGCTGACTTGTTCCTTCCTGAGACCCTTCCCTAAGGGGATGTCCAGTTGCCTACAGATGGGTTTTGGGTCCCTGCTTTGTACTCCCTCTCATTCACAATGACATAGTTTTTTGTTCTTTGATGCCTAATACCTGATCCCTTCAACACCTCTTGAAGGCTGGGGTACTTCTTCCATGTGGGCTTTGTTGCTTCTCAGCTAGATGGGTGCTTATTTACCTTCAAGCTTTTAGGACCCCAGACGCTATATCTTTTGATAGCCGGGCACCATCAGCTTTCCTCACCACGTTTGCTTGTGCACCCATTTGTCCTCAGAGATGGTGGCGGGAAGGTGAGCCTCACAGGGTGAGGCTACTTCTTCCTGTTTATGGGGCTCTCTCTCTCTCTTTCTCTCTGTCTCTCGCTGCCACCGTGACTCCCTGAAATCCAACCTGCCCCTTACTTTCTCACATGTCCTCAGCATCCAGGGTCCTTTCCCCAACCAAGTTGTTTCTGAATTCTTTCTGTGGCTCACATCCAGATGAAGTTGTTGCCACCTTCCGTGTCCCCAGCCTCTCCTCAGCCCACTCCAGCTGGCCTGTGCCACCAGCTTGGCCAGGTCCAGTCCAGGATCACCCGGGCCCTCTGTTGCTAGGTCCCAGGACGTCCCCATTTCTCCCCACAATGGACAGCTTTCCAACCCACGACATCACTTGCCTTCCCTCCTTCAAGCTGCCTCTCCACGAGCCCCTTTTCTCTCTTGGACTTTCGTCTCCTGCCTCCGGGCGGGATTCCCTCTCAGGCTTCACGAGCTCCTCTTCTGCTCTGCGGCCGGCCAGCCTTGATGCTCCTGTTACCGAGCAGAGGACCACCGCCCTGGAGCCCCTGCACTCAGGCTCCTGGCCTGGGTTTAGTAGGAACACTCGGAGATGGAACTTACCTTATAGAAGGCACAGGCAAGGATTTTCATTTTGATGGAAAGCGCGAGCGGGCGCAGTGAGGATTGCTCCTTGGGCAAAAAGACGGCCTCTCCAGAGAAAGGTGGGGAGGGGGTTTTGTAGGAAAATTGAGAACTAAGAAGCGATTTACATGCATAAAGTGTACACATCATTCATCAAGGGGTGACGTATCGTTCACAGGGAGCCCTGCCTTTGGAAATGGGGCGGAGCAGCATCGAGTGCCGTTGACTGAGGATGTCCGGTTCCTTGACACGAGTTACAATGTCTTGGGGCTGGCTGGTGGACGAGGTCCTGGCACCTGTGCCTGGGTGGAATTTGATTCTGGCTGTCTCTGACAGACAACTTTTCATGGGGCTCATCAGCTATTTCTTCTCCAAAGAATTATCTTCTAGGGACCTTAACGGTTACTTACTCAGGGGAGCATGGTCGTGGGGTAGAGTGAAGGTTGTCTTTGCGTTCATGGATCTGGGCAGATGGGCTTTCCCATTCACAGCCTCTCACGGCCTCTGGCCAGTTTCATTTCCTTGGGATCCATTCCAGACTCATCTTTCTGCTTCCTCTTCAGACCAGGATTTCCTCCAGAACTTCTGCTGAGGCTCCTAACCCTCTCCAGTCCAGCCTTTCCTCCTGAGATCCAGACTCCCACATCCAACTACCCCGGGGCAATCCCACTTGGAGGCCCCAGCGGCCCCTCCAGTACAACACAATCATCGTAATAGCAGAATAAGAATAATAGCCAACAACAACATCGCTTACCATGTACCATACAAGGAGCCCTGGTGGCACAGTGGGTTACCTGCTGGGCTGTTCCCGATGAGGTCAGCAGTTCAAATCCTCTGGAAAAAGGCGAGACTTGCTGGACCCTTAATATGTATAGCCTCGGAAACTCACAGGGGAAGTTCTACTCGGTCCTACAGGGCAGTGGTTCTCAACATTCCTAAGGCCGCGACCCTTTCATACAGTTCCTCATGTTGTGGTGACCCCCAACCATACCATTATTTTTGCAGCTTCCTCATCACTGTCATTTTGCTATTGTTATGAATCATCATGTAAATATCTGATAGGCAGGATGCATTTTCATTGCCACAAATCAAACATTATGAAAGCATTGTGATCCATCACAAAAACAAGCTGTCATTCTATATTGTGAAATATTTATTTCTAGTGACCAAAAAAAATGACATTTTGTTTTGAACCATGGTGTAGCCTGGGTAACAGTCTTCACGCCGGGTACACATAGGTGGGCGTATCTGCATGTGGGTGGACCCGCCTGCAGACGGATAGAGGAGCGTGTCAGTTCCTAAGACCATCAGAAATATGTGTTTTGTGATGGTCTTAGGGGACCGCTGTGACAGGGTCGTTTGACCCCCAAAGGGGTTGCGACCCACAGGTTGAGAACCGCTGCTATAGGGTCACTGAGGGTCGGAATCTACTTGGGGGCAGTGGCTACGTACAGTGCACTCTTGTGAGCAGTTCACGGTTCGGCATCCAGCCGTCCCCGGAGCAGCAGGAGGGGGGTGCCTTCGACATGCCCACTGGACAGGAAGCGGAGGGGCAGAGAGGTGGAGGCACCCGACTCTCACGTGCCAGGCTGCTGTTAGGTGCTGGCGAGAAGGCTCCGACGGGCAGCAGCCCCTCCGTACAACAGGACGACGGCTGCCTAGTCTTACGCCAGCCTCGTAATCGCTCTTAGGTTTGAGCGTCTGGTGGCAGCCACCACGCCACCCTTGTCAGGGCCTTGCTCGTTCTCACTGCCCCTCGGCCCCCCCAAGCGTGCTGGCCTTCTCCAGGGACCGTCTCTCCTGACCACACGTCCAAAGCGCTTACTGCCAAGACAGATTCATTTATTCTTTTTTTTATTTCAACGATTATGTATTATAAGGCTTTTGATAAACTGTTTACAGGGGTTGCTTATTTTTCTCATCTATCTTGAAATTTAAAATTTTTTCTAATCTACTTTGAAATTCAAGATATTCATCTTGAATGTCTTCAGTTTTTTAAATGAATACTTCCCCCTTATCAGTTGAGGTAAGCATGACATTTCTCATGGTATCCGTAGTATGACTGACAACCACTCGTTTTCTAATGTTAGCACTGCAGGTGAAAACCAACGTGGTTATGATGTCATCTTCGTGAGTTCCTTGGACAGACCGTGGGACTTTCCGTCTTCTTCAATGCTATAATTCAGTTCTTCTCAAAACCCAAATTGGCCCGGCCCGGCTTCCTCTTCCCCCTCCAGTGCTCCCCAGCTCGGGGGCCATCACCATCGTGTAACCAGCTGTCAGCTTTGTTGTCCTACTCCCCATAGACCAGCGGTTCTCAACCTGTGGGTCGTGAGCCCTTTGGGGGTCGAATGACCCTTTCACAGGGGTCGCTCAATTCACCACAGTAGTAAAATGACCGTTGTGAAGTTGCAACGAAGATCATTTGATGGTTGGGGCGGGGGGTCATCGCAGCATGAGGAACTGTATGGAAGGGTTGCGTCATGAGGAAGGTTGAGAACCGCTGCCCTAGACCCTTTAAGGCCCACGAACTCACCCTGCAGAGCCCCATAATCTTCACCTCGCCTGATCCATCGCCCGCCTATTCCCAACTAAACCACTCTGACTTTACAAAATGTCCCCGGGTGATAATGTTCTCCCATTCTTCCCAAACCGTCAAGATTCAATGAACTTGCAAAGCGTGGGGGCTTCACTTCCTCTTCCCATCCCCGCCCCACCCAGCCCCCCAGCTCTGCCCTCATCTCTCGTTCCTCCCCATCTCCCACTCCCATTCCGACCACTGTCCCTGTGACACACACAGGGTCGCCCACGCGTTGCCTCTTCTGCATCCGGCTCGGCTCTGTTTCCACAAGCACGCTTGCTGCCTCCCCAGCGCTTCGCCTCAGGTCCAAGCGTCATCTCCTCCAGGAAGCCGCTCTGGGAACTTACATCCTCTTGCCTCCAACTCTGGATCGGACCGTTTGTGGTCTCTGGATTTCTTCTGAGGAGCTGGGCTGCTACCTCGAGGTTGGTGTTTGAATCCACCAGCCACTCCTTGGCAGGAAGATGAGGCTTCCGACTTGCGCACAGAGTTACCGTCTCGGAAACCCCCAGCGGCAGTTCTACCCTGTCCGACAGGGTGGCCGTGAGTCCGCATGGACTCGATGGTAGTGACTTTGTAGGGTGAGGAGGCTTCAGGGAAGAGGGGGACTTTATTCGCTCATAGGAAAAAAAAAATCTTACTCATTTGCCTTCTGCACTTAGCCAGGGCTGAGGCCTTGAGTTTATGCTTTGTCCGAGGCAGAGAGGATTTGCATAATCAGTCTCAGAGTGGGCTCGTCATTGTATGAATGAGGAATGATGGAGTGCTGCTGCGGGGCTTAAGTTCTAAAGCGCTGGGTTGGGCTAAGACAGCAGCCCCACTTTCATTTGGAGTCTTGGCATGAGGTCAGATGCACTCTGAATTCTTCATGTCCTTCAGCAACGTGGCTCCGCTTAGACCCGTCTAACCAAGTCCAGGGAACGGCAGTTTGTCCTCAGGAGGAATGTAGTTGAGAGGAGGTCACAGGTCGCACGAAAGCCCGGGAAGGAGCCGTTTGTCCTCCAGTGCACACCAAGCACTAGGAAAGTTGCTCGGGAGTCTCCTTAACCATTTACTGGCGATCAGTACGCTCAGCTAAGCTAAAAGGTCCTGGGGACGATGACTCAGGGCCACGCGGTGTGCTTCCTTCTGCCCATGGGGTTGAGAGCACGTGCAGATGGCTGTTTGTGGAGGACCAGTCTTCAAGACTGACAACTGGGCACCATGTGATTCTTTCACTGCCCTGTGCCAACCCCCAAACTCAAAAACGCCCTGCCATGGAGTCGATGCTGACTCATAGCAGCCTTGTAGGACAGGGTAGAATGACCCCTGTGGGTTTCAGAGAGGGTCACTCTGTATGGGAGTAGAAAGCCCGTATATCTGGGGAGCAGCTGGTGGTTTCGAACTGCTGACCTTGCAGTTAGCAGTCTAATGCATAACCACTACGCGCACTTTGCTGTCACACCCAGATAGAAGAACCATTTGGGTCATATGACCTCAAATACCAGGCCCAGGAGCTGGAGCCTAGCCAATAACCATTTCAAGAGGAATGGAGAAAGAAGATGAGTTAGTTAAAGTTTATTGTGCCAACCTGGCTGACAAACACATGTGGGGTTAATTGAAGGGCAGAGGGATAAATGGCTCGGTGTGCCTCGCCTTTCGAGTTCTTGGGTCTCTTGCTCTCTGATGGTCGAACCAGGGTGCAGCTGCCTTAGCCAGTTCCCTGCTTCAGCTGGCAAGGCTCACTTCCTGCAAGACAACCCCGAGGAGACGCCACATGGACCTACCCTGATGCAGCCCTGGGTGCTGGAGCAGCCATGTGGAGACCCCTGCCAGCGCCGAGATGCTTACACGTTCACTGATTCGGCTTTCTTCCTGCAGTCGGCATCATTGCTTATGTTTTGTGAGATGGAGGAGGACTTTGTGGATTAGTGTCGGACATATGGGCTAATGTTGGACTTGTGGGCTTGGGCAGCACTGGGTTGGGATGTTTTCTTGATGTGCACTTAACCTTTGTATAAAACTCTCTCTTATACATGAGTGGATTTGTTGCTCTAAGGTACCCAGACTAACACAGAAGAAAAACTGGTTTATTAGGAAGCTAGCCAGAGGAGGAGGTTAGCTGTGATCTGAGGAAGGAAGGGGATTGTGTTCCACCCTAATCTGTTAGCTGTGATCTGAGGACGGAAGGGTGTTGCGTCCCACCCTAATATTCTTACACCTGATTAGCTGCGCCTAGCAGACCCCAGGATGGAGGCAGTTGCATGGTGCTAGATTACATCCAGGGAATTATAGAATCTTAACTTCCAGGAACCTTGATGAAACAAAGTTGACTCCAACCCTCTCACAGACATCTAGGGTCAGTGGTCTGCATAGGTTCCCCTAACTTCCATCAAAGTCCAAGGCAGAACAGAACTATTAACCAAATGAGGTCATTTGTCTTAAGTAAGCCTCAAAACCAAGACCTGCGGTCTCTCTACCAAGCATAATAAGCACCACGTGGCCTAAGTCCGCACCTACACAGCACCAGTAGCAGCTACTTTCTGCCAAGCCCAGGCAATTCTCCCAAAGGGCTAGACGCCCCCTCCCTGGACTGTCTAGGGCAGCGGTAGTAATTCACTTCCTAATGTACTCCGCTTGGGGGCAAGGCTGTTCCCATTGTGGGTTAATGGTCAGAAGGAATTCAAGGGAGGCTTAATCCACAGGTTGGCTCAAAAATTGATTTTGGGCTTTCACTGTTAGTGGTAGCCTTCTACAAACTTAGTCCTCAGACTTTCGTTTAACTGTCTTTTCTATAGGAGACTTGCTGGTGTTGTGGTTACTTGTTGGGCTGTGATCTGCAAGGTCGGCCGTTCGAAACCACCAACCAGCTCCAAAGGAGAAAGATGGGGCTTTCTACTCCTGTAAACAG
>NW_022103901.1:14443406-14455316 GCF_000313985.2 Echinops telfairi | reverse complement strand
CTCCACCTTCCTCATGCCGCGACCCTTTCATACAGTTCCTCATGTGGTGGGGACCCCCAACCATAACATTATTTTCATTGCTACTTCATCCCTGTCATTTTGCTATTGGGGGGTGGGGAAGGGAGGGGGAAGGAGGGAAGGAGGGAGGGGATGTGAGAAAAGACCTATACAGTAAAACGACAGCCACATGACATTGATTCTGCGCCATGTAGCTCATAATCATCTTTTACACGAAGACACCATTTCGCAGACCGAAGAATATGCATCTTTTTTCCCCAAAAAGCAAAAGCATAGGAGCTTCAGATTATGAGAACTATTTGCTAACCCTGATTCAATACCAGGACATTACCTGAACATCTCGAAACTGCCTATCTACCACAAAACATAATTACTCTTGAAATAAAGTCTGTCTAAACTTTCTTCCAAGCGTTTACTTCTGTATTGAAATCCAAATTTAGTTCAAGATTCCTTAAGAATGTATACACCTACTTAAGAACTTACCACCATCAAGTAGATTCAGACTCATGGCACCCCCATAGGACAGAGTAGGGCTGCTTCTTGTGAGGTCTGAGACGGCAAATCTCGGCGTGGGCGGATTGGTTTATCTTTCTGCCAGCAGCTGGTGGGTTTGAAGCCCAGTCTTTTAGTTCACAGCCCAGCAGTTGGCCCACTGTTCCACCAGGGAGCCTTCGACACTGCATGGGAAGGGGAGCTTTATAAAAAGAGTTTTCCGACCTAATGCCGGGGGCTTAAGTGGAGAGGAAATCTTTTGAGAATGATGAGGGCAGTGAATGTAAAAATGCACTTTACACAATTGATGTATGTACGGATTGTGATAAGAGTTGTATGAGCCCCTAATAAAACGATTTTTTAAAAAAAGAGTTTTCCTTGAGCTATAGGAATTCAGACTGGGACTCTCCCTTATCTTTGACTTCAGTCAATGATTAGAATTAGCCATTTTATGTTAAAACTGGCCCAGGTGATTTTTAAAAAAATGATAGGCAACCAATTTCCCCTTCTACTGTTCTCTAAGCAAGCTGCGTTCCTTGTCAGGAGTAGGGAGAAAAATATAAAAAACACCAAGGTCAATGTCCCAGGTTTCTGGAACAACTAATCTCATTTTCCATATCCCATCCAGTCCTTGCATAAAACATGTTCTGTATATCGAATTTAAGTTACGTGTGAAGATTCTGATTTCAAGGTCATTACAAACACAAAAACCTATTAGCCCTTGATAATAACCAAACTATTTCATGTACAAGTACACATGTGTCATAAAAAATAGGTAATATCTAACTTAATAGCACCATGTGGAGGTAAAAATTAATATTTTTATAAACAATTAAATTTCCTATGGTCTACTCTTGAAATGTGCTACCTAATTAAGAGTCTCAAGAAGCAGCCTATTTGCATTAGGGCTCAGCGTGACCTCATGGAGGGGAAGAAAAAACCCAGAGAGAATGTTTTCAAGGTGGAATCTCATCCATCTTCCTTGGTGACCGATAAGCAGATTTCATCCAAGCGGACGCCGTCTTAGACAGTTCTCCTAGTTTTAAACCATGCAATGTTTCCTTGTCTGTTCCCACAACTGCCTCCTGATCCATGTACATGTTCTGCAGGAACACAGTGACGTGTTCTGGAATCCCCATTCTTCTCAAGGCTGTCTATAGCTTGTCATGAATGATTCGCATAGTTGAATGCTTTAGCATAGTGAATAAAACACGGGTAAACATATTTCTGGCATGTTCTGCTGTCAGCCTAGATCCACCGTCCATCAGCAATGATATTCCTTATTCCATGGCCTCTTTTGAACCTCTGACAGTTCCCTGTCGATGTCCGACTGCAATTGTCCTTGAATAATCTTCAGCAAAATTTTACTTGCAAGTAATGTCAATGCTCTTGTTCTGTGATTGGAGCACAATATTGAGCTTCTCCATCGTCTCTTCCCACAGGTGTAGTCAAAGTCCAAGTGTACAGTCCCCAGAGATGTTGCTGAACAGGTCTTACAAAACTCTGTCACAGGCTCTCCAGCTTCCTTTCTGTGACCATGGTCACATTTTCCAACCCTGGTTTCTTCCTCTTTGTTTCCAACGTCTGAATCCCAATCACCAGTCATTATGAATGCATCTGATTGCATGTTTGATCAATCTCAGACTCTAAAGATGTTGGTGGAGTTCTTCAATTTTTTCAACAGGAGCTTTTGTGGCTGGTTCATAAATCTGAAAAACCGTTGTTGACGGTCTCTTTGTATGTGGCTAGATGGTATCTGCCACAGACAGCATCGTACTTCAAGACAGGCCTGAACATGGCCTTTTGAACCATGACTGCGTTAAAAATGTGCAGAGAAACTCGGCTCATACGCAGGTATATGCGGTAGTCCTCTTCCAGCTTTCCTTTCACGGATGTATTAGTCTGGGTACTTTGGAGAAACAAATCCACAGCGACTCATGTATAAGAGAGAGTTTTATGTAAAGAAAATGTGCATCACGAAAACATCCCAACCCAATGCTGCCCAAGCCCACAAGTCCAACATTAACCCATTAACCCAACACTAGTCCACAAAGTCCTCCACCTCACAAAACAAGGCAATGATGCCGACTGCAGGAGGAAAGCTGAGTCCGAGAACGAACAAGCATCTCAGCACTAGCAGGGGTCTCCACACGGCTGCTCCAGCACCCAGGGCTGCATCGGGATAGGTCCATGTGGCTTCTCCTTGGGGATGTCTTGTAGGAAGTCAATCTTGCAAGCGGAAGCAGGGAACTGCTAAGGCAGCTGCACCTGGTGCGACCATCACAAAACAAGAGACCCGAGAACTAGAAAGGCGAGGCTTCACCACCCATTTATCCCTCCGCCTTTCAACCAGCACCACATGGGATTATCGGCCAGGCTGGCACAATTAACTAATTCACTGGACAGGTGAGTGCTTCTGTGCTTCATCAGCTTGTTGAAACATTTCAGTTGGTCTTGAAATGTCCTTTCTCACAACGGTGACGATGCCGTTCCTCTTGAACCTGTCCTTCCTGGCATAGTCAGCCGCGTGCTTTTCTGATTCAGAAGGGTCAGCGTCAGGCCATTTCAGCTCACGAACACCTAAAGGTTGACCTTGATGCATGCCGCTTCCGTTTTGTCAACTTCCGGCTTCCCTACACGCAGGCTTTGTACATGCTGAGTTCTGATGATTAATTGATGCCGGCAGCTAATTCTGCTCATTCTCAGCTGTGCTCTGTCAGCAAATAAGGTCCTGAAGCCTCTACTCCCCAGACCTGACACCAGTCGCGTCATCAAGGCAGCTCTTCCTCAGTGACGTCGTGACCACCTCCTGACCCGAAGGGCTCATCTTCTGGCACCGTCTCTGACAATGCCCTGCTTCTATCCACGAGGCTCCCATTGTCTGACAGTGTTCTGATGCGATCCGTTATGTTTTCAGTGGCTAATGCCTATTCCTCCGTCCTGGTCTCTTCTGAGTCGGGAAGCTCAGCTGAAGCCTGTTCACTTTGGGTGACCCAGCTGGTATTTGAAAGACCAGTGGCATCGGCTGTCCACTTCTGAACAGCATCTTCAAGTTTTCCGGGTCCCCATTTGCTGATGGAACCCGACGCACAACGTAAACGAACAGCTATCAACACCTCGTCCTAATTGGAACTTGGAATGTAAGAAGTCTGAGTCTAGGACCATGAGAAGTCGTCAAATATGAAATAGACCACATAAAGACGGGCCTCCTGGACATGACGGAGCCAAAGTGGACTGGTTTTCAACGTGGCCATTTTGAATCAGACATTCATGTGGTTGTCTGTGCTGGGATGACAAAGATCTTACGACAGTTAGGGGGAAATTGGGTGAATCGCTACCACAAAAGAATCAAGGGCAAGCTATCTCCATTGCAGGAGAAATCGAAAAAGCCAAAAACCACACATTCATATACTTTTGCTTTTTAGGGGCTCCCAAAAGTTCATGGAAAATGGAACTTAAAAAAAATATATATATATATACATATATATATATGGATTTTTTTCTCCATGTCTTTGAAGTGTCCTTGTGTGGACAGAGTAACACATCTAGTGGACAGATGGACTGCTCTGTAGGATTTCCCAGACGGAAATCTTCCTGGGAGCAGACAACCCCATCTTTCTTCTTGAAAGCAACTGGTGCCGTTGAACTTCAGCCCTTGTGGTTAGCCGTTCAATGCTCCTCCGACTGTGTTACTAGAACATGAGCTCTCTCTTTCACTCTCTCTCTTGTGTGTATGTGTGTGTGAATTTGTATCCACCCAAGTCTAGATTGGAGGGGCAAGAAAAGCAAACCAGGTCACGATTTCTCTGAGTAGAAAGAGAGACTTCTCTGTGGGGACCGTGGGATTAGCAAGACCCTTCTTTGCGTGTCGAAGCCACAGCCTCCACTCTGCCCTTCTGAGTCATGCTGACGCTGTTCCACCCGCCTCTGCCTCCTGCTCACTTCTCTACTCACTTGCTTCCTTCATAGCGTGGTCCACTTGTGTTCCTGGTGGCCCCGGAGCTTGGAGCTCCACGTTGGACTGGCAAGTCATGACCCAAACAGTCCTCCTTCTGCTGATGGGTGAGTTGGGGACCCCTAAAGAGGGGGCATAAGGGATTTGGGGTCCTAAGAGAGAGAGAGAGGACAATGCATATTTTAGACTGAAGCATTCAGGGCAGACTGGCCCATGACGTTTAGCACCTGGGGTTAAGGAAGGGAGGGGATATGGAAGAAGCAATTTTGTAAGAGTTCAGGAGAGGCCAGAAGAGAAGATAGTTGCCTGACGATGCAGAGAGAGAGAGAGAGAGAGAGAGAGAGAGAGAGAGAGAGAGAGAGAGAGAGAAAGGAGGCAGAACAAGTTCATCCTACTCTGTCTGCCCTGTCACTTGAACTCCCCTCCAAGGACCCTCAGGGCTAAGCCTGGCGGAGGATCACATTTCCAGTCTGTGGAAATGGAGATCTGACGTCCCAGGGCAGACAACTAGGTGGAGAACTGTCTCTGGGCGATCTGAAGGAGAGGAGGAAGTCAAAGGGAGTCACGACCATGGGAGTCCAGACAGCAAGGAAATCCTGGGTCCTTGCATTGAGGAATGGGGGCGCTGGGAGATGGAGCCAAGGGAGCTGAGGCAGGACGGGGTGCCTTTCTCCAGGAATTCTCTTTGTGCCTCCTCAGCCTTAGCTTCTTCCCTCTGCTTCAACTTGGACACGGACAGGCCAACCATCTTCCACGTGGACAGGCCTGGGTTTGGATACAGCGTGGCTCAGTACGACACCTGGTGAGGAGCAGCAGTGATCGACTTCTGGTTCTACCACCTCCTCCTTTAGCCCGAGGCTTCTCTTTCTCACCTGCTGACCTCCCGTGCTTCGAAATCTTTTTTACCCCCGCCGGGTGTGCCACTTCCCTCGAGGTTATGAAGGTTTGGACAGAAAGCAGGCGCAGTGTTGCCAACCCAATAATCAGAGCTAACATGGATTGAGCCCTTGCAAAGGGCCCAGGTATTGCGCTACACACACCCTAGGAGACGCGATTGCAGGCTCCTGACAGCCCTTTGAGGCAGGAGTCCTTCGGGCAGCACATGGTGGCGGGGTGCCTCCGCTGGCCACGCACGGTCTCAGGAGCGCCGCGCAGTCCACGTGAAGCTTAGAGGGTTGTTTTCAGAGGTGGGAAGCAAACTTGCCAAGTGGCCGCCTGGCTCCCGAGCCCACGTTCTTCACCGTGATGTTCTGCCTCTTCTCACAGGGTGGTGGTCGGGGCTCCCCAAGAGGTGAAGGCTGTCGACCAGACAGGAGGCATCTACCGGTGTGCCTACAAGGGGGGCACTTGCGAGGCTTTCCCCCTGCAAGGCGAGTCCCTGCCCCTTTCCAGCCCCCAGATCTGACGGCCTGTCGACCGGAGAGTTTGGCTTCCTAGATTCAGTTCTGTCTGCACACCCTTCGGGCTCAGACAGGCTCCATGACCCCATGGAGGGCTCCCTGCCCAGGACACCCCTACACTAAGGTGACCAGATTTTAAGATTGGTAAAGCGGGGACGCCACTGATAAAACTCATATCCTGGTGAAATAGCTACATGGCAGCGAAAACCATACACCCTAGCTTGTTGTGCATTCTTTCCAAAAATCGGGACTTTTTAAAAATGCCGTGGGATGTGGGAAAAATTGTTAAAAATCGGACTGTCCCGCCAAAAGCGGAACATCTGGTCACCTTACCCTACACTGCCCCAACTCTCAATATCTGGGACCCACATCCCCCCACCCTTGACCATTCAGATCACCCCATCTCTCACAGTTGAAGCGACCATAGTCCCGTCTGTACCAGTGAGGGTGACCATGTACATATCTGTCATCCTAGTCCCCACAGAGGCTGTGAACATGTCCCTGGGCCTGTCTCTGGCAGCTGCCACCAACCCCTCCCAGCTGCTGGTGAGCTGCTTTGGGTTACAGGAGGAGTTGGAGGGAAAGGGTGGGGACTGGGGGTTCTGGGACCCGGGGTCCCAGGGAAAGGGGGGGGTTCTGGGGTGAGAAGGAAGCAGGGACCGACCGTCTCCCCCACTGACTCCCTCTGTCCCCAGGCCTGTGGCCCCACTGTGCACCGTGCATGCAGGGAGAACATGCACTTGAATGGGCTCTGCTTCCAGCTAGCTGCCTCCTCCCAAGGGGCCCAGAGATTGCCCGCTGTTCTTCAGGGTGAGTGTTCTTGGCCCTCGGGTCCTGTGAGAACCCTGCACCCAGGCAGAGGCTCTCTTGCCGGGGTGGATAAGAAAGGAAGTGGTGTCTGGGATAACAAGATCGACGGGATGGCATCGTGGTTCTAAACCTGCGCTGGGGAGCTGCTGCCTGCATCCCCATCCTTCCTGGTATCGTACCTCCCCCCGGGAAGACCTGCCCTGTGGCTTTGGCTTTGCTTCTCTGCTGGACAGAAATGCTCGCCACACGCTCCGGGAGGCACATCAGCTGACTCGTGGTCACAGTGCAGCCCAGTGACTTGTGGTGAAGGCTCAAGGCAAGCCAGCTGCTCTTCTTCGTAGAGATTTTATTTTTTGTAAACCCTCACGCAGCAAGCTGAGAAAGAGAGGTGAGGGAGCAGGCAGCCTGGGCAGTGCATAGGCGTGTGTGCCTGTGTGCTGGGGCCGGGGGACTCGCTTCCTGGGGCAAAGGGCAAGGAGGAAGTGGAACACTGAGCTGTCCACACCCAATTTATGGCCTGTGGGGAGATGGACACCTGACCTCTTAACTGGGGGCCTAGGGGCCCCATGAGCACATGCCTGGATGTAGATTCTCCCTGCTGGTCCAGGCTCCCAGTAGAACCCCTGGGAGGGACTTCATTCTGTGGCAGGAGGTACCTAGGGCAGGATGGAAAAGGGGCCTCCTTCGTGAGCTGAGAGAGCCTCGCCTCCGAGCAGAGCTTTGAACTGGTGCACTCTGGTAGCACCCGCCCGACGGGAACATCTATCTCTATCCTATTTTCTGTGTGCGCGTGGGATTCACATGGGCTATCTTGTTAGGCTGTAGATTCGGGGTTCTGGATCTCGGAAGCAGAAAGGTAAATTGTCAGCAGGGACCAAACCAGAACGAACCACTTGGAAGCCCGCTTCTGCGGTGAGATCAGGCTTTCTTTGAAAAAGGGAGTGGGAGCCTATGTTGATGCTAAGAGCAGAGGAGGCTCAGCATGTAGCGGTCGCGGGCCTCATCATTGGCACTGGTGTTAGGGGCCATGGCGTCGGTTCCGACCCTCTGCCCAACGGAACAGCACACTGCCTGGCCCTGCGCCAGCCTCTCGACTCCTCTGATGCCCGGGCCCATGGCTGCAGCCCCCGTGCCGATCCATCTCCTTGAGGAGCCTTCTTCTTCGTCTCTGCCCCTGCCCGTCACCCAGCACGATGTCCCGTTCCAGGGACTGGTCTCTCCTTCCATCTATTTAACACAAGTTCAGCATTGACCAATGAGGGCAGACCCTGGCCAGGGAACCCGAGCGGGGCGCTTTCGTTGCCGGGCTGTGGGAACAAGAGGGGAAGAAGTGAGGGCAACACCAAGCTGGAAAGAGACGAGGCCCAGCGTTTGACTTTCCAGGGTGGAAGAATTTCCGCTCGTGATGAACCAGCCACGAACGGGTGAAGTCATGGCTGTTGTCTCTTGAGGAGACTTCGGAAGATGGAAAGGCTGGAGTCTAGGGAGAGGTTGAAGGAAGCCCTATACCCTCACAAAGAAGACTTAGAGTGGCGCCCCAGACTTAAGCTGGAGGGGACCCCCGGGGGGCAGTGTTGAAGAAATGAATTCTTGTGGCAAAGAGGCTGAGGTCCTGGGCTGTGAGGGGACACGCTTGGAAGACCAGCCCCCCGTCCTTCTGCAGAGTGTCCAAAGCAGGAGAAAGATATCATGTTCCTGACTGACGGCTCAGGCAGCATCTCCTCCTCCGATTTCGCCACCATGCTGAACTTTGTGAAGGCCGTGATGAGCCAGTTCCATCGACCCAGCACCCAGGTGGGTCCTGGGACAGGAGAGGGCCCGTGTGGAGGGCATTGCCACTAGGTCTATGCTGGGAGGGGCTTTGCTGGGAGAAAGATTGCCGGGCAAACGGTTGGGAATTTGGTTGAAGGAGTCTCAGCTCCCAGCTGTTTTTCGTTTTTGTTTTTTTTATACCCCTAGTTTGCCCTGATGCAGTTCTCTGATAAATTCCAACTACATTTCACTTTCAACGAGTTCAAACGCAGCTCAGCCCCCCAAGACCTATTGGACCGTGTGAACCAAATGACCGGGTGGACTCACACAGCCACGGCCATTAAAAAAGCCACGTGAGCTCAGCCTTTTCCTGAGCCTTTCAACCCCCCACCCCACCCCACCCCACCCCACCCCGCCCCACCAAGCATGTGAGCCGACCTCTGGGCCACCTTTGTCTCCGTGGGAAAGAGGCAGCGGCCTGAAATGCAGCTTGGGGCTTTCTCCCCAATCTGGGTGTTTTCCATGAGACCTTGGCCTCCCAGAAGAAGGGACAGCTCTTTTTCGTTTTTTAAGGGCCTCTGTAGCTAGCAGTCCTCTGTTCACGGGCCTCTGAACACTCTATTCCCCTGACAGGCAGTATATGTTCAGGACCCAAGATGGGGCCCGAAACGATGCCACCAAGATCCTCATCGTCATTACTGACGGGCAGAAACAAAGAGATGAGCTAGACTATGCGGATGTCATTCCCGAAGCAAACAAGGCGGGCATTCTTCGCTACGCTATTGGGGTACGTCATGAGGCTGGCCCTTCCACGCCTTCCTCCCATTGTTTCGTCTCCGAGCAACTTCCCTTTCAGGGACAGAAACTGCAGCTGTCTCCTCTCCTGCAACCTGCAGGATAAAAACGCTGCCCCAGCTCAGGAACCCACTACCTTCTCCAACATCCATTGCTGCTGTCTGTTTCTTAGTTTTCTCTCCCCTGTCCACTGTGTAGGAGGAGAATCTCAACCGGGCCGCGTGATTGGAGAGTGTCGGGGGCCAGTATGGAGTAGATGGATGTCTTAGTGATCTGTTGATGTTGATGTTGTTGTTGGGGGCCATCCAGCTGGTTCCGACCCATAGTGACTCTATGTCCAAGAGGACCTCCTCACGATGGTTCTTGGGTTTGAGCCCATTGCGGTAGCCACTGTGTCCGTCCATCTCATTGAAGAGTTTCCTCGTGTTCGCCACTCCTCCATGGTTGCAGGCATGATGTCCTTTTCCAGGGACTGGTCTCTCCTGACAACATGCTCAAAGTATGTGAGGTGAAGTTTCACCATCCTTGCTTCTAGGTCCTTTCTGCCATGGTACTTCCAATAGTCTTCTCCAGCACCGTAACTCAAATGTGTGGATCCGTCTTCAGTTTTCTTTACTCAGTTTCTAACTGCCATGCGCATCTGAGGTGATTGAAAAGACCACGACTTGGGTCAGGCACACCTTAGTCCTCAAAGTAACATCTTTGCTTTTAAATCTTCCAAGAGGTCTTGTGCAGCAGATGTGCCCGGTGCAGTGCATCGATTGATCTCTTGACTGTTGATTCCATGAATATTGATTGTGGATTCAAACAAGACAAAATCCTTGACCACTTTATCCTTTTCTCCATTATCTTGACGTTACCCAATGGTCCATTTGTGAGGACTCTGGTTGTGATCCACACTGAAGGCTGCGATCCTTGGTCTGCATCAGCAAGTGCCTCAAGTCCTCCTCACTGTCAGCCAGCAAGGTTGCATTATCTGCATATCTCAGGTTGTTGGCGAGGCTTCCTTCAAGCCTGATGCTGCATTCTTCCTCATAGCATCCAGCGTCTCTCAGGGCTCAGCATCCAGATGGAATCGGTATGTTCAGAGGATACAATTTTGATGCTCACCTTTGCTGATGGTAAACCACACAGTATTCCCTTGTTTGTTCACACAACTGCCTCTGGATCCACGTACAGGTACCTCATGAACACAATGACGTGTTCTGGATGTTCCATGACATAGTTTGTTATGACCCAAGATATCATTTGTTTGATCCACACAGCCCAATGCCTTGGCCTAGGAAATGAAGCTGAAGCCAGCGTCTCTCTGGTATTCTCTGCTTTGAGACACGAGCCACCTGGCATCAGCAGTGATCTCCAGGGGGTGGATGCAGTTGGTTGGCACAGGTTAGGCAGGGCTGATACCTAATTTTCTGTTGAGTTCAGTGAGTGGGTTGTTAAACTTGCACTCGTCATCAACCCCCTGAGGTAGAAATCACAAATTTACATTCTTTACCTTATTTTTAAACACAGCACAACCGTGTATTTTAAGTGCCATGGGAATATTCACTTTACCCATTGGTATAAAAAAAATTACACAGAGCAATGCTTGTAATATTTATTTATTTGTTTCATAAACCTTGGTATACTTTTGATGAAATATTGCATTTTTATTCCCTTGCATTTTTTTACTTCGGTAGACAAATGTAAAAAAATGTAAAGAGAGAGTGGGCAACACACTATCACTAGTGTCAGCTTTGGGTTAAGCCCCAAATTCCACTTGATATTCTGAGTGAATGATGCAATTCCTGAGAGTGTTCAAAGAGGTTAAAATATTGTCAGAACAATTGCTGTATGTTCAGCAGAAGCAGAAAGGAGTTTTTCAAAGATGAACACAATAGGTTCAAAGAAGAGACGTCACCTAACTGTTTCTAATCTATCAAACACGATGACTATTGTCTGATTGGCCTGCCTCTAACGGAATGGGATCCTCCCCCCAGGGTGAAAAGATGTTTAAGGATAAGTCATACAGCCGATGATGCTCAGATGAAAATGAAGAATGTTGCAAGTGAGGATCCCAATCAAGACGCAATATGGAAATACCTCGAACAACACTTTTATTGGGTTTTGGTTGGGTATTAATGTCTTTCATTAAGATTTTTAGACTCTTATAACATAAAGAGGTGTCGTGGACCTCTTTTATTGTTCTCATTTAAGTATTCACTGTATGGAATAATAAACTACCTTTCTTAGACTTAAAATGGTCATGAAGGCGGTGAAGCAGCTGTTGCATTATCCGAATCCCACCACTGATGACGTCTCTGGTTCTACGTCCTTTTCAAAATCCTTCCTGAACCTTTCGCAGGGACCTGCCAATGTGCTGCTGCACCAATTATTGGAAGATCTCCGGCAAAAGTCTGCTTACATGTGATATTAATGACGGTGTGAGCATTCTGATGGATCACTGTTCTTTGGAACGGGTACAAATATGGATCTCTTCTGGTCAATTGGCCAGGGAGCTGTCTTCCAAATTTCCTGGCACAGATGAGTGAGTGCTTCCAGGGCTTCACCAGCTTGTTGAAACGTTTCCATGGTAATCCACCCATTTCTGGGGCCTTGTTTTTGGCTGATGCTTTCGGTGCCGTTTGAACTTCTTTCAGTGGCTTTTAGTGACTGGATGTCAGGAGTGAATTTTTGGGTAGCGAC
>NW_022103901.1:14440855-14442824 GCF_000313985.2 Echinops telfairi | reverse complement strand
TCAACCTGAACTGACATAAGAACAATTGCTGGTTTATTCCAGTTAGCCCCTGGCCTCACTGTAGCTGCTGATGACAAGGTTCCCCAAGGACCCTGGTGGTGTAGTGGTGACATGTTGAACTGTTAACCACAAGGTCAGCAGTTCTAACTCACCAGCTGCACCGGCATGTTTCTGAGACTTTCTTGGTGATATGCCCTTCCCCTCTGCTCTCGTCTCCCTCCTTTTAGCTCTTGTAAGTTATAAGATAATGTGGAGAGAGAGAGAGAGGGAGAGAGAGAGAGAGAGGCCACCCTCCAGGGAAATTTCCCTTGCATGGGATCAGGCCTGTGACCTGATTCAAAGTGTATCCCATCCTGATCCCCTGATAATTTATGGACGGATCACATCAGATCACATAATCGAGATGATCACATCATTAGACAACTGCCAAACCCCAGAGAAGGATGGCCCGGCCAAGCTGACACCTGTTTGCGTCCAGGGCCAGGAGTCCATCTGTGCCAGCACTTTATATTTTTGATGATTTTTGTTTGTTGTTCTTTGCTGGGAACAGGTGGGATCAGCTTTTCAAAGTGCCAACTCCAGGCAAGAATTGCAACTGATTGCATCAAAGCCCTCCCAGGAGCATGTATTTCATGTGGAAAACTTTAACGCCTTGAGGGACATTCAGAATCAGCTGAAGGAGAAGATCTTTGCCATCGAGGGTAAGTCAGAGATGGAGCCACTGGCCGGGAACCCTCACGCCTGCCTGCTTTCCTTCTTCGAACCTGGACCCTGATGTCGTAGGTTCAGACCCTTCCCTAAAGCCATGGGTTTCCAGCGTGGTTGTTGTTGGAGGCCCGGGGGTTGGGGGGCGTGGAATCGGTTCCGACTCATAGACCCAATGCCCAACGGTACCAAACCCTGCCCGGCCCTGTGCCATCTCACAGTGGTGCCTGTGGTTCGGCCCATTGTTGCAGCGTGAGCGGTCCCCCATCAGAGGTGGTTTGCTTGGGCCACTCGTACACTGGAGTTTCTCCCATAGCGCTGCCCTTGGCCACCCCCTATCCCCCACCTGAGACACAGGTACTCTGCCTTCCCCCAGGGACACAGTCCACAAAGGCGAGTTCCTTTGAACTGGAGCTGTCTCAAGAGGGCTTCAGTGCTGTGTTCTCCCCTGTGAGTAAGGGAGAAAAGAGGCGGATGAGGGGAGGCAGAAGTGGGTGGCTACATGAAACTGGGGCAGGTATGGGGTAGAATAGACTCTGTTTATTCTCCCAGCCTGCTCAGCCTGGGCTCTCTTCCTCCCAGGATGGACCGGTTCTGGGGGCCGTAGGGAGCTTCAGTTGGTCTGGAGGGGCCTTCTTGTACCCCCCCAAGATGAGCCCCACCTTCATCAACATGTCTCAGGAGCACGTGGACATGGAGGACTCCTACCTAGGTGAGAGAAGCCTGGGGCTGAAGGCAGGGGACAGGACGGAGGGCGACCTGCCTCCGAAGGGCCGGACAAACAGAGGACTGGCCCCCCCACAGGTTATGCCATCGAGTCGGCTCTTTGGAAGGGGGAGCAGAGCCTGGTCCTGGGTGCCCCCCGCCACCAGCACACCGGAAAGGTTGTCATCTTCACCCAGGGGCCGAAGCGATGGTTACCACAGGCTGAAGTCACAGGGACCCAGGTTGGGTATGGGGGAAGCTGGGGTGGACCGCGAGGGTGGCCAGGGGGGTTCTGGGGTCATGGTGAGATGATCCTGGTGCCCAGGGAGAGGTGGGACCTGGCTCAGAAGGAGGTGTCTCTGGGAGGGACAGGCCAGGTGACTTCAGGCTCTGTCCTTCAGATCGGCTCCTACTTCGGGGCCACCCTCTGCTCTGTGGATGTGGACAGAGATGGCAGCACGGACCTGGTCCTCATTGGGGCCCCCCATTACTACAAGCAGACCCGTGGGGGCCAGGTGTCGGTCTGTCCCCTGCCCCAGGGGGTGAGTGGCTGATGGGA
>NW_022103901.1:14438075-14440193 GCF_000313985.2 Echinops telfairi | reverse complement strand
TGGCTCCTCCAGCTCCCAGGGCTCTGGCTGCATCAGGGTAGCTTCATGTGGCTTCTCGTCAGAAATGTCTTGCAGGGAGTGGGCAGAGAGAGTGTCTCCCGCCTCCAAGGGGGAAAAACAGCAGTTCCCAGAATCCTCAGGAGAAGGCCACGCCCACACGGAGGCCTCATTGGCTATGACCCGATTGACAGACTAGACTCCACCCCTTCACTCTTCATCCTCTCAGGTCCCACCTTGACACGAGATGATGTAACTACCACATCTGTGCTCCTCCCACTTCCACACTGCCACCGCCCCTTTTCGCTCACCTGACCTCCCTTGCTAAGCACACTGCCCCTTAAAAGAAACAAGATAGTGCTGGGGGAGCTGGAGCCATGGACTTTGCCTGGACTTTGTCTCCTGCTCTGCAAGGGGACTTGAGATTGGAGTTGCTTCCCCACCCGACCTTTGCATCTCTGCGGGAGCTCTGCAGGGCCCACAGGTCAGGCACTAGCCAAGCTGCTCACAGAGAAACTGTGAGCTAGATAGAAGTGACTTGAATTGTCCAGGGTGATATAATGGTGAGGAGAGTGAGGATCCTATCTTGTAACCCTATAATCGGTCTACTGGTGACTCCCCATTAGCCGTGGGTTTGGATCTGGCTTGCTCCGTCTGCCTGTCCACTCACCACCCCCGTCATCCTCCCAGATGCGACATCCCCTTCTTCCCTTCCTGCTACCAGCGATCCTACCAAATGCCAGTCTAGGCAGGAGCTTCCCGCCACACAGACAGGATTCCCTAAGAAGGGAGGGCGGCTTTCCAGGGCAAAAGTCAAGGAAGCCTTGAAAATTCAGCAAAAGACCCCACGATGAAAGGGACAACAGATGGGAAAGAGTTAACCATTCGATGGAAGCCAGACTTTCGAGAGTTTATTGAGGCCGAATGAATCCCCCAAACGCTTGCCCTGAAATCATCTCTAAACTGGAACCTCAAGCCCAAACAACCCCTTGAAGTCTTCTTGGGACTAAACCATACACAGTGCAGCTTCATTAGTGCAGCAAGTCTGCCGCGGGCATGAGGGTCTTTTAGGAATGGTCTATATGGGGACAGAGGGACAACGGCAACCGGGAAAGATAGGGGACTGAGAGGGCGGTGGGCTTGCTCATCCAGAGGAGGGTGAGAGGGGCTTCAACACTTGAAGGTCGTCTGATTGGTCCCTGATTGGTCCCTGTAGGAAGTTGGATTGGTGTGTACAACTTCAACCACAGTGGAAACTAACAGAAATGGTCATAAAATATTCTCCAAGTCAGCCAAGGATATGAATAGATATTGCATTTATTTTTCTGGCTCCTTTAAGGTGTGCACTGTTCTTGAACTGGTCGAGTCCAGGCACAGGTAAAGCCCTGGCTCCTCCATGTCCTAACCAGTCCAGGGGGACCCCAAAGACTTCCTATCCTTCTAAATTTGGGAGGGGCAAGAAAGGAGGGGGTGCCCAATGGCTGACCTGAATCTAAATTTCTACGGAGGACATGCTGATGACTAATGATCCCATGAAAAGATGCTCAACGTAATTACTATTGCTGGCTCTACTCACTGGCACCGAGTTGATTCTGACTCCCAGGGACCCGCTCAGAACCGAGTAGCCCTGCTCTGTGGTTTCCAAGACTCAATCTCTTTATAGGAGGAGACAGCCTCATCTTTCTCCTGCAGAGCAGCTGGTGGGTTCAAGCTCCTGACCTTGGTGTTAATAGCTCAATGCATAACCCACTGCACCACCAGAGCACCTTTCAAAAGAAGTCATTATCAGTCAGTGCACATCAAAACCACGATCTGACACCGCCCCTAGCCAGTCGGATGGCAATACTTAAAAGGATAGATAACAAGGAGCGTTGGGGCGAAGGTGGAGAAATGAGAACACTCACACATGACCGGTGGGCATGGAAAATGGGGCAGCCATGATGCAAAACAGTCTGGGATTTTTTAGAAAAGGGAACTAGAGTTACCACATGACCCAGTCATTCCACTCCTACATGCGTGCTTCACAGAAATAAACATGTGTCCTCACAGAAAGTTGCCCACAAATGCTCACTGGAGAATTATTCATAATGGCTCAAGTGTCTAACAATGTCGAATGGATGA
>NW_022103901.1:14419403-14436699 GCF_000313985.2 Echinops telfairi | reverse complement strand
GTAAAGAGGGTCACTGGGAGTTGGAGCTGACTTGACAGCCCCAACACACACACAGGTTGGATAGTAAATCCATGACAATATGTATCTATACTGGGTAGTGACTACATAAAACGTGCTTCTGTGCATATGCATGTATATATATTTTATCACAAGCCATTCTAAGCACTAATTGTTGGTGGTAGTTAGATGCATCAGGTCCATTTTGACTCAGAGCATTTCCGCATCAGAGTAGAACTGCCCCCTCGGGTGTTCTGGTTTATCATCTTTATAAAGAGTGGATTGTCAGATCTTTTTCCCAAGGTGGGTTTGAACCCCTGAACTGTTGCTAACAGCCTAATGCTCTACTGTTGTGCCCCACCCCCCAGGCTCCTTTGATTACCATTACAAATCTTAACAACTGGGGGTGGGGGGGCTGTTCTATAGAAGTTGGTACTTGAGGAAGAGTGGGAAAGGCCTTGTTGAGAATTACCAAAGGCCACAGGCCATGGGAACTGCTCTGCTTCAGTGACTTCGAGGAATTGGGCCCTGTTTGCTTAGATACTTGATTGAAACTATCACTTGGTTGATAGCCACAAGACTTGGCTCAAAGAGGAGGCCTTTGAGGGTTCACTGTTCCCACCATTGCTCGCTCCTTCTTCCCGCTTCATCCTACATCCCGTGATACACTTTGAACCGGTTCTGCCCACTCCAGCCAGTGGCTAATGAAATGAGACTTGGACAGACTTCAGTTTGTAAAGTGTGAGTGCACTGGCAAGCTAACCAGAACGAGCAACCATTACAGACGGATGCCCCGCTGGAAACAGCCTCCCTCTGAGAAAGCCAGGGCCGCCTGCTCATTGCACGCAACCGAATCTCTTGGCCAACAGAGTCACAGGCAACAGCGCCCTGCTCAAAGCTGGTGCTCAATCACTCTGCTTTGAACATGCGTCCCTCTCAGAGTTCTGGTGATAATCCAATCGCCCCCCACACCCACCGGGCTCCTGAAAAGTCTCACTCTGCCTCTCCTGAGTCTCCCATTTCAGAATTTTAGCGCATTCATGTATTTTTGCCATTCAAATTAGCATTTCAACTCACCGACATTTGAAAAATCCAGGTCCGCTCCAATTTCACTTTGTCAGCTATGATTGAACTGGTTTAAACTGGTGTGAAGTTCAAGCTCTCATCCCAGCACATGCCCGATTAGAAAAGACTGGTGTTGGCTCCCACTTCTCACACCCCCAGGTGCGGTCAGGAGGCTGGCTTTCCTGGCTCAGTCCACTTTGTGAGGCTTGTGCTGTTTCTTTCTTTGCTGGTCCAGATATATTTTTTAATCATTTTATTAGGGGCTCATACAACTCTTATCACAACCCATACATACATCAATTGTGCCAAGCACATTTGTACATTCATTGCCCTCATCATTCTCAAAACATTTGCTCTCCACCTAAGCCCCTGGCTCCTCATTTTTCCCCTCCCTCCCTGCTCCCCCCTCCCTCATGAATCCTTGATAATTTATAAATTATTATTTTGCTATTTCTCTCCTACCTCACACCCTGCTACCTTTCCTTTCTGGGCTCAGTGCCCAGGCCATTGGTGGCTCTCCCTCTTTATGATTACGACTATTCAGGTAGCTGGAGGCCAGGGATGCCCACAGGCTCAAAGGGCATATTCTCCAAGGAAGTGGGCACTGCAGAGCAATGGGAATTAGAGGAAGGATCCTTCGGGAAGACAGTTCAGGAGAGTAGAGTCCGTGTGTTGGCGTCTTCATTCCCCTCCGGTCCTCTGAAGAGACCGAGCGGCAAAGGGTGGCAGAAGGGGACCTTGGGGCCAGAGGTCTCCAGTTGGCCACGTAGGGGCTGTCATGCCTGGCTTCTGACAGATACAGATGGGGTGTGCGGCTGGATGAGCTCTGAAAATGGTCAAAAGCTCACACTCAAGCCCACTGCCGTGGTTCCAGCGTCCACGCGCAGCAACCTCACAGGACGGGGTAGACCTGCCCCTGGGGGGTTCCAAGACTGTCACTCTCTTTTTTTTAATCATTTTATTGGGGGCTCTTTAAACTCTCGTAACCATCCATACATCAATTGTATCCGACGTAATCGTACACATGTTCCATCGTTCTTTCCTAGACATTTACCTTCCATTGAGCCCTTGGGATCAGCTCCTCTTTTGTTTTTCCCTCCTTCCCCCACCCCACAACACTCGTGGCCCCTTGATAGATTATAGATTGTTAATTATTTTCAAATCTCTCTCTGACCGCTGTCTCCCTGCCCCTCTGGTTTCTGTTGTTCTTCCCCCTGGATGGGGGGGTGTGGTGGTGTGCCATTCATTGTGATCAGTGCCCCCTCCCTCCGCACCTCTCCCTCCCTTCCCCTACCCTTTCGGGATCTCTAGTCCCATTCCTGGTCCTGGGTTCCATGTGTTGTGAGTGTTATCTCTTGCCTAAACCTATGTACATGCTCCCTTCTAGTCCAGAGAGGGAGGCGGCACTGGGGTCATGATAGCGGGGGTGAGGAGGCCTCAAGGGATCAGAGGTATATTGCATGACCCATTAGTGCTCCACTGCACCCTGCTTGACTCATCCCCACTGCGACCCCTCTGTGGGGCATGTTTCATTGTCCACAGATGGGCTTTGGGTCTCCGCTCTGTCCTCCCTCCATTCTTACCGGTGCATCTTTGTTTGTTTGTTTACTGTTTGTTGTGAGTCTTCTGATGCCCACTGTCCGGTCTCCATGACACCTCATGGTCACACTGGCTGGTGTGCTTCTTCCATGTGGACTGTAACTCTTTATGGGAATGGAAAGCCTCCTCTTTCTCCCATAAAGCAGCTGGTGGTTTTGAACTGTTGACCTTGGGGCTAGCAGCCCAATGTAACCACTACGCCACCAGGGATCCTCAATAAGGGTCTTAAGATATTAGATGCTCTTGACTACTGACCATACACCAGGGGCTGGCCTGAGAACGCTATGACTTCGTTCACGTTATACTCAACTTTGGTCTCTTGATGCCCGTGCGAAAGACGAGACATAGCCTGACTGGCAGACCGAGGAGCCAGAGTCTGAAGCTCAGACTAACTGAATGACAGAATGAAGCTCAGTCCACCCGTGAAATCCTCAAATCCTCACTTCTTCATTTATTTAGCTGTCTGGGCCCCACTTCCTCCCCACTGCCCGCTTTTTAAGCACGTGTTGCTGCTGCCTTGCACCGCTTGCCTCTTCTTTCTGCCCCCTTTCCTTATTTCTCACGTGCTCCTCTCACTCCCCAACCGGATTCTTTTTCTTCTCTTCCTGCCAGAGGATCCTGGGCTCCCAGCTGTCTCCCAGTCTGCAGTTTTTCGGCCAGTCTCTGAGTGGGGGGCAGGATCTGTCCCAGGACTGGCTGGCGGACCTGGCCGTGGGGGCCCAAGGACACGCCGTGTTGCTCCGGTGAGAAGGGTTTCCCTTAGGCATCCCCATCGGGCCCTGGGTCCAGCACAGACACCCAGCCCCTTCCCCCTCGCCCCCCAAGCCAGACACCTGTCCTCAGTCAGGATTCCGCCCACAGGAGCAGGCCTGTTCTGAATGTGTGGGTGAAAATGAGCTTCAGTCCAGAGGAGATTGCACGGTCCCTGTTTGAATGTCGTGACCAGGCAGCCCCTGCCCAGCCCCTGGGGGATGCTGAAGTCTGCCTTACTATTTCCCCAAGTTCTCGGAACTGGCTTGGTGAGTCACCTTCTCCCCAACCCAGAGGACCCCGGGCCCGTGGAGGCTCCCTGGCCAGGACTCCTGCCTTGGCCCTGGCCCACTAGAGGAGCTCCTGGTTCCCACCCCCTCTTTCTCCATCAGGTAACCTCCAGAGCTCTGTGACCTATGACCTGGCACTAGACCCCGGCCGCCTGAGTCCCCGTGCCATCTTTGAGGCAACCCAGGCTCGAAATCTGACCCAAGTCCAAGTCCTTGGGCTGGGTCGGCATTGTAGCACCGTGAAGTTGCTCCTACTGGTGAGGGTCCGGGGGTCCCAGCAACCGGCCATGGAGTTCGCAGGGCAAGAACCCAGGGGTGCATCCCAGTCACCCTGGGATTCTCAGGTCTAGCCTAGGGCCTGGGGCACCAGAGGCATTGGGGTGCGCTGAACGAGGGACTTGATGAACGAGGCCGGCTGTCGCCGCGAGAGAACCCACAGTTGGCTTTCAGGGATGGGTGATGGTTGCTTGGGGGAGTGACGGGCTGTGGGCTGGGGTTTGTTCACTTACTCGTTTGACACATGTCCGTGGGGCCACGCCTGTGGAACGGGCCCTGTGTAGCCGCTAAGGGACAAAACAGCCATCACCACAGGGAGCTCACCGCCAGGTGTGAGAAGACCCCAAACACACATTCCTCCCTCTAGATGTCAGGTCTGGATCCCTGCTACGATGAGAGAGAAAGCCAGGGGAGAGAAGACGTAGGGTGTCCAGAAGGCCTCTCAAAGGAGGGGAAGGGTGTAGACCCTGAGTGGGTCAAAGCAGAGGACAACCAAGACAAAAGGTCTAGGGACAAGAAGGCATGCCAGGCGAGTGATGGTCACCGATGTCCATGGAGTGCAGGCAGGTGGCACCACTAGCCATTTCGTAGAGGAGGAGACTGGGACACAGCCAATAGCTTCCTGGGATCCTCTTCTTGGTCATCTGCGCTCTCCAATGTCTGTCCTTGAAGGCCTGCGTGGAGGACTCAGTGACCCCCATCACCTTTCGTCTCAACCTGTCCCTGGAGGGAAAACCCATCCCCTCTTACGGAAGCCTGCAGCCCATGCTGGATTTGGATGCGGAGAGATACTTCGTGGCATCCGTGAGTCCTGGGGCTGGGGTCTCCCAGAGGGACTGGGGTGGCAGACTCCGGATCTTTGGGAGAGCTCCTCTTTGTCTCCCTCCCAGCTCCCCTTTGAGAAGAACTGTGGGACTGACCGCATCTGCCAGGATGACCTTCGTATCTCCTTTGACTTCTCCGGGTGAGCCTTAGACCTGCCTGTCCTAGTTGTCAAGCCTCCCGCCCAGAACCCTGCAAATGCTCCTCTCCGATGCTCAGAACCCAGGCCCCCTTGTCCCCCATCGGTCTCCAGCCTCCCCATCCAGCCCATTTCTAGCTTCCGGAACTGAATCAGCTCCTCCTCTCCTCCCCACTCCCAGCTTGAAGATGCTCCTGGTTGGGAGTCACCTGGAGCTGAACATGCACGTGACCGTGGGGAATGACGGCGAGGACTCCTATGGGACCACCATCGTCTTCTCCCACCCAACAGGGCTGTCCTATCGACGTGTGACAGTAGCCCAGGTGCTAGAGCTTTAGGAGGAGGGCATGGCTCGTAGGCTGAGGACCAGTCTGGTTCCTTGCCAAGTCTCGGCAGTTCTTGGTTGCATGGGTGAAGCTGTGCTGTGGAGCGTGCCACAGTTCATGCGGAGTTCCACTCTGGGCTGAGCATCAGGAGGAACGCTGGTGGCACAGTGAGTTACATGTTGGGCTGCTAACCATAAGATCAGTAGTTTGAATCCGTCAGCTGCTTCACAGGAGAAGGATGAGGCTTTCTACTCCCTTAAAGAGTTACGATCGCAGAAACCCCAGGGAGCAGTTCTGCCCTGTTCTCTAAGATTACCGAGAATCAGAATCAACTTGACGGCAGTGAGTTTGAGGGTTTTGTTTTGTTTTGAGACCAAGGCAAGAGTTTCCTAAAGGAGCTAGATAATAATATTTCCAGAACCATACCGTCTCAGCTGCAGTTGCTTAATTACCTTGGCTGTTCTAGTCTGAGAGGGGTCCTCGACAGTATGGAAATGAGTGAGCAAGGTGATGTCCAATAAAACTTTATGTACAAAAACAGGTGGTGGGCTGCAGTTTGCCGACCCCTGCTGTAGAAGACTGGGCTCGGACTGCAGGCAAAGAGAAGTAGAGCTTTCACCGAAAATTGGTTTTGAGCCCCTCAAAAGGATATCGCTGAGAGTCAACCACGATCAGCTTTTGCCCCATTTATTTCATCTGTGTTTTCTTCCCTGGAGTGTTTTAAAGCAAGGCCCAGGCCCCTCCGTGGTTCACCTTCTAGTTGAACAGTGGGGGTGCTTCTTACATGACCCCAGTGTCATGATCACGTCTGGTGACAACTGCAATTCCTTCCTGTTAGACTACAATAAAATGCCCCTAGTTGCCTCAAAAATGTCCTGTTTTGGGAGCCAGGATCTAGACTAGGTCTCATATCCCTTTGAGTTGAAGATTCCTAATGGGAATATACTTTGATTTGCTGTCTGGCAAACCCCACTGGGAATCAGCAGTCTCCTGCTACCTAGCGGGGGGGTGGGGTTGGGGGTGGGGGGGCGGACCAAAACAAACTCACTGCCATCGACTCAGTTCTGACTCTGATGACCCAATAGGACAGGGAAGACCTGTTTCCTCTCCCCCTGCCCCCTGTGGGTTTCTGAAACTGTAACTCGTTCGGGGAATAGAGGACCTCGTTTTCCTTCTGCAGAAGGGGTCAGTGGCTTTGAACTGCTGACCTTGTGGTTAACAATCCAACTCGTACTCACTCCATCACCAGGGCTCCCATGAGGGGTAAGTGCCCTGTTACTGAAAGCCCTCCTAGAAAGATCCACCCCGTGCAATGCCCGAGCCTTTGTTCGCTCTTGATTTTAACCAGTGAGCCAGAAAACATCGCGGTGGAGACAATGTAGACAACGAATGAACGGAGCGGGACCTGTGTAGTCGCAAACATCGCTACTTTTGTTAAGTCTGCCAGTGGACACACTTTTAAAAATGTTTATCTGTTCCTTACATGGAGACCGATGGGGGCTTCCACTCCCGTGAAGCGTTGTAGTCTGGGAAACTCGTAGGGGCTGTTTTACACTGTCCTTGGAGTGGCTGCGAGTTGGCATCGACTCGCCATGAGGCTTGAGGTTTGGTTAGTTGTGTAGACCGACGTCTCTCTGGATGATTTGATACAATCACTAGAATTGGCTTTAAAGTCGTGCGCGTGCATACACACGCACACACACACACTGCCCCCCCCAAAAAAAATAGTTTCAAAGAGCGGAATGGAATACAAGAGTAGAAAAATGTCGGTCCCTTCTGCTAGGTGGGGGTCCAAGGGGCACTGATCTAGCCACGCTCCTTTGGAGTCTGTCGGAAATTTCCCAGGAAGAAAAAAATGTTGTTGTTTTGTTTTTTGATGACAATACATGAAACACTCTCCTGACCTCGTCTCTGGAATTTGGACCTTGGGAAGCCATTGGACGCAGACGGCGTCTGCAGATCTGTTTAGAAACACAAGCTCATGTTCGAATCCAGGAAGCCACGTCACTTCTTCTTTGAGGTTTCTTTGGAAGACAAACAATATGCGTCTGCATTAAAAGAAAAAGGTTTTTATTTTTAATCCTGCCGCTGCCTAGAACCCTCCGCCCTTGCCCTCCCCTCGTCTGACATGTGAGAGCCGGCGGGCTGAGAGTCGAGGCCCCTGGAAGACCAGCTGCAACATCAACCACCTCATCTTCCGCGGGGGCACTCAGGTAAGCTCTGCTGCTTCCCAGTTTTGATCCCCTCCCCCCAGCCCCATCTCTCACTTCTCCGCTGCCCTCTGCCCCCTCCTCTTCTTCGACGGAGGGTTCACGTATCATGCACAAGAGCCTTGTGCAATCGCCACCACGCTCCGTTCCAGAACACTTTCTTCCCTCTTGGATATGTTATTAGCTCCCCATTTCCTTCATCCTCCCCTTCCCCACCCGCTCACCTGTACCCCCAAGGAGCCCCTAATCCAGCTACTGTCTCTATAGCATCACCCATCCCAGACTGCACACACTGGAAAACATACCAAAGGGGTGGCAGTGGGTGGAGAGCAGTAACAATAACAAAATAAATCAGAGGAAAAGGCCCAATAGAGAAAAAGGCAGGCAGTATTGAAAACTGGAACAAAATTAACATGGGTCAAAGCAGAGCTCAAATGATGAGGTAGGAGCTCAAATGATGAGGTATCGCATTTAATCTGATCGCAGCAGCCATCATCGAGTTGGTGATGCCCTCAGTCTGACAGCAAGGCTGTTCACATCCCTCGACCACGGGCAGAGGGCCGTCGCAGAGCCCTCATCCATGTTGGGACCCAGCACATGGATGTTGGGTTTCCACGGTCATCCATTGCCTTCTGTCAGCCAAGCCCCGGCACCATTCCCTCCTTTGGAGTTGGCTGTTCTTCCTTCTCATCCTTGGATCACACAGGCTGGTCTGCTTCGTCCATGCGGACTGCGTTGATGGCTCGTTTCGACGGCTGCTTGTTTGAAGATGAGCCTCGAAGGCCCCAGACACTATTCTTTTTGATAGCCAGGCCCCATCTGCTTCCTTCACTGCACTTTGCGGCAGCTCCCATCGGGTCCGTGATCTCTTCATGAGCTGCCCTCCTCTTCTTCAGCTCACCTTTGTGGCCACCTTTGACGTCGACCCCAACGCCAAGCTCGGGGACCAGCTGCTCCTGATGGCCAATGTCAGCAGGTAAGGGGGCCAGGCTCAGGAGCAGTGCTCTCTCACCCCAGCTATCTTCTCCAAGGCCCTTCCTGGCTGACCTCCTGCTCTTTCCTTAGTGAGAATAACACCCCCAGGACCAGCAAGACCACCTTTCAGAAGGCGCTCCCGGTGAAGTATGCTGTCTATGTCGTGATCAACAGGTATGGCAATCTGACCTCCAAAGGATTCGTAGCCACCCGATTGAGGTGTGAGTGGCTTCCACACTCCATGCAGGGATCCTACAAATGCCTGGGCTATTCCTCGGTTTCACTATCATTCCCCTTCCCACTGGTAGGGAATACCGTTAGCGGCACTCACTAGTTCATCACTTACTGGAGAGTGTTTATTGTGGGCTAGCCATAGTACGTGTGAGGCTATCATTATAGGCTACATCTAACGGGGGTTGCAATTCCTAGAGAGCTTCCAAAAAAAAAAAAAAACTGTCTTGGGAGAAGTCCCTAAAAGATACTAATGTGAGACATATCCCTGTCTCTGAAACTCTGACCACCTTATTAGAGCATGAGGTCACCCTCATGTAAGCCAGAATCTCATGAACCCCCCACCCCACCCCTGTCATGTATCTTTAATGTTGGGTGAGGGGGGCCCTCAAAGGAAAGCCAGGGCCTCATGTAAGGGGAACCCTCAGCTAAGGGTTGAAAGATTGACAGCCATGAGCTTGGCTGGCTGTGACTTTCAAAGGTGTCCTTGGCACTGGAGTGAGACACATCTTCACTTTAGGAACTAAATCTGTGCGGTGCAGGACTTTTGGAATGCCGTATGCCGGCTTACCAAAGGCTAACCATGTTCCTATCACTGTGATTACCCACACCTTGCTTCTGCAAGTGCCCTCTGGGAAACACAGGAAGAGGTGAACTGCCTTCCATAGAGGCAGGGAGCTAGAAGATGCTGGGTATAAAAACTGGGTCTTCCAACAACGCTTCCCAAGGAGGCTTAGTCTTGAAGTGTTTGGCATTAAGGAGTCATCTCAAGTCAAGGGTTGGAGCAAAAGAGTCTCAATGTGGACATCCCTCGTATCTGCTATGTGCCAGACACAGAGCTGCGGTTCCTTTGCATACATGCCTCTGCTATTCAATCAAGATTCCTGAGCCCCCTACCCCCATGCAATCAAACGGCAGACATAAATCCCTACCCTGTCACACTTACATTCATGTCGCGCCATGAGCTTGCATGACTTGGCTTAGGTATAACCCCCTGCCAGTTCCACCAACGTGCTTTGTGAAACATTCTCCTAGGCCAGGGGTGCACTTTCCCCTGCACCCTTGACGGCACTCAGAAGCCCCATCTAGCATCTGGCCTGGGCTTGGTGGCTGCGGTGTGTCCCATGGTTTGCACACACCTGCTCAGGGATCCACGGGCAGGACACTCAGCATGAGGATCTGGCATTTTGTGGGAATTCTTTCAGAAAAGGAATGCCTAGGCTAGCAGTTCTCAACCTACAGGTCGCAACCCCTTTGGGGGTCGAATGACCCTGTCACAGGGGTCTCCTGATTCGTCACAGTAGCAAATTGACAGTGATGAAGTAGCAATGAAAATAATGTTATGAAAAAAAGAAAATAATGTTATGGTTGGGGGGTCACCCCCACTTGAGGCACTGTATGAAAGGGCCGTGGCAGAAGGAAGGTTGAGAACCACTGGCCTAGGTGAAGGATAAGGCCTAGGTGAGCATGACAGGGTGAGACCAGCCACCTAGGTGAGGGTCCATGCTGCCAGGGCTTATTTGCCTGGCCAGAGATGCGAGGGACTGACTTGCCTGGCCAGACTCCATGACAGGGACTGACTCACCTGGACAGAGATGTTGGTAAACTGAGGCCCCGTGAAGAGGCTGCTATTGGGCTTCCCTCGCCTTCAAAGGAAATAGGAGAGAAAGACCCCACTCACCCACCCACCCACCCACCCACCCAGAGAAGGCCTGGAGGACACCAGGAAGGGGGTTAATGTCCAATAGGTGTTTGTGTAACAGCATTAGTCTGCCTCCCAACCTCTGCTGCATCCCACCTGCCTACCCATCGTCCTCCATGCCCACGGATGCCTCAGAAGACAACAGGTTCACAGAGGGCCTGCTAGCAGACCCGTGGCCTCTCAGCTATGTACACGGTATCCCCTGTCCAGCACCCTCTCGACAGTCTCCTCTGGGGGCAGCTCCTGCAAGCCCCTCTGCTTCCTAAACCCTCCTACAACCCCAACACAGTCCCAGGTAGATCTCACCCCAGGGCCCCACTGACGACCTGTCCCATCCTGCTCCCAATCAGAGCGTTCTCAGGAAGCCTCCCCCGGAACTTCACATCTACCCAGGCCTCCTCTCTCTCCACAGTCATGCGCCATCCACCAAGCACCTCAACTTCTCAGCCTCGGAGGAGGAAGAGAGCGGTGCGATCCAGCACAGGTACCAGGCAAGTGGTGGAGGCCCAGAAGCTTGGGGTGGGGCCGGGGATGGAGCTCAGGGAGCCGTGTGGGGTCTGGCTCTGCCCTCACTGTTCTCTGTGCAGGTGAGCAACCTGGGCCAGAGGAAACTGCCTGTCAGCATCAGCTTCTGGGTGCCCGTGGAGCTGAACGGAGTGGCTGTGTGGAAAGGAATAGAAGTCCTTCCCCAGCAGGTATGGAGGCCTGGACTCGGCTCCTCCACGGATGTCCTTTCCCTGGACACAGGAGTGTGAATCCCTGACACCCCACCGAGATGCTGGTTCATTGTCTTCTTTTAGGGTCCGTTCTTTCAGTGCTCTGGCGAGAAAACAGAGCCCCCCGAGTCCGACTCCCTGAGCCGCGTGCAGAAGCAGCCTGTGCTGGTGAGGGTGACTGTGCGCTGGCCTCCGTCCTGAGCCACGCGCCAGACGAATGTGAAGAGAGGGGAGCAAAGGGCAGAGGGGGGCCGGCGGAAGGGCCCTTGCACTCTCAGACGTGGCTGCGCCCCTCGCATCAGATGGTTCAACCCCGCTGTCTACTTTCAAGTCCGTCTTTCTGGCCTGATGCCGTGCCTCTGTCCCTAGGACTGCTCCGTTGCCACCTGCCTGAAGTTCCAGTGTGATATCCCCTCCTTCGACATCCTGAATGAGTTTGACTTCATCCTCAAGGGCAACCTCAGCTTCGGCTGGGTCCGCCAGGTATACAAGGTCCCACGGCAGAGCCCCTCCCTGAGAACCTGAGGTGTCTGGGTTCATGCTTCACAAGAAACCCCCCTGCTGTCCCGTCCGGTCTGAGTCACGGCAGCCCTAGGGGACAGGGTAGAACGACCCCTGTGGGTTTCCAAGACTGTAAGTAACTCTTGATGGGAGTAGAAAGCCTTGTGTTTCTCCCGAGGAGCGGCTGGTGATTTCAGACTGCTGACCTCCCAGTTAGCAGCCCAACGCATAACCCACTACGCCACCAGGGATCCTGCACGCTGGCCCTAGCGTCAGGGCATTGCTTGACCTCTGAGCCTTCCCCAGAGCAAATTCTCCAGTCCCCCTCCCCTTTCACAGACACTGCAGAAGAAGGTGTTGGTCAAGAGTGTGGCTGAAATCAAGCTAAACGGAGCCATGTATTCCCAGCTGCCCGGACAGGAGGCATTCATGAGAACACAGGTACTGATGGCGCAGTAAGGAGGCGATGACCAGGCTGATGAAAGGGCTCCTGAGAGGCAATCGGTCATGTTAGGTGGCATTTTGCCCGCCTGGAGGAAGGATGACAAAGGCCTTGAAGCTACTGATATTTCTTGCATCTTACTCCTCAAAGCAGGGCCATGAAAGGAGGGGATAAACTGGGAGTTGGGGGAGGGGAGGGGCATGTTGCAGGGGTACGGGGGTCTGGGCTCACAAGAAGCCTTCTGCTTTCTGGTGGGACTATCTGCACTCCAGGTGGAGACAGTCTTGGAGAAGTACGAGGTCTATAACCCCATCCCCATCATCGTGGGCAGCTCCGTGGGAGGTCTGTTTCTACTGGCTCTCATTACAGCCACACTGTACAAGGTGAGTGTCTTACCCCCCTCTCGACACCATCAGTATCCAAGCCGGCTCTCTCTCAGTGAAATAAAGCATTCAACCATGTCCCTGCTAGGATACTTACTGTAAGAGACCCCCGCTCCCACCTATAACGCATCACCTTTGTCCAAGTCGTCTCCACAAGCAATCTTCCAGGCTCCCTTGATCGCTCTTGTTCTTCTCTATCCATCCCTGATGATGGGTTATAATACCAAAAAAGGCAGACCTGGCTTTAAATGTTGACGCCACTCTGTGTCTGTAGGCAAGTGTTTCGTCTGCTCTGGGGCTTCAAGTCTTTCTCTTTTAGATTAAAAAAAAAAAAGTTTACTTTTTCAAAGAAAACCGGCGATAGCCAATTGGAAACCTACATATTCTTTGAATCCAAGTTTGTTTTATTTCATTCAGAAGCGAGTTACTGATTTTCCATTCTACACGGCCCCCTCCCCCTTCTCCCCTTTAAACGTTTATTCCCATCGACTCAGGCTGAACCCTCTCAAGGGGATGGTTCGTCATCGGTCGTCAGACTCTCACTTTGTTCCTTTGACCCCAAAGTGTAACCCGGCTCCATCGTGCATCTTAAGGAGTCCAAAAAACAATGGGGTGGGGGATCTCTGGAATAGCCAGTTGAGTTGGGAAAAAAGAAAAGAAAACATAAAAAGACAGGCACATGAATGCTATGTGGTTGGGGCAGGAACCCACGCTAATATTCTCAGTCTTCTGATCCTGTGCCATGAATCCTGTGGGTCAACACCCCTGTGCTCCCCACCTTATGATTCGAACCCAATGACCCGGCTCCATAAAGCACAAAGAGAAGAAGAGGCACAATGTCAGAGGCCGTAACCGAAGGGAAAGATGAGGCATGTCTGTCGGGTTTAATAGATGCACGTCAATAGCGACCCAGGTCCCCTTACACGGTTCTGAATGGCGGTCAGATAAATTTTCAAAACCTAACCTTTAAAGACACTACTTGGAAGAAACTTTTTATATTTACAGTTCAACCGATAATACCAACACTTGTTACTATACTGTGTGTGACAGGTTTTGTGGTTACAAAAAGAATTAGGTAAATTGAAAGATTGTTGGTATCGTGACCAATCTAAGTCTCATCTCGTGCTCCCCCATGCCGTTTAATTTGTAAATTAAAGCGTTTTAAACATGACTCAATTGTGAATGTTAGTTTAAAGGGGAAGGTGAGACAAAATCTCGATTATCTAGCCCAATACATTGGGATTTGTATGGTGCTTTCCTTTTGCCTTAAAAAAAGACATAGCCGTGTTATTTCAGTCACACAGAGGGCATGCAGATTTAGGGGGTCGACATTACACACCATCTAATTGGAATCAAAGACACTTGTCCCAACAGCAGGTCACCTATAAACCGTTATAATTAAACACTGTGGAAAAATTCTCCAGCCCTTCCCACACTGTTCCCTAGTCAAACAAACAAAAACGAGAAGTAAAATAAAATTTTACAAGACAGGCAATGTAATTGTACCCCAATTGCCAAGGTATAAAGAGCAAGTGCTTCAAGGCTGATGTAAATAATAGTTTCTAACTCATGTCCTTTAACGCAAGGTCAATATGGCTGATTTCATTTGTGACAATAGCATTAGGAGTCATACTTTAATTTATTTAAGACTAAAATTTAATTTTTAAATTTAATTTACGTATTTATTTTATTTGATACAATAATTTAATACAATACAATAAGAAATACATTTTTATTTCGTACAATAATTTATTGAATACAATAAGCCTCCATTATTGATCTGATCCTCCACAACCCCACTTTTGACACTCCTAAGATGATGGAATGTGCTCCTCAATCCCTCGTCTGGATCCTGGATTCTTAATCTGGAAAGGTGTAAATGGTACAACGTATATAACGTCTCTAACCTAGTATGTGGGACACGGTCGGGGTTTCAGAAGTGGCGGTCATCCCCGATCATCTCCTATCTTCTTTTCCACTGGATGTCCTGATTTTCCTCCTCCGCCTTCTCCAGATCGGCTTCTTCAAACGCCAGTACAAGGATATGATGGAGGAAGCAAAGGAAGGAGCTACCCCCGAAAGAGAGGCGTCAGACTCCCCATTTGCCCAATAAGCAACCCTCACCCCTACCTCCTGTTCTTCTCTGGATCTGATTTCCCTGAAGATATTCCTCTTGCTCTCCCCTAAGCCAAGGGCAAGGAGGGAGAAATATTCCTCACGAGGGAGGTTCAGATCAGGCGGCTTCTCTTGGTAGAAACTCTGCCTGGGAAGGACCGTTTGCCTTGTCAGCACTCCAGCTGGAAACTTCGATCACAAGGTCCCTACCGGGCACCCACCAGAGGTCTTGGCTTTGAAATTCTACCTGGAAATACGTAGACGATGGCCCCAGATGCCAGTTTCCCTTCTTGCCCTGGGCACCAGTGATGTTTAGGAAATGGCACACTTGTCCTCACCCATCTCCGGTGGCTCCCTGCTGCTTTCAGGATAACAGCCCCACACTCTGGGCCTGGTGTGACAAGTCCAGTTTACGCCCCGAGCCTCCCAGCCACCCTGGTTTTCTCCGAAATCCAGTCGGCATCGACCCCTTCATCCCTCTTTATAGTCTTCCCCCAGATTGTCCAGCCTGAGCTAGGAATGAACTGTCTGCCCACTGGAACTCATAACCTGGCCTCCTACATTGGGCAACATTGCTCGTTGGCCGAGAGGAGTGTCTGCTCCAACACCATGGCGGCTCGGTCTCAAAAAAAGGCCCAGGTCATGTGTTTGTTTTGTTTTGTATTGTTTTTGAGGCTCCAATGTATTAAAGCAATGAAGGAATGTCAGGAAATGATGACCAAATATGTGTGTTTTTAGTATTTGCGTTAAGAAGAAACTATCACACAAAATGAGGCGTTTAGCTTTCTTGGGGAATATGTCAACTATCTAAATAAAGGCCTTTTGTGGACATGAGACCAGGACAATGACCTCGGAATCCTTTTTCTGTAGTGGTGGGCCGTGGCCAGCCCTGAGGCCTGGGGCTGGGATAGGACGGTTAACCTGAGTGGGTACCACGGACATCCCCAGGCTCAAAGCAGCCTGAGCTCTTAGGACTGTGGGACACGGAGGGGCTCTTAGGAAACAAGGACAGGAAAGGGCTCATCCCCGGTGACTGTTCTCCCAGATGGAAAGGTCACTGGAGATGGCCAAGACACAAGGTGTTTCATGTGCTAACTTGGGTCAAGGGGAGGCTGATACCCAAAAAGAGGGAGGCTGCAAAAAAATATGTATGGTGGCAGGGGAAGACACTGGAAGAGTGAAAAAGTGGAAGGACACGGAGGTAAAGTTCTATTTCATACAGAATCCTGCAATAGCTAGTGATCACAAGTAGGTGCCTGGATGGATACTAAGACTGAAGCCTTAGTAGAGTATGCCTATGAATATGCATAGCTTTGACAGATAATATTGGCACATGTGTACTTACCTTTGCTGCAAATATATCCATGCATGTGGTGGAGCACACCGGAGGGGAAGTTATTACAACCTCTTAGACATAACCGACACCTAGAAGGAATGGGTCACTGGGCCTGGGGCTCAGGATCAGAGTCTCAGGGGACACTGAGGTCAATCAGAATAGCATCATCCATAAAATCCATGTGAACATCCATCTCCATGGCCTTGAGACCAGAAGAACTAGGTGGTGCCCGGCCACCACAACCACCTGCTCTGACAGCGATCACAATAGAAAGTCCTAGATACAGTGGAAGACGCGTATGGGATGGAAATCAAACCCCCAGGCTTAGTGGTCAGCTAGAGATTGATAGAACCCCTTGGGCTTTGATCCTTACCCCTTGGCCCTGTTTCCAGCCAAACAACACCAGGAGAACAGGAACATCGGGGAGTAGGCACACTTGAAAGAATCAGCCATTCATGATTGCAAGGACAGTGTTTGGCCAAGGACGATGTTCAGAAGGCTTAGGAAAGAAGGAGGGATGGAACCAGGGGAGACAAGAAGGAAGGGGGATAAGAGGTGTGTCATTGAGGAGACTTCAGTCAATGAGTGAAACGAAATGTGTGTGACGTGTTAACAGACACGGATCCTCACTATAAACCTTCATCCAATTTACCCTAAAAGGGAAAAGTACATGGACGTCTGTTACCAATACTGGGATGTGTTAGAGGAGACACGGGTTGCACGTGGATAATGATTGAAGACCATCTCGGAGTCCCATGTTTGGTACCTGTCATACTCCATGAGAGGGCACCTGTTCTAACATAAACCTCATTGTCGTGTCTGGCACTTAACCTTCTGTTCTGTTCTCAACACATGACTAGCTATTTCCCTGCCCGGGAGAGATCCCATTTTTTGCTGCCACTACCAGGGAACTCTGGACCCATGGGAAGGGCAGGCAGGCAGGCGTCTGAGCTGAGAGAAAGCTGGAAATGATCTTCCTCATCAGCCATCCACCTTTCAGATGTGGAAGCTTTGAAGGGTCAAGACAGAAGCCATCCCAAACTCACAGCCTTTGGGTCCCTTCCCTATCACAGCCGCCATACAGGACAGAGCACAACTCCTCCCAAAGGTCCCAAGACTGTGCATTCTTACAGAGCACATCGCCTCGTCTTTCTTCCTTGATGTGTCTGGTGGCTTTGAACCACCGACCTTGCAGTCAATCAACTCTTTCACCAGGGTTCCTGTTCTTGGAGTTCCTGGAAGAACCAATCACACGAGGCCCCTGGGTGACCCTTCAGCTGATGAACGACTTTAATGAGAATCCACCCCTAGAAATAGAGGAAAGAACTGGGAGTAAAAGGGCATTTATAGAGGTCTAGATAAAGACATGTACATATGCAAATATATTTATATGAGGATGGGGAAATAGATCTATGAGCCTA
>NW_022103901.1:14416449-14417851 GCF_000313985.2 Echinops telfairi | reverse complement strand
TCTGCACTCCCCCTCATTCACAATGATATGATTTTTTTGTTCCTCGATGCCTGATACTGATCCCTTCGACAACTCGTGATCACACAGGCGTATTTTATGAGCCATTGGTGACCTCGGATGCTCTACTCAGGCTTTCTTAGGGGCGGGGGTGGGGGATCCAGAAACGATTTTATCTCCCATACATCTCCTGGGTTTGAGACATGCCTTTCCCCAAAGATAGGCTGCATCATTGAATCATCGTGTCCATAAATGCTGCTCTCGGACTTCTGGCAAGATGGTGGCCCAGACAGATACAGACACAAACCCTTGCCCAGAAAGGTGTGAAAGAGCATGTTCAAAGTCAAAACCTAGAACTGCTTGTGCGAGGGGAAGATGTAACTGTGAGCTAAACACTGATCGAGAAAATATAGCGCCAAACCCACCCAGAGGTCACACGGCTGGACAGTTACCAACCAACCAGCTCTGTCCACAGCAAGGTAGTGTCCAGCACACTGGATCAAGAAAGGTAGTCTCTCTGCCCCACTCCTACTCCCCCACCTTCCCCCACCACACACACACACCTGGCAAACCAAGGAGCAACTAATAGGTGCACCCAATAGGAGTTCCACCCCTCCTGCCACATCCCCAGGGCTGATGGAAGAGGGGACCAGACAGGATCTCTGCACTACACCAGAGGCTCATAAAGGGGGGCCTGAATCATCTTAGAGCAAGAGTTTCGAGGGGCACATCCAGGCTCCGTGGCTCCAGGGGGCAGAGCCGAGGAGCAGCACGAAGACAGCAAGGCAGAGCAGTGGGATTCCTGGCCTGCAGAACAAGGCCTGCAGAGACTAAGGGGTGAAGGCTGACGCCCAGGGACGTGTTGGCCAGCATGGCTTGAGAAAAGGCTGTGATGAGAACAGAAGAACTGTATCCTTCCTGGTGTCTGATCCTGACCTATGGCAACCTTGACTTACCTAACAAGCTCCCATCCTGTGAGTGTTGTCTGTGAGTTTCCGTGTGACACCAAAGGACTGACCCAGCAGAGAAGGAGAGCGCTGCTGAGGAAGGGATGGTTGGTGTCAGAACAGGGAAGTTGGAAGTTGGAGGCATGCCTGACCTCTGTCTCATAGGAGTCATTTGGGGGCACGTGTGGAGTTGGATTCTCCTTCCCCCTTTTCCCTTCCCGGAGGAAGTCAGTTGTGGCTTCCCACACTGCCATTTATTTCCTCAGTACCCGGTAAAACTCTGAACGTAATCTGAGGAATTTCTCCATAATCGTTGGGTTAGAGTTTTGTCTGCAACCATCATACCACGTGGTCAGCACGGGCCGCCACTCCCGGTGATCTACAATTATGAATTAGACTTTTCTTACTGGGTGTGAAACAGTCAGTGGGGACTGTGCTAGACTGGGTTCTCTAGAGAC
>NW_022103901.1:14409843-14415636 GCF_000313985.2 Echinops telfairi | reverse complement strand
TTTTTTTTGCAAGTATTGGAATATTTTATTGCATTTTGACCTTATCGTTCTCTAGAAATGAATGAAAAAGAAACAAACTGTGCTGACTTGAATGCTTAGTGAGGCAAAGTTGGATAGCTTGACATTTCTAACATCAGCAAGATTTTAGCGCTAAGCATTACTTGTGGAAACTCATTGCAGTGGGGTCAGCTCTGACTCAGTGGCCTACGGACAGAGAAGAATTGCCCCCAGGTTTCCATGGCCGCAGGTATTAGTGGAAGCAGACGGCCACGTCCTCTTCCTGAGGAGCGGCCAGCCTGTCTGTTAGCAGCCAAGCACTGTGGCCACTGTCCCTCCAGAGCCTCTGAGCTTGTGAAGATTTGCTTCAAGATTGGGGCCAAAGGATGAGGCGTAGCAGAACTTCCACACACAGACGTTCGTAGGTACACAAAGAGACCATCGAGCCACAGAATTGGGGACAAGGATGCCGCTTGCTATGGATCAGGTAGGGCAGGAGGGAGAAGCCTACGGCTCCATTTGGCCGTGACAGGCTTTGCAAGGATGTAGGTTCAAACTCCACCTCCCCTCACTGTTGTGGAGTCAATTCTGACTCACAGCGACCTTATAGGACAGAGCAGAGTGGCCCCTATGGGTTTCTGAGACTGTCACTCTTTATGGGAGTAGATAATCTCGTCTGTCTCCCACGGAGCGGCTGACGGTTTCGAACTGCTGACCTTGTGGTTAGCAGCCCAACACATCACTGCTAAGTAGGAAGTAAGTTAGTCTCAAAGTCAGCAATCACAACCTTTGGCCCTGTTGTTGGCAAAGACACCATCGATGCCTTTCCAGGGTGGAAATGAATTTCTTCTGTCCATTATATATCAGCTCAAGTAAATTGAGAAACAATCGTTGGAGGTAAAAATCTTTGTTTGGAAAATGGTATTTTCTATTCTTGATGTTTGAAGGCAACGGGCTTGAGGTTTGAGGGTGATCATGGTTCGTTGATAGAATTCTCACCTTTCATGTGGGAGACCCAGGTTTGATTCTCAACCAAAGCACCTCAAAAGCAGCTGTCCCTTAGCCGTCACTGGAAGTTTGCATTCTACTGTGAAGTCACATGGGTTCCAGTAGAGCTTCTAGGCCAGCGGTTCTCAACCTGTGGGTCATGACCCCTTTGGGGGTGGAATGACCCTTTCACAGAGGTCGCCGATTCAGAACAGTAGCAAAATGACAGTGATGAAATAGCAACAAAAATAATTTGAAGGTTGGGGAGTCACCACCACCTGAGGAACTGTCTTAAAGGGTTGATACTGTCTTAAAGGGTTGATACTGTATCAAAGGGTTGATACCGTCTCAAAGGGTTGATACTGTCTTAAAGGGTTGATACTGTATCAAAGGGTTGATACCGTCTCAAAGGGTTGATACTGTCTTAAAGGGTTGATACTGTATCAAAGGGTTGATACTGTATCAAAGGGTTGATACTGTATTAAAGGGTTGAGGAAGGTTGAGAATCAATGTTGGAGGTGAAGACAAATAATCGCTTTCAAAACTAGACCAATGAAAACCCGTTGGCTCGTGCTGGTCGGCTCCCATAGCCCATGAGGTTTCACGAGTTGAGGGCCAACTCAACGGTAGCTCCCATATTTGAGGTTTAGTCATATCTTAAATGTTTTCAGTAACGGTCACATGTATACATTAAAACTCTATATCAGAGAGATGCTATCAGCTATTTTATACATTGGACTCTTCCACATTTTTTAAAAACACTTACAGATCTACTTATGGTTAATGGTGGGGTAGTTCAGGCGCACAGAAAATGAATGAATCAGTAGCAGGGGAGGGAGCATTAGAACTAATTGTGATGACGTATGTACAACTCTTTTTAAACGTGACTTAGCTGTGGAAGTGGATTGTATGTGAGTGTTACAGCAGGAAAACTACTAGAAAAAAGAGAGAGAAACCAAACTTGACCAATGGTGACCATGGGGTGAAGGAGACGGAGATGCTGCTTAGGGGCATTGAGTGTCTGTTAGTGGTGGTGGAATAATTCGGAAAAGGCTATCACTAACGGTTGTACAACCATCTAGAATCAATGGCACTGAATGATGCATATGGAAGTTGTTGAGAGAATGTTTTGAGAATGATGAGGGCAACGAATGTACAAATGTGCTTGACACAATTGATGGATGTATGGATTGTGACAAGAGTTGTATGAGCCCCCCATAAAACGATATAAAAAAAGGAAAAAAAGATGGAAATTTAGTGTAAGATATTTTTTAAAAAAGAACTTTCTGTTGTGTCTATTTTTGACACAGTTGAAAAAAGCCATTACAGTACATGAATTACAATGACTACAGGGAGGAAGAGAATGTTCTGAGATTGATCGTGGTGATGATTGTCCAACTCTTCTTGCTTTGATTGAACTGCTGAATTATATGACATGTAGGTGGGGTGCCAATCAAACCGCTAAAAAAATCGATAGCAGTCACCCAACTTACCTGCCCCCTTCAATGAACAAGTGCCAAAATAGTAGGAGTTCACTTAAACAACTGTCACTAGTGCCTCCCCACCCGGCCCAGATGCCACACCTATTCTTCATAGAGCCGTGCTGCCTGTTCCTGAACTTCCTTTGAAGGAATTGTGCCTTTTTGATGAGGTTGTTGGGTCCTCTCCTCTCTGGATGTACCATTCCCCTCTTGATGGAGATTTACCTTTTCAAACAACACCTGGTCGTCTCTCCCTGTGCTCTCTTAAAGCAATCGCCTGCCCCTCCAACTGACATCCATGCTATGGAGCCTTCTTCAACTGTTTTTTCCCCTCCTCTTCCACGGAAAGCTAGGTGTTGAGGCCCCTTGGAGGGTCTACAGGGACTGGGGAAGGATGGTCTTCTGGGGCAGCTAAGTCCTAGAGAAGGAAGCCAAGTCACTGTAGGTGAGGGGGCAAGGATGATGAGGGACTGTCCCCCCAAACTGGTGTTGGCCTTTTGCCCCACTTCTGTTTTATGGTTGGCCAACGTCCTCTTCCCCATTGTGCTCCTTCCCCCTCCACGTGGGGGGGCTCTGCGTCATTATATTAACACCCCCCCCCCCAGGACACACAGCACCATTCAACGCCCGTGGCCCAGCCCTGCACTTCCTCGATGTGCCACCCAGTGATGGCCTCTCCAGCTGTACTCCTTCTGGGAGGTGAGTACGGGCAGGGGAGAGGTTGGGAATGGGGTCCTCTGTCTGGTGGGAGGGACTGAGGGCCAGTGGGTCAACTCGTACGATCAAGCAATCAAGAGGGCCTGGAGGCAGAAGTGGACCTGCTGCCTAGCATCTGGCGTGGGAGGAGGAATGGCCAGGAATCTGGGAGCGGGTATAACCTGAAAACAGAGATGTGTAAAGACGGGCTCAGGTGGATGGTGAGCTCCCTTCTTCAAATGGCTACATTCACGGAGCCCTCCCATCCTCCAGCACATGGGGGGCGGGCCCCCTGTTGTGGGTGCTGTGCTGTGTGTGTGAGAGACGTCTGTCCCAGCATCCTGGAGAAAGATCAGGTCACAGAAGCTCCTAGATAAAGGATAAGATTGTATTCCATGTCCGTGGGGGCGCCTCATGATTTCAAGTCATATTCCTCCCAAAGGAACGGTGCAGATATGGAAAACTATTAGAACCACTTTCAAGCATCGCATGTCATGGAAAGATGCGATTTTGCATAAGCATTCCGATTTCTAACATCTCTTGAAAAATGGGCATTTCTGTCAGCTCTGGGTCCTGAAGCCCAGTAGAAGCTTCTTCCCTTAGAAAGGACACAAGCTCGACAGGTGCCACCCTTCTTTGGCACGGACACCCAACCCTTCAATCACTGATGTCACTTGTCTGGCCCCCGAGACCCTTTGTCTGGGACCCTGGGTGTCCATCAGAGCTGGTGTCAGGCTCAGAGACAGAGTCACTGAAGGCAGGACAGCACAGGATGGAAGGACCTCTTGCATGTGGCTGGAATAGGGTGCCAACGCCCTAAAGAGTCAACCCCTTCCTGTGTGGCTGGTCCCATCGAGTCAGTTCTTGACTTCTAGCCACCTGTGCACAGCAGAAGGGAACACCCCCCTCCTGGGACCTCTTCCCCGGACCCCAGAGTTCCTGCTCTATACCCTCTCTGCCATGCCTGGCTCGACACGTTCTCAACTCGAGCTGTCCTATTCTTGGAGTTGACTCCCGAATCACAACCTAGAGAGAGCTGGAAATTCTCCAACGAATGAAGAGGGGGGAAATGGCAATTTAGGAGCAGGTTAGTCAGGGAAAATCTTTGAAATATAGGAGTCTTTCCAAGCTTTTAAAACGGGACTATAGCTACAGGTCTAATGGTTAGGAGGTACAGCACATCTTTGAGGGGCACAAAATTTGATTCATAATAAGTACTTCCCGAATGAAAAGTCCTTGTGGCAGAGAGGTTACACCTGGGGCTGTGAAGGTAACATGAGCAGTTCAAAACCACCAGCTGCTCTGAGGGAGAAAGACGGGCTTGGGACTCCCATTTGGAAACTCACAGGGGCAGTTCTACCCTGCCCTCTCCGGTGGCTATGAGTTGGCATCAGCCGGATGCCGTTTCCGAGCTTCCCAGCTTCCCAGGCTCTCAGGGAGGAACCTGTCTTCCGTCAAGGATCAGGAGAGTGGGTTGGAATCCTGGTTGTCATCTGTTGGGGGACTCTGAGCCGGTTGACGGATGCCAGTCAGACACTTGCTGAGTGCCAGGTAGTTATTCGATGGCACCGGATGCGACCACAACAAGCGCCAGGAACCACGACACACATCAAAGGACAAGTTCACTTCCACCAAGATGATCCCAGCTGAGAGCAACACCCCAGCTGCTCCCCAGGGGGGCTCCAAGAGGGTGGCCTTTTGCCGGAGTAGAAAGTCTGGCAGTTCTCCCAGGGAGTGCCGGGGGTTTCATACGGTTGACCAACCCATAGCCAGTGCGCCACGAAGGCTCCTCGCCCAAGGACCATACAGGAGCCGCCTCTGTCCCCTGAGAGCCTGACCCTCATGGGGGCGGGCCGGAGAAACCAAGAATTACAAAGAATTCATCAAAGGAGTCTAACTCTGCTCCCCATTGCGGACTTTGGGGTCTCCGTCTGCAGAAGAAGGTGGAACGAGATCGTCTTTCCATCAGGTGACCTTCTATGCTCTCAGAAGGTCCCAGGTTAGAAGAGAAAGGTGTGCGGACATTCTTGGGTTCATCTACCTGGCTGGATTTCAGGTGGGGGGTGTCCTTTGTAGTGCACTGGAGTGGACTCTCCCCCCGATGGAGGCTTTTCTGCCTTGTGGTTTGATGATTTTTGAGGGAGGGAAGGTGGCTGGGAAGCCCGCCGGTGGCAAATCTGAAAACAAGTGGAAAAGAGATGCCTCTGATTGGGAGGGGGTTTCTCTGACTTCCATCCCGTACCCATGTCCCTCAGTCCTGGCTTCTTGTCACGGATTCAACCTGGATGTGGAAGAGCCCACGGTTTTCCATGAAGACGGAGCCGGCTTTGGGCACAGCATGGCCCAGTATGGCAGTTCTCGGTAAGAGCCGCACCCACCCACCCCCATTCTGCAGCTGACATGCGCTCCCAGGCAGCCCAGAAGCAGGGCAGGGTTCAGGGGAAACTTTTCCACCGCTCTTCCACGAATGATTCCCCTTCCTGGAAAGGGGAGGACCCCACAATTTGGGGCACGGAGGTTGCAATGTGCCCTGCAGGAAATGCCAACAAAAGCCTACTGCCATGGGAATCCAGGACAGATGATCCCCTCAAGACCAGTGGTGAGAGTGGCGATACCGGGAGGGTGGAAGGAA
>NW_022103901.1:14406779-14408348 GCF_000313985.2 Echinops telfairi | reverse complement strand
TCCCTCTCTTCACCCACTTGTCTGTTGTCCATCCCCCAAGGAAGGAAGTTTTCAATGCCCATTAACTCAGACTTGCTCGGCTTTGAACACATCAGGATTTGTCCGATCTTCTCATTCGAGTGGGGAGGTGATTGGTAGCAATAAAAAATTTTCCAAAACAAAAAAATCCCCCCCCTCCTCAGAGTTTTGTAAATAAACCACTGTGATGTGATTAGATACGGAGATGGCGTTCAATATAACTGCTTTGCATCGCCCGATTTACATTACTGCTATTCCGGCTCCAGCATCCACTCGATGGCAGAGCCAGTGTTTGGTGTGCGATGCTGGTGGCTTTAGGGAATGTCTCCATTTACCCTGAGGTGCTCAGAAGGAAGCCGGTCCCCCAAACAATGTGGACCCACCCATGTGGGGGGGAGGGGTTGGGTTGGATTGCTTTGCTTTACACAGATCTGGTTCTGATGACTATATAGTTTTCAATTTACTTATGTTAATGCTTACTCACACAAAACACCAACTCAAAAAACCCTCATTGCCACTGAGTGGAGGTCGACTCCTAGTGACCCGTTAGGAGGGAAGAAACTGCCCTTTTGACCATTCAAGACTATAACTCTTTACAGGAGTAGAAAACCCTGTGTTTTTCCCAAGGAGCTGGCTGGTGGTCTCGAACCGTGGACCTCGCAGCTAGCATCCCAGTTCATAACCACTACCCCACCATAGCTCCTCACACCAAAGCAAGTACGTGACGAGTACCCAGAGTGGTCTCCGGGTGTACAAAGTGAAAGCCAGGCCCCAAATTGTAATCGACCTGCAAACAGCAAATTCCAAGGACATTCCTCACGAGCCCTACATGCCCGTCTCGTGACCCTTCTTGCCACCCAAGTGTCGTGTCCCCAGCGCTCTGAGAGGGCACATGCTGCCTGTGCCCGCAGAGTCGTGGTGGGAGCCCCCCTGGAGGTGGTGGCCGCCAACCAGACAGGACGGCTATATGAATGCTTGTACCACACCAACACGTGCCAGCCCATCTCCTTGTTCAGTGAGTGACTTGTGCCCGGACCCAAATGCCTGCCCCTCACCTGGCAACCCAGCTCTCCCCCCAGGGGCGGGTGTGCCATGGGTGTGAACGTGAGTCTGTCCTCTCAGTATCCTCAGAGGCTGTGAACATGTCCCTGGGCCTGTCCCTGGCCGCCGCCTCCCACCCCTCCAGGCTGCTGGTGAGCTCTCTTAGGATACAGAGGGTGGTGCTGGGAGGGATGGGGGTGTCTAGAGAAGGTTGGGGCTGGGCTGGGAGTGGGAGAGGAGAGGGGCAGGACCCTGTTGGGGAGTGGGGGAACATTGCCCACCCAGTGCTCTCCCCGCAGGCCTGTGGTCCGACACTGCACAGAGCCTGTGGGGAGAATTTGTACGTCAAAGGTTCCTGCCTCGTGTTGGATTCCCACCTGAAGATCATCCAGACAGTCCCGGCTGCCCTGCCAGGTAGGCCATCCAATCCAAAAGGAAAGAAAGTCATGGCCATCAGGTTGGTTCCGACGCATCGCGACCCCGTGGGCCCCTGAAACGGTCCATCTTCGC
>NW_022103901.1:14404079-14405684 GCF_000313985.2 Echinops telfairi | reverse complement strand
TCTTTCCCGCTCCTCTCCTCCTTTACCAAGCAGGACGCCCTTCCCCAGGGACTGCTCTCTGCTGACCACACGTCCAAAGGACGTGAGATGAGATCTCCCCACCCTTGCCTCTAAGGAGCACTCTGGCCTTACTCCTTCCAAGAAGTAGGACCGTGTCCTCCGGGGTCTCTATGAGCGGCATTGACTGTGCTTGACTTTGGGGTCTTCTTGCGCCCTGGCAGAGGCTGCATGCCGAGAAGTTGACTCTGTTGACCTAGAAGTGTCGCAGGGACCCCAGGAGACGACAGGACCCCCGTGTGTCCCTCTGATTGCCCCTTCCCTTCCTGCAGAGTGTCCGAATCAAGTTATGGATATCGTCTTCCTGATTGACGGCTCTACCAGCATCGGTGGAAATGACTTTGACCGGATGAAGGACTTTGTCAAAGCCGTGATGGGCCAGTTTGAGGGCACCAACGTCTTGGTGAACACTGGGCACCTGAGGCCTAGGGGGTGGGGTGGGGGAGGCCGCGCTGGGAGGGAAGCCTGGTGTAGGGGGGCTTGTGGGCGGGGAGTGGAGAGGGGTTGGGGTGGAGACAAGTATGGGAACAGCTCGGTGGTGTTGCAGCTTCCTGAGAGGATGGCCTGGGTCTCAAGGAAGCCTGTGCGTTCTGGCCCAGGCCCAGCGGGAGACCTTCATAAGCCGTGGTGACGGGTCATATTTACCTACATCATGAAGAATATGACGATGGTTTCAAAATAATTTTGTTGAAGAAATTGGGCTAAGGGTCACTCAGTCAAAAGACAGATGATTCCTTAAGTTGGGGGGTTTTTTTCTTCCCCTATGAAACTCCTGATTTCTTTACCTGATTCAGCGTGTTTCCTTTCCCAAGCATGCTTGAGACGTGAGGAACTGTAATCGACACATGAATATTAGGTCATAAAAATGCTCCCTCCTTCACTATCTTTGGGGTGAACAACATGAGGTCTTTCAGCTCGTGTGAGAAGCATCCTTTGCATTGAGTGTCTAGCTTTCCTTCTGTGTCTCTGGGCCAATTCGTTTTTTATTTGCTTCATTTCCATCTGGTCTTTTAGAAGGGCTCAAAACCACACAGGAAAGAGTTGCATATCCAAAACAATTCCCAACGTGGACCTCTATTTGAAACATCAACAGCCACGCATCCTCTGAGCCCCATGGCCCCTCCTCTTGGCCTTGCAGTTCTCGCTGATGCAGTACTCCAACCTCCTCGAGACCCACTTTACCTTCACGGAATTCCAGACCAGCCGGAATCCTCGGCACCTGGTGGACCCCATAGTCCAACTGAAAGGCCTGACGTTCACTGCCACGGGCATTCAGAAAGTCGTGTAAGTGCTTCCGTCTCCGGCTGGAGGGTTCCACAGTCACACTTCCTTCCTAGCCCTTCCACCAACACAGCCCTTCTCCAAGCTCCGGGAGGTTCTCAGGCAGAGGCTTGGTCCCTGGCCCCCTCCCTCTCCGCCACTTCTCCCTGAGATGGAACTGGGGATACCTGCTCCCGTCTCCCCTGGAGAGGCTGGGTCCTGGGAGCCCACCTGGGGCAGCCACAGACCTGGGCTTTGGTTCCAACACACCTGGGTTCACCTTCTGGC
>NW_022103901.1:14400268-14402304 GCF_000313985.2 Echinops telfairi | reverse complement strand
GGGGTCTTCACCGTCAGACTCCTTTCACTGCGGGGGCTCAGAACCCCCCGAGAGTGCAGACACAGAAGAGGCCAGAGCTTCAAAGGCCTGGCACCGTGTCTCCATCACTGTGCGCGCGCTGTTGGCCGAAGGGCTCACAGGTCACCGTGGAGGGGAACTAGGTGTGATGCATCGAGGGCAGTCTTTGGAGACTCCGTGCTGTGAAAGCCTTGGCCTCATCTGGCCTGGTGAGAAGCAGAGCCCGGGAGAAGTTCAATCACAAGAGCGTCTGACTCCAAAGCGCCCATCGGGAACCAAGCCGTTCAATCCCGCGGCTTTCCTTTAGGAACAAAGACTATAAACCACTTGCTCACCGGTCTTTCCGATGACCATCAATGTTTTCCCAGGTCTGAGTGGAATCTTGCCCTTGCTGACAGGATCCGAGAGCACCCAGCCCTGCTCCCGATGGGCGTCGAGGGCCACGCAGGGACGTCATGCCTCCCAAACACCTCCCACCTCAGTAGACGCATCTCTCTTGCTTGCCCAACAGGACGGACCTATTTCATAGGAAGAACGGGGCCCGCCAAGGTGCCAAGAAAATCCTCATCGTCATCACCGACGGGCAGAAATACAGAGACCCCCTGGAATACAGCGATGTGGTCCCCCAGGTGGAGAGAGCGGGCATCACCTGCTACGCCATCGGGGTACGCGTCCTCTTCCCGGCTCCCTTAGTCTCAGCCTGCCCGGTCTCCGGGCAGAAAGGCTGCAGGGCTGTGGGACCGCTCCCTCAGCTGTCTCTCCCCCCAGGTGGGAGATGCCTTCCAGGAGCCCACGGCCAGGCACGAGCTGGACACCATTGGCTCTGCCCCTCCTCAGGAGCATGTGTTCAGAGTGGACAACTTTAGAGCCCTGGGCAGCATCCAGAATGAGCTGCATGAGAAGATCTTTGCAGTTGAGGGTGAGTGAGGAACTGGGCTTGGGTCTCGGAAGTGGGTCGGGCTCTACACCTGCGTCTCCAGGGACAGTTCATCCCTGTTCACCCCAAACTGCACCCAGACGCCAAACCCGAGACCACGGCTCTTCCCTGAGCTCCGAGGCCTCCGGGAGCCTAAGCGATGGATTTCCCCGCAGGAACCCAGCTGAGGACCAGTAGTTCCTTCCAGCAGGAGCTGTCTCAGGAAGGTTTCAGTTCTGTGCTCACACGGGTGAGTGGACCGGCTGCTGGAGAAAGAGGGCCCAGGCACTGACTCTGGGCCACACCTCGAACCGGTGCTAGATGCAAAAGCAAACAAGGAAGCCATCCCTGCCCTCCGGGGCCGCACTGTCTGCTGAGGGAAGAGACAACCGTGTTAGGCTCTGGGGGACGCAGGAAAGGGCAGGACAGACAAGGTTCTAGCTCCTGTGGGGTTTGACCTCCGGTGAGAGGGGACCCTAAACAAGTACTAAGTAGGTCAAAAGATGTTTTGATTGTGCTACGTGTCCTAAAGACAGTCGGATTGGAGTGTAAGGATAGAGAATGTGAGGGGAGCTGAGGAGGCCAGAGGTGTAATCCCTGCAGCTAAACGATGAGACCCCCGTACACGAGGAGATGGCGCCAGCCCTAGAAAGCCCCGGGACAAGAGGGTTCCAGCAAAGGAAAAGGCAAGTGCAAAGGCCCTGAGGCAGGAACAGGGCTGCTAAGTTTGTGTGGCCGGAGCCCCAGTGAAGGAGGTTGGATTGCAGGGAAGGGTCTTGCAGGACAAGTTCAGTGACAGGGCGGGGCATGACTTATCCGGAAGTAGATGCATGTTCAAATGGCCCAGGTGGATTTGCTTTTCTCCGATCTGTGTGGACACTGAGGGGTCACATCAAACAGAGGTGGTCATGAGTGGATTCCTGAGGCCTGGTTGCTGGGTCATCACAGATTCATGACAATCAAGTAGGCGGAGCGGTGAGCACCGACCACTCCCTGGGGTGGGGCAGCGGGGAGGGAGGGTGTCACAGGCGAGAGATGACCACCAAGTTGACGCTTCCAGAGAGAAGAGCCGAGTTCCGCCGGGAAGAGAGGCGGTAAGGAG
>NW_022103901.1:14397854-14398998 GCF_000313985.2 Echinops telfairi | reverse complement strand
TGGGGAGGAAGGACATCCTTGGAGCCGCTTTGGGGCAGCCCTGACCGTCCTGGGGGACATGAATGGGGACCAGATGACAGACGTGGCCATCGGGGCACCCGGGGAGCAGGAGAACTGGGGCGCAGTCTACCTGTTTCATGGAGTGTCAGGACAGGGCATCAGCTCCTCCTACAGCCAGGTGAGGCTCCCTGTCCTCAACCATTGCTACCCGCCCACCCACTTCCTCTGATTGGGTGTCACCCACCTAGCCTTCAGACACTGGCCTGGCAGCCGAATCCAAGGCCGACGGAGAACAAATCCAATCGCGTATCTCCATGGGTTCTATACGGATTTGAGTCTGGACGTCTTTTCATGGTGAAGAGCGTGGACCCAGGTCAACTACCTTGACTGGCCACCACTAAGCTGGGTGGCCTTAAGCCAGTAATGGACTTAGCCTTTGTGGGCCTTAGTCTTCTCCTAGGAGGCGTGGCAATGAAAATCTCACCTGGATAGCTAGCACAAGGAAGCAGTCAGCTCGCTAGTCATCCACGACTTGTCCGTGAGCATGAGGACGTGTGGATAAATGAATCGGTTTGAGTCCTATCGTTGTGCTTTTAGTTCCTGGTTAGCCTGCACCCTCCAGGATGGATTGGTCCAAAACCAGTCCACCTCCTCCCTCTGACCCTTGCAGGGAGAGCTCCTTCCTAGTCTCTCCATTCCAAGCCCTTTCCCTGCGATCTTCTTTCTAAAGCTCCCTCCTCCAGTTTTGCCGCGCACTCCCTTGAGTTCCGCATCTCCTCTCCCTCTATGACCAGCGCATCACAGGCACCCAGTTCTCTCTCAAGCTCCACTATTTTGGGCAGTCGCTGAGTGGGGGTCAGGATCTCACCCAGGATGGACTGGTAGACTTGGCCGTGGGGGCCCAGGGACACATGCTACTGCTCAGGTAAGTACTGCCCCCACCTCTTCCCCCTCGGCCCCTGTCTGATGTTGCCCATGCCAATCCCTCCCCTCTCAACCCCTTTCCTCCCAGAGGCCAGAGCCCTGTCCTCGGCCCTTTCTTACACCCCTCAGGAGCCGGCCTGTGCTGAAAATTGGGGTCACTATCAGATTCACCCCCGTGGAGGTGGCTAAGGTTGTGTACCAGTGCCGGGACAAAGGGCGC
>NW_022103901.1:14393906-14396287 GCF_000313985.2 Echinops telfairi | reverse complement strand
ACGAGCTAGGCCCAACTGCCCAGGGACCACATCAGGTCCAACACACTTCCATCCGGGTTCCAGAGTCCCGCTAGCCTGGACCTGATGCCTCGCCCTTACAAACCCACTGGTTCGCATTCTGCAGAACCTTCTCAACTTTCCTTGCGGACCTTGGTGTCTGGGGAAGCTCCTGGGGAAGCTGGGGGAAGCTCTTCCTTCTTCTCCGCACCCGAAGATCTTCCCTCTTCCCCGAGTCTGCAATCTTAACTCCCCCTCTTTTCACAACGGCACTCAATCCCTGACACATCTTTTCGGGCTCCCCCTTCAGCCGTGGTGGGCACACTTGATGCCAGCGATCAAAGGCCTGGAACCAGAGCCGTCTGACATCTGCATCTGTGACTCTTTGGGGACTGCAGCTTTCTAGAGAGCAAGAGGCATGTCGCCTCATTCATTTGTCATCACCACTTCCCCCAGCCTGCCCACACTTGGTACTTAACAGTGTTCCTTGAATCACTGAATGGCACTTGGCTTCATTGCTTGACTAGACGTTATCCACTTTGAAGCCAAGAAAGTGGTCCAGCCTTCCTGTTATCTCCCACACCCCCTCACTCCGGGCCAGAATTTAATATTGACTGCCCAGTGCTCAGTGATAGCCAATGTTGTCATCCTCTTCCATAAATGATATCCCATGCGGACGGGTGCTCCTGACGAGAGAATGGGAGAAAGATTAAGCGGCGGGATGGGAAGGAAACAGACTGTTTTGCTGCAGTTCCCCTTTGAGAAGAACTGTGGACCAGATCGCCTGTGTGAAGGAGACCTGCGTGTGGATCTCCGCTTCGCAGGGTAGGCGGGACCGCCTCTCCTAGCCCCAACCTCCCGCGCCTGCTCCCGTTCAGCTGCCCTGACAAAGAAAGGGCTCCGATGGAAATGCTTTCTGCCCGTGGCTCCCAAGTCCCGCACAGACCCCTGATCAGTTCCACCCTGTTTGCAGCCCTGCAGCCCTGTTGCTTCCTTCCAGCCTGCAGACGCTGGTGGTGGGGAGCTCCCTGGAGCTCAACGTGACTGTGAGGGTGCGGAATGAGGGTGAGGATTCCTATGGGACCAGAATCAACTTCTACTACCCTCCCGGGCTGTTCTATCGGCGGGTGTTAGGGATTCAGGTAAACCTTTCCCCGAGCTGGCGGAGACCTCTCCCCTAGCCTAGGTTAGAGGGCGGCCATCTTAATGCTTCTGTGATGAGTTATGGACATGCCTGGGCAGAAACATGAGGCTAATTTCGTGAAGACTGCAGTTCGCATCTGATTTAAATTGGATGCTATTGGCTATTTGTCCATCCCGGCAGCTCTCTCCCTAGGTGCCCTTCCTCGTCATAGCCTCCCTTGTCCCAAAGACCAATCCCATGTGGACTCCGGGATCATGGCTTCCCGATGCCCCCTGATAGCTTTCCCAGCCGTGACTGCGTCACTGTCACACCGTTGAGTTTGGCCGAGAACTTTACCTGGATGAAGATGCGCTGCACGTGCCCTGCCGTGTTTTGCTTCTTCCCTTCAAGACCATGTGCGGTACATGTTGTTGCAGGGTTCCCAAACCCCTCTAGAGCATGTTCCGTGTGGCCGAGCATGCCAGGGCGCGTCACCCGTTAGTCAAGCATCGTTCCATGGGAGGCCATCTGCGTTGTCCTTGTCATTCCTCATTTGTTTTCTTGTCGACGATGAGAATACACACGGCTCCTGGATTTGACAAGGACAATCCAGGGGCCTGGGTAGCGTTTTCCAATGGCGCTGGCACGGCCACGTAGATAGATCTTAACGGAGGACCGTGCCCAAGCACGGGCCACGTTGGGTGGCGTTGGTGACATGTTTCGCAATGAACATTCTCGGTGTCTCTCCTCTCGTGGCCCCGTTTCTGTCTACTTTCCTGCCTTCCCATCTTTCCCATCTTTCTTTGGGCGTCATTCTGGACACGCTGGTCTCATGGACGAGCGTGCTCAAAGGAGCACAACACGTAGAGGGAGTGTTCTTTCCTTTTTTTAATCATTTTTATAGGGGGCTGTTATCACAATCCATCCACCCATCCGCCATGTCAAGCACATTTGTACCTAGTTGGCCATCATCCTTTTCAAACATTTTCTTTCTACTTGAGCCCGTGGCATCAGCTCGGTTCCCCCCCACCCTCCCCGGCCTCCGGGAGGGGGAATGTTGACTACGTTGTGAACCAATGCAGTGTTTAGCGCCAAGGTGATCTTGGGAGCAAGGGATCCCTTTGGTTTTGTTTGTTTGTTTTGCGGGGGGAGGGGGTGTTGCTGATTTTGTTTTGCTTTTTAGAAAACTTTTTTTTTTTAAACATTTTATTAGGGGCTCATACAACTGTTATCCCAATCCATACACACATCAATTGTGTAA
>NW_022103901.1:14391940-14393137 GCF_000313985.2 Echinops telfairi | reverse complement strand
GAAGGGTCTGGAAGGGCCGTGGTCAAGGGGTTCCGTGAGTTGCCATCAGACCAGTATGTCTGGTCTTTTGTATGATTCTGAACTTTGCTTGACATTTTTTATCTCCCTCTCTGTCTGGTGCCTTCTATTGTCTGCTCCCAAGCAGAGCAGTCAGTAATGGTAGCTGGGCACCATCTAATTCCTTTTGGCCTCAAGTTGTAGCTCCTGTGGGTCATTGGTCCTTTGGACTAATTGCTTCCTGCACCTTTGGTTTTCTGTACTCTTCTTTGCAGCACATGAGGAGAGACCAGGAGTTGCAATAAAACTCTAAACCCAGACTCACTGTTACTCAGTCCGTGATGACTCATAGCGACCCCCTGTGGGTTTCTGAGACCGCCACTGTTTATGGCAGTAGAAAGCCCATCCTTTCTCCCAAGGAGCTGCTGGTGGTTTTGAACTGCAGACTGTGTGGATCGCAGCCCGATGGGTAACCACTCCACCATCAGGGCTCCTATTGTTGCAATAGGTGGCAGCTTATAAGTAATCACTACGTATAAGTAGGCCCTAGAACAGTGTCCTTGTGAACCTCATTATACCAGTCCCTGGCATGACCATGGCCCAAGGTCTCCTGGCTGAGCGGTTCAATCTGCTATATGTTTGGTTCTGGCTAAAAAAGTTTCAAACCTTCAAACCTTTGCCCCTGTATGAGCTTCTATATACATGAATCTATATTTGAAAGGTGTAGAAATACATGTGTAAAGAAACATCGCCTGACAAACCTATGTGTTTATGCATGGGTGTACTCCCACAGGCCATCCAACGCCCATTCATCGTGTGTCTTTACCAGGTATCCACTCGTCAATTATTTTTTGTTGCTGTTACTGCCTTTTACCCTCGTGTGCCTCCCAGTGTCTTTCTAGGCCTTAGTCATGCTGCGGTGACCTCCTCCCTGTGATATGCCACCTCCCTGTCACCTAAGTTAATAACTCTCTACTCTCTGGTTTTTTCTTCCCTCCACTTCTCATTCCTTACTAAAAAACTCACTGCAAGCAAGTCAATTCCAGCACACCGCGACCCTCTAGGGCCAAGTGGGAGTGCTCCAGTGGGACTGTTTATCTCGATGGGAGTAGAAAGCCTCATCTTTTTCCCTTGGAGCTGTTGGAGGTTTCGAACTGCTGACCTTGCAGTGAGTGGCCCAACCCGTAACCCGCAAAGCCA
>NW_022103901.1:14388912-14391188 GCF_000313985.2 Echinops telfairi | reverse complement strand
TGTCCTGAAGATGTTATCCGGAGAGACAGTCCCGGAAAAGATGGCCATGCTTGGGAACACAGAGGGACGGCAACAAAGCGGAGGCCCTCGGGGAAATGGAGTGACCCAGGGGCTGAGACCAGGGACTCAGCCATGACATCTGTGCGGCTGGTGCAGGATCAGGCGGTGTGCACAGAGTCCACGAGAGTCGGAACAGCTCAGTGGCCCCTAACCACCACGAGATTCCACATTGTGTCTGTGCTCTAGGTTGTTGACCGTCACTGGGCACTCGGGTTGTGTCCATCTCTTTGCTCTTGTGAACGGTGCTACTGTCCGTGGTTTGCAGTGAGCTCATCTCCAGACCTGAGGAGGGACTAAGGGCCATCATTGTCATCTCCAGGGTTAAGCCAGTCTCTATGTGATCAGTAAGCCTGGTCTTTTGAGGATTTCGAATCTCCTTCCACCTTTTCCTCCCACTCGCTCCAGAATCTGCTAAGGTGGCCCCTTTCAGAGCAGTGGAGGGTGGAGCCGAGCACCACCTAGTCTCTGGGTTACGGAGACTGGTGTTTGAAGCTAACCCATTGGACTAGTGGTTTTCACGCGTCTTGGACTTTTATCACTCTTCTAGCGCCCGGATTAGGAGGGACTCCTAGGTGCAACTTTGAAGGCTGCTCACGAGCTTTTAAGACCCCGGTCACTACCCACTCAAGTAGGACGGAGGACATGGTCTTGGTGGACTCTGCTGGATTCTTTATCTTTTTTTTAATTTTTAATGAAAAGGTCCATTTTTCCATTCATGCTTTGCAGTGCCACCAAGGTTCTAGATAAAGGCTAGCAGTCCACAGATACTCATAATTTTTAAAAAAATCAATGCTCCTTCCCCAGAACCAACCTCATCAGCACCCACTTGATCTGGCGTGCGAGACTGTGCACCCTGGGAGTGAGGGCTTCAGAAGCAGTAGCTGTAGCGTCAATCACCCCATCTTCCATGAGGGCAGTAAGGTCAGTGCTTCCCTCCCAATCCTCATCTCTGTTCTCCTCTGGCCCTTCCTTCACGCCCCCACGGCCAGCCCTAGCCTCACTCCGTCATCCTTGCTTCCTCAGGGTGTTTTCATAGTCACATTCCATGTCTCTCCCAAGGCCACGCTGGGAGACAAGCTGCTTCTGAGAGCCCACGCTAGCAGGTGAGCCCCGGTCAACCTAAGAGATCGTAACATCCCTCAGAGGCCTCCCGCTACCCCCACTCTCACACCCAATTGTAGAAGCTTCTCCTGGATTCCTTCCCAGCCAGCATCCCCTCTGTTTCTCCAGTGAGAATAATAAGCCAGCGACCAACCAGACTAGTGCCCAGCTGGAGCTCCCTGTGAAATACATGGTCTACACAGTGATTAGCAGGTACTTGGTCCCTGACACTCCCCCTTGGGCCTCTGGCCTTCCCATAAGACTGGTACTTCCCTCTGCAGCCCAGCCTGCTTTGACAAGAGTGGGCACCCCCAAGTGGACACCTCTGATTCCTCAAATGCTTCTGTGCGTGACCAGCCACATGTCGATGATCCCAGTTCTTGCTTCTTCTCTCATGTGTCCCTCACCACGGTGAAGGAAGTCTGGTGCTAAGGCCCGCACACCTCAACACCACCGTGGGCTTCCCCCCACCCCCCACCCAGAACGCAAAGTTTCTCCTCTGGGCCTCGCGTGAGCGTACCGTGACGCAAAGCCGCTAGATCGAGACAGTCGCTCTCAAGTGGGGAGATTGCATCTGAGCAGGCTGTGTTCCATGACCACATGGAAGGAAGAGAACGGCCGGCTTCCGTAGAACTCAGAGGGAGCAGAGGCGTGAGAGAGAGGCTGCTGGGAAAGAGCCCAAGACCTGGGAGGGCCACCCGAGAGGCAAGTGTGGGGCTGCTGCTCCGCATTCAAAAAGTGAGCTGAGGATACCACCACCACACACACACACACACACACACACACACACACATGGCTGAGTGAACAAAACGCCAGATATTTCGAAAGTGGCATGGAAGCTTAAGTGTTTACCATGGGACAGAGGCTGCTCTTGCTGCTGCTTTATGAACTAGAGGGGAAAGCTCAATGAACTAGAGGGAAACTCAATGAACTAGAGGAAAACTCAATGAACTAGAGGGAAACGCAATGAACTAGAGAGAAACTCAATGAACTAGAGAGAAAACTCAATGAACTAGAGGGAAACTCAATGAACTAGAGGGAAACTCAATGAACTAGAGGGAGAAACTCAATGAACTAGAGGAAAACTCAATGAACTAGAGGGAAACTCAATGAAC
>NW_022103901.1:14379251-14388118 GCF_000313985.2 Echinops telfairi | reverse complement strand
GAAACTCAATGAACTAGAGAGAAAACTCAATGAACTAGAGGGAAAACTCAATGAACTAGAGGGAAACTCAATGAACTAGAGGGAAACTCAATGAACTAGAGGGAAATTCAATGAACTAGAGGGAAACTCAATGAACTAGAGGGAAACTCAATGAACTAGAGGGAAACTCAATGAACTAGAGGGAAACTCAATGAACTAGAGGGAGACTCAATGAACTAGAGAGAAAACTCAATGAACTAGAGGGAGACTCAATGAACTAGAGAGAAAACTCAATGAACTAGAGGGAGACTCAATGAACCAGAGGGAGACTCAAGCAGCGTCCTCTTTCCCATGCAGGGGATCCCTCCTTGACACAGGTACAACACTAAAACTTATCATCAGTGAACACATGTCAGTTACTTAACACAAGGCCTGGCCCCACCTAGGTGCATTCATAAGTTCCTATTCATTTTGCAGAATCAGAGGTGTTTACAAACACGCTGCGTGTGGTGGGTCAGGTAGTGCTTGGAGCCATTTACTCATCTCTTTACTGGTCCCACCTATGACATAGTTACTTTTAGTCCGCATGAAGAAACCGAGAGGTTTCCTAACTGTCTCTGTAATCCAACTGCACGTGGTAGAACCAGGAACCAAACCCAGGCAGCTGACCATGGAGAGCCCTTGCTCTTCCTGCCTCCGGGCACCAGGGAGAGCCGGGTGAAAAGAGGGTTAGAACAACATGATGTTCAGGTGAGAATACGGAAACACAGAGGAAAGGGCTAGCAATGTCCAGGGGCGGGCTGGGGTGGGCTGAGAGATAAACCAGTATTTTCTGTGTGTTCAGTACTTATGTAGCCTCATCACAACTATTAAAGGTAGGGTCTACTAATAGCCCTGTCCTTCTACCGAGCAAGCTTACCTCGAGTTACTCAGATAGGAAGTGGTGGGCGTGAGGTCTGGGCCCTAGTGGTCTGGCTTCAGAGCCTATGTCACCAGGATGACAGCCACACGGGTGTGGAAATTGTTGGGGCCTTAGAATTTCTGTGCCACCCTCATCATTGTTACCTTTGAGCCCTGGATGCAGCCACGATGTCTACCCATCTCGTGAGGCCTTCCTCTTTTTCCGCTGCCCCGCGACGTTACTGAGTTTGATGTCCTTCTCCGGGGACTGGTCTCTCTTGACAACATGTCCAAAGCATGTGAGACAAAATCTCGCCGTCCTAGAAGGTCACTGAGTTGGACACGACTTGATGGTAGTGAGTCGCTCTGTGTTAAGTGCTGGCAAAACACGCAACTCCCACTGCTTGTCTGCTTGATTCCACTGGGAGGGCAAGAAAAGTGGGCCAACCACAGGACCATGTGGCAAATTTTTCTTGAATGGATGGAGGGGATGAAGGCATAGATGGATGATTGGATGGATGGATGGAGGGAGGGAGGGAGGAAGGGAGGGATGGACAGACAGATGGATGGATGATGGACCCATCTGAAGCCTGGAACATTTTTTATGCCCATGTCATGGACTTTTGTTCATGCACCATATTCCTTCAGATGAACTCACTTACCTGCCCCAGGATGGTCATGTCAGAGAGACAGTATTGTCATTCCCACACTGGAGGGGCTCTCACTGCATTTTTTGCCCTGGCCATCAACCTCTGGGGTTCCCTCACCCCTATTGGTTCTGGCAGCAGCCTCAGTAAGCAGGGCCTGAGGCCAACCCTGGGCCTGCTAGAAAAACAACGTCAGAGCCCTTGCCATAAACGTTTCACCATGATGGGAGATAGTGTGTGGGGCAGACCTGGAAGTGAAAAGGTGTAGAGGGGTGCTGGGTAAGCACATTCCAAGCAGAAGAAAGAGCAAATTCATGAAAGATCCCCGGGCCACCCAAGAAGAGCTCCAGGGTCCCAGTGGCACCAGGTCACATGACACCAGGTGGCGAGCTGAGGCTGGAGAGGCATGTGTGAGCTGTCAGCATTTCCCTGGATTGTCGGCTGGGACTAACCACGCTCACAGCAGGAGGGGGCAGACCCGGAGGGCGGTCCCAGGACTGGTTTTCCCCTTGGGCCCTCTCTCTCCAGGCTTGAAGAATCCACCAAGTACTTGAACTTTTCCACATCAGATGGGAAGGTCAAGAAAGAAGCCAAGCACGGATATCACGTGAGCGCCTGGGAGACCATCCCCTGTCTTCCCGTGGTGCTGATCGGTTTGGAAGTTGGTAGTGGAAGACTACAGATGAGCCAGGAGGCGGGGTCAAGAAAAACACGGGCTATGGGTTGCTCCAGGGACCGTGGTGATGTTCGGTCTCAATTTTCCACAGGTGAATAACCTGAGCCAGCGCAAGGTGGCTGTCAGCATTCGTTTCTGGGTGCCCATCCTGCTGAATGGCGTGGCTGTCTGGGATGTGGTCATGACGGCCCCTTCGCAGGTGTCTGTCTTCCCTCCCTCCCTCCCTGCCCTCCTCCCTCCCTCCCTCTTAGGGTCTGAGCTCACAATGCTTCACACCCTCTTGCCATGGAAATGTGTTTGTTTGTTTGTTTGTTTGTTTGATTCCGTGGCTTCAAATGTTTCTCTCTTTAGAGTCTCCCCTGTGTGTCAGAGAGAGAACCTCCGCAGCATTCTGACTTCCTGGTCAAGATTCCAAAGAGCTCCACGCTGGTGAGGATGGTCTTAAACCCTCACAGAAGGGTCAGTTGTACATCTCGGGGGTATAGGGAGATGTCCCCTAGACTCCAGAGAATATATATATATACACACACACACACACATATATAGCTAATATAAATATATATATATATATAAAATCTCCTGCCATTGTTCATCTGTTCCCACTCCCCCAAATCTGACAAACCCCATTTTCTCTTGAGGTTCCTTACCTCCTCAACGTCATTCCTGTTTTGTCCCTAGGACTGCTCCATTGCTGTCTGCCTGAGGTTCCAATGTGACGTCCCCTCCTTTGACATCCAGCATGAGTTTGACTTCGTCCTCAAAGGCAACCTCAGCTTCGGCTGGGTCCGTCAGGTGTGTAGGGTCCGACAGCAGAAGCCCCTCCCCCGGACTCAGGTGAAAGCTAAGGCATCCGTACCCAAACCCTGGAGCCTAGCACGTTTCTTGAACGCTGGGCCCTCCCCCAGAGCGCATTCGCCAGCTTCTCCCCCTCCTTCGCAGATGCTGCAGAAGAAGAAGGTGTCCGTCGTGAGTGTGGCTGAAATTACCTTCAACAGATCGATATATTCCCAGCTACCTAGACAGGAGGCATTTCTCAGAGCCCAGGTAGTGATGATGTGGTATGCAGTGGCCAGGCTGGTGGAAAGACTCTTGATGCTAAATCTATGACATTAGATGGGAGGACTGCAGACCTGGAGGGAAGAGAGGTGAAGGTCCCTGAGTGGGAGAGTTGTCCCTAAGCCCTAAGGTGCTTCTGCATCGGGAGCAGGGAAGGAAGGGGCAGGGAACGATGAGTGGGCAACCTGGAGCGAGTGTGGGGCAGCGAGCAGCCTGATGCTCTCTGATGAAGCCACTCCCACATCAGATGGAGACTACGCTGGAAGAGAACAAAGACTACAACCCGATCCCCCTCCTCATGGGCAGCTCCGTGGGAGGAATTCTGCTGCTGGCTCTCATCATAGCTACACTGTACAAGGTATTCTCATCCCGCTAGGACCCCTGGTGGCGTAGTGATGCACTGGGCTGCTAACCACAAAGTCAGCCGTTCAAAACCACCAGTTGCTGCGAGGGACAAAAGTGAGGCTTTCTACTCCTGTGAAGAATTACAGTCTCAGAAACCCACAGGGGCAGTCCTGCCCTGCCCTGTGGGTCACCATGAGTCTGAATCGATTCAACAGCAGTGAGATCGTCTGTTTTATTTTGTTTTGTTTCTTGATACCTCTGGCATCCAACCTCAGTCCTCCCGCAGCGAGGACAGTAGAGTGGGAAGACCCCAGACTCTGGAGTCAAGGAGGCCAGGACACGTGTGTGTTTTAGCGCTATCTACCAGTGAACTCACTGTGTAATGTTAGGCAGTTGGCTCCGCCTTTCTGAGCCTCTTCCCTTACTGTTGAAATTACAAGAATGCCTAGATCACAGAGTGGACAAAGCGAGTGAGAAATGAGGCCAGAGCATGTGGACACACCTGCCTGACCCCCGGAGTCTCCTCTTTTCTGCTGCAGACTCTAGTTACAACCTATCTAGTACTGTGCTTGGCCCTCAAAAAACCAAAACCAAACAAAAAATAAGCTCACTGCCATCGAGTCGATGCCAGCTCATAGAGACCCTAGAGGGAAGAGTAGAATTGCCCCGTGTGGGTTTCTGAGATGGTACTCCTTTATGGGAGTAGAAAGCCTTATCTTTCTCCCGAGGAGCGGAGCGGCTGGTGGTTTCAAACCACTTACCTTGAGGTTAGCAGCCCAACAGGGAACCACCATGTCACCAGGGCTCCTTACTGGGTGATGTGAACGAGCTGTTGTTCACAGAAACCAATGTCCAGCACACAAATGCGTGGTTAGCTGAGCTCGCTTCTCTTCCCAATCCCCCGACCCCCCTCACTTAGCTTCTTCCCATTTCCAACTTTCTCCCCTTGCCCTCACCTGGTTTTCTGATTTGCTTCCCCTGTAGCTCGGCTTCTTCAGACGTCAGTACAAAGAGATGCTGAATGACAAAGCTGAAGGCACCACGGCAGTTAGAGGGCAGCATCTCAGCCGGGAGGTCCCGCATCCGTCTCTGTCTTAAGGACCCACTTTCCTCTTTATCTCTACCCCAAGTGGCTGGTCTTGCCTCACCGACAAGTCTACTTTCCCAGGGAAAACTTTCTTCTTTTTTTAAAAAAAAAATCATTTTATTGGGGGATCATATAGCTCTTATCTTATCACAATCCATCCACCCATTGAATCAAGCACATTTGTACATTTGTTGCCCTCATCATTCTCAAAACATTTTCTTTCTACTTGAGCCCTTGGGATCAGCTCCTCATTTTCCCCCTCCCTCCCCAACCTTCCTTCCCTTACGAACCTTTGATAATTAAAAAAAATTTTTTTTCATGTCTTACACTGAACCATGTCTCCCTTCACCCACTTTCCTGTTGTCCGTCCCCCAGGGAGGGGGTTACAGGTAGATCGTTGTGATCGGCTCCCCCTTTCTCCCCCACCTTCCTCTTACCCTTCAGGGACAATTTTTGCAGTGTTATGGGCAGGCCTCATTAACCTATCAGGTGCCAGGTCACCTTCCCAACGAATTGAAAGATCTTGGTATTTTCACGCATCTCTCCAACTTCCTCAGGAACGACTCTCTTAGATTCCGCATGTAGAGAATGGTTGCATTGAAAGAGAACACGGTAGCGCTTGTCCTTGTACAGAGGAGCTTTGATCAAGGGGCTGCAGTGTTGTTCTGGGGGTAGTTGGGGGCACCTGTGTGTGGCTACAGAAAGAAGTCCTTGTGTTTTCTCAGGTGATGGATGCCTGTGGCATCTCATTGTGAATGGTGCTGTGACTGGGCAGTTCTACCCTGTCCTACAGGGTCACCGCGTCGGTATGACTCGATGACAGTGAGTTTGTGAGTGGCTAGTGTTTGGGGGAGGAAGCCAAAGCTCTGTATATGTGTGTTGGTGATGGGTTTAGGCACTGGTTGTAGGCTCTTTGGTGAAGTGTTCAGGGGCCCTCTCCTTCTCATTTGCCACTGCATCATCGTGACCCTGTAGGACAGGGCAGAACTATCAGGTGGGTTCCTGAGACTGTAACTGTTTTCGGGATTCTCCCGCGGAGGGAAGGGGCTGGGAGTTCCGACTAGCGGTCCTTGAAGCCCAACTCCTAACCACTCCCCTACCAGGGCTCTTAGGCTGCCCTAGGAGGTGAGTAGACTGACCAGAGGTTGTTTAAGCCAATCTATCCCTCGAAGAGGTTCCCAGAAGCCAAGAGGGTCGATTTCCAGAAAGGGGCAGCTGATTTCCCACCCTGATCAGAGTGACCAGAACATTCCAAATCCATACTTCGTTGTCAGGGCTCCCAGATGGGGGCAGAGCAGATGCTGGAGACTAGGGTTCTCTGGAAATAGTCAAGGTTCACAGATGCCGTCCGTCAGGCCAGCCGTTTGTGTCCAGCAAAACGTGGTCTTTTGAGGTCAACGGACATGGGTCTGGCGGGGCCTCTGAGGAGCTGCCTGATTTGAACAAGTCTTTTCATCGCTGAAGACTCTCAACTTCCTCCTCCGGAGAAGGGGAAATTGGGTCTCGCTCCCAGAGTTACTGCGAGGATGCTGTGTATGCCAGGGCCCTTTAGGGTCTAACCCCACAGCAGACTTGCGGGGCCGGCCCCTTTGAAGGGTTTCTAAGAATCTAAGTCCTAATGGACGCAGCCAGCCAGCCGTATCTTTCTCCCGGGGTGCCAACCTCATAGTCAAGAGCGCAGCACGTAACCTTCCTGTGGGAGCAGTAGCTACAGCCTCAGGGACCACGTGTCAGCGCAGACCGCAGAGGACCACGCTGTGCGCATGCGCCACGTGGAGCCACGCCCACCCCGCCTGCGCCCCGCGCATGCGCCCCGCAGCCCAGGCCACAGAGAGAGAGCACACGAAGCGTCCATTCCTTTATTGCGGAGCTGGGCCTCGCTGGGTCTCAGCGGTGTTCGTAGCCCGTGGGGAGTGGGTTCATGTGGGGGTTGTGGAAGAGGGTGTGGTTGCCGTCACCCCAGCAGTAGGGCTGTGGGAAGAGGGAGAGCAAGTTATCAAGGCTGACACCCCCTTTCCACACCCACACCCACTCCCCGCTGCCACCCCCTGGACCCCCGGCTCCTTACCTTGGTGCGGATCCGAAGGTGGTGGTAGGGGACGAACTCGGGGCGCCCCTTGTGGCCTGCGTGCAGCCAGCTGTTGAGGGTGCAGACTGCCACGCTGGGAAGAGCCAGCATGAAGGACAGGAGGCGCCAGGTGCGGGCTGGGTGCAGGGGGAGCCGTGTGAAACACTGGGGTCTCTTCCCACCCCCACCCCCATCCCCACCTCCAAGGAGCTCTGGGGGTTGGGTACACAAGGTCAGGAACCCCAGAAGCCCTGTCCTCCGGGCCTGCTCACCTCCGGCTCCTGCGTGCCCTCCCTTGGCGGCAGTGGCCAAGCCCCGATTCAAGAGCTGCAGAGGAAGCGCCATGGCGTGGGTGCGAGAAGCCAGCGGAGCCCAGCCGTGGTGCCCTTTCCCTCTCCTTCACTGGGGCCTGGGGTCCCCTCCCCTCTTCCTGGTCCAATCCCCTGTGCAGCCTGGACCACGAGTGGCTATTTTTAGTGGAGTGGTTCTATATTTAAAACAGGGCCTGCCCAGCCTGAAGCCCTTCCCTCGGGACAGCTGAGGTCCCGGTCTTTTGGCAAGGGGACGTTTAAGGGAGGACGTGTCCTTCTCTTTCATGGTTGCAGGGACCGGTTTTGCCCAGCACTCCCCTACTCCCAATGCCTGGCCTTCAGTAAATATGTGTGTCGTGAGTTGCCATTTCGTCGTGGATTGTGGTTTTCATCTGTAGAAATGTGCAGTCATTCTTACCTGCGGCGGTTTTTGTGAATATAGGAAATGTTTCAAGTCTGTAAAGATCAGCAGTCACCCCCTCACTCGTTTTAGAAGATAAGCAATTAAGAATTTTAAGGCGCTCTCCGGTGTTTCTGATACAACCAGAGCTGCATGGGTGGACTGCAACGGACACCCCACAGCTTATACGACTAGATGCCGACGTGTTGTGTGCCTCAAGCCCCACTTGGGCGCCAAATGTAGCGTCCGGTGATGGTGCAGGGCAGAAATGAAGACACGGACACGGGAAATGTGGTTTCACGCCAGCGAAAGGCTGACACCTGTGCTGGGTGTAGCACAGACGGCTGCCGTGCACGGTCTTTTATTTTCTCAGCTAGCTAAGGCATGGGTTAGTAAGCACGTATGCACTTTGCAAAAGGCAACAAGGAACGAGGGAGCAGACTAAGCACTAGGTTCTCATAACAAACTGCCTTATCAGGAAACTCAGGGTTTTGTCCTTGGGAAGGTGCACAGCACCCTCGGACAGGTCCAGGTGTCCAGACCCCCCTCGTTTGCCAGGGGCATCTGGTGTCCATGGAAACAGTCCACTGCCTTCAGCCTCTGCTAACTCCATCGGGGCCAACACCGAAGATTCAAAATGGTGTCATCGCTGCCCTAACAAGCCAGATTCCTTCTCTCCTGCAGTCACCTGAATAGGGATTCTTCCTAAAACTGAAAGCCTCATTCTAGCCCCAATCTAAGAGCATTCCATTCTTATGACCTGGCCCTGCTCAATGCTCACCTCATGAAGAGCTCACTGACGATATGGGTGCTACAGCAAAGTGTGGTAAAGCAGCCCAATGGTGCCTGGCAATCAGAAAGAATGGTGTCTGGAGTCTAAAAGGTTTGTCTTGAAACAAGCAGTCATCTAAAACAGACACCAACTAAATCCATGTGGAAGTAGCACACCAGCCTGTGTGATCCAAGGATTATAAATAATAAACTCCAAATCCAAAGGAGGGAATGATAGCAGATCTTAAATTGCGAACACCTGGTTTGCAGAAGGCTGTGAATGACAGTGGAAGCCCAAAACCCATTTGCAGGACTAAGTATCAGGTGGATCCCCTCTACCATTGAGGGGTGTGAATAGCCTTGCTATCATACAGAGAGCATTGTAAAGCAGATTTGGCAGATGTAGTTAGATTATAATGTAATAGCCTAATAGTTCTCAACCTTCCTAATGCCGTTACCCTTTAATACAGTTCCTCATGTTGTGGTGACCCCCAACCATACAATTATTTTCGTTGCTACTTCATAACTGTCATGAAACGGGCAAACCCTGTGAAAGGGTCGTTTCTCCCCCAAAGGGGTCGCGACCCACAGGTTGAGCACAGCTGTAAATAGCCTATCATTTGATCT
>NW_022103901.1:14375817-14378309 GCF_000313985.2 Echinops telfairi | reverse complement strand
GCCTAAAAAAAAAAAAGAAAGAAAATACATCCTCCCTATCAGATTTTACATGATAATTTATAACAGTAGCAAAATGACAGTTATGAAGTAGGAACAAAAATAAATTTATGGTTGGAGGTCACCACAACATGAGGAACTGTATTAAAGAGTTGCAGCATGAGGAAGGTTGAGAACCGCTGGTCGACAGCAATGTGTGTGTTGTTTTAATCTGAAAAACTGACTACCTGGAAGAAAAAGAATAAAGACAAGGCAAACCTTTATAAAATCAGATCATGGATTGTCCTCAAAACCCAAAAATATAACTACCATGTGACCCAGCAATTCCACTCCTAAGCATATACCCAACAAAGCCCGGAAGCAGACACTAGAGACTTGTACACCACGTCCGTTGCAGCACTGTTCACAATAGCCCCATGCAGAAGCCACTTAAATGCCCATCAACAGATGACAGGACAAACACAATGTGGGACTCAGAACGGGCACGTGACCTGTAAAAGAAACTTCTGGATGGAACTGGAAGACACGGTGTGGACTGAACTAGGCGTTTCAAAACCGCCAGGCCTCTCCGAGGGAGAAAGACGGGCCTTTCTACTCCTGTAAAGAGTTTCCGTCTCGGAAACTCACAGGGGCCTGTTCTACCCTGTCCCCTGGTCACTAGGAGTCGGCATCGACTCAAGGGCAGTGAGGTGTGCACACGCGCATGTGTGTGTGTGTCTACGTCTGTCTGAGCTTAGGGCAAGTCTGAGGGAGACATCATCATCTCTCCACCCACCTCCACTCCCCACTGAACCATTCGGATGATTCCCGTCAGATGAACGTGGGTCTCTGCAGCTAAGAAGTCCTCCTCACTCATGGCAGTGTGGGAGGGGGGTTGTAACCCCAAATCCCTTTCTACGGGGATCAGGCAAGTAACACAAAGGAAGCAAGCCGAGTGGGGTCTACTACATAGAGGGGTGTGTCCCAGTTCATAGCCACCCCCCACCCCAGCCCCATGCATGCACCCAACAATGCCGAGGGGCGGGGGCTCTCTAAATACCCACTAGCTTCCCTCTCCAAGCTTGCTCATGCTCCTGGGATAAAGTCCAACTTTTCCCAGTTCTCATCTCCATCAGCAGGGCATTGCTGCAGAGGCCCAGTATAGCTGAATCTTACTTTTTTATAACAGCAAAGCTGGAGATCTAGACTGCCCGGTGACGTCTCCCCATAGGAATGTGGGCTCGCTTGTTTCAGCACACTCGGTAAAGGCCAAGCTAACTGCCTGCAACCTCTTCTCCCAGCTCAGAGCATAGTATGTAGATAAACATCCGCCAGACCAAACCTACCTCCTATTTCTAGAGGCTGGTCTACCTCTCTGCTCCGGGCAGAGCCACATTCTGTGATTTGGAAGGACACAGATACTCGCCCTCAGGGGAGAAAGTTGTTTCCAGCTCTGTGCAAGGAATATTGCAAACAATTTCGCCTTACACTTCCATCATGGACCCACCATTTGTAGGCAGTTACGTATTTGACAGGGTGCCATTCTAACATGTGACATTCAGGGCAGCTCTGCAGAGGGGGCAAGACCAGAGTTAACCTACTGAAGGCACTGAGGCCCAAAGGTGGGATAATAAGCAGTATACTCAGGACCTGATCACAATTATTGAGAACCTATGAGCCACAAGGTCTGCAGTTCGGAACCAGCAGAAACACGGGGCTTTCTACTCCTCTAAAGAGTTACAGTCTCAGAAACTCACAAGGATTGCTATGAGCTTGCATCGCCTGGATGGCAGTGAATTTGTATTTGGGTTTCACTAGGGGCTGGGCTTCCACCTCCAACTCCAGAGCCCTGACTTGTGTTCTTTGAAGTGGTGTGGATGGGAAACGTGGGTGAGAGCCCTTTCCTCCATCACCGATTCCCTACCCAGGGGTGTTTGCTGCTCCCCCACTTGAGTAAACAAGTCTATCCATTGCCTGTCACCTCCAAGAAGCCTCCCAGGCTCACCTCAGGGGAAGCACCTCTCTACCAGCAGCAGGGCTCCCTCTGTGTTACTGGCCCAAGTCCAACTTCTTCACAACACCACACCACTCCAAGAGCAGGGTTTGGGCTTGCTCGTGGCTATAATGTTGGGCAAGAACTGGAGGGGGCGCCGTCATGATGCCTGTGGACAGCAGCAGTGATGGGGTTCACGACTTGGGGGGGAGATAGCGACTGAGGCCTAGCGTTGCTCCCGACGAAGATGATCCCCCGTGGGGCCAGCCCCAATCCCAACTAGGTGGACACCCCATCCCACCCAGAAGAACAGACACCGGAGGACAGCACTGAAGCTAGAGCTTGGGGAGAGAAGCACATCTGGTTAGAAACACGGGAGAAACGGAGAGGGATGGAGAGGGAGGGGAACACATCCTGGCCCACCAAGCCCCGAGGATGATATTCCTGCTCAGAGCAGATCATGCATAGAGAGGACCATAGGGCCAGCCCCACCATGAGACATAACGTCCCTCACTGAACCATA
>NW_022103901.1:14364470-14374596 GCF_000313985.2 Echinops telfairi | reverse complement strand
CTTCCTCCCCCCGCCCCCCACTATCTTAACCTCAATTCTACCTTCAAATCAGATTAGACCAGAGCATGCACACTGCTACAGATAAGAGCCTGAAACACAGGAAATCCAGGATGGATAAACCCCTTACGGCCAACAATGAGAGTAGCAACACCAGAATAAGGGGACGCTGCAGGGACAGGGGATCAATCACAAGAATTGATATGACCCCCTCCCAGGGGGGTGAATAACAGAAAAGTGGGTGAGGGGTGACAGGGGGTGATGTAAGATATGAAAATAATAATCGCAGTTGCCTGGGTGCTGCGTCGGACCGTCTCCAGTGGAGAGCAGAGTCGGCGCCGGGCGTGGGGTTTCGCTCCTGTCTCCTCCCGGCCGGTGACCCCTCGCGAGCCGGGCATCCCCCAAAAGGGTGAAGAAAATCCAAGGCTCAAGGAAACAGTGATTATAAAGGACCATGTGAATCACAGCCTCCACTGCCCTGAGAGCAGAAGTAAATCGTGACACTACTGACAGGAATATGAATGTCCCCAACAGCCAAAAACTCAAGAAGGCAAACTGAAAAATTAATGCAATATTTTCAATCAATGATAGTCATCTTGAATTCAGCCCAAACTCCTCCATATGCCCTAGGAAAATGATTGAGACCTTCAGCAGAAATGATTGAGACTATGAATGACTTGGGAAAAACAGAGCTTTTCTGTTCTATTAATTGCTTATCTGCTTACAGAGTTAAGACAGTTACTTCTTCAGAGCGTATTCAACAAGCCAAAAGGAGCAACTCCTTCAGCAGGCCCCTCCCAGGGCAAAGTGGTGGTGAGTCCACCCACAGGAGGAGATGACTGACCCCCAGCCCTGTCCCCCAGCTCCACTCAGGGCTCTGCTGCAGCCTGTCTCCAGCCTCCGGCTGAACAATCCCAGCAAGTTGCTCACACAATTGTTAAGCTCAGGTGTCAGCACTGTGACCATCTGCTTGCTGCAAAACCAGAACTTCTTTTCTACAAGACGTTACCTGCTAGTCCAGATGTGAGGATTCTGGGTTTTCACATTGAGTTGTAATCCACGTTGAAGACTGCAGTCCTTGATCTTCATTCGCAAGTACTTCCAAGTCCTCCTCACTTCTCAGCCTGCGAAGTCCGTCATCGGCATGTTGTCGTTTGTGAAGCCTTCCTGCAGTCCTGATGGCACATTCTTCAAGGAACCCAGCTTCTCTGGTTATTTGCTCAGCTTACAGATTGAATAAAGGTGGTGAAAAAAGAAAAGAAAAAAAGAAAAGAATAATCTATACCTTATCAAGGGTTTGTTAGGGAGGGAGGGTGGGAGAGGGCGGGAGGGGGGAAATGAGGAGCTGATACCAATGGCTCAAGTAGAAAGAAAATGTTTTGAAAATGATGATGGCAGCATATGCACAAATGTGTTTGACACAACGAATGACTGTATGGATTGTGATACGAGCTGTAAGGGCCTCCGATAAAAGTATTTAACTGAAAAGAAAGAAAACCCTGAGACAGAGAGACAAATAAATACGATTAAAAACAAACAAACAACAAGATGATTCCCCAGACCCTACATTTCAACCTGTGTTACAGATGAAGAAACTGCAGCTCTGAAAAGAGGGAGACCTGCCCAAGGTCTGCCCAAGGTCGCACAGCCAAAAAGAGGCGAGAAGCTGAGGGCGGCGTCAGTTCACCTTCCTTCCCCGCAGTTCAGGGGTCAGCAAACTTGGGAGATGGAAGAGCCAAGCTTGTCCCTCACAACAATTTTTTTAATTATTTGAGAGCCGTAAGTATATTTTCACAAGCAAATGAAGTCCCCGTTATTGGGGCAGTCGCCTTTCAAACGTTTATAAATGCCACGATGATGGTTTTATTTTCAATTTTACTTCAGAGCCACATGTATGTATCAAAAAAGTTGGTTGGCTCACCCCTGATGCAGTTCCTGCTCTTTATGGGTAGTCTTTTACGAGCCTGTAAGAGGTGACAAAATTTGGAGGGTAGGGAGCCAGATGCAAGGAGCTAGTGGTGGGAGGAGTGTCCCACAGGAGTAGGAATTGGGTCCTGGGAACAGACAGTGCCGGGACCAGATTCCAAAAGGCTACCTGGCCTGTGCCTGTCCTAAGGACACAGGAGGCTGTGGGAGGGAAGGGGAGAGCCCACTCTTCTAACCACTGATTATGTAGTGCTTTAAAAATCTCTCTCCAAACCCTAGATGCAATCCTTCCAGTAGAAATTCACTCATTTAAAAAACCGTTTTATTGGCATATAATTCACATATCATATCGTTCAATGGTTTATTCCTATTCAAGAATTGCATGACAGAAAATGCATTGTTTGGGGCACACACGCACACACTCAGCCCAGGCAAAGAGCCCAAGCACAATCCCCAGTGTCCCGTCATAGGTGACTCTCCATGAACTTTTCTCTCTGTTGACAGAGAATCAGAGAAAATGCCCAGGGAATCTGCAAGGCACGGAGCAAAGGAAAGGCAAAGGAGTGGATGACAAACCTTGGGCTTCCTGCCCCTGCCCTGAAATGCCCTAAAGCACCTCTTGAATGCAAGAGACAGGCTTCCTGGTCCTTTGCTTTGGCCCTGGGTCCCATCAGCCTGAGTTGATTTGTCCTATAAAGGGGAGGGGTCTTCCAAAAGGACCAGACCCCCAGAACTTGCACAGTGATCCAAGTTTAAATTCTCTGGTCCTTCTGCTACACGACAATCGTCTGGAGATCACGGTCATCCCATCTGGCTGCATTTCCCTCTGCTCCTACTCTGCTGGCTGAGGCAGTTGCCTGGTATGATTGCCCCATCAGCCCGAGGCTTGTCAAGAGGACCCAGCCAGCAGCTGTTCAGAGTGCCTTGAAGCTGAAAGTAGTGTGGGTAGGGCTGGGCAGCTCCTGCCATTGGAAAACTCTGCCTCCCACTGGTGAACTCACTGAATAGATACCAACCCATTCATCTGGGAGGGCTCTTTGGAAGAAGAGTCCTCCTTTGACCACTGGAAGGCAGCGCTCACAGCTCCAGCATTCTAACTTCTCTAGTGTGGTAGTCACATAATCTGGTGCCAATTTGGGACTATTAAGAGTGACAAGGTGAAGTTTAGCCTGTGAATCAGGTCGCACCTTGATGACCCCATTTGGAGGTGCTAAGGAGATAAATAGCTCGCTGGAGGTGGGACACTCTCTCTCCTTGCAAGACATTCCTGTTGACAAGCCACATGGTGCTAAGCTGGTAAAACTGGGCCCTGGAGCTGGAGGAGCCAAGTGGAGACCCACACCAGGCCAGAGATGCTTCTACCGCCACTGGATCCACAAGACTTTCCACCCACTGGCCTGTGAGCTTCCTGCATTTGGCATTATTGCATGGCTGTGTGAGTCTAAAGAAGAAGTTATAGATTGATATCGGGCATATGGGCTAATATCGGACTTATGGACTTGATCTGTCCTGGGCTGGGATGTTTTCTTAATATACAATTACTCTTTATATAAAGTGCTCTCATACATATTTGAGTGCCTCTGGATTTGTTTCTCTAGTCTACCTGGACTGACACATCTGGCCTAGGAAGGCTGTGGACCTCCTCAAATTCCACTGTCAGCTACAAATCAATCGCCCTGGAGGAGCTGAAAGGAGGTTTGCTTAAAGCAACCGTTTTCAACCTGTGGGTCACAATCCCTTTGGGGGGTCAAATGACCCTTTCACAGGGGTCGCCTGATTCATAACAGTAGCAAAATTAGTTATGAAATAGCAACGAAAATAACTTTATGGTTGGGGGCGGGTCACCACAACATGAAGAACTGTATGAAAGGGTGGCGGCATGAGGAAGGTTGAGCACCACTGGTTTAGAGGTTCCTGGTACCCTTAGGCTTTCCAGGGGCAAAGACAAGCCCAAGTCAGAGAGAAGGTTTACGCTGAAGCTGAAGCCAGTGATATTTGCCAGGGCTGCCTTCCTGATGCATCTGCTGGAGCTGGCAGAGAAAGGCCAGGTCATTCTGTAGACGGACACAGGCTTTCTTGCCACTGTGGGCCACCTAGAGGACAAACAGGTGAACGTTTTGGCTGAAGCTCTTGCTCTACCGGTGCGGCACAGATGCGAGCTGTCCACCAAGCTCTTGCCGCCTTCGGGTCCACTTACAGGACTTCTTGACCTTAAGTGAGCGCTAGTGCTTTAGGCTCTTGGAACTGTGGTAGACGCTTCTGCCGCACCCCACACAGGCATAGGGTGTTCAATTGAGTGGGTAGGCTGGTGCTCTGCAAACTTGAGCAGAAAGGAGCTTTAACCATAGCAGGATGCTAGGGTTCTTCACAAGTGTGGGAGGGCTGGTGGTGCAACAGTTTGGCGCTGACGGGGAAGCTCTGGCCGTAAGTCCCACAGCTTCTCCCTAGCATGGGAGCCCTTGGACTGGATCAGACACTGAATCTTGCCACACCCTGTGCACCATTGCTATGTGGCCGGGCCTCCCCACATTCTGGGCACTGGTCAGGCCAGTGGCTTGAGAGGAAGTGACCTTTGGGATGAAATTGGAGCTAAGGCTGCAGGAGCTGCCACATTCGGAGCTGGAGTATGATTTGTCACCAGTGCATACGCGGTGGTGCTTAATCAGATCGGGAGTCTTGGCCGCCACGTGCACGGCTAAGATCAAAGAGGCAGGCTACGGTCAGTCTGCACGCCCGGCACGGAAAAGTTTTGAGGCGCGCAGGTGAGGAGGTCTTGGCAGGGGCTTCTGACTCCCAGGGCCAGAGCCTGACCTACATTGGCACGGAACGCTGCTTAGCACACCAGGAAAGGTCCCTCGGGGGAACCCTGCAATCGAAGAGAGACCTCAGGGCTCCCCTGGATCATGCTGATGTCTGGTTCTCCCATTCCGACTGGGCTCTTCCTCGGGAGGAGTCTCCATCGCGAGAACAGGGCGCCCGTTTCCTGGAGCCGCACCAGCAACTCACTCTGCAAGCACCCACCAGAGGAAAGGAAGCTCAAAATCCCAGCGGTCAGTACCGGAAACGGAAACGTCGCACACCCCCCGCGCCGCTCTAGGAAGCGGCGGCAAACGGTCTCGGTGGTTTTAACCCTCTCGTTCACCCGAGTGTGGGAGAGCAGCCCAACCGGGGTCGCCGTCAGGAACTTGACACTGTGTGCCTCGCTTGGGGTGTTCAGGCTCCGTCACCCGGGACCTCTGGGCCCGGGGAGCGCTCGGGGGCGAAGTGCTCCTGAAAGAGGGAAGGCGGTCGCTGCCCGGGACACGCTAGAGGCGCAGGAGCTGTCACGCCGAGCGGCACCACACGAAGACTTCACGGTCAGCTGTCCGGGTTCTCCCGAGAAAGCGGCCGACTCAGACGCCTCCAGGAGAGAGTTTCCTGTCCGTCCTAAACCAGGCGTGTTAAGCGTGGCGCCCCTTGGGCTCGCACGTTTCGACATCTACGACTTGTTTTCTAAGACTGTGCAAGAACCGGAGTTCCCGGACCCGGGACTACAACTTCCTACTTGTCCATCTCGACGGCGCGCCTTAAGAAGCGTCAGAGGGGAGGCGCCCGGCCACGCCCCCTCTCTCTCAGTTCCGCGCCGCTGGGACGGCGGCGGGGCGGGGGGCGGGGAGGAGGGCGGAGCCTCGCTCCGAGCCAAGATGGCGGCTGCAAAGCCAACCCCCACGGACTCGCTCTCGTTCTGCCTCTCGCAGCTCACGGCGGCGGCCGAGGAGGGTCTAGACGGAACAAAGGACACGGCTACCAACGAGACACCCCTGGGTCGTGCGCTCTTAGCGCTCCGCACGCGCCACGTCAAGGCAGCTGCGGGAATCGAGCGCTTCCGGGCACGCGGCGGGCTCCGCCCCCTCCTTGCGCTGCTACGGCGAGCGGCGGCGGCGGGCCCCGCCCCGTCCCAGGCAAGCTCTGGCTCCGCCCCCTCAACGGGTTCTCCTGGGCCCGCCCCCCCTTCGGACCCCGCCTCCGCAGCCTCGTCCTCCACGTCCTCGCCGCCAGTGCGCCTGCGCAAGACTCTGGACTTGGCGCTCAGCATCCTGGCGAACTGCTGTACGGAAGGGGCGAGCCGGGCCGAAGTGCGCAAACTCGGAGGCATTCTCTCCTTGGGTAAGTGCTGGGCTCCCATTGCCCTCGCGCCGCCCTCCCTGTCTGGGGCTGGGCGGGGTCTGAGTTTGTTCTGTGCCCCGGAAAACGTGCTCCGTGACGTCGCAGCGCCCCGATATCACGCGCACTATGTTGCCCCCTCCTCCCCCAGTGTCCCCTGAACTCTCTCCCTGCCACGGAATAATTGCAGACGTGAAGAGGGTAGTATTTGTTAAGAACCCCACACATCTAGCCTAGTAAGGACCCGAGGCTGGCTTTTCCAGGTCATTCCCAGCCTCCATTGATGATGCTCAGCGAGCCTTCGTGACGTCGTGGTGCCATCAGCGAGGTCAGCGGTTCAAAACCACCAGCCCGCTCCACGGGAGAAAGATGGGGCTTTCTCCTCCCGTAAAGAGTTACCGTCTCGGAGACACACAGGGCAGTTCTACCCTGCCCTACAGGGTCGTTATGAATTGGCATCAACTCGGTGGCATTGAGTTGGGGGTGGGGGTGGGGGTCGGAAGCATAGATACTAAATGGCCACTACGTATAGCTTTCTGGTCGACCTTGGAGGACCCCGGTGGGTGATGTGGAGGCCAGAAGATGTCCTCTGTTTTTCTCACACAACACACCTGTGAAAGTAACGCCTGTAGCTGCTTCTGCGAGCTCTGCCACCGGCCAGAAGCCCTGTCTGCCCAACTCCATCCAGCCCCTCTGAGCCCCTTCTGGGGAAATGACAGCATAATAGTTACTTCTCCAGATTGGATTAGGGAGAAAATGAAACAAAACTGCAGGTACAAAATGAAGTACAAATACGCAGGCTTGGGCTGGGTGCCTCCAGTCCTTAAAACTTGAGCACAAAAGAACAAATCCTACCGGGGAGCCAGATTGGCGCCGCCTGGTGGCAGCCTCGCAAGCCCGGAAGACACACCTGGCCCGTTTTCATGAACCCTTAGCGCTGCCCGTCAAGGGAAGCAGGTGCACGTCTGAAATCTGCAGACAGTGCCCCCAGATCCTAAATTGTTTACGGGGAGGCGGGATACACACATTAAAACCTGCCATTGTACAGTGGGTTCCAACTCCTGGCAACCTCAGGAGGGGGGCTGTCAGGGGAACTGTGCCTCCATCGGGCTTTCCGTGGCAGATATCTCCCAAGTAGTTAGCCAGGCCTTGCATCTGAGGCACTTCGGGGTGGACTCCGACTTCTGTCTTTGTAGTCAGCGGCTGAGCATGTTACGAGTCCTAGTGTATGTTTAGAAAGTAATGATGGCAACATAGGTGCAAATATGCTTGGTGCAGTTGATGTACGTACGGATTGTTAGAGGCGCTGTAAGAGCCCCCAGTAAAATGATCTTAAATACAAGTAAAAAAAGAGTCCTAGTGCATGAGTTCATCCTCAATAATATTTTATGGTAACATAAATGATAAGTATTTTTATTATTCCCATATAACCCTCACATCATTCGGTTACTATTTTTTCTGCATTTTAAATATCTGTGGCTCCAACCTTTTTTTTCTACCGCCCTCTGCCCCGCTTCCACCATATGCCCAGGGACTGGTGCCAGCATGCTGAGCGGTGCAGGCAGCCCGCTTGGTTCAGGCTGCTGTTCTTTCTCACCTGAATTAATGTGGCAGCCGCCTCCCTCCCTCCCTGCCTTCCTTACACCCACCCTGAATCCTTTTCCCTGTAGCAGCCTCTCCACTCGATGGCAAGGTTGTGTCTGGCCACTCCCCTCCTTAAAACGCGGTGGACCGTGCAGCCCTCACACCCTTAGCTTGGCAGATGCCCCTAGCCTCACCTCTGAGCCTCTTCACCCTCCCAGCTCCACAGGTCCAGGGTGATGGAGCCTGAGAACTTCCAGCTAGGCTGATGGCGGCGTCAAGTTTCAAAGCCTGGCCTGCTCTGAGTGACAGTCCCGTCTCTCCAGCCGATGGCTGCCTGCCTCTTCAGCCTTCTGAGCCTTTGGGGCTTGCCTTTTTTTTGTTGAACGTTAGCTTGTGCATCAGGTGATGGTGTACAGAGCAGGTGGTCAGTTTCACATTGAATAATCGCCCCCCCCCCCAATCCCCCAGTGGAAGCTGACCTGGCCCACCTCCTCCCCTCGTGTCCTGGTTTCTGTCCTCCTTCTGAGCCTTCTGAACTTTGTCCTCCAGTGGATACTGCCCCCTTGATCCCAAAGGGCCTATGATTCTAAAGTGTTCAAGCCTCCTCAGTGTTATTACCGTATGTACTCATGTATCAACCGGGTTTTCAGCACATTTTTAATGCAGTTTTTGTGGTAAAATTAGGTGCCTTGGCTGGTATTTGGGTCGGCTTATACTCAAGTATATACGGTATGTCCTTGGGGTCCTGTCTGTTGTGTGGCTAGAAATGGAGCCATGAGGGTGAGTTCAGTTGCAGGCCAGAAGGGTGACACGGGTGGTCTCAGGTTCCACCAGTCTGTTCGCCTGGTCTCTCTCATCTCTCTTCCCTTCTAGCCAGGACCATCTAGGACAGCGGTTCTCAACCTGTGGGTCGAGACCCCTTTGGGAGTCACACGACCCTTTTGCAGGGGTCACCCGATTCATCACAGTAGCAAAATGACAGTGATGAAGTAGCAATGAAAATAGTTTTATGGTTGGGGGGTCACCACAACATGAGGAACTGTATGAAAGGGTCAGGGTGTGAGGAAGGTGGAGAACCACTGCGCTAGTGCAATCTCTCAGCGGGCACCATGTAGTGCTTCTGGTCTCCTGGTTACTGGGTGTCCCCATGGTCCGGTCGTCCTTAGGACCGACTGTTTCCCCGCGTCTTTGCAGGTCGTCACTTGTCTGTCCTCTGGACAGGGAGAGACCATTAGTTGGTCCCGAGATGGCCACTCATAAGCCTAGTCACTACTCCACCAAAGTAGGGTGCAGACTTTGAGGCCTGTGTTAGGCCAGTTGCCCTTGGTGTCCCCTTGGGAGGACTGACGAGAGAGGAACTAAGCCCCGCCCCCTCCCTACAGTGACCATTCTTCAGTGTGTGAAGACAGACAGCATCCAGAACCGGACAGCCCGTGCACTGGGGAACTTGGCCATGGATCCCGAGAGCTGCCAGGACATCCACTCCGCTGGTGAGGAGGCTGGGCGGGTGGGGTGGGGTGGGGTCGGGCTCTGGCTTTGGGTAGGCAAGGGGCCTGGGCACATGCCTGTGCCCCCTCTCTGATGCCAACCACCTCCCCTCCAGGTGGGGTCCCCCTGCTCCTTGAGAGCCTGGCCGCCTGCAAGGACTCCAAGTGTCTGCAGAGTGTGGTGCGTGCGCTCCGCAACCTGGCCGACAGCCCCCAGCACCGCCTGTCCCTGGCCCAGCAGGGAGCGGTCCGACCCCTGGCTGAGCTCCTGGCCACCACCCCCGACCTCACGCTGACTTCCGCCCTGGTCCGTGCCCTCCTGGAGCTGAGCCGAGGCTGCTCCCGGACCTGTGCTGAGCAACTGAGCCTGGGTGGTGGGCTGGGCCCTCTGGTCAGCCTGGCCTCTCACCCCAAACGGGCCGTGCGTGAGGCCACCATCCTGACTCTGGCCAACCTGTGTGCCCAAGGCCTGGTCCGGCCCGCGCTGGGCAACGCCGGGGGTGTGGAGGTGCTGCTCGGAGAGCTCCGGCGGCGCCGGGGCCCCAGTGGGGCCAGCCCAGCCTCCCAGCAGCCCCTGGTGCGGGCCATCTGCCTGCTCTGCAGGGAGGCCATCAACCGGGCCCGGCTGCGGGACGCTGGTGGCTTGGAGCTGCTGATGGGCCTGCTCCGTGACTCCCGGGCTCAAGCCTGGCACCCGCGTGTGGTAGTCGCCCTCGTGGGCTTCCTCTACGATACAGGGGCCCTGGGCCGGCTGCAGGCCCTGGGGCTTGTACCACTCCTGGCTGGACAGCTGTGCGGAGAGGCCGGAGACGAGGAAGAAGAAGGAAGGGAAGCTGCTTCTTGGGACTTCCCTGAGGAGCGGACCCCTGAGCGGGTAGAGGCTGGAAGCTTCCGGAGCCTCAAGTGAGCCCTCCCTCGGGCCCCGGGAGAATGGGCAGTGCTCCAGGGTGCGGTTTTGTGTCTGCTCTGACCCTCTTCACTAGCGCCCC
>NW_022103901.1:14346798-14364353 GCF_000313985.2 Echinops telfairi | reverse complement strand
TTTTTTTTTTTAGTCTTGGATTGTGCTTTCAGGGAAACTTGGTGACTTTTATTAACCCCTATCTCCTAATTCCTTGTTTTTGCCTTGCCATGACTCCTTTCCCAAGCTGCTGTGGCCTGCCATGAAATTGATTTCAACTCTTAGCGCGTGACCCTGTAGGGGTTTCTGAATCTGTAAGTCTTCACAGAAGCAGACAGCCTCGTCTTACTCTGCGGAGCCACACACGCAGGGGCTCAAACCGATGACCTTGTGCCGTTAGGCTCAGTGCTTCCCCAGCTACGCCCCAGGGACCCCTTCTCGGGCTCCCAGCCTTCCCGTTCAGCACATCCCCTCTCCCCTGGGCTCGTCTTTTGCCCTGGCCACAACCCCAGCACCTCTCAGCTCTGGGACCCAGGCCCAGTTTCAGATAGGCACCATGGCCACTGGCTAGAACGGCAAGTTCAGGAGCTTAAGGCCCTACTCTGGTGCCACTATGTATGGGCGGGGCCGTGTCGGAGCAGTTCACGTCCAGGAACCGCCATTTCCTCCCCTGCAGCATGGAGGCCAGGAGCATCCCCACCCCACAGAGTCCTTAGAAGAATTAAATTCAGTTCGGGGTTGCATCGGCTAAATCCGCTCTGCCCAGCACCTCTTGAGAGTGTCGGAAAGCCGGGAGGTTACTCTGATGGCTAAGACGCGCCTGGCCCGAGCCGTGCTATTCCCCTCCCCTCGTGTGCGCGTGCAAGGTGGGCACTGAGTAAGGAAGACTGCAGAGGAATGGGGCATTGGAACGATGGCGCCGGAGAAGAGGGGTGAAAGAACAAACACGCCTGTGTGGGAAGAAAGACAGCCGGCACGGCCCTGAGAGGCCAAGATGGCAAGACTTCCCCTCACGAACTCTGGCCGTGTTGTCAGGAGAGGCCCGTCCCTGGAGAAGGACATCACTGCTTGGTAACCTGGAGGGGAGGCAACCAAAGGAAGGCCCTGAAGGAGGTGGACCAGCACTGTGGTTGCGACCGTGGGCTCGAGCATAGGGCCATGGCGAGGGTGCCACCGGGCCAGGCAACTTCCTCCTGTCGTGCAGAGGGTCGCTGTGGGTCGGAACCAACTCCGTACCTAACGGCAGTGGCAGCCATCGCCCCTTGGCTGGCACTAAGCGGTGCTCAGTGAATGTCTGCCTGTGGGTTCTCCTCTCCTCAGTCACTACCACGCAAACTTCCTCCCTGGTTTGTGAGCATGCCAGCCAGGCATCCCCCCCAGAGCCTCACAGCCCCTTGGCTTGCTGTTCCCTCGGCCTAAAACACGTCTCCCGGCTGCCCTTGAGCCCCCACTCCCAGATGCCGTGATTGCTCTCGGTGGGCGCTCCCGTCGCCACGCTTCGTAAAATGTCCCAGCTCCTTCTGCTCCCTGTTCTTTTGCCCACACCCCCTGGCCCATCTAGCACGAAGCACAGGTCTTCATCCTGCAGTGTGCTTCCTCTCCAGAAGCCCTGGTGGCGCTGCAGGGTGAGCACCGAACTGCTAGTCACAAAGGCGGCAGTTCAGACCCACCAGCCGCCCCTCGAGAGAAAGATGAGGCTGTCTGTGCCCGTTGAGATGTAGGGCCTCGGAAACCTGCACAGGGTCGCCGGGCAGCAGACTTGATTCTGTGGCTGTGGGCTTTGCTTCTGCCGGGATTTCCTCCCACTGGATTTTAGCCTCTTGTAAACTCCAGGGGCTTTAGAGCGGAGCTTGGTGCCTAACACTGCTGGGGGTTTTTTGGTCCGCCATCTTTCTCCCCTGCCACCTTGGGGCTGCTCCCTCTCCCTGGGTGCCATCTCCTTTCACCTGACACCCACCCCAGGCCGTGTGTTGTCCACCCCCGCCCACCCACTTCATCCCCCCGTCTCTCCATTGGCAGGTCGTGGCTCATCTCCGAGGGCTATGCCGCCGGCCCTGGAGACATCTCCCCGGATTGGTCCCCTGAGCACTGCCCGCTGCCAGAGCCCTCAGAGCCGTCCAGCCCTGCCACAAGTGGTCCCCCCTCGCTGCAGACCCCACGCAAGCTGTGCACCCCAAGACGCAGCACAGCCACCCCCACTGAGGAGCCTTGGGGCCGGGAAGGGCCAGCCCTGCTGCTCCTGTCACGCTTCTCCCAGGCGCCTGACCCGAGCGGGGCCCTGGTGACCGGGCCGGCGCTGCGTGGCCTGCTGGCCTACGTGACTGGGGCACCTGGCCCACCAAACCCTCGCGCGCTCCGCATCCTGGCACGCCTCACCTGCAACCCGGCCTGCCTGGAGGCCTTCGTGCGCAGCTATGGAGCAGCGCTGCTACGGGCCTGGCTGGTGCTCGGTGTCGCTCCTGACGACTGGCCCACACCGCGGGCCCGCCCGGCCCCCCGCTGCAACCAACACCGAGAATTGGGTATGTCCTCCCACCCTGGACACCCCCTGTCCATGGTCTGCCTAGCCGGCGCTCCCACCAGCCCGGCCCCTGGGGTGAAGAAGAGGTCTCAGACTGCCGAAGGTCGAGTGACCTGGCCTCTGCCCAGACCTTGGGGCTCAGATCCCCGGCTCAGGCCCGGATGCTGCACATGGTGACTGGAACCCAGGCACAGGCACCATGCCGACTGCGGTGCCCCTTCCAACACAGCCGGGAGCCCGCAGGGCCATCCCAGACCTCGGGGCCCAGCCCCGGACACTGGCCACCCCTCCCTGTTCTCACCTCAACCTCCAGGTCCTCGAGCGTTCTGACGCCACCAGTCCGTGTCGCCCTCCTCCCTTCCAGGGTCCGTCTGACCCTGGACGGACACCAGCTCCCCACCTGACCCCTTCTGTCCACCCCACCCTACAGGGGAGCTGCTGCTGCAGAACCTGACCGTGCAAGCTGAGTCCCCCTTCGGGGTGGGCGCACTCACCCATCTGCTGCTCTCCGGGACCCCAGAGGACCGTGTGGCCTGTGCGCTGACCCTGCCCTTCATCTGCCGGTCAGCAGGGTGTGCTGGCTGCGGCGTGGGGGTGGTGCTGGGGGGAGCCACACTGCTGTACCCCAGCCCCTCCTTTTTCTACTCCTGAAAGCTTTTCCTCTCCCCCCTTCAGGAAGCCCTCTCTGTGGCGCCGGCTCCTTCTGGACCAGGGTGGCCTCCGGCTCCTCCTTGGGGCGCTAACCCTGCCAGCCCCGAACCCGCTCTTCTTCGTCTTCGTTGCCGACTCCCTCTCCTGCCTCCGCAGCCTGGTGTCACCCACCGAGAGCCCAGCCCTCCCGCTCACATCCCCCTGGGACCTGGACCTGCCCACCCCTTGCCACTATGAGCCTCTGCTAGGCTCCACCCCAGCCCCAGGCCCCGCCCCTGACTTGCACTTCCTACTGGACTCGGGCCTTCGGCTCCCAGCCCAGCGGGCCACATCAGCTACCGCATCCCCGTTCTTCCGGGCCCTGCTCGCTGGCAGCTTCGCTGAAGCCCAGCTGGACCTGGTTCCCCTCCGGGGGCTGTCCCCCAGTGCGGCCTGGCCCGTCCTGCATCATCTGCACGGCTGCCGGGGTTGTGGGGCTGCTCGGGGGCCTGTGCCACCACCAGGCCAGCCCTTGCTTGGCTCCGGGGCCGAAGAGGCCCTGGAGGCTGCTGGCCGTTTCCTGCTGCCTGGCCTGGAGGAGGAGCTGGAAGAGGCTGTGGGCCGGGTCCACCTGGGGCCCCAGGGTGGCCCAGAGTCCGTGGGGGAAGTATTCCGCCTGGGCCGGCCCCGGCTGGCTGCCCACTGTGCCCACTGGACTCTGGAGCCAGGACGGTGCCCGCGGAAACGGGCCCTGGCCCTGATGGAGCTTGTGGGGGCAGCGGGTGAAGAGGCTGGGCTACTGACTGAAGCCTTGTTGGCTGTGGTGATGGGTGCAGAGGCAGGGGGCAAAGGTCCTGGTGCAGACTGTTGATGTTCCCTGGGAGGGGACCCACAGACAGAGCAGCTGTGGGGAGTCCTCCCTCCGAGTGGTGACAGGGAAGGGTTCACAACCAGGTAAGCTGGGCAGCTTGAACGGGAGCAGATGCTGGGATGCAAAGTCCCAGGAATGAGAAGCGAGGCCAGGGCCTGGTCATGGGGCCCGAGAGATGGCGAGTGGCCAAGCTAACTCTGCAGGTGAGATTAGAAGGTCCTAGAGTCGGACACCCCATCATGTTAGTGTCTCTGCTTGCTGCCCTGTAGGAGCCCTCCTCCCCTTCACCGGCAAGCCACAGCCAGCCGTGGTCTCTGTGGCTGAACAGAGTCCACACCTGGCATGTAAGGAGCCTTTTAAGTCATCACGCATTGGTCCCTGGAGCCCCGGGATAGCATAGAGTTCCCAGGCTTCTCCCTAGGATAGGGCCTGCTTCCTGCTCCCGGGGCAGCATTGCTCAGACAGCACCCCAGAGGGCCCACAGCTGAGATGGTCCTGCCGAGTGGATAGCGGAAGTGGAGATCTGTGTCAGAGAATTTGGTGCCAGGCTTGTTTTGGCTGTCCTTTGTCTATCTTGGGCTTTTGTCTTTAGGGCTGCTCTCATCTCTGGGGCCCAGTGTCCTGGCATCTGCTGTGTTCCTGGTGGTTCCGAGAGCCCTGCCGAGATCATGCCCAGAGAGAGCCAAAGCTCTGGGCGGGTTATTCAGATGAGGGAGGACTCCCTGCTTTGGTCTCCAGGGTAGGGTCTCCATCATCTGGTTCTCAGGTCCCCCAGCCGCCTGGGTGGCAGTCTGATGTTCCACAGCATGACTGGGGAACGAAGGTTGGCACTCGCTTTCTCTGCGTATTTATTTGTGCAGGCCTCTGGCTTTCAAGGCTGCGCACTGGAACCACCCAGAGAGCCTTCAAAAACTCCAAATGCAAAAAAACCCTAAATACACCTAACAACAAAAAGACAAACCCAGACATGAACTGGGCCAAGGACTTGAAGGCCAGCTCCGCAAAGCACATGTGCAGACGGCCTATCAGGAAGATGCCAGTCCCAGACCCCAAGGATGGCCACGATTCAAAACCCAGCCCGATCCAGATAAGAACAGTTGGCAAGGACGTGGGGAAAGGGGCGGGGCCGGGGGAAAGGCAAAATGGAACTGCTGTTGAAAAGGGTGCGGTGGTTCCTCAAAACAACCACAACAAACACTAAAGATGAACCGTGTGTTGTTCAGGGCTGTCGAGTCCGTTCCCACTCCCAGTGCCCCGATGTGCGGCAGACAGACTCCGGTCAGTCCACAGAAACCCGCTGGCGCTGGCACAGTGTCAACCTATCTCATTGAGCGACTTCCCCTTTCCTTGCTGACCCGCTACCAAACCTGATGTTTTCCATGGACTGGTTCCTCCTGCAGCCCCCGCAGCTTCACTCCTAGCTGTCAACCCAGCAGGCTCGAGAGGAGACCCCAAAGGAGACGGGCACACACCAGTGTCCGTGGCAGCCCTCTTCACAACAGACCAAGGTGGAAGCAGCCCCGTGTCACCGACGGAAGCATGGGTCAACACAACGTGGTACAACCAAACTAGGAAATGCTAGGCACTGAGTGTTGAATGCATGCTGCAACGTGGGTCTCGCTTGAAGCCATGATGCTGAATGAAATCCGTCAAACCCACAGGACAAATATGACCTCCTGGAGAAAGAACAGACCACTGTGTACAGAGACCAGAGTTTCTTAGTGATTACCAGTGGGAAGGGAGAAGGGTGACTCATCTTTTTAGGAATCCTGAAGTTCCATTGACAGGGATTGGAAAAAGTCTCACTGTGCAACACTGCTTTTCCATAAGCTGTGCGCCTGGGAAAGTTGAATGGGCCAGTCGTGCACCGTAGGTGTATTTCCAGCAGTGACCCAAAGGAGACCCCACCACGGCCGCTTATGTCCAACCTCATAGGATGTGGTTTCTTGGCTGGAGGTTTGGGGCCATGGATCATGGGACATCCCAGCAACTTGGCCTCATGACAAGCTTAGTGCTTCCGTCTACTAGTTCACTGTGTCCTGCGTAGGATCTTCCAGAGCTTGGCATAGGAGGAGGAAGTGGGATGTGTTGGTAATGACCTCCCTGGATAACAAGAAGGCCTCCATTGCTATGAGATGGAGAACTAGATGGTGACCAGCGGCCACGGCCAAATGTTTTGATGAGTCCTGATCAACGGGGGCGTTCAGAAGAACGGCACATTCTCAAGATGTCCTTGACCCTCCAGGCTAGATGTGCTCTTCCAACTCCTAAGGTCCTGTTTAAACCTTAAACCAAAAATATCTTCAGAAGTCTTCCAAAAACTAAACATAGACTGTTTGCCTTGAGCAGTGTCCTCTCTCAGACCTTTCTATGGATCTAGGATCCGAGCGACAACTGAAGAGATGAAGCAGGGACCTAGGGGGCAGCAAGTTTTCCATGAACGGGAAAGATAACCCAAGGGGGGACAGGGACGGCTACGCAGCTGGAAAGATGTAATCTCGGTGTCGCAGAAATGTCCATGTAGTAACATGAACTGGTATATGATCTGCCATGAATATTCTCAATAACAAAAATAAACTGCATCTATACACGTGTGTGTGTGTGTGTGTGTGTGAGGGTAGACTAGAGAAACAAATTCAGAGACACTCTGGTGTATAAGAGCTTTATGTACAAGAGCAATTGAATATTGAGAAAACAGTCCAGATCAACTCCATAAGTCTAATATTAGCCCACATGCCCAATTCCAATCTGTAAATTCCTCTTCAGACTTGTGTAACACATGCAATGACGCCGGGTGCAGGAAGATCACAGGCCAGGGGGTGGAGAGTCTCCCGGATCCGGTGGTGGTGGTGTAAGCTTCCCGGCGCTGGCATGGGGCTCCCCCTGGCTCCTCCAGCTCCAGTGCTCTAGCATAGCTCCGCGTGTCTTGTGAACAGGAATGTCTCGCAGGGACTGAGTGCCCTGCCTCCAGTAAGTTATTTATGTCCTTCGCAGTTCCAAACGAAGCCATTAAGCGGTGACCTGATTGACAGGCTAGACTCCACCCCTCCTCAAATTGATGATGTGAGTACCACAGTATGCATAACCACCGCAAATGCCTAAGCCCATTCCCATCACATTACGCTTAGGGGATGGTCCGGGCAGCGTTTTTTTTGGTTTTCTGGGTGGTTCTAGTTTGCTGTTGGCTTGACACCCACCGTCCAAGGGCTCAGGACTGTCTAACCCATGAACAACAGCACAACTGTGTCCATCCCCGTCTAGTCTCATGAGTCCTCGGAGTTCAGGGAGCACTCTTCCAGCTGTGTCCAGTATCTTGGGGCAGGGCTAGGTTGCCTTCAAACTCCCTGGGACGTGGGTCTAGGTTTCCATGGACCGGTGTCTGCATGCCTCTTTCCAAGTCTTGGAAGGAGGCTCCCGGCTGGGCGTCCAGGGGTGGGTTTCCCGTGTCGGGATCACACGGAGTTCTTTGTGCCCATCATGTGCCCTTTGAGAGCTGGCTTTCTGTGGTGATCCGGCAGGGTCTCTGCACTTGGGAACTGACCCTTTGAACATCGCTCCAGCCCCCCAGCCAGAAAATTCTCCCGGACACCTTTATCAGTACTGATCTGGGTAGTAGGAGGAGGCTCTCTCTAGGACTCCGGCCTGACGTGGGGGGGTGGGAGACATCTCCCCAGGGGTCCCTGTGTCCAAGAGTCTCACTGGGCAGGGGTTCCAGGACTTGGTCTAGAAGAGCCGAGTCTCACTCCTGGCCAATCGCCTGGGGATTCCTGCAGCGAAGGCCAAGGCTGGGGTGTGGCCGCCTCTGTGGCAGGCCAGCGACTGGGCCTGGGTGGGCCCCTGCTTTCTTCCCTCCCTCCCACGCCCCTACCCCGGGTTCCCTCGTTCATCCCCATCCCAGCGGGTCCCCGCTTCCTTACATGGTCACAGCCGGGCCTCCAGCTCCCGGACATCCCCCTGCCCCCGCCCCCACCGGACACGGCCCCCGCCCTGCTCGCCCCGCGCAGCTGGCCCACGCCCCGCCATGGAGGACCTCGGTGAGTGGGGTCCGGGTCCCTGCGCCCCGAGCCCCTTGCGAGCCGCCTAGGCCCGCTTTCCCAGGAGCCCCGCGCACTCCCTGCACCTCCCCATCCCCGCCTCCTGGCTTCTCGCTCCGGCTCCGGCTCCGCTCTCTGCCCGCGCCTCCCGTCCGACTCCACGTCTCCCTTCCTGCCTTTCCCGGCCGGCCGCGCCCTCCCCCTCCCTGCCTCCTTGGCCCCTCTCCTCCAACCGGACGGACCGACCGACGGACGGACGGGCGCGGAGGGACAGCCCGGAGTCTGGGAGGGAGGGTCTGGGAAAGTAGGTGAGCGGCAGAGCGCGGCATGGACTTCTGCAGGGTTTGGGAAAGGGAAGAGTTCATGGAGGAGTGCGCGCGAGGAGAGGGAGAAGTGATAAGGGGCAAGGACTTTGGGGTTATGGAAAGGAAATGGTTAAAAGAACCCAGCTCTGGAGGAGGAGGGGAAGAGGGAGGAGAGGGTGTTGTTGTTTTTTTTGGGGGGGGGCCCCGGGGTGTGTGGAAAAGAGGACCTGGGCTTCCAGTCCTCCTAATGAGCTGGGCTTGGGCCACAGCGCCTGCCCAGAAAGAACAGGGGTCCTGGCGCCCTCCAGCAGAGGGTGCGCTTCTGTAAGGGGCATGGGACACTGGCCTTTGGGGAAGAGACCAGTCAGAAGGCGACTGGCCAAGGAAGAGCAGACCGTGGGACCCAGAAGGCCCTGGAGTGGGGGGCCAGGGCGAGGGGGGGTCCTGATTCTGCTGGGGTCAGAAATTAACGGGTGTGGTAGAGAAGGCAATCCAATCAGAAAGCTGGGTACCAGGCAGATGGCCAGTTGAGCAATGTGGGGTGGAGCCCGGCTTGGCTTGAGAAAGTTCATTTTGAATGCTGTCTGGGAAGATGGAGGGAAATCAGAGGACTGGGCAGGGGAATCCCAGGCTGAGCACACCGGCACGGGCTGTCCCAGCCAGAAGGGATCCTTGGTGCCCTTCCGCTTGGCTGCGGTGGCCTGACCCTGTGCTCCCTTCAGATACTTGACCCTTGCGGGGCACACTGACTTCTGTTTTTCCCAAGCCCGGTCCACAGAGAGCCCTTCCTTTACCTCTGATTCCTGAAGGCTTGGTCTGAGCCCTTTAATTCCTGCCGACTTTCAACACAGCCTCTACCTCCAGATGACCCCAATCTTGACCCCTTGACCTCTGACCCTGGCTTCTCTTTCCGGCAGATGCCCTGCTCTCTGACCTTGAGACCACCACCTCACACATGCCGAGGGCAGGGCCTTCCAAAGACCGGCCCCCTGAGCCACTCACCCCTCCCCTGCCCTACGACCACCGGACCCAGGTGAGGTCAAATGGTGACCGACCGCTAGGCTGGCCACTGGGGCCAGGCTTGGCCTGCACTACAGGGCTGGCATCCCACACGCTTGTCTCTTCTCTCTGTAGGCAGGGCCTGGGGAGTCTTCAGGTGCGTCTGGGGACAAGGACCATCTGTACAGGTGAGGGACCTGGGAGCTGGGGAGGATGAGGACCCCCCTTGGAGGGGCTTGGATTCCCCAACCCTGAGCCCAGTCTCCCACCTGTTTCCCAGTACGGTGTGCAAGCCTCGGTCCCCAAAGTCTGCGGCCTCTGCGGCCCCTCCGTTCTCCTCTTCCAGTGGCGTCTTGGGCACTGGGCTCTGTGAGCTGGACCGATTGCTGCAGGAACTTAATGCCACCCAATTCAACATCACAGGTAGTAGGGGTACTGAGCCAGGCTTTGATGGACGTGAGGTGGGCAGGGGAGAAGGACAGAGATGAAGGGTCACAGACACGCCAGAGTAACTGTTAAAGCATTAACTGGAAGTAGAGGGCGGGGACTGAGCCTGGATGACCGCCGTGTCTAGGTCCCCTTCTCTCCTCTCTCCAGATGAAATTATGTCTCAGTTTCCATCCAGCAAAACAGCTGCGGGGGAGCCAAAAGAGGACCCAGTGGACGATAAGAAAAGGCCCAGCATGTGAGTTTGGCATTGTTGTCAGGGCTGAGAGAGAGGTGGGTGACCAGCCCAAGAGACTTGAGTGGCTGAAGGGAACATTGGGGGGGCCCCGAGCCGACACACACCTGTCTTCCCAGTCCCTCCAGCCCATCCTCTGCCCTGGCAAAGCCTTCAGCCACATCAGCAACCCTGGAGCTGGACAGGCTGATGGCCTCACTGTCTGACTTCCGTGTCCAGAACCATGTGAGTCAGGCAGGAGGGTGGGCCAGTGTCCTTGTAGGGCTCTCCAGCCCGCCCCTTAGTTGATTCAACTCTCGGACCTTGCTTTGTACAGCTTCCAGCCTCCGGGCCAACACAGCCTCCGGGGTCAAGTGCTGTGAACGAGGGCTCCCCGTCCCCGCCAGGACCAGCCAGTAAGGGCAGCTTAGACACCATGCTGGGGCTACTGCAGTCGGACCTCAGCCGCCGTGGGGTTCCCACCCAGGCCAAGGGCCTCTGTGGCTCCTGCAATAAGCCCATTGCTGGGCAGGTAAGTGGGGCCCCATGGAAGGGGAAAGATAGTTACAGGCCTATCTTTACTGAGCACCAGACTGTGTGCTGTTCCCTCTAAATGAATAACTCAATCGTTATGTTTTGTGGAGGACACATGTGGGGTGCTGAGTCACAGAGCCAGTATGGGGCAAGATGAGAATGCCAACTGACCAACTGTTGATCGTGGACCTACCGTGCCAGGCACTGTGCTCCTCAAATCGGACTCCCTGCCATCGAGTCAGTCTGACTCGTAGCGGGCCTCTGAGACAGGGCAGAACCACCCCTGAGGGTTTCGGAGACTGTAACTCTTTAGGGGAGTAAGGCTTCATCCTTCTCTCATAGAGTGGCTTGTTGGCTTCAAACTGCTGACCTTGCAGTTAGCAGCCCAATGGGGTAGTAACCACTATACTGCCAGAGCTCCCAGGCAGTTAGTCCCTTTAAAAAAAGCAACCCGACTCCTTTAATCGTTACATCAACGCTCCCCTGGCTTTGCTCACTGTCCCTCAAAGAGCCACAAAGACGGTCCCTTCTCTCCCAGAGGCTAGTCGGAATGCTAGGTCTTGGCTTCACTGAGCAGATACCAGTGACAACAATGGTGCCCAGTGGTTGGCCAAGATCCTCCTGCCTATCCCAGAATTCCCAGTGTTAGCAAAACAGGGCAACGTTCCAACTCCTGTGGACCTTTGGGAGTTTTGCCTTCATGATATGTGCATGCGTATGTGTTCGCCTGGATAGACTAGAGAAACAAATTCATAGGGACGGAGAGTGGATGCTTGTCTGACCTCTGCCTCAGGGGAGTTCTTCTTCGGCTAGCCAGGGGTCAGATATGGCCATGCAGTTTACTGGGTTGTTTTCTGGATTTGTTTCTCTAGTCTACCTGACACAACATACGGTAATACATAAATAATTCTTGCCAATATGCGGCCTCTTCTTCACGGACCCTCACTTTACCACGCATATTAATCTACTCATCTTTCTGATGGCTGTGTGCACAGGAAGATGACTATATTAATGTGCATGATAAAGTGGAGGAGCAGCGAAACAGAGGAAGATCGTCAAGGAGATGGGTTGACACAGTGCCAGCCACAATCTGCTTAACCATAAGAACCGTGAGGATGCACAGGACCGGGCAGTGTTTCCTTCTGTTATACATATGCATCAGAACCAACTGAAGGCAACTGACAACATACTAATATATATTAAATTTGCTCCTTTGGGTTCCGCTCATCTTCTGATTTTAAAATTCATTCAGACATGTTCGTAGGTCTGTAAGAGTACAATGTGCCCTAGCACTGCCTGCTGTAAAAGGGCCCTCTGGAGCTGAGCTCACAGACCTGGGATGAGGCCCCATCCTTTGAGCCTGTAGGACTTATAAGTGGCTGTATTCCCCACGGTGGACCCTCGATTCTTCATCCTCGACCTCTCAGAGACACAACTGAGAAAGCACCTCATCAAACAGCCTACTTAGCCTGTGGCAGCCCAAGGCCCACTCCGACCCAGGCAATCTTCCCAACCCGCAGGTGGTGACGGCCCTGGGTCGCGCTTGGCACCCGGACCACTTCGTCTGCGGTGGCTGTTCCACGGCCCTAGGGGGCAGCAGCTTCTTTGAGAAGGATGGGGCTCCCTTCTGCCCGGAATGCTACTTTGAGCGCTTCTCGCCAAGATGCGGCCTCTGCAACCAGCCCATCCAACACGTGAGCCCCACCTGGCCTCATCGCCCACACCTTGTCTCAAGGCACCTGTGGATGGGCCTCTGTGCTAACTGTCCGCCTGCCTGCCTATCGCTAGTTTCTGGGACCACTGCCACTCCCCACTCCCCTGCCTGCCCGCCCCCTACCGTTACCCCTTGGCCAATGCACCTTGGATCCTCCAAGACCCCTGCTAGTTCTCCCGCGCCTCAGCCCAGCCACCCGAGTCCCAGTTGGAGGGGGAGGTAAGGAGTGCCACACTGCAAGTCCTTTTCATTCTCTGCAGAAAATGGTTACGGCCTTGGGCACCCACTGGCACCCGGAGCACTTCTGCTGCGTCAGCTGCAGGGAGCCCTTCGGGGACGAGGGTGAGAGTTGGGCTCCTGCCTGTGAAGCTGCGCGCCCCCCACATCAGCCTGGCCCTGACCCCCTCGGAGCCCGCCGGCTCGGACCTCCGGAGCCCTGACCTGTGAATTTTGTCCGTCTCCCGACCCCACGCTCTCCTATCCTGTGGGCGAGCCGCACTGGTCACGGACCGGGTCTCTCGGGCTGCCGGGTCTCAGATCCAGAGTCCTCAGTCCGGCTCCACACCGCCCCCCACACCCATTTCTCTCCGTCCACTCCCTCCCCTTCCCTAGGTTTCCACGAGCGGGAGGGCCGCCCCTACTGTCGCCGAGACTTCCTGCAGCTGTTCGCGCCGCGCTGCCAGGGCTGCCAGGGCCCCATCTTGGATAACTACATCTCGGCGCTCAGCGCGCTCTGGCACCCAGACTGCTTCGTCTGCAGGGTGCGCCAGCCCGGGGGCGGGGCCGCGGCCGGCTGGATCGCTAGGGGGCGGGGCCGCGGCCGGCTGGATCGCTAGGGGGCGGGGCTTCAGCGGGCTGGGTCGCTGGGGGCGGAGCCACGCGTCGGGGAAGTGGGTTGTGTCTGAGTCGCTCCGTGCCCGGGGCCACGCCTCCTGGCGGCGGGGGGGGGGGCCTCGCCCGGAGCCACGCCCCCGGCGGCCGGCTCCGCCCCCGCGCTGAAGGGCTCTCGGCCGGCCGCTGACTTCCTTTCCCCGTCCCCAGGAATGCTTCGCGCCCTTCTCAGGAGGCAGCTTTTACGAGCACGAGGGTCGCCCGCTGTGCGAGAACCATTTCCACGCGCGGCGCGGCTCGCTGTGCGCCACGTGTGGCCTCCCCGTCACGGGTCGCTGCGTGTCGGCCTTGGGGCGCCGCTTCCACCCGGACCACTTCACCTGCACCTTCTGCCTGCGCCCGCTCACCAAGGGCTCCTTCCAGGAGCGCGCCGGCAAGCCTTACTGCCAGCCCTGCTTCCTCAAGCTCTTCGGCTGACCGCCCCGGGCTCCCCGAGACCCCCAGGCCCGCAAAGACCCCCCAGGCCCGGCTCCTGGAGCTTGGCCTTCCCCGGGAGCCTCCCTTCCCCTGTAAGGCCGCACTCAATGGGGAGACTGCCCCTGCACACCCATAGGGGAGGGCCCACTGGAGTTGGATTCCATCCCAGAGGATAGGGGAGCTGGCCTTTCCGACAAGTCCAAGGTCAAGACGGGACATCCCTGCGCCCTCACCATTCTGTGCACCTTTTTCTACCTACATAAACACCTTCCACGCTTCGCTGGGGCTGTGTCTCCGACTGCGCGGTTGAGGGCTCCCAGTCTGCACGCCCCGCCCTGTAAGGTTGGCTGGGTCCCCAGATCTAGGTCATTGCCTGTGGTGGGAGGCAGAGCCTGTAGCCGTGGCCCTTGGGTACCCCCAGGCACTCAACCAAACCAAACTCCTCTGTGGGTTTCTGAGACTGGAACTCATTACCAGAGTACAAAGCCCCCTTCTTCTCCCGCAGAACAGCTGGTGGTTTTGAACTGCTGACTTTATCCTTTTCGGCCCAATGTATAACCACTACCCCCACCAGAGCTCATCAGGGAGCCACCCAGAGTGCCAGTTTACCCACTACTTGGATCTGGGCACTAAGGCACTAGTCTCCCTCCACCTTATCTCCGATAGCCTGTAGGTTTCCTATAGACACAGCTGCAGCTTATTCACACCCTCTGGAAGGCAAGCAAGTAGCCATGCCCAGAGTCATCCCTTATTTTCCTTGTTGGCCTACCTGTTACTCCCTGGTGCGCAGAGAGCATCAGGTGTGAGCAATCCAGCCTAAGCAGATGACACCTGGCGTGGTCCGGGCCAAACCCAGGGAATCACAGGACACTGCAGAAGCCTGAAGGAGGCTCCTAACCGGATTAGGAGTCCAGGCAAGCTCCCCGGAAGAGGTGATGCCTGTGCTGTGTCCCAGCAGAGCTGAGGCTTAGGACCATCTACTAAGAGAACTGGTGAAGACAAGTGTGATGGACGAATGGGGTCTTCCCTAACCAGCCAAAGAAACCTGCTCTTCCCCCGATTTCCACCCTACTCAAACCAAAAACCAGTCTCAAGGTGGGCTACCAAGCCGATTCGGATTCATAGTGACCTTATAGGACAGAGTCGAACTGTCCCCGTGTGTTTCTGAGACTGTTAACTCTTTACAGGCATACAAAGCCCTGGTGATTTCAAACTGCTGATCTTGCAGTTAGCAGCCCAGCGTGTAACCACTATGCCACCAGGGCTCCTTCTATTTCCACCCCCCACAGTACCTTTCTAGTCCCATCCCAGCACTTATCACTGTTGCAATGAGAGTTAGTTTGCTGCTGATTTGTGGCTTCTTTCTTACACTGGATGCAAGCTCCTCGAGAGCAGAGACCATGCTCATTTTGCTGCTGGTTTCTGCACCAATGTTTGGAATAGTGTGCTCGGTGCTCAATGGATGTTTGTCTAGTAAAAGAAGGGCAGAGTCAGAAAAGCAGGAGGGGCTGTAAGAAGAATGAGCTAGAGGACTGAGTCAGAGAAGCTGAGGAAGGTTGCGCTTTAACCTGCTAGTCGGAGGATGGCCCTTGTGCATGGGCCACTCACTGAAGCCGAGATTTGAAGGTGGGGAAGGAGCTGGTCAGGTCCACAGCCTAGGGAGAGAACGTTCCAGGCCTCGGGAACAGCAAGGGAAAAGGCAGGAGGTTCTGAAATTACCTGGCATATTGTAAGAAAGGAACAAGACCAATATAGCAGCCAGAATCAAAGATGTGATGGGGTCACCCCATAGAGGGCCTTTTAGACCACACGGAAGACACAGACTTTGAGTAGCCTCTGATATCTGCACCTGGATTCCTCCTGGGCGATCCAAACGCATCAACCACGGAAGCAGACCATGGATGCCTTGCCCATATCTTTGACCACCTAGCAGTCACATGCATCTTGTGCCCACACACTTCAGCTGCTCCCCGTATTTCTTGCCGAAGGCATTCTCTGGGAGAAGGGGTGTCCTTTACGTATGTGTTGGGCAGGCCAATACATGTGTGAGGGGGAGCCAAGGACAAGGGGGGAGTGTCTGCAACTTTCAGCATTAAGGTCCCTGAGCTCACAGGTAAGGAAACCTAATACCTGCATTGGGGAAAGGTACAAAGGATTGGGTGTCACAGCAGGAAGAGAGAGCAAAAGGATGTCTGCTTCTATAGGGAGATATAATCAACCAGGTGCTCACTTTAAGGCAGCATAGCTGTTAAAGGGAGAATCTGTGGGAATGATTTTTAAAGCAGGATCATGTACTTGGACTTTACCTCTAACTTAACCAAAGTGGAGGCTCTCCTACCGTGGAAGACCAGCTTTCCAGACTCCCTCTGGTATAAGTTAGGGGACCCGGTCCTCGACAGATTTCCCTCCGTGTTAGTTTCCCACGGGTTGACTTTTCTGCTTTCTTTATCTGCCCCCCTCCCATCCTGCCTGGGCTCGCCTCCCAAATAAAGACCTTGCACCCACATTCTCTCCTCGAGGCCTGCTTCTGACAGCGTGTTGTTAGCTAGAGGCCCATCCAGTCAGATCCCACCCTTCTCGACCCGTGTGCAACAGAATGGACCCCTGCCCGGTCCTGCGCCAGCCTCACCACGCTGTTCCGAGGCTTGAGCTCAGTGTGGCAGCCACTGTGTCCATAACCCCTCGAATCGAGTGGCCCCCACTCATCATAGACTCCTCGTCATTCCCCCCTAAAATAGCATTCTGTGTTCTCCCTCTCAGGGATGACCTTAGCTCCCATAAAGGAACAGGAGCCCGCCCCTCCCCGCCGTTCCCCCACATTCAAAGATAATCCACAGAGAGAGGCCGAGGTACAGGTACCCACCAACCCCCTCCCTCTCTGCACCTAGCCCTGGGCTGAGCAAGGGGGATCCCAGGCACCAATCAGCCTTGACTGTGCTGTGCAGGCAGCCCCGCAGTCTGACGGGGAGGTAGACCTGGACCCACATGAGGGTCACACAGTGTGCTCAGAACTCTATCAGGAAAGTCAGAGCCATCTACCCTGAAGTGGTGACGCGGCTGGTACTACGGGTTACATAGGAGTAGGTTAGGTGGGAGCGAGCACTCCAAGCAGCAAACACAGCTTTGGGGGAAATGAAAGTGTGTGGGCTGGGTGGGGGCCTCGGCAAGGAACTGTGGTTTTGAGGTGGTGGGTGGGGAGGAGAGAGAGAAGTCTGGGTATGGTAAAACTTCGACTCATAATGGCCCTCTAGGGCTCTGTGGGATTCCAAGCCTGTAAACCTTTATGGGAGTAGAAAGCTTTGTCTTTCTCCAGAGGAACGGCTGGTGGATTCGAACTGCTTACCTTCAGGTCAGCAGACCTGGGTGTAACCACGACATCCTCAGAGCTCCCGGGGTACATTAGACTCTGACGATCAGACTGAGGGCTCAAATGTCCTCCTAAGTGTGGTAGGAGCTATGAGGCAGGGGAGTGATTCTGTGAGGTCTGGGTTTGAAAAGATCCCTTTGAATGAGCCAGAAGCGGGGGTGCTAGTTCAGTGGACTCCCCCAGTCTACGTGAGCATGGGGGAAAGAGGTGGTGTTGAGCCTGGGCCCTGGGAAGGGCCATGGGGTGGGAGACAGTGAGTGTGGTCTCAGGAAGGAGTGTTCTTGAACATAAAAGGGTCCAATTCCCCAGGACCAACTTTCAGCCTCCAGAGGACCTGATTCAGCTGAACAAAGCCTAGGGAGGCTGGGGGACTTGCCGGCTCATTGCCCTTGAGGTAACCATTAATCCTTCCCCTGGGGGAATCCAGGAACTGGCCCCGAAGGGCAGATCCTTGTTAGAATGGAGGCACACACGGAGGAAGACTTGGCCCCCCAACCGGGGGACCAAAGGACCCTAATTGACAACCCAGCTGACATTCTCGTCATTGCTGCTTACTTCCTGCTGGTCATTGGTGTCGGCTTGTGGGTGAGAGGTCATGGGGTGCTCCTGACGGCCAGGCCTCTGAAGCCCATGGGGGAGGCTCAGGGAGGGTCCCCCGGCAGGGGTGGGGCTGGATGGCTGGGTTTTTGAGGGAGAAACCTAGGTCTTGGAAGGGGGGGGGGATAAGCAGGTCTTTTGAGAGCCTGGAGGGG
>NW_022103901.1:14334865-14346266 GCF_000313985.2 Echinops telfairi | reverse complement strand
CTTCTGCCCGCCCCCCCAGGTGGGGGCCTCTCTGTTTGCCAGCAACATTGGCAGCGGTCATTTTGTGGGCCTCGCCGGGACAGGTGCGGCAAGTGGCTTGGCTGTGGCTGGATTTGAGTGGAATGTAAGAGCCCCACCCCCATCCCCTGCTTTCACCTTGCCCCAGTGGGAACTCTTGGGAGGACCATACCTGGCAGTGGGAAGTAACGAGGCTGGAGGTGGGTTTCCAAATTTGAGCTGGGGAGGAGTGTCCCTATAGCCCGCTCAGTGGTGGGCGATGCAGGAGATGATGCCATTCGGGACAAGGGTAGGTCCTGTCGCTGATTAGCTGTGTGACTCTAGTTGTGCCACTACCCTCTTGGGCTTGATTTTTCTCCTCTGAAGCAGGTGAGTGGCCCTAAACAGGACACCCGCTCCTTAATGCTGCTGCTCCCTGAAAGGGGTGGTGGGCATGGAAGCCCCTGACTTGAACGAGGATCCCAGACTGAGATGCAACGTGGTGGCTGCAGGAGCCCAGCACTTGGGGCTCTGGGCTTCATGGAGGAGGGGGCTCGGAGCTGAGCCTTGAAGGACAGACGTTTAGGAGGGTGGGAAGAAGGGAGATGGCCCTGCCTGGCTGAGCCTGGGGTCAGGCTGAGGGCTCTGAGGTTCACGTGCCAGAGATACGGCAGGGAGTGGAGGAAGAAGAGGAGGAGGAGGACACTGCCTTTTGAGGGACTGGCCACCGGTCACAGTGGCCCAGAGAGTTCTGGTTAAGGGCCAGGAAGGAGTCAAGACCCTGTCCTCCCATTACTGCCCAAGAGTCAGCAACAATCCGTTTGAATTAGCCAGAACGCAGGGGCTGACTCAGTCCCGTTCTCAAAAGTCTAGCTGAGTGTGGGTGAAAGAGGTGATGTTGGGTCTGGGGCTCTGGGAAGGGCATGGGGGCTAAGGCCTCAAGGAAGATTGTTCTTGAACTTAAAAAGGTCTGCAGTTGCGCCCTCCCCCCCACCCCCTACCCTCACCCTTGACTCCTGGTGCCCCCCTTTCCAGGCCCACGGTCACGAAGAGAAGGCCGCTCAGACTCGGCAGGGGGGACAGTGAAGGGCTCTTGAGGCCCGGTCTGAAACCCCGAGTCACCCCCGCACCCAACAACCCCTGGCCGCTGTGCCCGCAGGCGCTCTTCGTGGTGCTGCTTCTGGGCTGGCTCTTCGTGCCCGTGTACCTGACCGCGGGTGTCATCACCATGCCGCAGTACCTGCGCAAGCGCTTCGGCGGCCGCCGTATCCGCCTCTACCTGTCGGTGCTCTCGCTTTTCCTGTACATCTTCACCAAGATCTCGGTGAGCTGAGCCCGCGCAGACGCGGCCGGGGTGGGCGGGACCGCCTCCGGGGGCGGGGCCTGGTGACTCGTGGGACTGCCAGTGAGAGGTGGGCGGTTCGAACCCTCCAAGCGCACAGCGGGAGAGAAGACCTGGCGATCTTCCCGTCTAAGCTTTCAGCCTCAGAAGCCCTACAGGAGCTGACCCCACCGGAGGGCAGACCAGTCTAGAGCTGAGAGGGCAGGAGAAGTCGGGGGGGGGGGGGGGGGGGGGGGGGGGGGGGGGGGGGGGGGGGGGGGGGGGGGGGGGGGGCAGGGTTTGGAAGGAGGGGAGGGCGGGGGTCCCTGGGGCTGGGGCTGTGTGGAGCCTGCGAAGCCAGGACGCCTTCGAGAGCGTGGTCAGATCGGAATGTGGGCTGATGGGCAGGAGGTGGCCCTGGCCCCTGCGTCCTCACCTGCGCGCTGTCTCCCTCTCTCAAGGTGGACATGTTCTCCGGAGCGGTGTTCATCCAGCAGGCCCTGGGCTGGAATATCTACGCCTCCGTCATCGCGCTCTTGGGCATTACCATGATCTACACGGTGACAGGTGGCCACGGGAGAGCTTAGGACTGGGGAGGGGGCTGGGAGCCGGGCGGCTGTGGGTGGGTTTTAGGGGCGTCACCAAAGAAGTTCAGCTAGGAGGGGGTCAGCCCCTTTGGAGGACAAACTTCCCTTCTCTCTCCCGCGTGGATCTGGGGGGGGTGGTGGGGACCGGGACACGAGGCAGAGTGAGGAGCTTCTGAGCACCTGGCAGTGGGCTGTCTAGCCAAACCCATTGTGGTTCCGGGGTTCCAGATCCAGATCGGGGACGCGGCCAGGCGCTGGCGGGCTTGAAGGGTCCGGCCTGTGGATGGGATAGAACTGGGATGAGGGCTTCCTATAAGAAGAGGAGAGAACCGAGGCCTAAGAGGAGCCTGGTGGGTGCCTGGCCAAGGGCGGCTCCCTGTAGCCCAGGCTTCGGCTCGCCAGGCTTCCCGGTGCCCGGGCTCAGTGGACCAGAGAATGGATCGTCTGCAGGAAGGGGCACCTCGTTCAAATTCACACACACAGCGGATGTGATAGGGGCGGGCTGCATGTGAAATCACGAGTTGGCCTCTCTCGGCTGAGCCCGGGCCCTTTTCAGGAGGCCTGGCGGCGCTGATGTACACAGACACGGTGCAGACCTTCGTCATTCTAGGGGGTGCTTTGATCCTCATGGGCTATGGTACGGAGCCCAGCCAGGGGAGGGGCGGGGCCGAGGGAGGGGGCCGTGGGAGGAGCCTGAGGTTGAGGCTCTGGGCGGCACTTGAGCCCCAGGGTGGGCCCTGGTGTGGACATTGGGTCCCCTGACAGCCTTGCTCACACAGCCTTCCATGAAGTGGGAGGGTACTCGGGGCTCTTCGACAAATACTTGGGGGCAGTGACGTCGCTGACAGTGTCCGAGGACCCTACGGTGGGCAACATCTCCAGCGCCTGCTACCGCCCCCGGCCGGACTCCTACCACTTGCTTCGGGACCCTGTGACAGGGGACCTGCCGTGGCCCGCGCTGGTCGTGGGCCTTACCATCGTCTCGGGCTGGTACTGGTGCAGTGACCAGGTGTGCTGGCAGGGCCTGGACCCCGAGCCACTGAGCAACGCTGCGATGGGTGGGGCTGGAGCACCTCTCGCCAGGCAAGGGGCGGTCGTGGGGGTGGGCCACCAAGCCGGATGCCGGATCCCAGGGCCAGGGCCCCAGGGTGGAGCTGACCTGGGGGCCCAGCTGAGTCGGGGGCTCCACCTGCATGGATTGGCAGGGCGAGTAGCGGCTGAGCGTGGGGTGGTGGGGCTGGGGAACCTCGGTGATTGAGCACAGGGGGTCTGGCGCCCGTCCCCGCAGGTCATAGTACAGCGCTGCCTGGCGGGGAAGAATCTGACCCACATCAAGGCGGGCTGCATCCTGTGCGGCTATCTGAAGCTGATGCCCATGTTTCTCATGGTCCTGCCCGGCATGATCAGCCGCATCTTGTACCCTGGTAAGGTTCATCTCGCCAGCCGGGGCTTCCCGCAAATTCTTTTTCTTGCCAATGCCCCAGGTGCCTTTTCCTGTCTTAAGATTCAGGGTGCCTGGGGGATGCCAGGTCCTGCCTCCCTCCCCTCCCCGAGTGCCCACCTCGGGGAACGCATCCCAGGGGCACTGTGGGCCTCTTGCCTACAGATGAAGTGGCGTGCGTGGTGCCGGAGGTGTGTAAGCGCGTGTGTGGCACGGAGGTGGGCTGCTCCAACATCGCCTACCCGCGGCTGGTTGTGAAGCTCATGCCCAATGGTGGGTGAGGATGGCTGGGCGCGGTGGGGCCCCGGCCCGCGGGCACAGGCGCCTGCTGTGGAACCTGGAACCTGCGGGCGGGGAGGGCGCGCCGCGGGGCTCACCGCTCCGCTCTGGCCCGCAGGTCTGCGCGGCCTCATGCTGGCGGTCATGCTGGCCGCGCTCATGTCCTCGCTGGCCTCCATCTTCAACAGCAGCAGCACGCTTTTCACCATGGACATCTACACGCGCCTGCGGCCGGGCGCCGGTGAACGCGAGCTGCTGCTCGTAGGACGGTGGGGCCGGGGTCCCCCGCGGGGCCGCCACGGGCAGGCGGGAGGGGCCTGCAGGCGTGGCTCAGGCCCCTGATGGCCGCTCCACCACAGGCTCTGGGTGGTGTTCATCGTGGCCGTGTCGGTGGCCTGGCTCCCCGTGGTGCAGGCGGCGCAGGGCGGGCAGCTCTTCGATTACATCCAGGCCGTGTCCAGCTACCTGGCACCGCCCGTCTCTGCCATCTTCGTGCTGGCGCTCTTCGTGCCCCGCGTCAATGAGAAGGTGAGCGAGCGCCGCCCGCGGGGCGCAGGGCCTTGTGCGCCTAGGGGAGACCAACGCTCTCCTCCCTGCAGGGTGCCTTCTGGGGACTGATCGGAGGCCTGCTGATGGGCCTGGCGCGGCTCATCCCCGAGTTCTCGTTCGGCTCGGGCAGCTGCGTGCGGCCCTCGCCGTGCCCGGCGCTCATCTGCGGCGTACACTACCTCTACTTCGCCATCGTGCTATTCTGCTGCTCGGCCCTCCTCACCCTAGGGGTCTCCCTGTGCACGGCGCCCATCCCGCGCAAACACGTAAGCGCCGGCCTTGGGGAGGCCCCCTCTCTTCCGCACGAAGGGGCGCTTGGCAGGGGCAGCGCTGGGGCGTCTCTCCATACTGAAGGTCGGCTCGGAGGTGGTGGGTCTGAAGTTTGAACTTTTCAGAGCCTGCACAACTGTTGATGTTAGAGGTCCTTTATTCAAAGTGATCTTGGAAAAGTGGGCCTTAAGACCCCTGGGGCATGGGGGTGGAGGGGGGAGGGTAGTAGGTTGCAGTGTTCCCTAGGGATTGACCATCCCAAAGCCAATTCTTGGCTTGGCCTTTGGGCTTCAGAACAGGCTCTGTGATTGGTGGTAAAAAGAGACAGACGCCAAACCCTGAAAGACCATACTGTGTGTGGCTGCCAGGCAGGTACCCAGGGCCGAGCTGGCTCAAGGGTTGGGGCAGGAGCCCACAGAGAGTAGGGCCGAGGGTTGGGAAGAACTCCCACCTGGTCTCTGCTCACCCCCCCACCCCCCCAGCTCCACCGCCTGGTCTTCAGTCTCCGGCACAGCACGGAGGAGCGAGAGGACCTGGATGCGGATGAGGAGCCTGAAGTCCCTGCCTCCCCGCCTGTACAGAATGGGCGCCCGGAGCATGCAGTGGAGATGGAGGGTAGGGCTCTGCTGAGGGGGGCGATGGGGGGGGGGGCAGGAGAGACCCGCTCTCTCACTGACTGCAAGGCCTCCATTTCTCCAGAGCCCCCGGCCCCGGCCCCAAGTCTCTTTCGACGGTGCCTGTTTTGGTTCTGTGGCATGAGTGGGGGTGGGGCAGGTAGCCCCCCACCCCCTACCCAGGAAGAGGCTGCTGCAGCGGCCAGGCAACTGGAGGACATCAGTGAGGACCCACGCTGGGCCCGCGTGGTCAACCTCAACGCCCTGCTCATGATGGCGGTGGCCATGTTCCTGTGGGGCTTTTACGCCTGAGGCCACAACGTGGGACAAAGAGAGCCATGAGTGGGTGGGGGCTCAGCCTCCCGAGGAGTGGGGTCAGGGCCGCACAGAAGAGGGTGAGGGCAGGAGCAGGGGAAGGCCCTGGGTGCCCTTTCCTCAGCCTTGTATCTGTCCGGGGCCCAGTCCAGCTGACTGGCAGTCACTTGGCCAGCCATAGTCGTTGCCCTACAAAAGCCAATAAAGCTGCCGCTTCATCCATGCTGCTGTGGCCACAGTGTCCTTGCTCCTGTTCTGGGCCCTGGGCGCCTTCTGGGTGGCTCACAACACCTTCTTAGCTGGACACTGGGGCCACGTGGCTCTCCACTCATCCACCTCCAGCTGGTGCTTCTCCGTCCTCCAGCCGGCATCCTGCAGCCCTGGGAAGAGAGGCCGTGGGGCGCTGCTGGGACTGCTGGGGAGGAGACCCTGGGCTGACAGCTCTGTGCACTACTGTGCTCCTCTTGGCAAGTTCTTGACCTCTCTGAGCTCATAAAATGAGGCAACAACTTCATCTGGTTGCAGTAGGAATTCATTAAGATCACACATGCATAAGAGCCGGCAGGAGATGCCGAGTGCAAGGACATTGATAACCGGGGGGCTGCTCTACCCGCTGCCCCGCCCGTTTCCCTCCACAGACTGTGGGCACTAAAGCAACCTGAGACACCACCCTAGGCTACAGACAGGGAAACAGAGTCAGAGTTTAGGCCTAAGGACTTGCTCACCCAGGTGATGGGGATGGGGGGAGGGATGGGGCGTAAACCACAGGAGCCAGAGCTCCTGAGGGTCGTTCATTACCTTTCAGGAACTTTGGGAACAGCTTGTCCAGCACTTGGTGTGTCTCCTTGACAGCGACCCAGCTATCTTGTCCAGAACCTGAGGGTGGGGGTGCGGGTGGTAGCAGAAACATAGGAGAAGGTTCCCCACTCCACCACCCACCTAGCTACCAGCAGTGCCTCCTACCTGCCTGATACTGGCTCCTCAGCTCGTCCAGTTCTCGCGGGAGAGGCCCATCTCCCTGAAGGGCTCCAAGCACCAGCCCGTGTGTGGCAGCTCTCAGGACTGTCTCGGGGCCTGCTGTCTGGCTCAGAGCCACCTGTGCCTGCTCTGAAAAGACCCAGCAACCCACTGATGGCAGGGCAGGGCATTGTCTCAAACACCCTGAACCCCATCGCCAAGCTGCATTTGTCTGTCCCTAGAGGGCATCTCCCCAACCCTTTTCCTTGAGAACTTCACCTCTGGCTGATCACCACCACTCTGGCCAAATGGAGATGTTCCGTTTCCCAAGACAACTTCGTATGGGGGTCGGTTATTTTCCACATCTTTTCTGGCTAGAGAGAACCTGCACCTTTGAACACGTGACCGCTGGCTGGTGGCATCTCTTTCTCATCCCCAGGGCCCTCACTTCTAGCTCTCTGTGGGGACTGGCCTTATGTGCAGCTAAGCCCCTCACTGAATCATCGAGAGAGACTACGGCACTTCCCAGGGCAGTCCCCACTCAGGGGACTTAGTCTTCCCACAAGGTGACTGCTCCAGGCTGGGTCCCCAGAGACCAGCAAAGATCAGCATCTCATCAGAGCCAGTGTGTTGCCTCTAGAGGTCCCTTACAGAAACCGCTCTCTGTCCTGGACCCTCGCACCTGCCCTGCGAGTGAATGAGTTCAGCAATGGCTAGCTTCGTTTTCCAAAGGGGCAAAGGGAGTTCCACTGGGGCGTGCAGCTCAGTGACCCCCCAAAAAACCTGCCATTGAGTGGAGTCGATGCTGACTCATGGCGACCCTGTAAGGACAGGGTAGAACCGCCCGTGAGTTCCTGAGACTGCTTCGTCTTCCTCCCACGGAACGGCTGGTGGTTTTGAACCTGCTGACCTTTCAGATCACAGCCCAACGCACAAGCACTACGCCACTAGGGTGCCTCAGTAAAGCAGCCATAATGTCCATGTATGGGCCTTAGTCTAGGGCTCCCCCCAGGACACCAGGCAGCCTCGGGACTGTGGCCGGCTGGTCCAGGGCAGAGGGCCCTGGGGCTGGAGGAGCGAGGGTGGGTCGCAGGCTGGTAGACCAGCCCACACTCACTTCGTGATTGGTCCCAGTGAAGGAGGTAGGCTTCCTGGTGCCCCTCTGTCAACTGCTGCAGCTCCGAGATACTGGGGGAGGGGGGAGAATGGCAAGCAGTGGGGGAGGGGAAAGCAAAGGCAGCAGTAACTGTCCAGTCACCGGAACTGCCACCTAACTCTTAACTGTCCATCCTTCACCCATCACTGACACATCCCACCTCCTTCCCTTCCCTCTGTCCCCGGGGTCCAGTCATCAGCCCTGTGGGTCCCAGCACCGCTCTCGACTCCCCTTCCCCTGTTACAGCATGGCTAGTGCTCCCCTAGCCGGGGGGCGGGGTACCCCATGGAACAGATGGGAGGCCAGCGTGCACTGGAATAAGGCATATGTGCATGCATGCGGGGAATAAGAGTGGCAGTCAAGGTGAGGCTGGAGGTGGGGGACCCCGGTCGCTCACCTGGAAATCAAGCGGTGCAGGGGGACCCCAAGGGACAGAGACGGAGATGACCAGAAGCCTGTGGGAAGATGGAGTCAGGGTTCCCAGGCTAGGGGTTAGCCTGGGAGACAGAGACTGGAGGCCAGGGGGTGGGATCACCTGTCCACAGCGGCTCCATCTGATTGGCTGAGGTGGGGCGGGGCACCTCTCCCCTCTGCAGGAAGTGCGTGAGGACCAGCCCCAGCCGGCCTTCATTCAAGGTCTCCATCACAAGGGCTCGGACAGCCCGGTAGTTGGCGTAGATGTGGAGGGCCGTGAGCAGGAAGAAACAGCCCAGGCTGAAGCTGCGGCCGGAGAGCATGGTGGTCAACGAGACCGAGGCCCCACTGGCCCTCTCCTTCCCACCCTGGGCCCCCACCTGACCTGGGCCGATCCGACACCAGGGGAAGCATCAAGAGGCTGACCAGGAGTCCGGCCAGATTCACCAGCGTCTCCTGCAAAATGGCGGGAGAGTCGGAGCTGGAGATGCGTCTTTTCCCAGTCAGGCGGGAATGCCCTTGAGCGTCCTTCATCGAATTCCGCCCTGCTCCCGAACCTCCCGGGATGCCTAGTCAATTGTTAACATTTCTGATGACTTGGCCGTCCAGCTGTTTTTCTGCTCGGGAAGACCGGACACTCTTGGTTTTGCAGGCAAGTCGAAGTCCAGAGTGGGGAACGGACTGTATTTGGGGGAGGCGGGGGCGCTTAAGGAAGGCCAAGGAGTCTTGATGGTGGCGAGCTGGGCTGCTCCCTGCAAGGTCAGCAGTTCGAAACCACCAGCCGCTCCATTGGAGCAAGTCAAGGTTTCTACTCCCGTCAGCGGTGATGGTGTCAGAAACCCACAGGGGCCCTTCTGCCCTGTCCTAGCAGGCCGCTATGAGAGGACAAGGACCCAAAGGCAGTGGGGTTGGTGTATGGTTAGAAAGTGTCTCTGTAGATGCTGAGAAGAACAAACACGCTTGAAAAGAACGAGAATCGAACCTTCTCTTTTAAGAGTCAATCTTATTAGAGCCCACTGCTGGTCTGAGATGACCTGAGAGCTACCCCCCACCTGGGGGAGAAGAGGAGCCCTGGGGGTGTGGTGAGTGGCAAGCTGGGCTGCTCACCACAAGATCAGCAGTTGGAAACCACCAGCCACTCAGTGGGAGAACGAGGCTTTCTGCTCCCATAAAGAGCTCTCACCAAAAACCTCACTGCCATCGAGGGGATGCCAACTCCTGGTGACCCTGTAGGCCAGGGTCGAACCATCCCTGTGACTCTCCGAGAGTGTGACTCTGCTGGAGCTGAGAAAGCCCCGTCTTTCTCCCACAGAGTGGCTGATGGTTTTGACCTCTGACCTTTTGATTGGCAGCCCAGCGCACAAGCACTATGCCACAGGGCTCAGCCTTGGAGACCCACAGGGGCAGTTCCCCTCTGCCCTACTGAGTCACTCTGAGTGTCAGTCGTCGTGATGGGAGCAAGCCTGAGGGGGAGAGACACAGGCCACCTGCTAGCTCCCCTGGGAGAGGAGGCTCTGGGTGGGTGCTGGCGGAAGAGGATCTGCAGCTTGCGAGCTCTACTGTCCTGGCCCTCCAGGCCTGGCCACAGCTGGGGAGTCTGGAGGGAAGCCCCTGGGTGGCCCTGGGCAGGGGTAGGAGCATGCGGGAAGAACATGGGCGCTCCCTGCTCTGACTCTTAGAGCACACCAGTGCCAGGCGTGGACTCTGATGGCAGCAAGCTCAGTTTGAGCCTCTCAGCCCCTGCCTCTCTGGGCCGGAGCCCCAGCCCGGCAGATGGTGCCACAGACGAAAGAAGTTAGGTGCCCAAAAGCACCCAGCTGGTGGGGTGGCCAGGGTCACTGGCAGGAGGTCTCCACTCAACACTTTAGCAGGCCCTGCTGGCCCAGCATCCCCGCAGAAGGCATCCCAGGGCAGCCTGGGACATGGGCCCCGCCCTGTGGTGCCCCGCTTCCCCCCACCCACTTTTTGCTAATGCTGCTTAGATTGCCATGTGGTGTGGCTCCGTTCCCTGTCCTCCCAGCTGGTCTCTGCCGCTCACCTGGCTGCTGTCCTTGGCGGACACATCGGCCATGTTACCTCTTCGGGCCTGGTGCATGGTCAGTGCGGCCCGCGTGGCCCCGCCAGCCACGCCCACAATGCACTGAGCAAGGAGAGAACAAAGAGCAAAGGTCAGAGAGAATACTGTGGCACCAGAGGCACTTCAGTGCGTGACCCAAGGGCTCGTAGCAGCCCCAGCTAGCTTTGAAGGTTTTCTTCAGCCTCCTGTCCTCAGCCTGCACATCCCCTCTGCCCACCTGCCCTCTCATCTCAGGAGAAAACACAAGTCCTGCATCCCAGGGAGCTTTCTCCAAGAGCAGCCCGAAGACCATGCCTGGCTGGCCGAGAGCTTCGCCATGCTCCAGCTCTAACTGGTGGCCCCCCTGTCCCCACTGAGCTCCCAGGCCCAGGCTGGTTTCTACCCTCTTGCCTGGGAATGGAGGCGCCTGGTGGCCTCGTGGGCACGCACAGAGCTGCTCTTTCCTGGGCAGTCACTTCTGCCCCGTTTGGCACTGCCTCGCTTGCCTTTGAACAAAATTAACTTGCTTACTTGTGGAGCGTTTATTGACTAGCCAGCTTTGTGAAGGCAGGGGCATCCAGATCGGTGCCCGATCTATGAGAGGCTGTGTAAATACAGGGTCAATGATGGTGACCAGTGACCCGGACCCCAGATGGCAAGATCCTGGTGCCCTGGGCAGTAAGAGCCAATGATGGGGCCTGGAAGCTGGCTCCAAAGGCCTAAAAGGACCAGGCCGGAGCAGGAATTCCCTCACTCTAACTGACTGCCATCAAGTAAGTTGATGCGACTCACGGGGACAGGGTAGGACGTCGGTCTTTACAGAAGTGGAAAGCCTTGTCTCCCTCCAGAGGGGCAGCTGGTGTTTGGAACTGCTCACCTTGTGATTAGCAGCTCAGTGCGTCACCCACTATGCCACCGAGGCACAAGGTTGGTGCCTGGACAGGGAGGCTACATGTTCCTCACGAGGCCAACCATTCACAGCTTCCCAGTGATGCTTCTCCCCAGAACACCCTCACTGCCCCTTCAGCGCACTCCTCAGGGCCCGCCGGAACATCACTCCCTGGGGGCGGCCTTCCTGCACCCCCGGCCCCTACCCTCTCTCAGGTTCCCGCGCTTCTCCTCTGGAATACCCACAATCAGCACTCTATAAAGCTTTGTGTACTCCTGTGGGAGGGTCCGTGTGCCGTGCCCCAAACACCAATCAGATACTCAGCACAGCGTTTGCAGAGAGAACTGAAGGTTCTCATCACACATGATGTTGACACTGGACGCCACTCCTTCCGCCTCTGTGCCTCCACCAGTCCTGAGGCTCCCAACCCTGCCTTAGACTGACTGACTGACACACTGCAGGTGGTCTGGCTGGAGAAGGGCCAGAAAGCAGGGGGGATGGAAAAACAGGGTCCAAGGAAAAACATGGAAACGCTCTCACCCTTCGAGATGGGCCA
>NW_022103901.1:14325610-14334750 GCF_000313985.2 Echinops telfairi | reverse complement strand
CCCCCCACACACAGACAGAAGCACCGAAGGCAGGTACCGTGTGCATGGGGGTGACCCAGAAGTGGTTACCTTGGCCAGGTTGCTGGTGCAGATGATCATGGTGAAGCAGAAAGGGTACATGGGGGCCATGATCTCAAGGAACATGGCCACATCGTTAAGGATGTCAGCGAAAAGCCTGAGGGGAGGGGACAGAGGTGAGGGGCTGGAGACCTTTCTAAAGGGGGAGGGCCCGCTTCCCCTCTGCCGCAGCCCCGCCGCACCTCCACTGCTTGGCGTTCCGATCCAGCTGGCTCCTGTGGGGAGAGAAGGAGAGTGCCGTTGGGACAGAACATCCTGTGTGGCAGTTGGGCACAGTCCTAGGTCATGGTGAGGCCTGAGGGGCAGACCTCATGTATCAGCCACCACAGCTCGTCAATGCTGCCACCATCACTGGGAGGCCCTATGCACCCAGTGCTGCTCCCTCACTGGGCTCTGCCAGGCCAGAGAAAGCTGCCTCTTGACTGTCTGCCCCCGTCTGAGGGGCTGTGCCTGTCCCCCTGCCTTCTCCCATGCTGCGGCACCCTCACCATCGTCCTGATGTCTGAGCCCGTCGCTGCAGCCACGGGGTCAGTCAATCCATCTTACCCAGGGCCCTCCTCGTGCCTGCTGCCCCTCTACTTGACCAAACCTGATGTCCCTGCCCAGGGATCCATCTCTCCCGTGTCCAGAGCACGTGAGACCAAGTCTCGCCACCCTCGCCGTCAGTCAGTCTGTCTAGAGGCACTGACACTGACGCAGCAGAGGATCGCCCTGCCTCTTCGCTACCACAGACGTTTTAAAGCCTTCTACAGGGCACTGTTTTCATGGGTGGGGGTGTACAGAGCTGGTCACCAGTTCCACGCCCGCAGTTCATGCACACTCTGCCTCGTCGCTTGGATGGCAATGCCTGCAGGGCTCCCTTCCTGCACGTTTCCATTCTTCTTCCTCCTCCGACCCGTCCGTCCGCGGGAAGTACTCACCGCCCTTGTGAGTCCAAATGGCTGATTTTTAACAGGTGCACATCTCCCCTTTGTATACTGATGGGTTGAAAATAGAATCGTGGGGGCAAGTTCATGTCCAGACTTGAAGGGTGACCAACGGCCAGACTCCTCCTAGGGGTTCCACGGGTCTCTATCTGACCGGGACGCCTGGTCTTTTTTAAGGATTTTGAGTTTTGTTCCAAACGCTTCTCCTCCTCTATCCAACACTTTGTTTGTTTTTCAATCGCATCGATAGTTCAGCTCCATCAAGAAGGGTCTTGCGATCACTGCTAACGTCTACTTTGGAACCTTTTCTTCTTTCTCGTTCCCGTTGCAGTGGCCCCCACTCCCCGTGCCCTCTCTCCAGGCCCTTCTAACGTGAGCCTTCCCGGGCACTTGGAAGGGGACGCTGGGCTCGGGGTCATGGAGCGAGAGGTCCGCATGGCCCTAGTCTAGGGGACACATGCTTTTGAGGTGGAGGAGCTAAACCTGTCCCTCACAATTCAAGGAATTATAGAACCATAAATACCTTTTGACAGATGAACGAACCCCCACGATTCGAATCATCTCTTAAATGTTTCCATCTGACTTCCGAGCCACAGGAATGTACTGAAAGAGCCGTGTAGGCCAGCCCGTCCAAGTGCACTGAACAAACTGCTTCCACGGCCCTTCGGTTTCCCTCTTCTTTCCTCCGGGCAGGGAGAGCCCGGGAGCTGCACCTGAGATGGCTGCTCATGAACTTCTAGGAGCCCACCGTCACTCCTCACCAAAGCAGGTTGTAGAGCATTGTCTGTGTGGACTATGTTACCCCAGTGGACCTGGGGCACTGCCCCCCACCCCCACCCCCAGGACGATGGCCCTGAGCCCTCAGGTGCAGCTGCTCATGCCTCAAGGTGTTTAGTTGTAGCTCCGTTTTCCTAGGGGAGCTGACGTGAAGGAGTTCAAGAAGGAAGAGAATGTCTTGAGACGGATGATGGTAGCCATTGTACGATCCTGCAGGAGTCAACTGTGGAATGGCATGATATCTGTATTAGCTCCCAATAAAATGGTTTTGGCAAAAAAAAAAAAAAAAGAAAGTTGAGCCGCTTTGACAGCTCATTCTGTCCCGTGTGCTGGATCCACGTGCAGTGAAGGCCTCTCCACCTGTGCCCACCTCCTCTGGTGGGCGGCTTCGACCCCGACCGGTGGGTGCGTGGCGGGCGGGCGGGCGCTGTCGTGAGGATGGCCACTGCCACTGCGCCATCGCTCCTGAGGCCTCGGAGAGGAAGCAGGCCACCAAGCACCTTAATCTCTTCCAGGCGGTCATCAGGTGATGCCGCTGACCTCCCCGAGCCCGCTAGCCACTCAGCTCACCGGCCCACCAACCCGCCTGGCAGGCTGCAGAGTGAGGTCGTTGGTGGGCGGCTGGCAGACTCGGTCTCCTCTCTCGTTTGCATGTGCAGAGCTCTGGGCTCGGGGTTGTTCATGATGGCCAGAGAGGCAGATCCGTGCTCTTAAAGAGAGAGCTCGGCACGCTGCCTAGACTGAGTACTCCCTAAAGATCCCTCAACTCTGACGAGGCTTTTGCCAAATGCTCCCTCAGCTGCAGACTGGGCAGGGGTGGGGGTGGGGAGGACGACCTCACAGCACACTGTGCATGAAAACAGTGTTCCTATATGTCAGTCACAAAACACACCCTGTGCTTCAGAAAGCTCCAGAATGGAAGCGTGCCAACACTGCATTTTTCGGTGTGTCTAGACGTGACCAAAGGACTTACAAAAATAGGTCTGACCTTTTGAGAGGGGGCAGCCTGAAATATGTTGTCGGGGAAGACAAACTCACCCTTTCCACCAGGCGAAGAGTATCCGGCCCAGCATGCCCGTTGAATCTGGGGGAGGGAGGAAGGCACTGGTAAGGGTCCAGGACGAGTTGGGGGATGGTGGGGGGGGGGGTGGGACAAAAGCATCTGAGTCTTACTGGGTCACAAGCCCCGGGAGCAAGTGTGCAAGCTGTGGACAGACAGACCCAGACCATGGCTCTGCAGAGTTCAGCCCCACCAGCTCCGTGGTATGGACCCAAGAAAAGTGGGGCCCTCGCACATCAAACGTCAACAAGAACCTAAAGATGCTCTTTGCAGGGCTGCTCCCAACAGTACATGGACAGGTCATAACAGTGCATCGGTGAGAAGCGGCTCAGGCTCTGGAGCAGGCACTCAATGGCATATTACGGCAGGGAGAACTCAATGAACGGCAAATGCCTATGTCAACCGAGCCCAACCCGAGCATGATCAAGCTCTTGTAGACTGCACGGGTCACGGAATACACGTCTCCCCGGTATGTGTCCACGTGGCCAGGCCATGATTCCCATGGTTTGACAGGGAAGGTACTGGTTACCCAGATGTGACCTGCCGGGTGAACCAGTAAATGGGGGCTGAGCATGGGACGCGACACTTTGTCTTGGCCACAGATAGAGGGAGAGAAGCTCCGAGGGGGGGGGGGGCTGCTCTCCTGAAGAAGGGCCAGGAGTGGAGTGCCTGCAAGGTCAAGCTCTCAGATCCAGGCCAAGACTGATGCCCAGACCCAGGGAGATCTCGAGAAAGTCAGCCTATACGTGCTATGACCATGACCTTCGCCCAGAGCCAACAGACGACCTTCTCCTCTAGCTGGCCTTCTGCATGTGGACCCTCGGCCTCCTCAGCGGTGAGAGAGTACATTTGTGTTCACTAAGCTGGCCCCTTTTGGTATTTGTTTGAATGGCACTAGGTTAAACTAAAACAGTATGTGCCATAGCAAACTTTCTTAAAAGCTCAAAACCAACTAGAACCAAAAGATGTCAAAAAGCAGGGAACCCTAAGTGAAAAGTTTGGAGGTCACTACTGATATCTACCTCTCAGGTTGGGCAGTGAAATGGTCGCTGAGAGAATAAGTTCCCGCTACAGAGGTGTGTGTGTGTTGTGTGTGTTTGAGAGAGACAGAGAGAACATCTCTTCTGGAATCTGCCGGATCTTCCTTTGTACCCAAGTGCTAACTGGTTATCTACTTGGTGCCAGGTTCTTCTCGGGCAGGGGACATCTGCTGCAAGCCAGTTCTGCCCCAGCATCCAAGTTGAGGGCAAACAGACTGATCTAAACCAGCAGCGGGTGAACCGGGGTTGTGGGGCCTCCCACGCCATTTCTGAAATAAAGCTTTATGGTCCCACAGCCACGCCTCGCCTGGCTGCTCTGGTGACCCCCCAGAGCCCGGCGGCTGGGAGAGAGACAGCAGTGCTTAGTACCTGGTTCTTTGTGCAGTTTGCCAAGCTGAGCTAAGCCATCTCTGAGGCGGGGAGGAGCAGCTCCTGAGGCTAGCAGGGGTAGAGAGAGCCAGTTGTCTGGCTGTAGACCAGGGTTCTCCGCCTTCCTCACGCTGTGACCCTTTCACAGCTCCTCATGTGGTGGTGACCCCCCCAACCATGAAATTATTTTCATTGCTACTTCATCACTGTCATTTGTCACTGTTAGGAATCAGGCGACCCCTGTGAAAGGGTCATTTGACACCCCCCCCCAAGGGGGTCGTGACCCACAGGTTGAGAACCGCTGCTCTAGAGCCAGACAACTGGCAAGGGCTCACAAAGCAGGCCCTCTCTACCCAATCATCAATTCCAAACGGAAACGCCTAGTGACCGTGCAGGACTGCGCGGCACAGCCCTTGCCGCGTCCCAGACAGAGCAGGAGCCTCATCTTACTCCTGTGGAGCAGCCGGCGGTTGCAGTGGCCCAGAGCGCAACCACTCTGCCATGGGGGGGTTCAGGGGGCTGTGACTTGTTTGAGTCTGAGGGCCTGGCCCCCTGAGCACAGGTTCCAAGGAGAAGAGAAACGAGGCCGGGGGAGGAGGGGCAGGAGCGTCCCACAGCATACCCCTTCTCTACCGGAAAAGGAACTCGTCATGCCTCCCATTCTTGACCTTCGAGGTCTTCACCAGAATCTGACCAGACCCCTGTGCCCCACCTTACGCTGGAGGGAGGGATTCGAGATGCCCACACCTTGCATCCTTGCTACAGTCTGCCGAGTGCCTCCCTTTCACAGAGGAAACAAGCTCAGAGACAGTGGCGTGCTCTGACTCCCATGCCCACACTGCCTGTGTGGTCTGGGTGCCCTGAGGCTGAAAGCAACAGCAGGGAGGAGCGTGGGGAGTCTTAAGCTCTCTCACTGGGTCTTCTGATCTACGTCCATCTCTGGATGTCTAGCTTTTCAGAAAGGACCCGACGATACAGAGGCATGGGCCTGTCTTTCCTCATTCAGAAGAGGCAGGGGTACAACACGATGGCTGTCCCCCCTGCCCTGCCCTTCCCGTTGGTGCCTTCTGCTCAGTCCTCCAAGTCAGGCCCCCGAGGTGACGTTACATAGACCCCAGCCCCCTGCCCTTGTCTTTGTATCTTGCACACGTCACTGTTCTATTTAATGGTCTCGTATTAGATCGTCCTCAGACTCACGGCCACCCTACGAGACATGGTGGGGCTGCCCGCCGGGGTTTCCGAGGCTGGAAACCTCAACAGGAGCGGAGAGTCTTCCCCTCCTCCCATCGGAGGGGCCGGTAGGTTAGAAGGGCTCAGCCCGGCGTGTAACCAGGGCTCCTGGATCCATGTGGCAATTCTGAAGACGGCGAGATGGCTCTCACGGGTGAAGGGGGAGTGGTCCACACTCCAGAGTCCTTCCCTTGCTGTTGGCCCAGGAGCCCGGGGGTGGGGGGGGGGGGGGGGGGGGGGGGGGGGGGGGGTGGCGCAGCCTGGAGGCTGGGCTGCTCGCCTGGAGGCCCGCAGCGCGGGCCCACCAGCCGCTCTGCGGGAGAAAGAGGTCACCTGACTCAATGGCCACCCTACGTAGAACAGAACGAGACACTGCGCTGTCCCGTGCCATCCTCACAACGGTTAGTTTGTGGCAGCCACTGTGCCCGTTCATTTTGAGGGTCTTCTCTCTTTCGCTACCCTCCACTTGATCAGGCATAATATATATACATATTCCTGGGTATTTTTGCTTTAGTCAATCTAATGAACCTTTTGACATAAAAAAATAAACTGTACAGGGTGAAAATGTGCTTGAAACATTTGATACAAAAAGAGTTCAGGGCATTCATTCTTTACTTTGATACCTGTTTCACAAAACCTCCCCTTTCTATGTAGAAGGGTTAAAAAGATATCAGTAGTATTAGCTAATGCAGAATGTTATTCCGTGGCCTTTTACCTTCAATAAGAAAAAAACGTATCCACAAACAGGCCACAGGATCATCACCTGACTCTACCTTCCCCTTTATGCCCAGGACTGGGGACTGTCAAGCCTCCGAAAACCCCATCAAAGGAGCAGCGTTCTAGAAACCCACCACTAGAGGGCAATGAGCAGCGGCTTTGAGAAGGCACCACCTGCAAGCCCGGGGGTGTGTGTGGGTTTTTCTGGTGCGTGCAAATAGTATTGCAGTCAAACTACCTTTCCCTCTCAACAGGGTGCCTAGAAGTCACATCTACTGCCAAACTTCTGGGGGAGTCCTAAAGGCCCAATGAGATGAGGCCCTTCCCCAAACCCAGTTCCTAGATCAAACACGCTGTCTTTCTCCAGGGATTAGTCTCCCTGGATAACAAGTCCTCTTTGGCCAATGGGCTAGGAGACTTAAATCCTGCCTGCCCTTCTTTGCTTCAATGGCAACTAGCCGAGCAATTAGATGTAGAAATATCTGAGTCCTAGTCACCTACAACTGTTTGTCTTTCCCAGTCCAGTGCACAATGAATGATGAAAATCAAGCCATCTAAAGCAGTTAGTCCTGCGGGCCATGCAAATATCAGTTTCCTTCATCTCTGACACCAGCAGAACTCACTGGTCAGTCTGGTAGGACCCCTCACCACGCACCCCACCCCCCCCAAGATCGGCCCTCTGTCATCCTTCAGGTCTAGCACTGAACTCAGCCCCGTGTTGGGATAATCAACCATTTAAGATCAGAAGGGCAGCATTTCCCCAAGGACCAAGTTCAGCGGGCTCGGGAGGAGGAGGGATGGGAACGGGGAACCCAGGGAGGCCGGGGGTGGGGTGGGGTGGGAGCACAAGGGGTGTGCACTGCTGGACGTGAAACCGAGGGTCTGCTCTGCCCACCTAGTCCCCAAGGAAAAGCTGGGTTTTGTTTATAGAGTGTGGCGGTTAAACGCAGGACACAGGAGCCAGTCGGCCTACATTCAAAGCTTGGGCCCCAGGAGACCCTGGGCTAATAGCATCTAGATGTTGCCAAGATACATTTTACAGGCTAGTGTGCACAATGCCAGGCCCACAGTAGGCTGTCTAGTCGATACAGTAGCCAGGCTACAGGAGAGGGGCCTGACCGGTTCCCATAAAGAATACAGCCGAGGAAGGCCTGGGGAGCAGTCCCCCGCTGTACCACACAGCCCACTCTGTGGCAGAATCGAACCACCAGCCACAGGTGTCCTTTATTTTTCATCATGACAACTACCATCCTGTCCCATTAAGAGACCTGTAACTGAAAATGACACTTTGAAGCAATGTACAAATAGGGCTTCTTTTAATACCGACATGCAGCCCTCAAATAAATAGGTGTTCTCTCAAATCTGAACATGGTCTTACTTCTTAAGTTGCTGGAGCTGAAGAAATGCCCCAACCTAAAAACTCACTCCCAGCACATCGACTCCGACCCACAGCGACCCTCGAGGGCACGGGAGAACTGCCCCTGTGGGGTTCCGAGACTGTCACTCCTTATGGGAGTTGAAAGCCTCCCCTTTCTCCCGTGGAGCGGCTGGTGGCTTCAAACTGCTGACCTTGTGGTTAGCAGCCCGAGGGGTAACCACTACGCCACCAGGGCTCCAAAAAATGACGCTGGGCTTCAAAACGCTTGTGAAAACATTCCATGATCTTTTATTTCCAGTTTTTCCTTGAACTTCCTGAAGTCCCCTCCCAATGGCAACCAGTGTGCTGAAAGTTAAGACACGTTGTTCAGATACGATGTGCTCGCATCACTTTTGAATCACTATCCAAATATGCCATTCCCAGAACAACTCCCTGGGAGAGAGACGGGCTTTCTACGCCCATAAAGTTAGTGTCGGGAGCTCCCAGGGGCAGTTCTAGCCTGTCCTATAGGGTCGCTGTGAGCCGGCATTGACTTGGCAGTGAGGTTTGTATTTTTGGTGAGCGGGTGGTTTGGTCTCCGATGCCTTCATTTTTGTCAGGGACCGCCTCTCTCTGACTTTCGACACAGGACCACCTACTACCATTTTCCCTGGAGGGAAGCAATTTTCCCTACTCCAGTTCACTGGGTGTGTTATTCAGCAACAACGCTCCAATAGAGGAGCCCTACGGTTGTGGTGTTGTGGATTAAGTGTTAGGTGGCTCACAAGGTCAAAACCCCTAGCTGCTCCACAGGAGAAAGATGAGGTTTCCTACTCCCATAAATACCCACAGTCCTGTCAACCCCTAGGAATTGTTCCAACCTTGTCCTCTTAAGGTGACTGAGGGGGAATGGGCTAGACAGCCGGCAGTGGGTGAGTGGTGAGGAGGTGGGTAACGTCGGGCCTTGGGATCTCAATTGGAACCGTTTGTATCAGCGACAGGGTGTTGCAGCTGGGTTGGATAAGGGTGGCCGGCTATGGGTGATAAGGTTGCGATGCAGGGCCCAGTTCTAGGCTCTGCGGAGGCCAGTACCTATCTGGCACCGATGACAACTGGAGCTCGGAATCCTGAGGGAGGACTCAGGACTTTGCAGTGATCGCGGAAGGGGCTGGGGGGAGTGACCGGTGAGCCTCCAAGGGCCCATCTCACCTTTCACGAGCCAGGTGGCCGTGGCGGCTGAAACGGAGGCTTTTGCGTCCCCTACCCCTATGCCCAGCAAGACTGCCTGGGTGGCCAGCGCGCCCGAGAGGCTGGAGGCGAAGGCCTGCAGGAGAAAAGAAGTGGGCTGAGGGGTGAGGGCAGGCGCGCCCAGGTCCTCGCCCTCGCCCCGGCTCTGCAGGGGCTGTGGGCGCCCGGGGCCGCCGCCTCCCGTCTGCGAACACGGCCGAGGTGGCTCGGACCTGGGGGCTCCCCGCCACCCCCGGGCCCGACGCGGCCGCCAGGGCGGACCTGCACGGAGTCCCACAGCTGGTAGGCCAGGTAGTCCGCGCTGACGCTGTCGGGGAAGCCCTGCGGCAGGAACACGC
>NW_022103901.1:14292062-14325139 GCF_000313985.2 Echinops telfairi | reverse complement strand
TTGCGGCGGACCCCGGGCTAGAATCGCTGGCGCATTTTTGTGGCCGGGCAGCGGAGGATAGGGCCCACTGGGTCCGACAAGTTCAAGAGAAGCCCCAATACCTGCAAGAGGCAGCCTCCTCTTCTCTCTCTCTCTGCCGTCGAGTGGAGATTGACCCAGCTCCACCATCCATTTGCAGCCGTGTGACTTCGCGCAAGTTGTTTGTTTATAGGGTGCAAAAGAGCCATCTCTCAAAATGTGATGTAAAGAGCACATGCATTAAGTGTTCAAAGAGACAAAGAGACACAAAGGCACAGACACATCGCCTGCGGAGGGAGGTCACTGATACACGAGGATAAATGACGTCTGAGAATTCACCATTGGGGAACGAGATCTTTAGGGAATGGGGACTGAGGGCACAGGAAACTGCCACCGAAGCATGGTTGGTAGCAGGTCAACACATCACCATTACAGCTGGAGCTGGGCCATGGTTGGGACACGAACATCGTTTGAAGGGCTTACAAGATTCCTGTCCTGGGCCTTCCCCCCCAGTCAGGGCAAGACTGATGGGGCATGACTCAGGACTATGTGCACCCCTGTTCGCCCCCAACCACACTCCCGTACGGTCCCCTCCATCCAGGACACACCTAGGCAAGCCCCTAAAAGACAGACTGTCCCTCCCTGGGCTGGTCAGGGAGGTGTGGAGGCAGCCCATTCTACAAAACACTATGCCTGAGGACAAGATGATCTCCATCCTTGGTTGACCATCAGAAAGTAGTCAATGGAGACTTAATCTCTGGGGCCTCTGCAGATGGATTTGGGGCTGTCACTGCCATCCATTCATAGCCGTTTGCAAACCGGGGTGCTCAGAATGTGAGCTCAAATACAAAGCCAATGTTCCTCTCTCTGGGCCCAGATGACTTCTTTGTGACGAGCTCAGGGACCCCATCGATTTTTATTCCTTTCTTTATTCCCAGTACCTAACTAGAACGCTCCTGCGGAACTTGAACATGGATCAAGAAGCAGTCCTTTGGACAGAACAAGGAAATACTGCAAGATTTCGAATCAATAAAGGTGTGCATCAGGGCCCTATCCTCTTCCCATACTTACTTAATCTCTATGTTGAGCACTTAATCAGAGAAATTAGATTATTTGTAGAGGAACGTGGTATCAGGGATGGAGGAAGGCTTATTAACAACCTGCGATAGGCAGATAAGGGGGACTTTGGTGAAAATTTCCTTCCTTTCAGTTCTTTATGCTCACAAACTTTTTGAAGTCTCCTCATACTGGTTTTTGAGGAGAAAATATTGGTTTTTGAATGGAGAAAATGTGGTGGGAAATCGTCAATGTTCTCTTTACACCTCCTCCCCTACTTTATTCTGTACAATGATTTTGAGATTTGAAAGATTTCTATTGAGACAGAAAACACGAGGAGACGATTTTAAATGAAGAAAGTGCATTTCTGCTTTATAGAGGACTTTATTGATATAGTAGAGCATAGGATAATACATCTTCCCTCTGTAGAGTGTGGCTGGACAGTCACCTGCAAAATGTGGTTAACAGCAGTACTGTTATCTAGCGCCGCCATATCAGGACCGCCACAAGCGGGTGCCTTTAATGAACAGAAGGTTCATATCGCACCGTTCAGGAGGCTAGTGGTTCAAATTCTTGGCTTTGAAGAGGAAGATTCGGCTTCCTCTTGGGGCTCTCTGGGAATGTCTTTGCCAGCTTGCCTCTGGGTACCTTGACCTCATGGTGCAAACTCATATCTTGTCTCATCCCTACTTCGCCTGTCCTTTCATATCTCAAGAGGAGCCCTGGTGGCGTAGTGGCTCTGAGCTGGGCTGCTGACAGAAAGCACAGCCATTCGGAACCCCCAGCCTCTCCTAAAAAGAAAGGGGGGCTTTCTACTCCCGTAGGGTTAATAGTCTCTGAAAGACACAGGGGCCTTCTACCCTCTCCTCTCGGGGAGCTGTGAGTCGGCAGGGCCTCTGTGGCAATGAGGGTCTATCTCAAAAGAAAGGGACTGGACACACCCTACTGCAAATGGCCTTGTTAATGTAACGAAGACAATCCACTCCCAAACAGGACTATCACCACCGTGGTTCTGACTTGGGCTTCGATCAGAAAGGTCCACCGTTGGAAACCACCAACCGCTCCCAGGGAGAAAGACGGGGCTCTCTACTCCTGTAAAGAGTTACCGTCTTGGAAACTCACAGGGCAGTCAGTCCGACCCTGTCCTATCAGGTGGCGAAGAGTCAGCATGGGCCCTGTGGCAGTGATGTTTTGGACAGGCTATTTATGAGGATACACACTTCAATGCCTGTTTGAAACAGTGCCGGGGAGAAAATAGCTGCTGAATAAATGTGATGAAAGCTATCAGCATGTTGTTACGTACCTTTGCGTCTTCTGACTCAGTGACCCTGTGTACAGCAGAATGAAACGATACCCTAATCCTGTGCCCTCCTCACCGTCTCTGGGCTAATCCACTATTGCACCAATGGAGTCCACCCATCTCCGTGAGGGTCTGCCTCTTTTCCATGGACCCTCTACTTGACCGAGCATGAATGATATTCTTCTCCAGGGACGGGCCCCTCCAGATGCCATGTCCAAAGTCCATGAGATGAAGGCTGCTCTTCCTCACCTCCAAGGATCATTCTGGCTTTATTTCCTCCGGGACAGATTTGTTTTATTGTTTTTTCCTTTAACAATTTTGTGGGCACACATCATGCAATTCAATAGTCCAATCGTATCAAGAAGAATTGTACAATTATTACCACCCCCCCAATCAATTTTAGAACATTTTCTTTCTTCTTCTTTTTTTTTTTCATGGTTAAATCACTTTTAAAATGAGTTGTGGGGAATTCGTTTCTTCTTTTGGGCAATCTGCTCCTTTCTGTAACCTTTGCCAACACCACAATCCACACGAACCCTCTTCTCTGGCCTTCCTTGTTCGCTGTCCAGCTTGCGCATGCCCATGAGGTTATTAAAAATGGCTTGGCTTGTGTCAGGCACACCTTAGCCTTCAAAAGGACACCGTTTCTTTCTAACACTTTAAAGCAGTCTGTCTGCAGCAGGTTGTCCCAATGTAATCTATCACCTATGAAAAGAATGAACAATTGCCATCACAGGGTTATGATAACTTCAAAGGGCCTGTCACAGAACTGGGAGCCCTGGGAGCCGAGTGGTGCACACGGGGCTGCTGACTGCAAAGCGGGCAGTTCAAGACCACCAGCCAGCTCCTCGGGAGAAAGACGAGGCTTTCTTCTCCCATAAAGAGTTACAGTCTCAGTTCTACCCTCTCCTATAGGGTCGCCATGAAGTTGGCATCCACCGGATGGCCGGGAGATTGGGATTTGGTTTGGTCAGGTCACGGGGAGAAAAATAAGGCTTTCTACTTCTATAAAGGGTTACGGTGTGGGGAACCCACGAGAGCAGTGCTCCCCTGTCCTAGAGGGTCTCCATGAGTTGGAATCAACCCACTGGCAGGGAGAACGTGATCGCTTTGGAAACCCAGGGGGCAGTTCTACCCTGTCCTGCAAGGGCCCTGTAATTGACTGGATGGTACTGAGAGGTTCTGAGTCATAGAGCAGGGTCTCACTCTTGTTTTCCTTAGTGCTCAGAGTTAGGGGATGGGGAGCAGGGCCTGCTTAGTCTTTGTCTTTTCTGAGTTCCACGCTTATCTGCTTTTTCATGGTCTAACTATCTCTCCGACTTCAGGGAAGCCTCTCCCTCTTTCCCCTCCCCAGGGTGGCCTATCATCCTCCCCCAGGACCCAGCCTTGGGGTGTTCCCCGCCTAGGCCAACACTTGCCTCCTTTGCCTACCTCTTGTGTGACTCACAGACGCACAGAGTGTGGGTGAGACAGACGTCCCCAGCACAGTTGCCCGGCAAGTGAGCACTGCCAAGGGGGGACAGCATCTCAGAACAGAGCAGGCTTTGAAGAGCTCTGGAGAGGCCAGCTGGAAGGGTGGCCCCCGGAGCACCGGGGGCTAAAAGAAGTGAGGGGGCCAGGAAAGGATCATCAGGGGCACAGGAACCCCAGACTTAACTTCCGCCTCTTTCTCTTCCCAGGCCGATGGCTCTTCTTCAGGCCAATAAAGATCTCATTTCCACCGGAATGAAGGAATTTCGTGTTCTGCTGGATCAGCAGGTGAGGGTGACACTCTGTTTCATAGGAGAGGCCTGGGGAAGAGCGAGGAGAGGGCAGAGAAGGGAGAATAATTTGGAATTGGAGAGCCATGGTGCCGATGATGGCCCAGTTCAAGGCCCCAAACCCAAACAAGACAAACTCCCTGTCATCGAGTCGGTGCCGACTCACGGCAACCCCATAGGGCCGGGCAGAACTGCCCCTGTGGGTTTCTGAGACAGCCACTCTTCAAGGGAGGAGAAAGCCTCGTCTTTCTCTTGCAGAGTGGCTGGTGGTTTAGAACTGCTGGCCTTGCACTTAGCAGCCCGACTCCTAAGCCAACTGGAGGGAAGAGGATGTGAGTTTGCACGGGCTGCTGCTTGCGCTCTTGAATTGAATGGCTGACCACGCTCTCCTTCCCGCTATCCCTTCCTCCAGGTCATAGGCAATAAGTCCGTCTCTGAAGAAGACATGGCGACTGTGGTGGATGACTGGGTGAGCTTCTACATCAACTACTACAGGCCGAGAATGAGCGGGGACCCGCAAGAGCAGGACAGGGCTCTGCAGGAACTCCGCCGGGAGCTGAATACGCTGGCCCACCCTTTCCTGGAGAAATACAGGGCCTTCCTGAAGTCCCTGTGAGAAGCCGAGGGGCCAGGCCTCCAACTTGAGAAATCCACACTCCTGGCTCTACGTCCCGGTCCCTGGGCACCCCTCTTTCATGCGGTGATGCTACTTAGCCACCTCAATAAAGACAGATGGATTTTTCTTCCAGCGTCTGTCCTGTCTTAGGGAGGAGGCCGTGGGGATGTTTAATTTCAGCTTTGCGTTCTCGATCGGATCTTGGAGATATAAATTCATTAGAGCAAACTTAAGCTCCCACTCACTAGTCCTTAGCTAGTCTGGGAGGCAGGGTCCGAAGAAAAAGCTCTGGGAGAGGCAGGGTTGGTGGTGGCTGCGGGCGGGAGACTTGGTGGGGAAAAAAATGTGTATGGTGTGTGTGTGACAGGCTAGTCCCCCAGCTGTATGTATTTGAGTGAGTGAGTGAGTGTGTGTGTGTGTGTGTGTGTGTGTGTGTGTGTGTGTTGGGCGATTCCCCCAGCTGTATGTATTTACTCAGGGCCAGGTGGAACTTTGAGCCCACCTAATACTCTCCAGTCCCGCCGTCAGGTAAGCATTGGTCTGTTAACCGCAAAGTTGATGGTTCAAAGCCACCAGTCACTCTTTAGCAGAAAGAGGAGGCTGGAGGCTTCTGTCAAGATTACAGCCTTGGAGTGCCCACTTAGGCGCGGCATGGGCAGAGAAGTTTGTTCTGTTTTAGGGCAGAATCAGGGCCAGGATAGGCTCTCAGACTTAAAAAAAAAAAAAAAGGAATGAACTGAAGGTGTTAGGGAGCGCAGCAGGGATCCCAGGGAGGCTCACTGCAAACCGAAAATGGGGTGGGCGGGGCTTGCAGCGCAGCTTGAGGTGGGACGCCCCAGGAATCAGCTAATCACAGGCCCTGTAGGCGGGCTCCCCGCAGGTGGGGGCTGTCACTCAGTGATTTGCTTTGTTACCTCTAAGGCAGCGGTTCTCAACCTGTGGGTCTTGACCCCTTTAGGGGTCAAATGACCCTTTCACGGGGGTCGCCTAAGACCATCAGAAAACACATATTTCTGATGGTCTCAGGAACCGAGACACCGCTCCTCTATCCGTCTCCAGGCGGGTCCGCCCTCATGCAGTAGGAGTACCTGCGTGAAGACTTTTACCCATGCTACACTATGCTTCAAGACAAAATGCCATTTATTTGTCATTAGAAATAGATATTTCACAATAGATAGTGACATTGTTTTTGTGACTCATCGGGATGCTATAATTAGGTTCAATTTGTAACAATGAAAATGCATCCTGCCTGTCATATTTCATGATGATTCATAACTAGTATAATTACAGTGATGAAGTAGCAAACGAAAATAATGTTATGGTTGGGGGTCACCCCAACATGAGGAATCATAGGAACGGGTCACGGCATGAGGAAGGTTGAGAACCGCTACTCTGAGGCTTCTTGGACGCCCTGTGGCAGAGTGGGCACATTGCACCACTCACTGCGTGTGCAGTTCAAAACCACCAGCCTCTTGGTGGGAGAAAGATGGGGCTTTCCACTCCCTTAAACAGTTATGGTCTAAAAAGAGTTACAGTCTAGGAAACTCACAGGGGCAGTTGAACCCCGAGTTGGCATCGTCTTGACAAGAGTGGGTTTGGGTTTGAGTTTTGAAGGGCGCTAGAGGCATGTCATGTGTTAAGGAGCCTGCAGAGAGGCGCTGAAGGGGTGGGAAGTGAGGGGCCACCGAGGAGATCGATCTGCGCAGGATCTTCAGAGTGGGGCAGTGTTTCGAGAGCCTGAAGGCAAACAGGGCATGAAGCCCTCCCTGGTCCCCAATCGTCCTCACAACTGTGGTTGTAGCCCATTGTTGAGCCATTGCGTCCACCCATCATACCATGGCTCTTCCTCTTTGTCCACTGCCTAATGTCCTTTCCCAGGGACGGGACTCTCCTGACAACAGGTCTGCTGTATGTAGGAGAGGTGAAGTCTCACTACCCTCGCTTCTAAGGCGCATTCTGGCTATTTCCCAAGACAGGCCGTCTCTGGGACCTTCCGTAGTCTCCCGCGGCCCCACCGTTCATTGTGCCGATTCTTCTCTGGTCTTCCTTACTCTCACCCGCACAGGAGGCGATGGACAGAGCCATGGCTTGTCCTCAGCATGACGGACTATGTACCTCGCTGGGCCCCGGGGCCATTTGCTTTGCTTTGTCCCAGTCCACTCGATGGCCAGTGAGTTTGGTTGGGTTTGAGGTGGAGAGTGGGGTGACGCCCACCTCAGACTGCCCCCAGAGGAGACAGCTTTCCAACTTTAGGGTGCCGGGTGGCCCCAGACCCTACAAGAGCTGTAGCTGCAGCGAGGGCCCCTGAGAAGGACGGCAGGAAGCGGCGTCGATGTCCATGAGGGGCAAGGTGCTGCCTCAGGAGTGGGGGAGACAAACACGCTTCCATGGTTCAGACATGAAGGCGGATGACCGGTTGTCATGGAGCCGGTTCTGCACCCTGCAGGGTTTTCAGGGGCTCATTCCCCCAAAGATCGCCAGGGTTTTCTTTGGAGATACCTCTGGGTGGATGAACCTGCCTCCTGTCTGTTAGCAGGGAGTCCATTCGTGGATAGCCCCGCCCTTGGACGAACTATGGAGAAGGATGAAAAAGATCACCACAGGAGGTGGGGAAGTACAACGCCTAAACGCCCTCCCCACTATGCCCCCAGAGGGTGTGACATCTAGTAGTTGAAAACACCTGACCCTGACAACTGAGCTCACCTTGACCTTGAGCCTAACCTTCTCCCTGAGTTGTCAGTCACTCTGGCCTTGACTCGGCCCTAAAAGCTGAGCTAAGAGCTTCCCTCTGTTCTTCCTCCGAACAGTTCAGACACTGGCCAGCACCTTGGCTGTACTCCAAATTGTAATCTAAACCTGACCCCCACCCTGGGCTTGAACTTGGTCTTCCACTTGTCTATCCCTGATGTCACCCTGACACAGACCCTAACCAAGATGCTACCCAGACCTAATCCCTAATCCTGAGGATCACCTTGATGATCACACTACCCTCATACTCACCCTGGTCTTGAACTTGATCCTGAACACTACCAGATGCTAATTTTCATGACAGACGGATGCTGACCTGGAAACCTCTACTTCATCCCACCCTGACACTTACCCTGAACCTGTCTCTCACACCCTAAAAGCAGATCTTGTCTCTACGTTTTGCTGAACCTAAACCAGACCCTCAACTGGCCCTGGACCCCAAGGTTCACCCTCATCATGATGCAGAATGGAACACTGAGACTGACCCATACTTATGCCCGTAAGGGTATGGCCCAACACACCCTGATGCTGACATTGGCTGTTGTCAATGAACCTAAAAGGGTCCCTGCCTATCGACATCCAATCTCTGGAGAGAGAGAAAGTCGCTTTCTTGAAACGTGTTGAGTCAGGAGCCAGGTGATGGGTCTTTGGTTCTGATGAGGGTTTCAGTCATGGTGAGGAAATGGGCAGAGACGTGAAATCGTAAGAACAGAGGTGACCTAAGCCTGGGGACTGGTTGAGCACCTGAACAGTCCCGCGTAAAGGCTGAGCACTATTTAATCTCTGTGCATGTGCCCAGGAAAGGGGAGGGCCCTGTGCTCTGGGGAACAGAAAGTTTTGATAGAGGCTTTCAGAGGTTGCTTCCATTGGCTGAACGGTTCTGGGCATGTGTGGGGGCTGAAACTAGTTGAGTCTGGTTTGGGCTGATTCTTCTGAATATTGCTGCTTGCATCTGAAAGATAATTAAAAGGAAGTTATTTACCATAGTGAGTTAGCAAACGAATAGGGTAATAATATTAGTGCCCAGATGGGGTGATTTTATCTTGCCCCTCACTTGGACATAGACCTAACCCTAATTCCCGTCCTGCTCTTTTATTTGACCCTCGCTCTGACCTTAACTATAACCTTGACCATTCATTCCCCAAACCTCCTTCTCTTCATCTGACTTTGAAGTTGAACTGTGCCCTGGGCCCTGGCATTCATCTGACTTGACTCATACTTTCATGTTTATTCTTCACCTCTCCTGACCGCCTTGGCCCTGAACTTGACACTGACCATGATTCTGAACCCAACCAACCACTTTGTTTCCGACTTTTACATTCCACCGGAAAAATATTACCAATGAACCCTGGTTGCATGATTGGTCAATTTCAGCCTGAAGATGTCGGTAGAAGTCTTCAATGTCTTCATCAATAGCTCAAGTGGGTTTGTGTGTGTGCGTGTTTGTGTGTGTGTGTGTGTGTGTGTGCATTAATTTGAATAATAGTTGTGTGGTGGCTTGCATTGCTTTGAAGGAGGATAGATATGATCCTATCACAGACAGCATTGAACTTCAAGAGAGACCTTGAAATGTCCTTCTGGACATGCAGGCAACCCCATTCGCCTTGGCTGTGTCAGTAAACATATGGTTTTTCTGAGTCAGATTGGCCAGTGCCCGTCCATCTCAGCTCACTGACACCAACGCTTATTAATCCTGAGTTCCACTTATTCCTTGAAGACTTCCAATTTTCTTAGAGTCATACTTCAAACGTTCCCAGTTCCGATCTTTAATTGCTTCTCAACTGGAGTCCTGCCACATCAGCAAAGGAAGATCCCGATGTGTCACTCCATTTGCGTCATCATGGCCAATCTGTTCTGGGGTCATATTTCAAGGGTCCTCTGGGCCTAGGGGAGCCCCTCCTCTGACACCGTCTCCAAGGACGCCCTGCTCCCCGCTCCCCTTCCTCGGGCCTCGGTGTCTGACAATGTCTCAAAGCCATCCACGCGAGACTTTCAATGGCTTCTCCCTCCGATGCTGCTGGCCAACGACTTCTTTGGAGTCTGTTCTCAGTCTGGAAGCTCCCCTGACACCTACTCCTGGGAGTGACCCTGCCGGCATCGGAATCCCTAGTGACATCGCTTCCAGCATCCCCTCCACACACAGGTCACCGCAGGACCACCGATGGGCTGGCGGCGGGCGGAGGAACGGAGAAGGCGGCATGGTTCAAGGTCAGGAAAGGTGTGTGTCCAGGTGGCAGCCTCTCCCCACACTCCTGCAGTCTGTGTGCTGAGCGAATCATCAGAGCAGCGGGAGGATGTGGAGAAGGCGGCGGCACCAGGAGCAGGAGCGGAGGAAGGCTGACTCACCAGTTGCCATCGGCGGGCGGGAGAAAGGTTCCCCGGCACGTTCGTTTTTCAAGAGTAGCGGAATTGACTGGGGAAGTGAGCGGGTTGACCCTCTAAGTTGCCGTGACCTTGAAACAACCTGTCTGACGTAAGCGGAAGTCTTGCCATCCTTGCCTCTGGCTGTGCTTCTTCCAAGACAGGTCCGTTTGTCCTTTCTGCAGTCCGTGGTACTTTCAGTATTCTTCTCCAGCGCCGCTGTTCAGATGCATCAGTTCCTCTTCCGCCTTCCTTCCTCAGTGCCCGGCTTTCACTTGCATATGAGGTGATTGGAATCCATGGCTTGGGTCAGGCACACCTGCGTTCTCAAAGTAATGTCCTTGTATTTCAAGACTCTAAAGAGAGCTTGCGCAACAGAGTTACCCAATGATTGCTTCTTTTCATCTCTTGACTGCTGCTTCCATGAGCATTGATTGTGGATCCAACAAGCCAACATCCTTGAGAAATTCATTCTTTCCTTCCTAGATCATGATGTCACCGACTGGTCCAGTGGTGAGGACTTTGGTCTTCTCTACAAACCTTGATCTCCATCAGCAAGCACTTCAAGTCCTCCACGCTCTCGGCAGTCCAGGTTGTGCCATCTGCGTGATGCGGCTAAGCCTTCCTCCAATCCCGGGACTGCCTTCATCGTCACCTAGTCCAGCTTCTCTGATGACTTGGTGGAATAAGTGTGGTGAAAGGCGACAACCTTGGCGCACCCCTCTTCTGCTTTGAAACCAGGCAGCCCGCCCTTGTTCTGTTTGCACGACTGTTTCTTGACCCACAGACAAGTTCCTCTTGAACTCAAGGAATTACTCTAGAATTCTCATTCTTCTCAAGGTGAGCCAAACTTTGTGGACCCACACGGTGGAATGTCTTGGAAGAGGCAATGAAACATCTTTCGTGTACTCTCTCCTTCCAGCCAAGATCCATCTGACATCTGCAAGGGCAGTCCTTGCTCCATGTCCTTTTCTGAATCCAGCCTGAACCGCTGGCAGCTCCCTTTCCGTGGACTGCTGCAGCCGTTGCTGGGTGCCCTTCACCAGATCTACTCGCAGGGACAGCAATGATAATGTTCTAGGATTTCGAGCCTTCTGTTGGGTCCCCTTTCTCGAGCTACAAATCGGGATCTCTTCCAGTCAATTGGCTGAGGAACTGTCTTCCAGATTTCCTGGTATAGACGAGTGAATGCTTCCAGGGCTTCCTCGGCTTGTTGAAATGGTGCCGTCGAGAGTCCACCGATTCCTGGAGCCTTGCTTTGGGCTGATGCTGTCTGTGCAGCGTGAACGTGCCTCAGCACTATTGGCCCTTGCTCATGAGCCACCTCCTGAAGTGGTGGCATGCCGACTAGTTCCCTTTGTCACGGGGACTCTGTGTATTCCTTACATCTTCTTTTGATGCTTCCTGCACCAGTATTTTTGCCCAGGGAGTCTTTTAATATTGAAACTCAAGCGTTGAGGGTTCTCTTCCGTTCTTTTAGTCTAAGATACGCTATGTGGGTTCTTCCTGTTGGGTTTTCTGACGCCAGGTCTTTGCACGTGTGTTATTCATCTGGCAGCGCCTTCTCGAGTTGCCCATTGACGTGTTCTCTGGGGCCCGTCGACTTGGTCACTTCTCCCATTTGCCTCGGCTGCTCTGCCATCAAGAGCAGATCTCAGCGTCTCTTCTGACACAACCCGTTCTTCGTCCTGTCCTCTTTGAGCACCGTATTCTCGGTGGCCTCCCACGGCTCAGCAGGTCTTCTGCCGTTGGTGTTCAGGGATCAGAGCTGTTCTCGACACTCCAGCGGGCTGGACGCGTGGTCATCGTTTGGCTCCCGCGGACTTGTCCTCGTTTCCCGTGAACTTGTCCTCGTTTCCTTCAGCTTCAACCCGAGCGATCGATGGTCACTTCCACAGTCAGCCCTGCCCTGGTTCTAGCTGCTGATAGAGCTTCTCCACCACCCCTTCCCACAGAGGCAGTCAGTCTGATTCCCGTGTCTTCCGTCTGGAGAAGTCCATGTGCAGAGTCGCCAGGAGCAAGTGCTTGGTTTTGCAGAATTCCATCGTGTGGCCTCCAGCTTCCTCTCTGTCACTGAGTCCCTGTTTCCAACCGCCGTTCCTTGCTCTGTTTCCAAATGTGGGGCTCCAATGGCTGGCAACGATCAGTTCCTCTTAACGGCACGTTTGCTATGTTTCAGACTGAAGACCCTGGTGGAATTCTGAGATTTCTTCATCACTAGTTTTTGTGGTTGACACATACATTTGAATAATAGTTGTGCTGATTGGATTTCCTTGAAGGTGGATCGATATTATCCTATCACAGACAGAACTTAAGATGTCCTTTTTTTGTGAAGGAGGTCGGGTGGAGTGGAGATCCAATGCCCATCTGTAGACAATTGGACATCCCCTTACAGAAGGGTCACAAGGGAGGGACAAGCCCGCCAGGGTGCAGTATAGCACTGATGAAAAATACAACTTTCCTCTAGTTCTTTAATGATCCGCCCTACCACCCACTCCACCCTGTCATGAACCCAATTCTACCTTACAAATCCAGGTAGACCAGAGCATGAACACTGGTACAGATAAGAGCCCACAACACAGGGAATCCAGGACAGATAAACCCCTCAGGACCAATAATGAGAATAACAATACCAGGAGGGGAAGGGGAAGGTAGGGGGAGAAAGGGGGAATCGATCACAATGATCTACATAGAGCCCCCTCCCAGGGAGACACGGACAACAGAAAAGTGGGTGAAAGGAGACAGTATTCGGTGTAAGACATGAAAAAATAATAATTTATAAATTATCAAGGGATTATAAGGGAGGGGAGAGGGGGTGGGGCAGAAATAAGCTGATACCAAGGGCTCAAGTTGAAAGAAAATATTTTGAAAATGATGATGGCAACAAATGTACAAGGGACACAATGGATGGATGAATGGCTTGTGATAAGAGCTGTAAGAGCCCCCAATAAAATGATTAAAAAAAAAAAAAGAGCTCTTTACACACGGAATCCAGGACAGATGAACTCCTCGGGAACAGAAATGGGAGTAGTGATACCATGAGGGTAGGGGGAAGGTGGGGGGAGAAAGGGGGAACCGATCACAAAGATCGACGTTTTACACACACACACACACACACACACACACAGTGATGAACAACACCTTTAAATTGTTGGCTCAATATTGTGTTTATTGATTTTTAGCAATAAGCAATCTACTGAACGGACATTAATTTGTTTTTTATTTCACACCTAGTTGTTAGGGGAACAATACTCAAACTTTAACCCTAACCATCACCCAAACTCAACCTCTAGCCCAGGAGTCTCAAACTGTCGGCCCGGGTGTGGCCCATGATGCTCTGAAATAAAATGAAAATAGAAAAAAATTGTTATGAAGAAAACAGTGCTTCAGGGAGATCGAGGCAATACCATACACACAATTTTCTCTTGTTACATTTATTTCAGAGCATCATGGGTCACAAAAAATTACCTCGGGGGCCGCAGTTTGACACCTCTCCTCTAGCCCTACATGTAACTCTTAATTATGCTAACCTTCCTGACCCTGAACCCTAACACTAAATATACTCTTTTTTGTTTGTTTGCTTTTGAAAACTAATATGTTTTTTATTTTATTTTTTTATCACTTTATTGGGGGCTCTTACAACTCTTGTTACAAACCATACATCAATTGTCCGACATATATTCATACATATATTCCACTGTTCTTGCTAATTATACTCTTAAACAATAACTGTTGAACCTTAATTCCAACCCCAACACCAAGCCATAGATGAAATCTAATCCCTAAACACTCTAACTCCATGTTTACCCACAATCCTAAGCCTAAAACTGACCAGGGGACAAACATAAAGCCCTGCTCCTAAATTGAACTCGAATCCTCACCATAAACGGCCTAGCCTTACACTTACACTACTTGTGACTCTAATACTGACTCAACCCCAAACCTAAATGGATCCCTAAGCCAGGGGACACCTCCCACCCTAGCTGGCCTCAAGCAAACCCCGAACATAACCCAAGTGCTAAGCCTAATTCTGAACCTATACACAAGCCTCCCACCATGAATAATGCAAGGCCTATGTTTAATCCCAACCTGAACCCTAACCTGAGCTACCCCTAAACATGACCCTTTCCCAAACACTCGTCCTGATTGAAGGTCTAATCTTACGTGTATCCCTGATCAGATCTCTAACCTTAAACCTGTGTCTAAACCCTAATGCTGCCGCTGTGTGCTGGAGGCTGGGACCAGTACCACATCTCAGTTGACAGGTGGAGACATTGCCAGGATCTCAGGTGTGTGTGTGTGTGTGTGTGTGTGTGTGTGTGTGTTGGGTATGTGGGTGGGGGTAGCACCATCAGGGACCCCAGGGACAGGGACTGGTGTCAGAGTTGAGTGGAAGCCGGCAGAGTGGATGGGGAGGCCATCTCCAGAAACAGGAGTATCAGGGTGGATGATGGGCCATTGTCAGGACCCTGGGTGACCATGATGGCGCACGAGTTATAGCTCCACTTTTCTAAGGTGGGTGTGCAGACTCAGGGCTGGGGATAGGGGTGGAAGGAAGGCCAGCCCCCTCCCACCCTGGCAGCCACTGGAGCCAGGGACACTCTGGTTTTTAGAAGGGGGCGCGTGCCACCTAGCGGTCACAGTGCTCAATAGCAAGAAGAGACAGGCTTTACCACCCCCAGATGGGCCCGTTTTGTTTGTGTATTAGGGAAGAACAGGGCTGGAGGTCAGTTCTCACGGACCGAGTTTGGTGGGCATGCGTGCCCAAGAATGGGGCACCGGCCATCTCTGTGTCCTTTGTGGCTGTGCTGGGTGGTGCTCCGGCTGCCTTGAGGCACCTGGACGCTTGGAGACCCCGCACACCACAGAATGTAACCCTGCACGTGGGCAGGCTTCAGCCCCACCATCAATCAGACCGCTGGGATCCACGAGCTTCTCATTGGCTGCTTTTTCGAAACAGACCACCAGGTCTTTCTGCCTAGCCTTAGTGCAGAAGCTCCGCTGAAACCCCTTCAGCATCAGAGCCACACGCAAGCCTCCTCGGACAGACAGACAGACAGACCAAGGGCCGGACAGACAGAGTTGCCTTGGCCAGGAGTCAAATCCTGGATGATGGGGGTTCTACCACTGCCACAAACAAGGAACCCTGCTGCGGTGTGGTCCCCAGGTTGTCTTAATACACACGATGGGGGCAGGACTGTGGGAAGCTGTCCTCAATGTTCACCTGGCCAGGCAGGTGTCACCCAGGTGAGAGAGGGAGGCCAGGTGAGCAGCCGGCCCCTTTTGCTCCCCTCCATGGGGAGGGTACCCATCCCCTTGCTCCCACTGGCCGTTCCCTGCAGACGCCCAGGCCCAGGCCCCGCAGACTTCCTGTCCAGGGAGGGAGCCAGAAACCAGATGGACAACTGCTCAGCTTGTGAAGACGGTGAGCAGACGACGTCGCTATGAATTGGAATTGCCTCAAAGGCCGTGAGTTTGCCTTGGGTTTAAAGACACAGGCCGAGGGTCCTGGTGACACAATGGTGAAGTCCTTGGCTTAACCATTAACGGGGAGGGTGGTGGTTTGAACCCAAGCAGTGGCTCCGTGGGAAAAGGACCCGGTTCTCTGCTCCCCCAGGAGAGCAGCTGGGTGGCTCTACTCTCTCAGGCAGGGTTGAGCCCAAAGTGATTGGAGAGCACCTAGCAGCGGCGAGGCTGTCTGGCAGCGTGTGGCACTGTGGTGGTTTGCGTGTCGTGGAGAGGCCAGCAGCTACGCCATCACCAGGGTCCCTCGGGGAAGACAGGTTTCAGCACAACTTGCAGGCTAAGACCAGGAAGGAAGGGTTGGCATCTCCACATTGGCCTCGAGATCACAATGGAGCGTGATCTGATGGAGCACTGGGAGTGTAAGCCCACGTCCATTCCAACCAATACCGATTCTTGATAGGATTTCCAAGGCTGTAGCTCCTGACAGGAGCAGCCAGCCTCATTGTTTTCTCGTGGGGCAGCTGATGGGTTTGAACCCGTGGTGGGATTCAGCTGGTTTGCCGAACCTCATTTGTTGTTGCATGGGGGGGAACCGGTTGTTAAAAAATAGGGGGAACTGATCACAAGGATCTACATAGAACCCCCTCCCAAGGGGACAGATAACAGACAAGTGAGTGAAGGGAGACATCGGGCGGTGTAAGACATGACAAAATAATAATAATTTATAAATTATCAAGGGTTCGTGAGGGAAGGGAGAGTGGGCAGGGAGGGGAAAAATGAGGAGCTGAAATCAAGGGCTCAAGTAGAAAGCAAATGCTTTGAGAATGATGATGGCAACAAATGAACAAATGTGCCTGACACCATGGATGGATGGATAGATTGTGATAAGAGTTGTACGAGCCCCCAATAAAATGATTTTTTTAATGGCCCTAGGAATTGGGGTTCTCTCTAAGGTGGAAAACACCCTTACATTCCTAGCTCTTTTTGAACGTATTCAAAGTGCCCCGGGAATGTCCATTTCGTCCAGCTCACCGCCATCCAGTCTGTGCCGACTGGGAGCCACCCTCTTGGACAGGTAGGCCTGCCCCTGTGAGCTCCTGAGACAGACTCTCCGCGGGAGTAGAAAGTCCTGGCTTTCTCCGGAGGAGCGGGGGTGGGATCACATCCAAGCCCGGAGCACCACACCACCACCTCCTGTCCCTGAGAATGAGACAGAACCATGCTTGTGATGTCTACGGATGCACTTCATACAACTCACTATACTTCTGATGACGCGCATGCGAAGCCCTTGCGTTTGTCACTTCCATGAGCCAATACGTCACACAGTGAACAAGTGCCAGGGAGTGACACGCTCTTATTCATTTCAGCTTTGGGGTATTCCCCCAACTCCCGCGAGCTATTAGGAGAAAAGTATGCGATTCCTGAGAGTGTTCAAAGAGCTTGGGTTGTCAAGACCACCGCCGTGAGCTCAGCAGAAGCAGAAAGGGGTTTGTCAAAGATGAACACAATAGGTTCCGAGAAGAGAGGTCCCCCAACTGTTTCTAATCTAGCAGACACAATGGCTGTTGTCTGATTGGCCTGCCTCGACCGGAATGGGATCCTCCTCCCACGGTGAAAAGACGTGAAGGAGAAGCCACACAGCCCATAGAAGATGCTCAGGTGAAGAACACAGCAGGTGAGAAAGCCAATCAAGAAGCAATGTGGAATTATCTTAAATAACAGTTGTATGATTTTTTTGTCAGGTACTATTTAGTATTTTCCATGACTATTTTAGAACTCTTATAGCATAATCTAGTTCTGTGTACTCTTATTGTTCTTCTTTATAAGCAATAAAAGTTTAGTATTAAATAATAAACTTTTGGTATATCTTTTTCATATAAAATGGTCCTTAGGGCAGTGAACAGATTGTTAAATTATTTGAATTGCACTGCTGGTTTGAACTGCTGACCTTGTGTACAGGATACAGCCAAGAAATTCCTATGGGGCTCAGCTCTACTCTGGACCACATTTATCAGGGATCGGAATGGGCTCCGTTTCACTTGGCCACGGGTTTGGTTCGGTTTAATACAGCGGTTCTCAACCTTCCTCATGCCTCGACCCTTTCATATGGCTCTTCATGTGGTGGTGACCCCCAACCATTACATTATTTTCACTGCTACTTCATCACTGTCATTTTGATACTGTTAAGAATCATCATGTAAATATCTGATAGGCAGGATGTGTTTTCATTGTTACAAATGGAACATCATTAGACATAATTAAAGCGCAGTGATGAATCACAAAAACAATGTGTAATTATATATTGTGAAATATTTATGTGTTTTCCGATGGTCTTAGGTGACCCCTGTGAAAGGGTCATTCGACCCCCAAGGGGGGTCGAGACCCACACGTTGGGAACCACTGGTTGAATACCAGCCTCACACACAGAGGTCTACAGGGAGAATGGCAGCCCATAGACGACCTAGGGGAACATCCCCCCGAGTCCCCACGAAGCCTGTTTCCTCAATACCCGCCATGCCAGGCGAGCCCGCTCCGATGCCTGGAGCATGTCTGATGAAACGCTGGGCCTCCGTGTGTGTCTGTGTGTGTGTGGAGAACATGCATAACAAACATACCATCTCCACGTTTTCTACATGTACAATCCGGTAGCCCTGATGACATCCTTCAGATCACTCGACCACCATTCGCATCCGCTCAGTGCCCCGCGAAGCAAAAACTCTCCCCTCAAGTTCAAGGGGCATCATAAGACATTGCCTTTGGCGACCGGCCTGTCTCGTTCAGGGCGATGTTGTCAAGACCCACCCACGCGGTGACCCTGTTCTCGTGATAAAAAACAAGCACTGCCTCCAGGCCCGTGCTGACTCAGAGCAAACCCCTGTGGGTTTCCAAGACTGTAAGCCATTTGTTGGAGTAGAAAGCCCAGTCTCCTGCGGTTTCAAACGGCTGGCCCCATGGATCACAGCCCAACACATAGCCCCCACACCGCCAAGGCTCCTCCATCCTCCTGCTGGCCGAGTGACTGTCCATCGCTGGCTTAGAGCACACCTCTCTCGCTCACGTGCTGATGGTGTGAGAAGCTGCTCTGAGCAGCTTTCTGTTCGCACCCCTGCTTCCCCTTCCTCGAGGTCCATGCTAGGCCTGGGACTGCTGGGGTACCGGGCAGCGCTGGTCTCTCCTTCTTGAGAACCCTCCAAACCAGCGGTTCTCCACCTTCCGAAGGCCGCCGCCCTTTCATACAGTTCCTCATGTTGTGGTGACCGCCCCCACCCCTCCCCAAGCACAACTAAGTTTGCTACTGTGACGATCAGCGACCCCTGGGAAAGGCTTGTTCGACCGGGGGGTGGGGTGGGGGGCAAACGGGCCCAGAATGAGGAAAGCAGGGTTTGGACCCACACGCTGTCCAATTCCACCTGTGGTCCGGCCCTCCCCCTCTCCCCACCAGCCATGGAGGTGGGCTCGGGGAGCGATGGTCCACTCTTGCTGAGGACGTGGCTGCCCCGGGCCCCTGAGCCCACCCGGCCTCATCTCCCAGAGGGAGACAGACACGTGGTCAGACCTCACGTCGCCCAGGTCTGGTCTCTGACGCCTGAAGCCACTGCTGCTGACGGTCAGATGGGAGCTGCTGGCGTTGCAGCCCCGATGTTTCTTTCTCAGGAGAGAGCGTGCCAAGGAGCTGATATCAAAGGGCTCAAGTAGAAAGAGACCGTTTTGGAAATTATTATGGTGATAGATGTATAAGTTCACTTGATAGAATTGATTTATGGATTGTTGTAATATCTGTAAGAGCCCCCAATAAAATGATTGGGGGGGAAATACCATGGGGCTTGGGGCAAAAGTAAATATATATATAGAGAAAGATAGATAGATAGATAGACAGACAGACAGATATCCTGGGAATTCAAGGGGTAACACACAACTGAAACTAATGACGGCGTGTCACCCTCCTTTTGCTTAGCACAGCAGTTCTCAACCTGTGGGTCACAACCCCTTTGGGGGTCGAACGACCCTTTCACAGGGGTCCACCTAAGACCATCAGAAAACATGTATTCCCGATGGTCTTAGGAACCGAGACACCACTCCTCTATCTGTCTCCAGGTGGGTCTGCCCACATGCAGATACGCCCACCTACGAGTACCCAGTGTGAAGACTGTTCCCCATGCTACACCCTGCTTCAAGACAAAATTTCATCTATTTGTCATTAGAAATAAATAGTTCACAATCTAGAATGACATCTATTTTTTTGTGATTGATCATTATGTTTCCATGAGGTTCAATTTGTAGCAATGAAAATACATCCTGCCTATCAGATATTTACATGACAATTCATCACAGTAGCAAAATGACTGTGATGAAGTAGCAATGAAAGTAATGTTATGGTTGGGGGTCAGCACCACATGAGGCACATGAAAGGGTGGTGGCATTAAGGTTGAGAACCACTGGATTAACACTTTTTCCTCTGTATGTTGAATGCTTGTTTACTGAAGTAACAAACACAAGTGAATGAATAACAATGTTGCATTTAATCAAAAGTACCAGCTGGATGGCTAGAGACTGGTGGGACCCTTGAGACTACACGGCCCCTAGTCACCCCTCAGGTCTGGAAGTGAATTCATTCCCAGGGCTCAGTGTTCAGCCAAAGAACAGACAGGTCAACGGCAGGGAGGAGTAATACTTCGGAAGCACGAACACCTGGGGACCATCAACCATTTGAGATCAAAAGGACAACCTCTGCCCAAGAGTGAGGTTCAGAGGGTTAGCGAAGAAGGAGACATGGGAGCAGGAAAGATGGGGAGGAAGTCAGATAGGAGAGGGCTCATGTGGGGATTGCAGTCAATGCAATGAAACAAAAGGCGTTTGAATGGGTGGATGGAAAACTGATCTGCTCTGTCAATCTTCACTCAATGCACAGTCGAAAGGGAAACAAATGGAAACACTCCAGATTTATTGGAACCACTAGGGCTGGAGGACTCCCTGAGACAGTCCCCCTGAGGTCTCCTCTTCAAACCCGGGACTGAAACCAGGCCTGGAGGGCAACCTCTTAGGGAAAGGACATATTGGCTAAGAGTATGACCTGTGAGTGGGGGCCATCAAAGACAGGACACCAGAGGCGGCCAACGGTGACTCTACAGCCAAGATGAAGGGCAGGGAAGCAGGGTGCTGGGACTGGAACGGCCAGCATTACGAGTGTGGTAGGTACATAATCTCATGTCAACGTGAGGGTATGAAGCCTGAAGGGGTGGAGTCCAGCCTGTCAATCAGCTCACAGCTTGATGATGTCTCCTGGTGGGCGTGGCCTTCTCATGAGGATTCCGGGAACCCCCCCCCCCTCTCTCTGCTTCACCTTCCTGTTGGAGAGCCACCCTCGGAGAGCTGGAGGAGCCACGTGAAGACCTTCACCAGCGCTGAGATGCTTCCACAGCCCCTGGAGCCTCAAGCCTTTGCACCCACCGGCCTGTGATCTTCCTGCGCTTCGCATCACTGCAGGTGACGGCATGAGTCTGAAGAAGGATTTTGGGACTAGTATTCGATGTATGGGCTGAAATCAGACTTACAGATTTGATCTGGACTGGGCTGGGATGTTTTCTTCATATACAGTTACTCTTTGATATAAAATTCTCTCGTATACACATATGACTGTCCCCGGATTTGTTCCTCTATTCAACCTGGCCTAGCACACTGAGAATGCTGACGCATTGGGGGGAAAAAGTAACTAACGGGGACGTGTTGGAGTTACCAAATGGGAACCGAACCTTCCCTCCAAACACGAGTAAAAACAACGACGATGGCCGTGCATCACCAACTGTAAAATGCCAGGCCTCCCTGTCACCCGCTGCAGGGATCTTGCAAGTTTGACTCAGCAGAATGACTCATTTACTCGTGGACCTTTTTGTATCTGCACGGTTGGCTGGGGGTGGGTGGGGGTGGGGGGTGGTTCCGGCGCTGGACTTGCCGTGGCTCCGCCCACTCTGACGCTCCAGGTGCGAGTCCCTAGAGCGCGGCCAAGAGAAGGTTGCCATGTGATGCTGGTAAGCGCTGAGCAGCTCCTCCTTGGAGGAGAGGATGGATTTCAGGTTGCCGCTCTGAGTCCTCGGATGATCCCAGGCCTGCTCTTCTGTCGATTTGTGCCTCTCAACACTGTCCACAGATGGGCGTTGGAGGCCAAACAGGGCCGCCACCCCACGAGTGATGGGGTTCGCACCTGCGTCCCCCCGATGGCGGTCTCCCAGAACAGCAAGGAAAACGCCAAGAACAGCGGAGCCAGACAAATCCAGTTTGTGAATCCCTGTGGCCATCGTAGCAGATTGTTGAACCAAACCAGGAGAAAATGTTGGGGGGGTGTGTGTCGGGGTGTCGGGAAGGGCTGCCTGACCAAGGTCAGAGAGAGCAGGTGTGTCTGACTTCCACTACATGGGCACCTGCTTCAGACTGCTCTTCCTGGTCGCCTTCCTTACATGAGGTTACCCACTTCTGCTGCTGCTGCTGCTGCTGCTGCTGGTAGCTTACGCTCTACCTCCTGAAACGCGGTGGACCAGCTCTGAAAATGTGCGCTTGGAATGCTCCTGGCTGGCATTTTTTGAGACACCCCCCCCCCACCTCCTCGAGAACCCTTCGTATTCCCAGATGTTAGCTGTAGCCCAAAGCTGAACCACTGGCCACTCATTCACCCCGAGAGATTGCACCTAATAAATGCTGCAGGGACCTGCCCCGTTGCCACACGCTGCAGGCAATTAACATCCGCGGCAGCTTTATTGTGGACCATGAACACGAACCCTGGCTGCCCCAACCAGCCGGGGTGGGGTTGGGGGTTGGGGGCAACACGGCAGGTGCGCAGCTCAGCCCTGCTGCTCCTGGCGAAGGGTCTGCTCTCAAGCCTGCCCGCGGTCAGCTGGCATCGGCTTCATCCTCCCATCCCAGGTTGTGGCAAATGCAAGACTGAGCCTGCTCCACACAGAGGACAAGCTGAAGCTGAATCTACCCCACAGGGACATGCTGGGCGTCAACACTGGTACGTCAGCCTCCTGCCCTGGCCCCATGCCCACTGTGACCTACCTCCTAGAATGCCCGGGCAGCTCCACCCCAGATGACACATGTGAAGCCAGCATCCTGGACTGAATGGCAGAGAATGGAGGGACACAAAAGACTAGGCTTCAGACTTGCCCTCCTGCAGAGAGTACAGATCTGGGCGCTGAAGCAAAATGTGCGGAAGAAAATACATGGTGCCCGGCTAGCGGAAGGGGTAGCGCCTGGGGCCTTCAAGGCTTGTCTTCAAACAAGCAGTTGTCGAAGTGAGGCATCTGCTAAGTCCTCAGGGAAGAAGCACACCTGCTCGTGTGATCCAAGGAAGGTAAATCAGCAAATCCAAACCCAGAGGATGGAACTGCCTTAGCGTTAACCTTCGGAACACGGGGTTTGCAGGAGCCAATGGATGACAGTGAAAAGCCCCAAACCCATTCGCAGGGTCCCCCACATGGATTAAGCTTCTGGTGCATCCCCTCAGATCACGGACCAGTTGATGGGAAGGGCCTCGTGATCGGACGGAGTGGAGCGCGGGGTCGACTGCCACGGTGATGGTCAGGTTCAAGTGTGATAGCTTGTCTTTCGCTCTCCCCTTTTGTTTATTTCCGTCATCTTACCGGGGCCTCGCTCGTACAGCCCTTATCACATTCCATACCCCCATTGTATCAAGCATAGCTGCACAGATGTCTTCTTCATCATTTCCAGAACATTCTCCACTTGTCACTCTCCCGTTTGACCCAGCGGTTATTTGTTCCTGTTTTGAATCGCTGCTGCTTTCTCTTCTACTGAGGTTTTTCTCTGTTTTATTCTGTTTGTTGATGGATTTGGGGGGGGTTGGTTTTTGTCGTGATTTTGTATGTCTCTGTAAGGAAACCCATGGAGACGGCAGCCGGAGGACGGGTTTCTTGGGACGTGGCAGGGAGGTTGGCAGGAAAGGAAGTGCTAACAACACGGAGTCCCAGGAAGGAGGCCTGTCCTGACATCGATTCCGGTGGTGACCTCACCGCTGTTTGGAATAGGTTGACATGTATGATATGTCACTAAGACTGTTTGTTTGATTTTTAAAGACATGAGCCAGGGCAAGGCTGAGTGTGATTGGAGGAGAGACAGCAGGTTGGTGCACATTCCTTCTCAGCACCGAGCAGTTTCCTCAGAGCGGCGTTTCCCCAGCAACAGCTTCCGGCTGGTCCCTGCCCCTCCACCAGCTGACTGGGGTCCCGGACAGTCTGTTCAGTCCGGCAACCCAGCTCAAGTCTCGCCCCGCCTCCCCCATCATCTCCAGGGCAGAAGTAAGACCCCTAGAGGCTCTACACCTCGAATCTGGAGTGCCCAGCACACTTCTCCTCCCACTAGATGTGACTGGAAATGAAATGACCCTCTTCAGAATAGCCTTGAACTTCACGTTGGTATGGGAGTTAAGTCTGATCCATCGCGCTCTCCTGACTGCACACTCTGGATACGCTTGTGGAATGTGAGCTCCCGCTACGATGTTTGTGCAGGTTTCACTGGGCATCAGTGTGTGTGTGTGTGTGTGTGTGTGAAAGGGAGTGTTTCATAAGGGTTTGTGAGAGACGTGTGCATTTGTATGCCATGATGTGGGGGAGTGTATAGAAGGAAGTTGGTGTGCATGTGAAGGCATATGTGTCAGTGTACATGACAGTGCATGTGTGTGTGTGTGTACCTGCGAGTGTGAGTGTGTGCGTGTGTGCATTTATCCGTGGGATTGTGTGTATGTGAGAGGGGATATTATGTGTGTGTTTGTGTGTGCGGGACATGCGTGTGACTATGTGAGGGGATATGCAGGATATGCATGTCAGAGTGTATGTGCAAGAGGATGTGTGTGTATGAGGGGAATGTGTGTATGAGGGCATATGTGGGTGTGTATATGTGATTGTGATAGGATATGTGTGAGATTGTGTGTGCATGACAGAGTGGATGTTCGTGTATGTGTGTGTGAAGGGGTTGTGTACTTGTGAAAGGCTATGTGTGTCAGTGGGAGAAAATGGGTGTCGATGTGAGTGTGTGAGAGGTTTGTGTGTGTGTATGTGCATGTGTGTGTGTATACATGTGGGTATGGGTGTGTGTTTGTGTGTGCACACCACACACTTTGCTGGGGCCCTGAATCAGTCTCCTCACACCTCCCAAAGTCTTAATTTGCGGGGATGGGTCTCCCCCATGGAGGCCACAGACAGGCCCCACCTCCCCAGGGAAAGCAGGGAAGCCCTGGGTTTTGAACTTGGGGCTGGGGGGCCTTGGAGAGGGGCATGGGGAGCATCACAGCAGGTCCATGCCAGGCAGCGAGGAGAGCGGACCCTTTGTTCACACGGGGGCAGGAGGCCCCCAGGGATGTGGTGGGAGAAAGAGGTGGCTGAAGTCTGCCAAAGGAGGGTACCCCCCTGCATTGCCACCCGGCTCTGGCTTCATCCCGAGGACAGACCAGAGTGAAGGCCAGGGGCCACCACCCACCCTCGTCCCCCAGCCCGGCAGCCACAGCAGCATGAGCTCCTACCAGGGATGCCCCGTGATGGTGTCCATGGTTGGGGCTGGGGTTGGGCCCAGAAGGAGCCCTGTTGGCACAGTGGATCAATGCTTGCTTGCTAAGTGAATGGTTGGCAGTTCAAACCCCCCAAAGCACCCCTTCATTGAAAGCCCAGGTGGCCTGCTCCCATACAGAGGACAGGCGAGGGGACCCCCGGGAGCTCTTCCGCTCTTGTCCTGTGGGGTCTCTCTGAGTTAGAGTGGGACCCCAGGGCACCTAAACAACACGACGTGCCAGGCCTCGCAGCGGGTGGCTTTGCCGGTATCATCTCAATCAATCCACATACCAATTAGCAGACACCCTGTCATTTTTGCAGACGAGACAGGGTAAGTGACTTTCGGAGGGTCCTGTAGCAAAGGGAAGCGCCAAGACTTAAACTTAGGCAGGCCTAATTGGACCAAGACGCAGGAAGACCTCCCGAGAACAGACGCATGCACAGGACGATGTTGGTGAAGACGAGTCCAAGGGCCAGGGACTGCCGAAAGAACAAACTGATCTCTCTCTGCGGAGCACCGCCAGCGTGCTCTTTCAAGGCGAGGACGGCCCAGCTCCATCTCACTCACTATTATCATGGTGACACGTGATCAGGAAAGGCAAGTCCCTGGAAAAGCCAACCGTGCTTGTAGAGTAGAGTAGAGGGTCACAGAGGAAAGGAAAGCCCTCAGCCAGCTGGACGGACAGTGGCCACAGCGACGGCTCCGACAACGATTGTGAGGATGGTGCACGGCGGGTCTACTCTGTTCGGTCGGTTGTGCATGGAGGACTGACCGGTGGCCCCAAACGACAGCACACACCTGACTCTGAAGGAAGTGACAAGTTAGGCATCACCGTGGCAGGAATAAGGAGAGACGGACCCTGGACCCTGGACGGTGCCGAGGTCAGGCGGGCAATTGGACCACCGTCGCTTGTTTGAAAAACCCTTACGTTTCAGCAAAACCGAGTCTTCGTTCTCAGTCTCTCATTGACCCAGGAGCAACTATCTCCCTGCGGAGTATTGAGACCCCAGAATCTCACGCCTCTGTCCGCAGCGCTGAAGAGACAACAGATCCCCACTTTGATTTCTCCGTTCTGTCCTGGCACCTGCACAAAAGGTGCTCCCAGTTTCAGGGCCACAGGTGCTGGCTGTTTTCCAGGGAGCCCCACAAGATAACAGCGTGGTCCAGGGGGGATTGATCTAGGCCAGGCCACCACGGTGATCCCTTCACACACACCAGGGAGCCCCACACCAACCTCTCGCCCCCCAGTCCTATCAGCCCCTGGTCATGCTAGCACTTGCCCTGCATGGGATCGTGAAGAACAGGCCGAGTGGAAGTGAAGGCAGCAGCTGTTGGATGAGGCAGGTCCATTTGGGAGAGAGGTGGGGGGGAGTGAGGGTGGGGCTCAGGGAAGGGGGTCTGGGGGGTCTGGGGAGTAGGTGCCGGTGATGAGGAAGATAATGAGAATGGTGTTCCAGCTGCTGCTTCACTGCTAACCCTCATTGAAGGGCCTGGGGCTCCATCCCCACCGCCCCTCACCATCTTGATCCCTGGGGGCTGTGTTTGACCTGAAATGGGGTGGTGGGTGGACTGGTTTGCCAATTTGCACGCTAGGAGGCTGGTGGGTCATTGTGGTGGTTACGTACTCTCCTGTCAACTTGCGAAGGGGTGGAGTCTAGTCTGTCAATCAGGTCACAGCTTGATGACTTCATTTTGAGGCGCGAAGGAGATAAATAGCTCACTGGAGGCCAGATACACTCTCTCCCTGTGAGACATTCCTGTTGACAAGCCACATGGAGCTACACTGATGGAGCCAGAGCCTTGGAGCTGGAGAAGCCACGTGGAGACCCACGCCAGCGCTAAGATGCTTCCACTGCCTCTGAATCCACAAGACTTTCCACCCACTGGCCTGTGATCTTCCTGCTTTCAGCATCATTGCATGGCTGTGTGAGTCTAAAGAGGAATGTATGGACTAGTATCGACATATGGGGTAATATTGGACTTATGGATTTCTTAATGTATAAGTGCTCTCTGATATAAAGTTCTGTCTTACACACACATGAGTGTCTCCCTAGATCTGTTTCTGTGGCCACCCTGACTCACACCGTCATGCTCAGGATTATGAGTGCTAAGTCTCTACCGGGCGCCCCTCTTTACATTTATTGGCACATAATTCACAAATCACACAATGCAATCATTGACTCATCTTGAGAGCAGCTGTACAGTCATCACAATCAATTTCAGGATAAGTTCTTCCTCCTTGAACTCCTTGTTATTAGCTTCCCTTTCCCCGCCCCCCCACCTCCCCTGCCATACCCCCAAGGAACCATTAGTCCTGTTGCTGTTGCTGTAGATCTACTATCCTGGGTTGCAGAGACAGAAAAGTAGTTGAAAAACCAGCGTACGAACAACACCACCAAAGTCAAAGTGAAAACCCTCCATCCAGAGGAAAGCAGAAAACAGTAACCACTCAAACAAACACCAAACAACCAACCAAACAACCGGTAACGACTAAAAACAAACAACAAACAAAAACAGTAACTACTAAAACAAACAAACAACCAGTAACTACTAGAACCAATGAAAACAATGGGTCCAAAGGGAGTTCCAATGGTGAGGTGCCAGCTTTTAAGCCAACCGTATCCACAACAACCCATTTTCAAATGTATTTATTCTGCAGGAGAGCAGGGCTCTTCACATCCTTGGTCTATGGTCAGAGGGGATTCACCAAAATCAATCCCTGTGTATTTCTCCTTCACTTTGTTTTTTAAACTGGAACAATTTTAGAATCGGTCAACAGGGAGATCAAATGATAACACTTTTTTTTAAATAATACATTTTAACCTAACTATTTCTGCCACATAGCCTCTTTGTCTGATCGCAAGGCTGTCCACATCCCTCAACTTTGATCAGAAGGAATTCACTGGAGGTGTGATCAGTGTGTGGCCCCTGCAAATGGACGTTGGGCTCCCACTGTCCTCCATCACCTTCTACAGACCAGATGTTCTCAAGTTAAGCTCTGGTGACATTCCCTTCCTTCTGATTCAGATCTTATTTACAATCCTTAAGTCACACAGGCAGGTGTGCTTCTTCCATGTGGACTTAGTTGGTGCCCCACTTCGATGGCTGCTTGTTTGGAGACAAGCCTTTAAGAACCCAGACACCATTCTTTTTTGTTTTAAATCATTTGATTGGGGGCTCGTACAACTCTTATCACAATCCATCCATCCATCCATTGTGCCCAGACACTATTCTTTCTGAAAGGCTGGACCCATCTAGGTTTTTTGCCATACTTTGCAATAGCACCCATATCTTCAGTGATCTCCTCCTGAGGGTGAATATCAACCAGGGACCCTGTCATAACTAATTGTTCTTAGATTGGAGCTAGAATTAAGTGTGAGCCCCAAGCCCACTGATATGTCTATGCTTCATATATCTTATCGTTTATATATTTTCTAGTTCACCTTAGAGACACCACTATCATTTCGTGTTAGATAACACTACCAATCATCCCCCTGAGGTGTAAAGTGATTCTAGTGATAGTGCTATTAATTTACCCAATGGTATAGAATTCAGACTGTTGAGAAAAGAAAATTATACCAGTATAGGCGAGCTGTGACCTGCAATACAAATGTGAATGGTTGGCGTGTACAGATTAAACTCTTAAATGATTTGATACTATGTATGTAAACAATGGGGGCTGGTGATAGAGCAAGACTTTCAATAATATTCATTCACAACAGCAGAGCCACACCTATCAGATTAATACATCATAATAAAGCAGTGGGGGAGGGACGGCATTAAAATAGCAAGTCTATAGTAGTCCTGGCGCACCATTCAATGCCCGGGATGTGAACCAAAGTCCAACGGCTGCCAGTTCTATGCCCTTGAGACAGCAGTCATCTGATTCTTCTCACACTAGGGAGTGTCAGCCTTAAGTCTAGGGGCCACAGGTGAGTTAAAGGTAAAGCCCAGTTCGTGTGGTGGGGGTTCCACATCGAGTCTTTCTGGTGCGGCCTATGAAGGAAGTTGTGCATCTCAAAAGAAGAGTCTAAAGTCTCAGCAGTCTATAGCACACAGCTTGAGCCCCTTGGGTAAAAACTAGGTAAAAAAAATCTACAATAAGGAATGTAACACCAGGCATAGTCTCCCCTTGGGTCCCATGTAATTATTGTGAACACTGTTTCCTGGTGGGAGGTTGCTCCTCCCTGTTTTTCTACCAACAGAAATGTCCTTGCCTTTTCTGAGACCTGCATGTCCCCCTCTCTCATCTTGACGTGAACTTCCAGTAAGACTTTCTTGTCACTCTGGTGGATGGGTCTGTTGGTTGGGGGTGACCACAGCACAATTTGTGTGGCAGCAACTGAATGGCCTTCTTCTCCCTCTCCCCACATTTTGAAAGACTGCCCCCACCTGAGGGGAGGTCTCCTCTGTGGAAGCGGTTTGGAAGATGCAAATAGAGAGGGGTGAGGTATGTTTCATGGACGCCAGGCAGGCTCTCTACCTCGTTGCTTGGGAGACGGGTTTCAAGATCACGTGCCCTGGGGGCAGGGTGTGCTTTCAGTAGAGAATTCATATAACATCTGCCCTTTGTGATGTACGAGCTTCACATGGTACGATGGTTTCCACGTCCTTCGGTGTCATGAGGGGCTGCGTGGCTTCAGCACTGTTCTTCAGGGATGCGTAGTATTCCATTGTGCACATGTCCCAGCGTTTCTTCATGCATTCTTCTACTGATGGGCATTTGGGCTGTTTCCAGCTTCTTGCTTTTGTGAACTGTGCTGCAGTGAACTTGGGAGGGCATACGTCTGTCCATGTCCTGTCTCCTATACCCCCAGCAGAGGTATGGCTGGGCCTTATGGTATTTCTATTGCCAGTTGTTTTAGCTTTCCGCAATAGCTGTACATATTTCCAAACCCACCAACAGTGTATAAAAAGTATCAATCTCTCAAATCCCCTCCAGCATTTGCTGTTCAGTGTTTATTAATTGGGTATCAGTGTGGGCGTAAGATAATATCTCATCAGTTTGATTTGCATCTCCCTGATGACAAGGGGTCACCAGCATTTCCTCATGTGTTTGTTAGCCATGCCATTGTTGTCCTTTGTGAATCGTCTGTTCGTGTCTGTGTTTGGCTAGGTTGACTAGAGAAACAAATTCAAGTGGCAGTCCTATCTGTTTACATCAAGGAGTAGTTGTTTATCAAGAAAACATCCAAGTCCAGTCCAACTCAAGTCCGCAAGTCCAATTCTAGTCATGCATCCCTCTTCAGACTCACAAAGCACATGCAATGATGCAGGAAGATCCCAGGCCAGTGGGTACAAATTCTTGTGGATCCAATGGCAGGGAATCCATCTTCAGGGCTCCTCCAGGTCTCTGCGTGGTTCCTCCACAGGAAGGTGAAGGCAGCGAGAGAGGGGAAGTTCCCAGGATCCTCCTCATGAGAAGGCCACACCCACAAAGAGACATCATCAAGCTAGACTCCACCCCTAGACTCTATTTATCAAGTTGACACAAAATTACATAACTCCTACAATGTCCTTTGTCAAAATTGGATTTTTTTTTCTTATTGAGGTGTAGCAGAATTCTAGATCTTAGTGAAAAGTCCCTTGTCAGGTCATTCTTAGACACTTTTTATCAATCTGGGGGCTCCCCTTTTGATAAAGTCTTTTGATGGGTGTGCTTTATTTTTTAATAGGTCCCGGCTATCTGTCTTCCACGGCGCGTGCGTCTTTATTATATTTGGTAGTCTGTGTATGCCCTGGAATAGGGCTTGTAAGTTGTCCCAGTTTTCTCATTGATGACCCTGATAACTCGGGCTTTACATTTAGGCCTCCAACCCATCTTGAGTTCATTTTTGTACATGGGGTGATATATGGGTCCTGTTTCATTCTTCTGATGATGAAAACCCAGTATTCCCAGCATCATTTGTTGGCGAGGACATCCCTTTCCCATTTAATGTTTTTGTTTTGTTCTTTGTCAAAAGTCAGTTGTCTGCCTGTGGATGCTTTTATTTCTGGGGTTTCTATTCGGTTCCACGGGTCTATGCATCTATCGTTATACGTATACTGCCGCGGCTGTGTACTGTACTGTGGTTTTTATGTCCAGGGTGCAAGGCCACCTACTTTGTTCTTTTTGAGTGTTTTGCTCACAGCCTGTGTCTCTTCCCTCCCATATGAAGTTGGTAATTCGTTTAGCCATTTCTAAAGGATGCTGTTGGCATTTGCATCAGAATTGTGTTGTACTTGTAGATACCTTTAGGTAGTGTTGACATGTTCACATTCAGTCTTCCTATCCATGAACACTGGATATACTTCAGTTTGTGTATATCTCTGTTGGCTTCTTGTGATCGTGGTCTATATTTTCTTTGGACAGGTCTTTTGTTTCGTGGGTCAGGTTTATTCCCGGGTGCTTTATCTTTTGTGTGGCCATTGTACATGGAATTGCTTTCTTGTTGTCTTTTCTGGAGCTCTCACCACTAGTCTACAGGAATCTGATTGATCCCTGCGCGTTAGTCTTGTATCCTGCTACTTTACCAAATCCCTTAATTGTTTCTAACAGTCTTTTTGTGGCGTCCTTGGCGTTCTCTACATACAAAATAATATTGATTGCAGAGAGTGAGAGTTTGACTTCTTTGCCCAATTGTGTTCCCTTGGTTTCTTTTTGTCTCCCAAAGGTTCTCCTCGGACTTCCAGCACAATGTCGAACACGATGGGTGATAAGGGGCATCCTTATCTACTTCCTGGTTTCAAGGGAAATGTTTTCAGTTTCTCCCACTGAGTGTGAGATTGGCCATTGGTTTTCCCTCTACGTATGGCCTTTATTACGTTGAGAAGTTTCCCTTCTATTCCTGTTTTGTTGAGTTTATTAGAAATGGGTGTTGGATGTCATTTATTGATACAGTCATGGTGGATTATATTATTTTTTTAATGTTGAACCATCCTTGCATCCCTGTATGATTCCCCTTAGTCATGATGAAGTATTTTTTTGATATGTTGTTATTTCATTGTCTTCTGGGATTGCTTTTGGCTGAAGGATGTTTTTCCATGTCTCCCATCGTTTCCTTGAGTGCTCCCCACATATTGTGATAGGACGCCATTCTTCTGAATTCTGCATCCGGCTGACCCATACTCTAGAACAGATCAGATGTTAGGCCACAAGGCAAGCCTCAACAAATTAAAAAATATTGAGACCCTGCCGTCCATTTTCTCCGATCACAATGCAGTAAGACTGGAAATCAACAGAACAGGGACGTAAAGACAAACACACGGAGCCTGACCAGCACGCGACTTGAAACAGTATAAACTAGAAAACACGCCACTTTGTGGGCGGGAAGACGACTCTTTGATCCTCTTAGTTTGTTAACAGGGTGCTTCAGGGGACATGGCACAAGGGAGGGTGAGGGCACTAGAGAACAAAGCAGGGGAAGAGGAGGTGGGGGCAGCAGAAAGCTAAGCTTGGGAACTGATTGTGTCTGCAGAGGCCAACAAGGTAAGAGGTTTGGCTGGCCGGTTGCCTTCAAACCAAACTTGCTGCCATTGGATCGGTGCCAACTCGCAGTGCCTCTCAGGGACCAGGAAGAATCGGCTGTGCTCGGAGGAGTGGGACTCATAGTAGCAGCTCATGCATCTGGGGTAAAGGGCAGTTTCTCAACGGCCACTGGTGCTCTCTCACTTTAAGAAATGTGGGTCTACTGATCATTGAGTTTCTCGTTGGGAGGAGGTACGTGGTGTCCACTCTAGTTGGACCTTCTCTGGTAGTTGCTGGGATCTGTCTGTCTTGTTACCTGGGAGTCATCATGTCTAGGACTTCCCCACACGTACCCCTCTTTAGATGAGGGTTTTAGAGAGGGAAACTCAGGGGTCACGGGTCAAGTGGGCTAGACTCTTCCTCTTCACGCTCAATCCTCTCAAGCCCCAAATGGACACCAGATGATGTAATGACCACACCCTGTATAGCTGTTAAGGAGCAGCAGGTGAAAACCGCCAGTGTTGAACGGGAAGGCAACTCAATGTGGGAAGTGGGGAGGTGGGGTGGGTATGTCTGGGCAGAGAGAAGGTGGGCAGGCCTGGGCGAGGCCCAGGAGGAGTCAGGTTGAATGTTTGGGGAGGGCCGTAGAATGCCCAGCATTTGGACATGAGGAGGAAGAAGCGGGCCGGAGGGAAGCCGGAGAGGGACTCAGGAGGTGTGCTGGGTGCGGAGAAGAAGCAGTGGTGTGAAGTA
>NW_022103901.1:14283244-14291911 GCF_000313985.2 Echinops telfairi | reverse complement strand
GTGTGGGGGAGGATGTCAAAAGGATCAAGGGCTGATCCAGGATGAGAAGACAGGGTGTGGGAGGAGTGGGGGTGCAACAGAATGAGGCCGTGGGAAAGGCCACGAGCCAGCCGTGGGAGGGAGGTGGGCAGGGGCAGGAGGGCGCCCACATGTGTTAGAGAAAAGAGAGAAGGGTCCAGAGACGGCAGAGCCTTAGGGTGAAGGCGGGAAGAGGCCTAAGAAGGCACAGGTGAGGCCAAAGGACAGCTGGGAAGAGCCAGGAGGCCACACAGGAGTGGATCTTGCAGGAGTGGGCACAGCAGAGCCCCCTGGGGTCAGCAACAAGGAGGCTGGAGGGATCAGGGCTCAGCCCATCAGAAGATACTGGAGCTGGACTATGACCAGGGGTGGGAGGTGAGGATGTTGGTGGGGTCCCCCACGAATACTCACCACTCATGAGACCCAGCATGAGCTGGGTCTGCAAGGCCAGGGTAGGGACAGCCTAAAGGAGGTGACCTGAGCACTGTGAGATGGTGCAGGTGACATCCCAGGCTGGAGGTGACCCAAGGCCAAGGGTGGAGTGAGGAGGTGTTGGTGGAGGGGGCAGCACACCCCAGTTCTAGCCTGAAGTCCTGTGGCCTGAAGCCACGTGAGCCCAAGGACAGGAAGAGCCCACGCACCCTGAATGCAGCCTGGGGCCCCTCAGACGCCCCTAGCCACCCAGTCACTGGTTGAGCTGGGAGTGGACAGCGGGCTCAGAGGGCACTTTAGGGGTGTCATCAAGAGGGCTTTTCTCCTGGAACCACGTGATGGGACCACTGTCCTCACATCAAAATGTAGAGAAAGCACTAATGAGTTAAGACATACACACACACACACACACACACACACACACACACACACCTAGGCTCACATGTGTTGTATGCACCAGAATGATGAAATAGCCATTTGCTAATCTCTGTGATTTCTCCTCATCACCCCTAGACATTAGTCCAGATGATTAGAAATGCCCCAGGGTGTCCAGAAGCCCTCTGTAAACCCTCTCGGATTGTTCTGAACTATTGGGTGAGTTGGCCACGTTGTGGGGAATCCACACCTTCCAGAAAGGGAAAACTGATCTGACGTTCAAAAAATGAGGCAAAGAGGCCCAGGGCCATCGGGGTAGGAATCCTAGCCTAGCAGGGCTCTATAGCAGCCTCTGTTCCAGACGGGACAGGGATGACCAGGGGCAGAGAGTGAACAAGGCACTTTTCTGGGACCCCAGGGTGTGAAGCCATCCTGTATTTGGTGCATAGTACCTGGCAGGAGGTATCTCTTGGCTGGGCCCAGTGAGGGAGGGAGGGATGGTTTGGGGTCTCTGCAGCCTGTCTTGCCCCATAGCCAGTGTGCAGACAGTAGGGCAGAGGATGGATGGATATTGAGATCTGAGGTCGGGAGCCTTGCTGTCCAGGTGGTTTTGTGAACAAGAGTCCTGGGATTTAACCAGGGTTCCTGCAGGCAAACCGACCAAATGCTCAAATTATACCAGTCTCATTGAAATCGCATTCAAGGAAAACGTTGCTGAAGCTCCTCCAAGGTCGGTCGCAGCAGCACGTTGACAAGGAGCTCCCAGAAAGTCAGGTTGGATTCAGAAGAGGGGGTGGAGCTAAGCATACCACGGTTGATGCCAGATCGATCTTGGCTGAATGGAGATACCAGAAGATGTTGGCCTGTGTTTGATTGACCAGGCAAAGGCACTCAACTGGGTGGATCCTAACAAACTCTGGAAACCTTGACAAGAAAGGGAATTCCAAAACACTGAACCGTGCTCCTGCAGAACGTGTCCATGGGTCAAGAGGCAGTCGTGCAAACAGAACAAGGGCAGACTGCGTGGTTGGAAGTCAGGACAGGGGCGTGTCTTGTCTGGGTCCCCTGACCATGCTCAATCAATCTGTGTGCTGAGCAAAGCATCCGAGAAGCTGGATTCCATGAAGAAGGGGGGCCCCAGGATTGGAGGAGGGCTTCTTAACCACCCGGGAGACGGAGGGGACACAACCCTGCTTGCTGAAAGTGAGAAGTTGCTTGAAACTCTTGCCAATGAAGATCAAGGAGTGCAGCCCTCGGTGTGGATTACGATTCAGTCTAAAGAAGACCGAGATCCTCACCAGGGAACCAGTCAGCCACAGCATGATAAATAGAGGAAGGGTCGAAGTTGTCAAGAATTTTATCTTGCCGGGCTCCACAATCAGTATACTCGTGGAAGCAGCAGCAGTCAAGGGATAACACAACACACTGGACCTGGTGACCCGATGCACAAGACCTCTTTAAAGCGTCGAAGAGCAAAGATGGGGCTTTGAAGACTCAGGTGCCACGCCGTAGCGTTTCCCATCGCCTCGTGTGCAGGTGAGAGTTAGACGTTAAATAACGGACCCAAGATAAATCGACTCGGCGATATTTTAATCATTTTATTGGCATCTACTTCACATATCCCACAAGGTAACCCTTCGGTCATATTAAGAAGACGTGTGCCATTGTCCTTACAATCAGTTTCAGAGCATGTTCTTTTCATACACGTTTTGTTAGTTCCCCATCTCCCCCCATCTTGCCCTGCCAGGCCCCTGTCCTGTGGCTGTCTCTCCAGATCTATCTCGCCTGGATTTCACGTACAGAAAATCACAGAACACAACAAACCATCATCCTAAGAAAACAATAGCAGCGGCCGCAGAAATCAACAGCCAAGACAAGACCAACCATAGAAAGACCTCCATCAAAGAGAAAGCACAGGACTTTGAAAAACCAAAACAACTTTAACGTGGGTCAAAGGGGCAATCCAAGGAGAGGGTCTTCCCTGGTCACCTCACTGCACCGCAACATGGGCTTGACAACGCCAAGGGGCAGGCGTGGGCATCCCCTACTTTTGTCTCTGGATTCCATTCCTGATACCCGTTGACCTGGCCAAGGCAGGCTTCAGGGTCTTTATTTTGGATTCTGCTGCCCCCCTGCACCCTGAGTGGTCACCCACGTGGTGTGCTTGGCACGGTGTCTCCTTAGTGAAGCCCCCTTGTGCGACCTAACTTGGTACCCGCTTGGCAGCACAGCAGATTTTAGCTTGCTAGAAGCCTTTAGTAGAGACTAACCACCTAACCATGAGGCACCAGCATGTCACCATGAGGCTAGAGCTGCCCACTATATTAAGTGTTGGGTCAAAGAGTCGGATAGGCACTTGTGTGAGTGGGTGTGAGTCTAGGTGAGCGTATCATTGTGTCTACGGGTCTAGATTAAGGGATTTATGTGAGAGTGTGTGTGGCTGTGTGTACTGATGAGACCGGGTGCGCGAATGTGGATGAGGGTGTGAGAGAGTGTATGTGCGTGAAGGGATATGTGTCGATGGTGGTTGAGATGGTTTGGGTGTGCGGGTGTGCCTACACGCACGTTGCTAGGGCCCCCCACGGTCTGCTCACCCCTCCCAAAGACTTCATCTGCCCGACGGCTTCTCCCTCTGTAGGCTCGGCTTCCGCAAGGAAATCAGGAAGAGTCCTTGGTTTTCAAACATGGAAAACTAAATCACTAACCTCCTATGGAAGGGAAAGAGACGCAGGACAAAAGCAAAACAAAGCAAAACGCAACAACAACAAGCAGACAAACACTGCCACAGAGTCGATAAGTAGATTCCAGCTCCTAGCGACCCACAGGCCTGGGTAGAAAAGTTCCCCTGAGGGTTTCCGACACTGTGAGTCTTTGTGGGAGTGGAAAGCCTTGTCTTTCAAAGCACAACTGAGAAACTAAGTGGGAGACATCTCCCTCTCCAATTTTAAAGCTTTCTTACACAGCCATCGGAATCAAAACAGCTCGGTACTGGTAGAGCGGTAGCTATATGGACCACTAGATCAGAAGCGAGAACTCAGAGATAAAACCAGGCTCTCTAAAGAAAACTGACTTTTTTCTTAAAAGACAAACAAAACCCCCAACTAAACACAGTCAAAAGGAAAAGCAAGGATCTTTGCAACAAATGCTGGAAAACTTGGATCTCCATCAGGAGGCTGTGAAATGGGCAGCCACAAGTTTGGAAGTCCACACAGAAGCCCACGTCTGAGGCTTAGGGTGTTGGTCGGTGGCATCCAGTGGGCCCTGACTCAGATCAACCCCGTTTACGGAAGATTGAAACCCGGTTCTGCTCCCTCGCCAACAGTGTTGCTCTGTCGGACACCACCCGGCCACTGGAGGGTCTTCCTCTTGTCCGTCGACCCTCTGCATGACCTAGGCTGATGTATTTTCCCAGGGATTCCCTCTCCTGGGAACATGTCCAAAGTATAGGAGACGAAGACATGCTGGCTATAAATTCAAGAGTTTCCCTCTACCCCTTCGGATTGCCAGCGGAAAGCTTAGGAGTCCCTCCCTTCTGACTCTCTAGCTCCCACCCCTCCCTCAAGTTCGACGAGTCACTGGAGGGCCTCACAGAACCGACAGAAATTGCTCTGTGTACTTCTAATTACAGATTTATTATAGCGAAAGAGAACATAAGACAGACGCAGAGGACAGAGTCTGGGAAAGTGCCCGAGACCAGGAGTCCACGCCCCACGCACCTGGTCCTCTTTCACCAGCCAGGAAGTTCTCAGAGCTTTATTAAGGACCCATGCCTGAGACCTCCTGCTATGATTGAGGACTCGCTGCCCAGTCAGGATAAACACAGTCATGCTGCCCTACCTCCCCGGTGGTCTTTCTGGTTTGACCAGCCCCCACATCATTTTCAAAACCCTCGAATGTAGACAGCTCAATGACTCAAGAAATTCCTAGGGTTTTCTCTCAGGAACCAAGGACCAAATCCAGATGGATTCGTGCAGATCCTCCTGTGTCCGGTGTGAGCCTCCCTTCTCGTTTCCACAGGGGGTCATGGCCAACCCTGTCCCACAAATGGGTCCTGTAGCAGTACAGCCATGTTGTTAGGGGCTGCCACACTCACACACACACACACACACACCTTCCTACATCACAACACCTCTCTAACGCACCCTCTTAAGTCACCACACCTTCCCAGCACATACAATCACACACACCTTCTTAAGTCACGACACATCTCCAACACACACAGTTACACATGTACATGTATATAACCTTCCCAAACTACAAAGTTACAACACCTCCCCCAGCAGACTCAACTCCACAGTGTATATCCTCAGTCCCTCCTCCCTAACACACAGTCCCACAACTCTTCTCTCAATGCGCACAGCTACACGCACACCCTCCCTATTGATGCACCTCTCCAAAGACACACACACACACACACACACACACACATAATCCTCTGTGTCACAACAGCTCTCTCACACACACCCCTCTAGCCTGATCTCTGAAATGACATGAGCAGCCCCAGGACTGAGACAAGGCCCAGTGAGATGCAGGAAAAAGCAGAAGTGACAGACGCCTTAGCAACCATGAGCCCTTGGATCCCTTAACGCTTCTGTGGGGACAACTTTTCTTTGTCTCAGTCCATGGTTGATTGTTTGTTTTTCATTGTCGCGGTTTCTTCTTCTAAAACGGAGCCTGCATCACAACACACGGAATCCAGGAGGAGGAATGGGAGTAGCGATCCTGGAAGGGTAGGGGAAGGTGGGGAGAGGAGGGGAGGAAGGGGGAACCGAATGCAATGATCCACACATCACTGCACCCCCCACCCCCACCCCCTGGGACGAACAACAGAAACCGTGGGGAAAGGGAGATAGCAGTCAGTGTAAGATATGAAAATAATAATAATTTATGATTTATCAAGGAGCCACGGGGGTGAGGGGTGGGGAAAGAGGAGCCGACACCAAGGGCTCAATAGAATGTAAGCGTCTAGAAAATAATGATGGCAGCATAGGTACAAATGTGCTTGATACAATCGATGTATGGATTGTTATAAGAGTTGTAAGAGCCCTCGATATGATTTTTTAAAAATTCTTTTAAAATGATTTTTTTAATGGAGCCTGCAGTAGCTTGTCCAGTGAAGGAACCCAGGGCGATTTGCAAAATTCCACATCTTCAGTTGCCACAGAAAGATATGCGTGGATGGGCCCAGGACATGCACCCTTCCTGACCAAGTCCCTGGATGACAGGCTTGCTCCATTGAAGGCACAAAACTCAAGAAAGAGCTGAAGAATGAGGAAGTGGCAGGTCACAGAAACTCAGACAAGCCTTAACCGTTGGACCGTGAAGATGAGTCTGGAGGCCGCTGTTGATGTGGCCGCAGAGCAAGACAAATCCCAAGCTCCCGAGAAAAATACATATCGTTTCGGTTAAAATTTAGCACCCTGTCATTTGACCTTCCTTATGATCCACTTAAATGCGTCCCCATTTTTAATACCTTCAGGGTAGTTATTTCATGGAGAGACATCCAGACCATCTGGATGTATACGTTCAATAGCATGCCATTTTCACTTGGTCGACAGGATCATTTTATTTGGAGGAAAATGGAAGAATATGGCAAGTACCATGGACCGTGTGTTAGGCGGGGTTCTCTAGAGAAACAAAACCAGGACACTTATGATTAGGTAGATAGATGATAGATAGATGATAGATAGATAGATAGATAGATAGACAGATAGATGATAGATAGATAGATAGGTAGATAGATAGATAGATAGATAGACAGATAGATGATAGATAGATAGATAGATAGATGATAGATAGATAGTTTTATACAGCGAGAAGGAATATAACAGATAATTAGTCCACACAGCAGTACAGAGGGCTCAGTACAACTCACTTTTGTTGAACAGTTAATATGCTGGAAGTCCTACAACTCACATGGGCTGCTGGGTCCAAGGTCAAGGAAGCAGACAGTGGAGTCTTCCCTCAGACAAGACAGGCAGAATCTGTCCACAGGCAGCAGACAGCAGGGTGGGTCAGCAATAATCAGTAGCTCGGGAGCTTAATGCAGCAGGCCCCATGGGATCGCAAACTCAAGCTATGCACAGTGACAGGATCCACCAGCCCCAAGCTCAAGTGATGTACTCACCAGCAGCATGCAGAAGCAGGTCTTGAAGGAGCCTCACGCCATCGTGTAGCTCTAGCTACAGGATCCAAGGGTTGGCTTGTCCCACAGGTCATGTAGCACACAGGTTGAGGCAGAGAACCAGCTAAAGCAGCAGCCCGCTGGTCTGATCACCAGGGAGCGAGAGAGAAGGGGCGGATCTTAGAAGCCCATTTATCTCTTTGCCCTCCAATCAAGCTGCAACCTGATTGATCTCCACCCCCATGTTCCTATTGGCCTAGTGGGCACAATAAACCTAACTATCACAGACTGCTAAAAAGACAAACTCATCTGTCTTGGAAGCAGTGTGGCCAGAGTGCTCCTTGGAGGCAAGGATGGCAAGACTTCATCTCACATAGTTTGAATATATTGTCAGGAGAGACCAGTCCCCGGAGAAGGACTTCATACTTGGTAACGTGGAGGGGCAGAGAACAAGAGGAAGGCCCACAAAGAGATGGATTTGCACCGTGGCTGTCACTATGGGCTCAGACATAGGAGCAATTGCAAGGAGGGTGCAGGACTGTGCAGTGTTTCACTCTGTTGAGCACAGGGTTGCTATGGGTTGGAATTGACTCGGTGACAACACAGACACTATTCTGTAGTAGGATTGAATAGGAAAAGGAGATTCAAGGTTTAGAAACATACTTCACAGTCCACTGGGGTGAGCGCGCTTAGAATAGAGTTTTCAAGAACTTGAGACTCAATCAGTGCTTGAATTGCTCCTATGGACACCCAGCTAAGTGGTCAGGTCACCAGGTGTACAGTAAGGGCCAACCTGGCAGACTTGGGGTGCTCAAAATTGTACATCTTGAGAAAGGACTGACACTCAGGGATCCTGGGACATCATCTCTGAGCCCTTGGAATATCCTGCCCAATCGGAGTGTCTTTGTTTACCAGGAATCTGGGGCCACAGCAGGTAGTTGATGCCAACAGCGGGTTTTAGGACGCTTTCTGGTTTTTGAACACCTGGGGGTTGCGCCACGCATGCTGTGTTCCTGCGACCTCTGGGGACTAGAGATTGAGTGGTTAAGGCCCGTCAAGCTGGCACTCTCTGCCCACATGACTAACCCCAACCGAAACCTTGGCAGCAAGGCCTGGGTGAGCATTCCTCAGTAGACAGTCCTTGCTGTGTGGCATCACACAAGGTTGCTGAAAGAATGAAGTGCTGCTTACGCAACTCCACTAGGAGGGGACACCCGGGAGCTTGACGTTGGGGTCTCCTGGACTTTGCCCCACCGTCCTTTTCACTTTGCTGTTGATAACAGGTCTTCTTTCACTGTAATAAAATGTAACCATGGGGAGTCATTGAGCAATTCACTACAACAAGAGTACTTTGTAATAAAATATTTCCCCCATCCAATGACCTACCATAGATTCGGGTGTCTGCAACTAAGGTAGGGTTTGGTCCAACTTTTTCTTTTATAATGAATTGGAAGTAAATATGTTGACACCGGGGGTCAATTGGCACAGCATAGTCCACCAAGACAATGCTCTACATCCTACTTTGTTGAGTAGCAAGTAGAGTCTTCAAAGCTTAAAAGTAGAGCCATCTAACATGCAACTATTGATCTCTCCCCATCAGGAGGAAGCAAAAGGGGGGGCAGAATTGAACACATTGAAAAACAATTAGTCCAATGAGCCATGTGAACCTCTACTCCCGTGACACCGAGACCAGATGAACTAGATGGTGCCCGACTACC
>NW_022103901.1:14278217-14282830 GCF_000313985.2 Echinops telfairi | reverse complement strand
AGACAATCTGTACATGAATTGCTGAATGGAAACCTTCATCCGGTTCACCAAAACACTCTGATCTGATTATATGTATCCATAACGCTTGTGTGCATCCTGATTGTTCCCCGAAGGCCCGAAGACTACGATGGATACTTTTTAGCTTTTGATCCACAACGTCAACTCTCTTTCCAGATGCTTCATTCGGGTGCGTGTGGACGTTTTTGTCTCGCCTTCCCCGTTGCCAGAATCGTGTCCTTTTTCTCTTTTCAAAGTTTATCTTTGCTGCTGTGAAAACAAAAGCACCCAGGGCACATGGTAAAATAAACAATGCCCTCGTTTTCGCTAGTTCTCTGTACAGGCAAGCTGGGGTTGATGGAAATACAAAGATAATCATGGCTTGGTGATGACCTGGGCATGTGAAGGGAGAGGAGGGGAGGGGAGAAATCACCATCGGTGTGGGAAAGAACAGGGACAAGCGACAAAGGTGTTGTGACAGTGGCTGCACAGAGATGGTACTGTTTTTGCTAGGACTTCTTGATAGGATTAAACCCTTGGAGTGTATGATCCGTCAATTATAGATCAATCGATAAGCTCTCATAAAAATTAAAAACTTACATTCATCAAAAGAGATCGCTTTAACAACTGGAAAAGACAAGGTACCAACTGGAGGAATAGCTTCCGAAACCATGTATCCAACAAGAATCTAATAACCAAAATACCTATAAAACATTGGTTTTAGAAAAAAGCCAAATAACCCAATCCTAAAGTGTACAAAAAAAAATGTGAGTCAACATTTCACCAGAGAAGACATTCAAGTGACTGACCAACTCATGAAAAGATGCTCCGCATTATTAGTCATAAAAAACGTTCACTGCCATCGATTCATTTCCAACCCGTAGGGCTCTATAGGTTAGGGTAGAACTGCCCCTGCAGGTTTCTGAGACTGTAACTCATCATAGGAGGAGAGAGTCTCATCTTTCTCTTGCAGAGCGGCTGGTGGTTTTGAAAGTCTGACCTTGTAGTTTTTCAGTCCAACATGTAACCCAGGATGCCACCGGGGACCTCCTCATTAGCCATGGAGAAATGCAAATCAACTCCACAATGAGATTCCAGTGCACTCCCACTAGGAGACCTAGCACAACACCAGCAAAGAAGAGACACCTAGCACAACACCAGCAAAGAAGAGGGAAGTGTACATGCTCTCAGGATGTAGGGAAACTGGAGCCCTGAAACCAGTGCTGGGGGAGATGAAAAAATAGTGCCGTCTCTGGGGACCAGAAAGTTACAAATGAAACTACCTTATGACCCAGCAATTCCAGTCCTGAAATATACCTCAAAGCAGAGTCTCAAAAAGAGACTTGTCTACCAATGCTCACTGCAGCATTGTTTGACTCTTCGCAACAATCACAAGGTAGAAGCAAACTAAGTACACTGAGGAGATGAACAGCTAAACAACACGTGGACCGTAGATCAATACAATGGAATACTACTCAGTCAGTTAAAAAGAATGAAGACCGGACACATGCTACAGTGTGGGTGTTTGAAAGAATTCTGCTGGGTGAAATCAATTGCAAAAGGACAGGTATTCTATGACCTCACTTGTATAAAAAGTCAAGAAAAGGCAAATATAGAAAGACCAAGTTTTTCGGGGTTACCGGAGGAGGGAAGAAGGAAGGCAGGGAACAGGGAAATGGAGCCTAATGGGGATGGGAAAACCACAATTGATCCAGAATAGGGTTGCCCAACTGATTATGGCCATTTCGGTCAATGAGTTGTCCGTCTGTCAAGAGCTAAATCAGCAGAAGTTGTGTGAGAGAGAGATTTACCACAATGACACCCCCAGCCCCCCAAACATGTAACATGGGTTACATGTTGGACTGAAAAACTGGAAGTAGCTGCTGTGGTTGCTGTGTACAACCAAACACCTCATGGGATTTGGTTCCTTGGGTCAGAGGTTAAGGGTCATGCTTTCACAAGACATCCATTTAAGTGGCCGAACAATGTGTTTGGTACTTCCGTTCCACCTCTCCGTCGGTTGTGTTGCGCCTGGGATTTTAAAAGTTTACAAGTGAGCATCCAAAGCACAACCGCGGGTCTCTGTTCATCGGGAGCCGCAGAGGAAGGAAGAAGGAGACTGGGGGCGGGAGGAAGACATGAGCTGTGTGCTATTTGCTTCCAGGGACACCTGCCTCTTTTACCAGGAGACTGGATGTGTTGGATGATGCCCAGCTGCTGTGACTGAGCATTCATCTGATCAGAGATTCGATAGAATCCTGATCAAAAGGTGGAAAATGCACAACAGAATTTCCAATTCTCACAAAACCGCAGAAGCTGTAAACTATTGCACTCAGATCATCTTTGAGCCTGAAACCAAAATGACATCCCAACGTCAAACTGAGCAATGGTCTGGCTTAACTTGTGGAAAAGATCTACTTGGAGCATTATGCTCTTAAAACCTTTTTTTTCTTTTTAACTGAGAACCAGGTGAAAGTTGACTGAGCAGATGATCCACTTTGCAGGCAGCACCTCACACACACTTCGTTTTGGATCATCCATTGCAATCGTCTGCTCAATGCACCATCACTCACCCCATTGTCTCCCCGTGCTTCCTGTTCCCTTTTCTCCTTTGTCCCTAATTTTCTGAGACTCCTCGTGGGTAAATTCTGAGCTTCAATGAATAATGATTCCACCACAGCCTTGGGTTCCGTCCCAGACCTGAAGGATGACGGAGGACCATAGTCTCAGAGGTCTCCCTGACCTCTAGCCAACCATCAAGCCCAGTTTCTTTTATAGCATCATGTTCTTTTACAAATATCTAGATGGAAATGGATGTCTTTGAATCATTGTTAGTCTGGTAGACTAGAGAAACAAATTCATAGACACTCATATGTGTATAGGAAAGAGCTTTATATAAAGAGTAATTGTACATTAAGAAGACATCCCAGCCCAATCCAGACCAAGTCCATAAATCCCATATTAGCACATATGTCTGATACCAATCTATAAAGTCCTCTTCAGACTCAGGAGACACATGCAATGACGCCGAATGCAGGAAGATCACAGGCCAGTGGGTGGGAAGTCTTGTGGATCCAGTGATGTTGCAAGCATCTCAGCGCTAGCAGGGCTCTCCATGTGGCGCCTCTAGTTCAGGGCACTAGCCTAGTTCCCTGTGTCTTGTCAGCAACAATGTTTCCCAGAGAGTCAGCCTGTCTCCTGCCTCCAGAGAGCTATTTATCTCCTTAGAGCCTCTAAATGAGGTCATCGAGCTGTGGCCTGATTGACAAGCTAAACTCCACCCCTTCACTCTTAATCCTCTCAAATTGACAACAAATGATGTAGCTACCACAATCGTGGTGTTGGCAAAGAACACAGGCTGCTGTGGACTGCCAAGAGAATAAACAACCCTATCCTGGAGCAAGCCCAGCGGAACATTCCTGAGCATCTGCTCAGACTTAGGACATGTTGTCGGGAGAGGCCAGTCCCTGGAAAAGGACATCGTGCCCAGTAAAGGGGCTTAGCGAAAAAGATAAAGCCCCTCCAGGAGCAACAGTGGGCTCACACATAATGATGATGACGAGAAGGGCACAGGACCAGGCAGTTTCTGTTCTGTGGCGCTTTGGGCAGCTAGGATCCAAAACAACTCATTGGCACCTAACAACAAATACGGGATCAAATTGACAAGAGTGGCCTGCCATTGTAGATCAGAGACCTTGGGAGGCAGGTGTATTTTGATGTTACTGGAAGAAGAAATTGGAACCCACGAGTCCATTGGACAAATGAGCTATGAAAACACCCGTCTCCACAACCCCGAGACTGGAAGAACTAGATGGTGCCCAGCTACCAGGACCAACGGCTCTGGAAGGGATCACAGTGGACAGCCCTCATCAGAATGGGAGAGAAATGCAGACTGAACACATCACAAACAGACTAGGGGACACGTCAGATGGAGACAGTAGAATCCCTTGAGACTCCGGACCTTCATCACCCTTCAGGTCTGGGATTGAAGACAATCTCGTGATAGAATTATGAACAGGCAGCACATACCCAGCGACAGTGTTCAGAGAGAAGGAACCACGGAAAGGGCAGGGAGGGCAGCGGGCTAAGCAGTGACGGTACATGGACGGGGTTGCAGTGGACAAGTGGAAGCAGCACGTGTGCAAATTGCTGCATGTCAAACCGATGCTAGGCTCTGGAAGCCTTCACCTGATTCACAATGGAAAGTGGTTTTACACAGGGAATCCAGGACAGATAAACCCCTCAGGACCAATAATGAGTAGCGATGCCAAGAGGGGAAGGGGAAGGTAGGGGGAGAAAGGAGACACCGATCACAATGATCTACGTATAACTCCCTCACAGGGGGACAGACAGGAGAAAAGTGGGTGAAGAGAGACAGCAGTCAGTGTAAGGCATGAAAAAATAATCATAACTTGCAATGATCAAGGGTTCAGGAGGGAGGAAGGGCAGAGGGGGAAATGAGTAGCTGATACCAAGGGCTCAAGTTGAAAGAAAATGTTTTGAAAATGATCATGGCAACACATGTACAAATGTGCTTGACATAATGGATGGATGGATGGATGGATGGATGGATGGATGGATGGATGGATTGTGATAAGAGCTGTACGAGCCCCCAA
>NW_022103901.1:14274676-14276948 GCF_000313985.2 Echinops telfairi | reverse complement strand
GGTACGCAGATGACACATCTTGCTTGCTGAAAGTGAGGAGGACTTGAAGCACTTGCTGCTGAAGGTCAAAGATTGCAGCCTTCAGTATGGATTATGATTCAACATCAAGAAGACCAAAATCCTCCCAACTGGACCAATAAATTAGCATCATGATACATGGAGAGAAAATAGACGTTGTCAAGGATTTGTCTTGCTTGGATCCACAATCGATGCTCATGGAAGCAGCAGCCGAGAAATCACAAGAAGAGTCGAATCGGGTCAATCTGCTGCACACGGCCTCTTAGGAGTGTTAGAAGACAAGGATGTTACTTTGAAGACTAAGGTGTGCTTGACCCGAGCCATGGTATTTTCAGTTGCTTCGTATGCGTGTTCAAAGTTGGACACAGAATAAAGAATACTGAAAAATAATTGATGCACATGCACTGTCATGCTGGAGAAGAATATTGAAAGTCCCGTGGGCTGTCCAAAGGACAAGCGGATCTCTCTTGGAAGAGGTGTGACCAGAGTGCTCCTGAGAGGCAAGGTTGGCGAGACTCCGTCTGACATACTTTGGACATGTTGTTAGAAGAATCCAGTCCCCGGAGAAGGACACCGTGTTGGTGGAGTAGAGGGACAGTGGAAAGGAGGAAGCCCTTAGCAGATGGATTGACACCATGGCCGCGCCAATGAGCCAAGCCTGAGGACAATTAGGAGGGAGGTGCAGGACCGGGCAGGGCTTCAATTAGGTTGTGCAGTAGGGTCGCTATGGATCAGAACCACCTAATAACTACAACAGAACAATCTATACAGAAGTGGACTCTCGCATCTTTCTCTCAAGGAGCGGCCGGTGGATTCAGCACTCAGCGATGAACCAAACCGGTGCTGGTTTGAATCCACCCAATGGTTTCTCCAAAGAAGGAGTTGCTTCTGAAAGAACTCGGCCATAAATGCACCCTGCAACACAGTTTTACGTTGCACCCCTGGGCTGCCCATGCATCAAAATCAACAGAATGACAACTGATTGGGTTAGGGTTTTTTTGGGGGGAGTAGTGGGAGAAAGAAGGGTTAATATCAACTTTAATAAATGTGAAAAAAAAATCCTATCCTGAAGAGGCAGAAACTAAGGAAGGAGAAGGGCTCTAGGGAATTTCAACTGTCCCTGTGCTGCTTCATTTGTCCAACTATTTTAGCCGCTCTAGCCACAGGTGAGACTTCCTGGGGAATGGTCTGAGATGAAGCTGAGCGCAGGGCGTTTAGTAAGGAGTGTCCTGGGGGGTCTCTGCCAGTTTCTCGCACCGTGAGTATATTGCTGTGATACTGGAAGCGATGCCACCAGTGTTTCAAATATCAGCAAGGGCGCTGTGAGGAAGTGAAACTCCTTCCTGTGGCTTGCTTATCCATGTCTCTGTAACTCCCATCCTATGATTGGATGGGACCATGCCTATAAGACGCATGCACAACAAAGAGGGGGGAATCGGTCCCTCTGGGCTCCCATTCCCCTGTGGACAAGGGAGCCAGTTCAGAAGCAGGAACAGCAGGGGAGAAGTCCCAGGACCATCTAGGAAGAAGAGCCAACCTTGGAGCACGCTCTTGAGATCCCTGCCTGAATCGGAGGCAGCAAGGCCAGGCCATCCCATGCCGAGACCAGAGGCACCAGAGCAGAGGAGCCACGGTGCTGAGACCTGGAGGCAGAGCAGGGCGGGCTCCTTGGCCCAGGGAACAAGGGAGCCTGTGTCTGAGCGGCTGAGGACCAAGGAGGGACTTGAGGAGGAGAGGCGCGACTGCGGGCCAAAGACTGTGTCTTTGGTGTGCTTTTAAAAATAGTTTTATTGGCATACTGGAGGGATGCGCATAAACTGGTTACCAAACCGAGAGTATTGAAGCAATAACTCTTGTAGCTTCAAATGAATTCAGTGGTTAAAACCTTGAAAGACTAAAAATCATTCTATTGGCAGTTCGTACAATTCACAGTTCGTGCAATTCAATCGTTCAGTCATATGAAGACCAGCTGTGCAGTCATCCCATCATCAACTTGAGAACATGTTCTTCTCCCCTGCCGTCATTGTGGTTAGCTCCCCATTTCCCTCCAGTGACCCCTGTCGTGTCCCTAGTTAATTATTAATGCAGTTACTGTCTCTCTCTATTTCCCTATCCTGGATTTTATATACAGAAACACATACAAAACAAAAACAATGGGGGGAAACAACCCCAGTGACAAAAAATAAAAGAGGAAAAACTTCCATAGAAAATGAAAGCAGAGACCCCAATCCCAACTACATGGACAGCTGCCCCC
>NW_022103901.1:14271840-14273325 GCF_000313985.2 Echinops telfairi | reverse complement strand
AAGCCCACATGGAAGAAGCACACCAGCCTGTGTGATCACGAGGTGTCAAAGGGATCAGGTATCAGACATCAAAGAACAAAAATTCATATCATTGTGAATGAGGGGGATTGCGGAGTAGGGACCCAAAGCCAGTCAGGGTGTAGTGTAGCAACGATAAAACATACAAGTTTCCTCTAGTTCCTAAATGCTTCCTCCCTCCCCCCCTCACTATCATGATCCCAATTCTACCTTACAAATCTGGCTAGACTAGAGCATGTACACTGCTACAGATAGGAACTGGAAACACAGGGAATCCAGGAGGGATGATCCCTTCCGGACCAGTGGTGAGAGTAGCGATACCGGAAGGGTGGAGAGAGGGTGGGGTAGAAAGGGGGAACTGATTACAGGGATCTACATATAACCTACTCCCTGGGGGACGGACAACAGAAAAGTGGGTGAAGGGAGACGTCTGACAGTGCAAGATATGGCAAAATAATAATTTATAAATTCTCAAGTGTTCATGAGGGAGGGGAGAGGGAGGAGGCAAAATGAGGAGCTGATGCCAGGGGTTTACATGGAGATCAAATGTTTTGAGAATGATGAGGGGTCCTCAGAAACCTGCAGTTGGGGCAAAGCTCAGAGGGGACAGGTTACCTCCCCTCTGTGCAGCGTCAGCGAGGTGGGGTACTCCCATGGCTGGAGCTGGCGCAGACTGGGGAACTGTGGGCTCAGCTTAGGCAAGGCACCTCGGGGCCTTGGGGTCTCCTTGGTAAGCATTCCACAGAGACGTGAGAGCCTTCTGCTCCTTTCTTGAAGCTGCTGTACCACACGAACACACACTTGGTGCTTTAAAACAATAAAACGTGTTCTCTCAACGTTTGGGGCGGGGGGGACCAGAAGCTCCCCCAGATCCCTATGTCCTGGTTGCCAGGCTGAACTCCCTCTGGAGGTCTGAGGGGAGGAGTCACTCCTTGCCTCTTCCAGCTTCTGGGGGCCCCCTTGACATCCTTGGGCGTGTAGCACCGTCACGCCTACCTCTGTCTCGGTGGTCACCTTCCCTCCTCCTCTGCGGTCTAGTTCAATTCTCTACCCATCCATCTATCATCGGCCCCAGGGAGCTGGCTCTCTTTCAGTGGTCAGGCCAGGTGCTGATGATGTGACTCTGTGCCCAGCCTTGGATGGGGACTTTTCCCAGAACTGTTTCCTCTGAGAACCTTGGGCCTTGGTGCTCCATTCTGCAGTCCAAGAACAACTGCCATGTGCCCGGCACTGCCCTCTTACCCTCCCATCCTTACCCCAACCCTGACATAAGAGTGTTCTGATCCCCCCACCCTCACCCCATTGACGGGGAAACAAAGGCTTTAAGAGAGTAAGTGGCTCGCTTGAGGACACATAAGAAATAAAACATTGCCGTCCTGTGCTTGGGGAGCCCCAGGATTCCTGGGGTGGCATGCCACCTCCACTCGGTTCATCTCAGTAGCTACATACAGCACCCTGGGTCAGCTT
>NW_022103901.1:14269359-14270295 GCF_000313985.2 Echinops telfairi | reverse complement strand
GAGGCTGGGATGTTTTCCCCCAATTTGTAATTACTTCTTGATATAAAACTCTCTTACACATCCATGAGTGTGTCTGGATTTGTTTCAACCCGGCCTAACGCAGTGAGTGTCTCCTTGCACTTGGGGGTGTGGTACCTCCTTTGCTCCTCCTAGTCCCAGCCTGGAACCACCCTGACTTCGGCCACACAGCAACCAGTTGCCTTACCCCTCCAGCCCCAATGCCCGCAGCTATTTCCCACCAATCTTAAACACCTGACACAACTCACGGAAAGCAGTCCCGCAAGTCGAACCAATACGGTCTCCCTTGGTGAAAGCCTCAAGGGCCTGGCCTGGGTGTTTTCACACCTTTTAAACCAAGCGTCACACCAAGAATGACCTTGGACTTCCAGATCCTGTATGCTCAGGCATGTGCACACACATATCCATGGAGATGCAGACAGACACACACATGCACACACATGCACACGGATATGCACCTATGCAGACACGGGTGCACTTGGATGCCTACAACTAAAACAAGAATTTCCTGAAACACAGCAAAAGATAAGGGTGACACTCTGCTATTTCCTATTCTATTTAATTTTGTAAAAGATAGAGAACAAATGCTAGCGCAGCCCGTTAAACTGAGTTCATGATCCAATGATGAGGCGTAGTGTAGGCCAGGCAGAGCGGAAGACGGTAAACTGGCCCTCTCCTGCCTTCAGCCACATTTGTTTAATTTCACTTGTTGGTTTGTATGTGCCTGTTGTTAACTGATTTCATGCCTTGAGGCAGCCTCCCTCCCCTGCCCCACTTCTGACTGTCCGACACCCAACCACTCACACCACTGTCGTCTGTCTGGCCTCCGGAGCACTCTTGCGTGGGCTCTCAAGACCTCCAGGTTGTACCCGGGGAGGTGTTTTGAGATAGTTTATTGTGCCAGCCTGGCTGATAAAC
>NW_022103901.1:14259141-14262194 GCF_000313985.2 Echinops telfairi | reverse complement strand
GCCTTTCTTGTCTCTTGCTCTGTGATCATTGGACCAGTGTGCGGCTGCCTTGCTTGTTCTGTGCCTCAATTTACAGTCTACACTACCCATGGGACGCCTAACCCGTGGACTGTGTTGCTGTAATTTGAGGTTCCTTCAAGACCTGCTTCGCCACACTATTGGAACTTACATCTCTTGAGCTGGGGGCTGTCGGACCCGTCATCAGGCTGACTCTTGGTGACCTGCCTTGCCGTTTGCAGCCTCTGCCAGGATAGCCTGAAGTGCTCTACAGAGGACCACCCGGCGGCCCTCGAGACGTGAAGGACTGCCAGTGTCTCACAACTGTCTCACGGGAGTGAGTTGCACTGAGCCATTTGAACTCTTTTATAATTTAATTGACTGTTTATGTCTTATGTCATACATCATTCTATCTGTATAAATATATATAAAATTATTAGTGTTCTGGTTTTGTTTCTTGAGAGAACCCTGTCTAGCACAGTTGTCTTGCAAAAGGAGTCCCCAGTGTTTGATCTTCGTCAGTACGTGTTTGGAGTCCTCCTCCCTTTCATCAAGCCAAGTTGTGTCGTCTGCCTGTCGCAGGTTGTTCCCGCCTTCCTCCATTCCCAATGCCTTGGCCTTCATCATAGACTTCAGGTGCTTGGCTTATTTGCTGCCTGGGTAGGATGAAGGGATACAACTGGGGGGCACACCTCTCCTGATGTTCAACCGTGCAGTACCTCTGGTTGTGCTCCAACCACTGTCTCTGGGTCTTACACACAAGTTCCTCACGAACACAAGTAAGTGTTCGGGAGCTCTCACTCGCCACAACATTATCCAGAGCTGGTTCCAACAGTCAGATGCCTTCGCAGAGTGAATAGCGCACAGCCAGACGTCTTTGTACCAAGATCCCTCTGACGTCAGCAGTGACATCCCTCTGTTACAGGTTCTCTTCCAAGTTTGCTTCCTGGCGGCTCCCGGTCGATGTGCCACCGCCGCCAAATGCTTTGGGTTCATCTTCGGCAAAATGTTACTGGTGTGTGATATTCGCGACCTCTGGCAATGATACTGCTGTTGGCATTCACACATCTAAGAAATGTCACATTGCAACCGTTTGAGCCACACTTGTCACAATGTATCATACGATGAAAATTGACAATAAGAATTACAAAGGAGTCTGTAGGGTTGGGTCTGTGAGGTGGGGGAACGACCTGGAGTTCCAACATGAGGTGACACCAAACCTAGAGACATCCCTGCAGAAACCTGAGCTTGGTGGAGTCACTGAGAAGTGAGAGGAGGGGAAAAGTAACTATAGTTTTTATTTGTTGCTAGCTGCTCTCCAGATGTTTCCAGTTCATAGCGACCCTGCACAGCACAATGAAACAAAGTATCTCACAGCCTTTCCCATCAGTAGGGTTTTCATAGGACTGGATTTGGGGAAGTAGATTTCCAGGCCTCTTTCCTACATCAAGGTCTGCTGAAAACTGTTCAACATTGTAACAACACACAAGCCTCCACTGACAGATAGGCACTTGCTGTTCATGAGTGCATCAGCCAGGAATCAAACCCAGATCTCCTGGATCTCTTACTGCACGGGCGGGGAGAATTCTACAGCCCAAGCATGAACGCCTCCAAATAGTATTTCTTAGAAGGTGGCGGGTTCTTTAATAAAAACCAAGATACCCATGCCTATCCAGTCAATTACGACTCGTAGTGACTCTGTATAACATGCCTGAGCCTGTAAATCTTGATCAGAAGAGACTGCCTCATCTTTCTCCCTGGGAGAAGTTGGTGGGTTTGAACTGCCACCCTTCTGGTGAGTGGCCCCAGGAATGATTGCCAGCTTCAGACCACTTAGTAGAAGTGAGAAAGCCAGTAGGCACCCCCACCACCCAGCAGTCCGCCAGTGGACCTGCGGTAACGTGGGAAGTAAGGCAGTGGCATTTCAAGTACTAGCTGGGTCATGCATGGCAGATGGGTCTCAGCGGAGCTTCCACACTAGGATAGGCTGGGGAGAAAGGCCTGTGTCTGGTGATAGGGGTGGGTGGGCGGGGTGCAGCAAGGGCCAGGGAGAGCCTCGGTGAGATGGACTGGCACAATAACCCAGTGTTGAGCTCCAAAGCGATTTGTAAGGATGATGCAGGCTGGGGCAGCATGTTGCTCTAAGGTCACCATGACCAGGAGTGGCCTTCCCGCGACCATCTATCTGTCTGGCAGGAAAGCTGCGTGAGTGTAGTTCAGGTCTTCCCAGCCTGTCCCAGCAGAAGACCTGGTGTGGCGTAGTGGGTGGTAACGTGCTGCTCACAAGGTCAGCGGTTCGAAACCACCAGCTGCTCTCCGTGGGTGAAAGTTGAAGCTGCCTGCTCCGGAAACCCATGGGGCAGTTCTACCGTGCCCCTACAGACTTGCTATAGGTGGGTCTGGGCTTGAAGACAGTGCGTTGGTTTGGCCCCACTAGTCAGAGCTGACCCACCAGGCTCCAAATTTTTCTGCCAAATCCCCATCGCCCCGCCCCCCACGGGACTCGGGGCTCCCTCGTCCCCTGAGCGTCCGTGACCCCTCTCCACTCGCCTCCCGGTTACCAGGCTTTATCGCTTGCCCTCTCCTCCCTCACATTTTCCGCTCCAACCAAACCAAACACAGCGCCATGGGGACATTCACGCTTCTGTGCCTCTGGACACGCCGTTCCTTCTGCTTGGAAGGGCGCTGCCCCTCCACCCACCTCCCACCCCGCCCCCCTTTCCAGCGAGCTCCCGTTCATCCTTCAGAACCCAGGCCAGATGGCCCCTCCTCCGGGACACCCTCTTTGATGGATCTCTCGGGGGTCCGCTCTTACAGCCCTGAGTCAGCCCACAGTGGCGGGCACCCCTCGCGTAGCGCTTCTCTGCACCGCAATCACGCCCCTCCCCGACCTGGCCTCCTCCGGCGCTGGGCAGCCTCCAGCGCCCCCACTCCCCCCAGCTCTGCAGGACAGAGCTCGCGCCTGAGCTCGGGCGACTTGGAAGCCCCCTGCCGACCGCCCCGCGGCTTCCCTGCGTCCCTGCGGAGGCGCCAGGCCCGCATTTCCCGGGCGCTGC
>NW_022103901.1:14237114-14257873 GCF_000313985.2 Echinops telfairi | reverse complement strand
AAAAAAAAAAAAAAAGCAACTTGGATTTTTCCAGTGCCGGGTCAGGGTTTGACTTTTTTTAAGCCCAGAGGGTGCTTGGAGTAGGTTGTTTGTTTTTTTTTTGGTTTTTTGGATTGGTTTTGTAGGGGGATTGGAGATTTTTTTTTCAAGGGGCTGAACACAGCAGAGTGTTAGCTAGTCGCTGTAAGCTGTAACTTAAGTCCCATGTTTACGGATTTCCCATCTTCACGGATGTTACAAAGAAGGATGAAGTTGTTGTGGGTTGTGGGCTATTGGGGCCAGGTAGACCTTTTCCCTTGACTTCAGACTACATGGGTAAGTTTCAGGTCAAGGTTAAGGTGTCAAGGAGGTCCCCTTAGGCCGCCCCCTTTGGCATTGAGCTGGGAGGTGAACAGGATGCAGGGAATTTGGGGATCGGAGCTGCCTGGCTACAAGTCCCCCGTGGGAAAGGCCACTTTGCCAATATCTGAGCCAGAGCTCGACTCTGCCATTGTCTGAGATGGAGAAACGCTGGCCCGTGACATCTTTGGGGTGAGGAGGGTTGAAACTCTTAGCCTCGAAGGGCCTGGGACCTGGTCTCTGGGATTGCAAAGGTAATTGTTAAGCAGATAATTTAAAAACAAAAGCTCAGTTTTGGAACAGTCCTTACCCTGCCCCCCCCCCCCAATCCCTGTGGCTGTTGGCACCCACCAGTCCTTAGCTACCTACCCTGAGCCCCCAGCCCCCAGTCTCCAGGTTTTGTGGCTGGAGGTACCTGAATGGCCTGTCCCTTAGCCCTCTGAGTCTCCCTGGCTGATACCTTTCCTCCGCCACCATTCAGAGAGGGAGGATGACTCAGAGTGGGGCTTGGAGGAGGGGGCACTGGGATGGAGGGAGGGAGGCGGGCTTCTTAGAAAGGCAGCAGTTTCCCATGGCCCCAGGGACTGGCCTTATTTTAACCCTGCCCTCCCCAGGCCCAGGTAGGCGGTGGTTGGGGTGGGGGCTGTCCCTGCTGTGAGCCCCCCTGGCCTATCGACCACAGACGCTCTTCTCCTCAGCAGGGTCCCGTTTCCTTCACTTGTAAGAGGTTGCGGGTCTGAGGCCCAGGTCCAGTCTCCAGATGACTCAGGGGTTGAGGGTCAAAGGTCATGGTACCCTGTCTCCAGGGACTGGCCCCAGAAGGTGTTGAGCCTGTTTGGCCCAGAGCAAAAGGTCTGCCACCCTGAGTGCCACTGGGCCAAGATATGCACCCCCACTGACTTCCCCTCCACCCCCATGCCCCATTGCCAGACTGGTCAGGAAAAGCAAGGTCTCTGGGCCTTTGTCCATCTGTAAAATAGGGTAGCGCCACTTGGCCCTGACTGTCCACAGAGCGACTGTGTGGCCGGCTTGGGCTGATGGTGGAAAATGGCTTGCGTTGTGTAAAAAGTGGCACCGTGGTGAAAACACTCTACCGCTAACCAGAGACTCAGCGGTTTGAGCCCACCTGCCACTCCCAGGGGGAAAACCGGGATTGCTTCCCAGAAGGTCTTAGGAACCCCACAGGGGGTTGGCGGGCAGTTCTAGCCCTCCCTCCAGGCTCGCTGTGTGTGACAACAGTGGGTAAGGGGCAAAAACACTCTGGATGTGGTGCAGATGCGTTCCCCTGGGATGCTAACCAAAAGCTTAGTGGTTCAAATCGACCCAGAGGTGCCAAGGAAGAAAGGCCCGGCAGCCCACCTCTGTAAGACCGCCGCCACAGAAAACCCTCTGGGGCACACATGAACTGTGACACGGATGGAGTTGCCGTGACTTGGACAAATGTGCTTGACACAGTGGATGGATGGATGGTGATAAGAGTTGTACGAGCCCCCAATAAAATTATTTTTGAAAGAAAAAATGCAAAGGACAGGATAGCAATGTCCTCCCCGACCCTTCCTTCAACACCCGCGGCGCCCAGGTGATGACGGCCCACAGCCCCCATTCTCTCTCTGTGCTGCCGGGAACCAGTGCCTCCTCCCCAGAAGGCCTCTGAGCCCAGCTCTTCCTGGCCACCCGCTGCCTGAGCATGCACAGTTGATGGCAATGGATTTGCGTACCTGCTTTGCCACCTCCCTCATGTGGCAGTCAAGGCCTTTGGGGATCTGGGCCCTGCGTCCTCATCTCTAGCCACTGCTGGGCAAACGCTCCAGGGACACACAGTTGGCACTATCACGTCTCCTCTTGTCTCTGCCCTGTACCCTCCCGCCTCTGCCTGAACTGCTCCTTCCTACCGTCAATCTCCTTTGTTCCCCAAGCCCTGGTGGTAGCACCCTGCAGCCTTGCTGACACCCCCTGGGCAGACTTAGTCACTTCCTGCACCTCAGGGAGGGAGCTGGCACAGGGAGACACCTCCTCTGTGCAAGACCCAGCCGGGGCCAAGATGCCTTGGCCCCTCCCCTACTAAGGCCTGAGTTTGCCAGCATCATTGCCATCCGGGTAAGGAAGGGTGGGTGGGGTCATAGAAGCTGACTATCTCAGGAGGTGGAGGAGGGGGCTGCCTGCAGGAGGTGGTGCTGGGGTCTAGGGCTTCAGAATAGGGATTATTGATCACTGCCGTGAGTTGGCCCCGGAGACGACCCCAGCCACAGCAGAAAGAAACACTGCCCATCCCCACTCTCCTTTGCGGATCGGATAATTGCTACCTACGGTATTTCCATTGACTGAATTTTGGGAAGTAGGTCATCAGGCCTTTCTCCCTAGTCTACCTTATTCTGGACGTTCTGCCATGTCAGGCAGGCTTCCTCGGACAGATGAATAGTAAACCGAGCGGGGGTGGGGTGTGGGGTGGGGTATTGGCCAGGAATTGAACCCTGCTCTTCTTGAGCATTGTACCACTGAACCACCACTGCCACTGCGTAAGAATGAAAAACCAAACGTGTTTTATGGGAGCAGAAAGCCTCGTCTTCCTTCCACAGAGGACCTAGTGTGTTCGAACTACTGACCTTTGGGTTAGCAGGCAAACACGCAGCCCACTACGCCACCAGGGCTCCTCACGAGAGCCCAGTCTTCAGAGAAGACTGCAAATCCAGTTCAGCCACAGCTCTGTGAATTCGGTTCCAATTATACCCGCTTGGCAAAGGAGGACGAGGGTTAAGTGACTGACTCACTCAAGGTCACACGGAAAGTGATCAAGTCTGCATTTGAATCTCCATCTTTCCATTTCAGCCCTTGGTCTGTCTCGACGGCATCCTTAGCCTTTCTGTTTTGCAAGGCACTGTTCCGGTGCCTTGGTGGCGCTGTGGGTGAGGTGTTAGACTGCTAACGAGCTCAGTGATGCTAAGCCCCCGGAGAGAGAAGAATGCATCTGCTCACATAAAGATTCCCAGTCTTGCAAGTCCGGTGGGCTGGCTTCTCCCTCCTTTCGGGACACAGGACCAAACGTCTGTGCTGAGTGGTTTCTCTCCCACTTGGGATGCGCCCGTCCTCCGCTTTCCACTCCTTTGGGGCCTCACCAAAGTGTTCTTCCTCTCCTCCCCGCCTCACCTCCCAGCACCCACCCATCGCAGGGCATCGCTTGTCTTACCGCCCCTCCTAGATCATGATGAAAACCTTCCCCTCAGAACCTTTCTCTGGGTCCTTTTACCCACCTCCAGCCAGTGACAGTGGGAGCCACCGCCAGGGTGTCTCCATGAACCAGAGTGGTGACCGTGCCGGGACCAGAGAAGTTAAAGGGCTTGCTGAAGGTCACCCCGCTGGGAAGAAAGAGAACAGGGGTTTGAACCAGGCCCTTCTGCCGCGCTCAGCATGCTGCCTTGTAGGCACTTTGTAAATGGCTGCCTGATGGATGGCCAGCCCGGGCATGGAGTGACCCAGATTCCAGCCAAGTGTTTACCGGAGTCCCTTCTGAGTGCCCTGGGGGCTGGCAGAGGCACAGCCACCAGGCATGGAGCGCACCCGGCCCTGGATCTGCTGTGCGACGCTCCGCAGAGGACATCGGAGCGACATCTGGGGTAGCTAGTCTCGGGGCATCCTTCACCACCCCCCGCGGCTCGTGGGTCGGGGCTACTCATTGCAAGAGGGACCCCTGACCAAGGTGCTTGCCGTGCTGACGGGCCTCGGGGTGCATGATGCAATCAGGGTGACTGTGTGCACAGGTCAGTCAGCCCTGGGGCCTGAGGTCCAGCGAGACTTCCTGGTTGTTGGGAACACTGCTCTCAGGAAGGGAACGCGTCCTCAGGAATGTGCAGATGCCACATGGGGACACCCCACCCCCACCCCCAGACTTCACCTGTGCGTCTCTCTCTGTGCACTTTCTGGCTGTCTATAAGTTATATGTATAAAACCCAAACAGCAAACTCACTGCCATCAGGTTGAAGCCGACTCAGAGCTGCCCCTGTGGGTTTGTGAGACTGTGATTCTTGGCAGGCGCAGAAAGCCCCGTCCTTCTCCCAAGGAGCGGTGGGTGGGTGGTTTTGAACCGCTGACCCAGCAGTTAGCAGCCCAACGTGTCACCAGGGCTCCCGTGAGTCATGAAGGATGGTGTCCCAGAAATCAGTGTCGCTGAGGCGAGCCTGCCTCGTAGGACCTTGTGCAGCCACGCAGGTCTCCTCAGAAACTGTCCATCTTCACGGGGACAGACAGGCACATGGTTCTCCCACGGAGCCTCGGGTGCCGTGCCCACCCACCGTGCCCACCCACCGTGCCCACCCACCGTGCCATACTCCATGCACTCTGTGAGTCGGGCGGGCAGATGATCGGAGTCGGGAGAGCTGCAAGAGGCTGGTGCCTCTCTGGCAGTCAGAGGGAAGGTATGTCCGCACCTGTGATCCCTGACCCAGCTCCGGGGCGGGCGGGGCTGGGTGCGCTAGGGATGAGGATGGAGACGGTGATGGCGAGCCCTGGGTTTATCTCCATGTTTCCGGCCTTGGACTCGGGCCAATTCTCAGCACCTGGTTGGCAGGGGGCGGCTTCCCCACACTGTGCTTCACTCAGGGCGCCCTGGTGAGCAGAGTCCGGGCTGGCCGCATGGAAAGACGGCCGGGCCAGCACCTGCCCTCTGGTGCCTGCAGCCAGCAGCCCTTTGTTCTGTCGCACCCACCCCCCACCCCCGTCCTCCCATCCCTGCCTGGCATGTCACGCTCTGCCTGCCTGCTTGTCTCCATTGAGTCACCGTCACCAAAAAGCCTAACCTGGTGGCACAGCTGAGTGGGTCTCTTGCTCTGCTACGACGGCCCAGACTGAAGACAGTGGGGTGGCGACCAAAGATCTGCCAGGGTGCTCCGGGCGGAGCGTAACAAAACCCAGGGCTTGGCTTGCTCCAACGACGGTCAAGAGCCTTGACTGCAGGTAAGGGCTGAGCAGGAGTTGGACTGGTCAGGGGTCGGGTACCTGGAAGGCAGGACAACTCTCAAAGGCTTGTGTCTTTCTGTTTAAAACCCACTGTCATCGAGGCGAGTCCCACTCGCAGGGTTTCCGAGACTATAAATCTGTCCCAGGAGTAGACAGCCCCACCTGTCTCTCCTGGAGCAGCGGATGGCTTTGAACCACTGACCTTGAGGCTAGCAGCCCTCTGCCTAACCTTCAGTGCCACCAGTGGAGGGAAAGGACTGTCACCTCCAGGGTCTCCCAGAGACAACCTTCCTGAAAACCACCCCCACCCCTGGACTATACCTGAACCCACTGCCACCGTATTGCTACCCACTCATAAGCACCCTTAGGGACAGCAGAGTGTGTAGGGCTGAATCGTGGTGAAACTGATGGCCACATCGTCCGTCCTCTGAGCAGCTGATGGATTCCAAAGCTAATCTTCTGATCAGCAGCTCAACCCTTCACCCGTAGTACCACCGGACTCCTCACCTTCAACCAGGATGTCTTCCTGCCATTGGCCGGACTGGGTCACATGGGTGTGTGCATCTCTGACCCGTCCCCTCAGAAAGCTGCGTTCTTCACACCCACACGGCAGCGCTGGCATGCCTGAGGGGCCCAACATCGCGTGCTTTGAGTTTGGGGAACCAGGAAAAGTCTACCAATCACTGGCACAGGGAATGAGACCATCTTGGACCCATCAAGATTTGCTGTTGAATCGGGGGCCGGAGCACAGGGAGCCAGTGGAGTCACTGTGTGGACCCTGGAGGCTAGCTCCAGGCTGGGGATCCCAGAGGATTCTGTGCCCACGGTGGGTGAGGGGCCGCGCTGGAAGCTACAGAAACACAAGCATCACCCTGAGACCTGAGGGGTCACCGTGCCACTCTCCGCCCAGCTTGCCCGGAGCCCCTCACTGTGAAGGCTGTGACTGGCCTGGATCCAGCTGTGACCTCAGCCCCCATGGCTCTGGGGGACCTTGGACGAGGGGCCAAAGTGTTCTGACCAGGTGTGGCTCCCCCCTCCCTGGGCGAGTGGGACCGTGGGGGATTCCAGGGCTCTGTGGGCCCGAAGGCAGAGCTGTGAGAAAACAGTAAGAACAGCTGTAACCATACCTTAACGTTGGGCTGCTAACCACAAGGTCAGCCGTTCGAAACCACCAGTTCATCTGCAGGACACAGATGAGGCTTTCTACTCCTGTAGAGAGCTAGTCTCAGAAACGCACGGGGCCAATCCTGCTCTGTCCTACAGCTGTTCTGGGTCAGCATCGACCTGATGGCAGTGAGTTTGGGTTTCTATAATATTCCCTGCGAGTGAGGCCCTAGTCCAAGCCGTGTCCCCCTATGTTGTGGGGAGTTGGTCCCTGTACACAAGGGACGAAGACGCTGCCTGGCCCTGCACCTTGCACCACCTTCTTAATCAATGAGGGGTCAGACCATAGTGATCATTGGTCGTTTTCAGAAATAGACCGGCAGGGCTTATTTCGTATCCCTTGTAGGGTGGGGGCTCGGCATCGCAGCAACACGTGGCCTCCACTGGCAGATGGGTGGCGGCGCTGCACAGGAGGTACATGGGATGGGACTCGAACCTGGGTCTCCTCCGGGGAACACGGGCATTCCACCCCTGCCCCCCCCCCCACTCTGCATCTACGAGGGTGGGCCAGAAAGGGCTGCTGCAAAATCGCAGGCCCCCTTTGTTAAACAAGCTCTCCCAGTGTCTGTCCCGCTTGGTCAAGTTGGGGGAGGGCAGCGGAGAAGAGGAGCCCTTCGGCCGGATGGGTGGACACAGTGGCTGCAACCATTGGGCTCAAACAGGATCGGCATGAGGACGGCGGTACCGGCAGCGTGTTATCCTGCCGTGATCTGGAACCGACTCGATGGTCTTTAAACGAGAGCCTCTTGTTCCCAGCGTGGCCCCCACGTCGGTCTGTCCACCTCTGAGGACGGTGTGTGCATCTCTGACCCGTCCCCATCAGAAAGCTGCGTTCTTCACACCCACACGGCAGCGCTGGCATGCTTGAGGGGCCCAACATCGTGTGCTTTGAGTTTGGGGAACCAGGAAAAGTCTACAGAGGCAAGATCGACCTGGCGGGGAGGTCTCCCAGTGAAGATCTCGGATGACCCTTGCTGCCCGTGGAGAATGGACGGGCTCCTTCTCATGATGCAGAAAGAGTCTCCGCAGCCGCCTTGCCTTTTCCTTCCCCGGGCAGTTCCCCACTCCTTAGCACGTCTTCCTCTGGAGCTCCTGTGACCCTCTCTGCCCTTGGAGAAGCTCTGTCACGGTGACCCCTTCGGAACCTCAAAACAACAGTCGCGATCACCGCCTGGTCTGGCCTGGCCTCTCTGTCGTGGCTCTAGGTGGCCCAGCAGATGCCCTCGGACACCACTGTTCTGACCAGACCCGGGAGTCAATGCAGGCCTGCTCTCTGCAAAGGCCTGGCTCCATGGAACGGTGCTCCTTGGCTTCTCTGTCTCTGGGACATCACCTAGCCCATCTCGGACTCCTCCAGTCAAGCACCTGCCGAGGCCAAGTGTTCCCTGACGGTGCAAAAGCACCGGCGTGCGAGGTCCCTCCGTTAGTAGCCCTCACACCCATGGTCTTTCTTTGGTCATCTTCCACCCAATTCTGGGCTTCAGCCAGCTGTTCCGCTTGTCCAGGCTGACGGTCCTCCCTCTCTGGCACCACCCCCACCCCCGGCCTCCTTTGAAACTCTTGATCCGTCTGAAAACGGTGGGTTGAGGTGGGGCCACATCCCTATAAAGTTGCTGCCAGGTTTCAATGATCATCACCTTTTCTAAGGTACAGACATTACATTATTATTATTATCGAAGGGACTAGAACAAGTGTCCAGGCGCCCTGGCAGGGTAGTGGGTTACACGCTGGGCTGCTATCCACAGGCCAGCAGTTCAAAACCATGAGCCACTCCACGGGAGAAAGAGGAGGCTTTTTACTCCCACAGAGAGTGAGGGCGACAGAAACCCACAGGGGCAGTTCTGCCCCGACCTGTAGACTGGCTGTGAGTCAGAGTGGACTCAGTGGCACGGAGTTCAAGTGTATCGACTGACGCGGCTGCAGCGAGCCCTTCACCGACGGCCGAGACGGCTTAAACCTGCCCTGTGAGTAGCATCGAGGGTGTGGCCTGGAACCTGCGCAGCAACACTTGAGCAATGCCTGTGCATTTGTTCCGTGCATCCACGCAGAGGTATGAAGCCACCTGGCCACCGTGCCCATTTTGCAGACAAGGACCCCGAGGTGTTTTCCTGCCCCAGGCACGCACACAAGCGGCAGAGCTGGGACCTGATCCCCCTAAGGGCCCACTCCCAACGCCTCCTCGGCCAGGTGAACAAACAGGCCTGTTTGGACTGCCCGTCTGTCCGTCACCAGGAGCCACTTAGCCAGCTGTGTGGCACAGAGAGGCTGGGAGGGGCTGGGCCAGACCATTAATCCCAAGCCAGGTTCAGGTAGCAGGAAGCCGCCAGGCCTCAGCCGTTGCCCCGGAGATGCTGTTATCTGGAAGTCCATCTGACAAAGTCCAGCTCATTTGATTGGCGAGCAGGCAGTGAGCATGTACCCTTCATACCCCTGCCCCACCCCCTCACCCCCCAAGCTGGCTCTGGCTCATGAGGGGCCACCAGTCGGGGTGGGCAGTGGAGGTTGAAGAAGCACTCATGGGAGAAAAGCTTAAAACCGTAGCCTGCCCGGCTGGAGCCCGGCTTGTTCTCCTGGGCGCTCCCGGCTTCAGCCCCTGGGGGACTGTGCTTAGGGAAAGAGAGGCCAGCTGGTCACCAGGGCTCTGGAGCCAGCACACCGCTCCCTGGCTCTGTGGCGTTGGGCAAGCAACTTAACCTCTCTGGGCTGCCCTTCTCATAGAGCGAGTGCTCGTGCCTACCACCCAGGTTGTTGTGGGGACTTGGTGCGATCAGCTGTGCAGATCCTTCGGTTCCCACACCAGCGCTGGGCTCTCTGGAAATGCCTGTCAGCCTGAGCGGAGGAATCAGCCACCTGGTTACGCTGGCCAGACCTGAGGGCCGCGCTGGGAAAGCTCAGGGCAGACTTTTTGAGGCTCTGTCCTTGCATGTATGATGAACCCTGCTGGCATCGTGGGCTGCACACTGGGCTGCTCATGGAAAGGTCAGTGGTTTGAAACCACCAGCCGTACCGAGGGAGAAAAATGAGACTTTCTACTGTTGGAAAGAGTTCCAGTCGTGGAAACCCACAGAGGCAATTCTACCCTGTCCTGTAGGGTGGCTGAGAGTCGGATCAACTTGATGGCAGAGCTTGGGTGTGGGGACATGCGTACAGCAGTCCCTGCAGTGTGCATCTGCTCGGCTGCCAACCCAAAAGCTGGCCAGCCGCTCAAGTTCACCCGGAAGCACTCTGAAGGGAGGCGTGGCAATCACGACACGAAGGAGCGCATTCCTGCTTGGACAGGCTGGACACCGTGAGTCGGAGTCCACCTGGTTGGAGACAGGTGCAGAGCCCAGAAGCCATCCTGTCGCTACCCTCAGGCACTCGACCCTGGAGGGTGGTTGCCGGTAGGTGTCACTGGTTCCGACCCAGAGCACCCTGTACGGAGAACAGAATGAAGCACTGCCTGGTCCCGCCCCATCCGCACAGTCTTTCTTAGGGGCGAGCCCCTGGTCCCAGCCACAGTGTCAGCGCATCCTTCACGGAGCACGATGCCCTTCTCCAGGGACTGGAGAACGGGAGATGACGTCTCAGCAGCCCCTCCACTGAGACAGAGGAGCCTCTGCAGCGACTGCCCTGCTCCCTGAGGTCTCAGGGTGTCGGGCCAGCAGTGGGTTTGGCTTGGTTGGATTGGTCTCATCCCACTGCCATTGGGTGGATGCCCACTCAGAGCAACCCTCTAGGACGGGGTGGAACTGCCCCTGTGAGTCTCCAGGACGGTAATGCTTTCCAATGAGGAGAAAGTCCTGTCTTTCTCCCTTGGAGTAGCGGGTGGTTTCGAACCGCTGACCTTGCAGATGGCAGCCCAACGTGTAGCCACCAGGGCTCCTCTTGGGTCTGGTCATAGAGTAAAACTCTCCTCAGCCCATTGGGCCCTCCAGTGCATAAAAAGCTTGGGCCCTCCAGTGCATAAAAAGCTTGAGCCCTTGTGGTTAAATGTGGGTTGACTCGTCCTGCTGGTGGCTAGACAGAGTGGCAGAGCTGGTGCGGTCATTTCTGAGGCTCGGTCATGACAAGATTGGGTCTGTGTCTCTCTCTCTGATCCATTATGCTCTGGGGAAGCCAGCTGCTGGGTCGTAAGGACACTCGGACATCCCTGTGGAGACCCACAGTGGAGACAACGCTAAGGCTTCCCAGCCAACAGCCAGCACCGCTGGCCTCCCTGAGAATGAGCTGCCTCGACAACAGAGCCACTGGCCCCAGGCGAGCCTTCCATGACTGCAGCCCCGTCAAAAGGGTGACCACAGCTTTACGAGAGATTCTGAGCCAGAGCTAGCCTATAGGAACCGGGAGGCCTAATAAAAGTTTATTGCTGGCGCAAACCACAAAGCTTTGGGGTAATTTGTATGCAGCAGTAGATAACTAATAAACCAGGCAGCCTCAAACTATGGCCCGCAGGCCACATGCGGCCCTCCGAGGACATTTATCCGGCCCGCTGGGTGTTTTTGCCCCATCTGTTATTTTACTTCAAAATACGATATGTGCAGTGTGCATAGGAATTTGTTCATAGTTTTTTGTTTTGTTTTTTTAAGCTGTAGTCCGGCCCTCCAATGGATCTGAGGGACAGTGAACTGGCCCCCTGTTTTAAAAGTTCGAGGCCCCCTGTAATAAACCAACACCAAACGCATTGCCATCAAGTCTACTCCAGGTGATAGTGACCTTATAAGTCAGGGTGGAGCTGCCCCTGTGGGTTTCTGAGAGTGCCACTCTTTATGGGAGCAGAAAGCCTTGACTTGCTCCTTCGAGTGGCCGGTGGTTTTGAACTGCTGACCTTGTGGTTAAGCAGCTCAGTTTTGTAACCACTACACCACCCGGGTATCCTAGTCCCTTCAGTAAAAAAGACCAAACCAAACCAACAAAGTTAGATAATACCAAACCCAGAAAGCCCAAACTCACTGCCGTTGAGCTGTCTCCAGCTCGTAGTGACCCTATAAAACAGGGTAGAACTGCTCCTCTGAGTTTCCAGAACTGTAATTATAATTCTTTATTGGGATTTGAAAGTCTCATTTTTCTTCCTTAACTACTGCACCACTAAGGTTCCTGCATGGCTGAAACAGTGAACGCAGGCTCTGTCACCCACACGGGCTTTGTTTTGAATGAGGCTAGCAGAGCACTATGGAGAGTTATCCCAGACCACAGGACTAACGAGAATGTGTAAGCCCCTCTCCTCTGCAGTCCCACCCTGCATCCCTGGCTGGTCCTTAACACATCACTATCCTTTCTCCCAGAAGACATCTCCAGCCTCACATCCTCCAGAAAGCCACCCTAGGGTTAGGTGAGCACCTGGGCCTCTGAGAAGGTGGTAGGCAGGGCAGGTCCCCTACTGTCCTCACCCCCAAGGTCTTGCCCAGGCCCCTGGAGCAGCGTTCCTTGGCATCGTCTCATGTCACTGGGGCCAAGGGCCGGCAGGCAGGTTGACTTGGTCTCTTCTGAGCCCTGCACCTTCATGACGAGATTTGTCCTTCCAGTAGACTTTGGCCAAGAGAGTATAGCCCAGAACGGTGGTTATAAAATAATCCCTAGTCCCCCAATCCCATGACCAGTTGTGGGCCCGAGCTGGTTTGCAGAAGCAGTTTGCCAGGCCTTTCTTCCTGGTCTCTCCAAGGCTCCTTGAAGCTGGTCCCTCATCACCTGGATGGAAGCACACAATCCTGAACCAACAGGCGGGTGGCGGCGCTGCACGAGATGAGTGGAGCGAGCATGGAACGCAGGCCCCTGGCCCTCCCTTTCTCTAGTCCCCTCTGGTTCCCAGGGGGCTGGTACCGGGGACCCCAGACCCTCTGCAGAGATACCAAACTGCAAAGAGCCTCTGGCAGCTGATGACCCGCCTACACCCCGAGTCTCCCGGGTGTGTGAGGTTGAAGGTGGAGAGCAGCTCTCTGTACCTTCAGTACACGAGTGAGGCAGAGTCTTGCTGCTCGTGCAACACACGCTGTGTTGGAACCTGGCTGCGCTCAGTGGATGGTGCAGGCAAGGTCTCAGTGGCACACGGCGGTGGGGGGTGCAGGGGGAGACTCGGCGGGGCCAATTCAACACAAGGCTTAGGGGTCAGCTCAGAAGGTGACATGCTGAGTGTTCTGGGATTCCAAAGCGGTCGTCTCCATAGATGTTCTGGAAGGGACACAAGACTGTCCCCGGGGCTCATTTGAGAGATGTTGGAACCAGCGAGGGAAAAGGCAGGAAAGCTTCTCGAGATGGTCTTTTCCCACTGGGATGGGGGCGGCAGGTGGGATTGGTGGGATTGGTGCTAAAGAGTCATCCCAGCCGTCCTGGACATACCCCACATTTCAATTCCCCGGACTCCGGGAACGTGGGGACTGAACGCAATCGGAGCCCCTCGCAGGGGCCCCGGCTGCCGGCTTGAGGAACACTGAGCTCTTGGGGGAGGGCTGCAGAGACGGACTCACCTCCTTCAGAGGTGTGGGGCCTGGATGGAGGATGTGTGGGAACAGTGAGGCTTTTTGCTTCATAAAAGATTCTATGATTTGGGGGCAGCTTTCCTTTTTTTTTTAATCATTTTATTAGGGGCTCATACAACTCTTATCCCAATCCATACATCCATCAATTGTGTCAAGCGCATTTGTACATTCATTGCCCCCATCATTCTTAGAACATTTTCTCTACTTAAACCCCCTGCATTAGGTCCTCATTTTTAGCATTCCTTTTTAAAAAAATTATTTCATGGGGGCTCTTCCAGCATGTATAACATTCCATATGCATCAGTTGTATCGGCATATTTGTACCTAGGTTGCCGTCATCATTTTCTAAACATTTCCTGGGCAGCGTTTATGTTTGGACAGACCCCCGTGTAACACAGGCTGGATGTTATCCACCCTCTGTAGTAAGAGCTGTGTGTAAAAGCCTGGGGTCTTTAGGGAGCACTAGCTAGTCTGCAGGAGACTGAAGCTTCCCGCGTCTTTGAGGCGGAGTGGGCTCCGTGCTGTGCTGTTAACCACAGGTCAGCAGTTTGAGATGATTCGCCGCCCCAAGGAGGGAAGGTGAGGCTCTGCCCGTCAAGACTCACCACCTCAGAGGCCCACAGGGACAGCCCCACTTGGTCCAGAAGGTCGCTGGCAGTCAGTGGACTCGGAGGCAGTGGTTTAGGGAGGCCGTGGAGAGTGCGGACGGCTCGTTCTTCCCGAGCTGCAGAGAGTGGCTGCTTTCTACAACTTTTCTGTCTGCCTGTCTTGTCTGTCAGTCCTGCAGTCGGCTCTCTCTTCTCACTGCCTCCTGGGTCTTTGCCTCGACTGTGTCAGGCCCCACATGAGCTGTGGGTGGAGACAGACTCGGTCAGATTCAAAGCCCAGCTCTGCTGTTCCCTCGGGCAGTTGGTTCCTGAGACCCGGGCGCCTGCCGGGCAATGTGGCTGAGTCTGGGGAGACCGCAGGGAAGCGCTCGGAGGCCCTGGCTTCCTGGGGCCAGCTGAAGACAGATGGTCAGCAAAACACGATTCAGGGATTAAGAGCCGTGGAGTCATAAAGCAAAAGTGGTAGTGGTAGTGCCTGGGGGAGGGGAGGGCTGGCCGTGGTGGATGGACGGGAGCCAGCCACGCTCAGACACAGAAGCCACGGAGGGAAGCTGCCCGGGCAGAAGTGGCAGCTCTGGGAACCCGAGCCCGGCGAGGGTCCGGAGCCCGAGGCAGTGGGGCTGTCCAGGAGAGGCAAGGCAACTCCTGTGTTCACAGCTGCGGGCACAAGCGGTCACCCGGCTTACTGGCCCTGTTTCACAATTGAGAAAACCGAGGTGCCAAATGGCCCGGTAACCTGGCCACAACCATAAAAACTGATTGGAGAGGAGGAGGGCTCTTTTTCCCAACAGTTTTTATTGCGAGGTAATCCCCATGCTGGAGACGGCACCCCTGAACCCTGCACAACCAACCCAGTGGCGTTTGGCACGTTCAGAGGGGTTGTGTAGCCATCTGAGTGAACTGCAGAATGTGCTCAACACCTCCCCTTCCTCCCCTCCCCCTAGCTAGCTCCCAGCCCCAAACCCCCCAACGCAGCCACTCATCAACTTCCCATGTGTGTGGAATTGCCTGTTCTGGACCTTCTCGTAAAAACCAATTCCTGTTGGACGTGCTGCCTAGTGTCTTCCGATTGACCCGTACTGTAGCCTGGACCAGGGCCCGGGTTCCCTCTCGGGTGGGACAATATCTGCACGTCGGTGAATGGATACTGGGGTGGGCTGTCACGAGTCCTATTGCTGTAGGACGTCCAGGTGTCCCTTCTGAGTCTGTTATCCCCACTGTTGCAGCCACTGCATCGACCCATCTTGAGGGTCTTGCCTTTTTTTGCTGCCCCTCCACTTTGCCACGCACGCTGTCCTTCTCCAGGGATTGGTCTCTCCCAAGACATGGCCAATGTATGTGAGACAGAGTCTCTCCTTCCAGCCTCTCAGGAGCATTCATTTGGCCGGACTTCAAGTCCCAGGCCGATCTGTCTGTTCTTGTAGTCACTAACCCCACACTTCCCACGCATCCATCACTCGTTGGTCCTCTATTGGTGGTCCAGCTTTCACGCGGGTAAGAGGTGGGTGAGAACACGTAGCTTGGCTCAGGGGCTCCTCCTCCGTCTTAAAGATGACAGCCTATCTCTTCAACGCTCTCCAAGATCGTGTGCAGTCTGGTTGGATCTCTCGACTCTTCCTTCCGTGGGCCTTGCTGGTGGTGGGTGCTCAGTTAAGTGAAGTCCTCGACCATCAATCTCTCCTCCGTTGACTGTGGCTGCTGAGTGTCTGTTCCGTTGGAAGATCTGGGTTTTCTTTACATTGGGTTGTGGTCCATTCTGAAGGCCGCCATCTTCCATCTTCTCCCGAAAGGGCTTCCAGGCCTCCTCGCTTTCAACAAGCAAGGTCGTGTCCTCTGGCGGGTTGTTGTACGGAGGGGCCATCCCGTGTGGCAGTCGGGAGGAGTGGGGATTTGGACCCAGGGCCTCAGGCCCCCCAGCCCTCATTCTCGAACCACCAAGCTCACTTGGTGTGAGTCAGAGCTTGGTAACTGATGGAAGCCCTCACCGCCTGAGTGGCCGCAGTCTGGAGCCCTGAACCTCTGTGGGCTCACCTTCTTCACGGGCGAACGGGCAAGATCCTGGGTACATGATGGCCTAGATAGAGCACCTAGGCCACAGCTGGCATCTCCTGGCATCCGCTTAGCACTAAGCTTGCAGGAACTTCATGTCACCCCCCAGGGACACCCTGGTGAGCAAAGGAAGCAGGAACCCCTGTGCCGGCTCCTCGGTCCCCTCAAAGACCCCTTCCCGGTGCCTCCTGCCTTGCACCTGCCCTGAGAGGGTGGAGTCTGAGAGGGTGAGGTGAGCCGTCCCCGTAATGAGGGGCTGGAGGGGGAGGGCAGCCTCCCTCACTGACCTATCCCACACCAGCCACCGGATCTGGAGAGGCTTCCAGAAGCCGGGCATCTGTACCGAGGGAGCCCTTGTACCTGGGCCAGTGGCCTGTGTTGACCTTCAAGGTTCCTTTTCCCCCAGAACTCCCCGCAGGGATTGTGGATGGGGTCACAGTGGGGGGGGGTGCTCTCTTGGACTTGCCTCTAACTCCAGCCTGCCCCCTCCACTCCCACCCCCTCCTCCAGGACTGACTCCCTGGAAGGCCCTCTTCGTTCAAAGCTCAGAGTCACAGCCGCAGTGGCCGACGGGGTGGAGTCAGAGCACAGTCTGACTTCAGTGCGCCTTTTCTGAGTGCCTACTGTGTGCGGGGCCCTCGTGGGGAGCCCCCTCTATTAACCCTGTGGGGGCAGTTCCACCTCAGCTGACGGGAGGCCCTGAGCATTGGCGGCACACACACACACACACACACACACACGTGCCTGAGTGTGTGTGTGTGTGAGAGAGAGAGAGAGAGAGAAAGAGATACACACATGGTGGCCGGCAGAGCGGGGCTCGGCCCCAGCCCGCTGGCCCCATTGTTTGAGCAGGTCATTCTAGAAGGAAGATCTTACACCAAGGGCCACAGAGGCGCTTGTCATTGTCATCGGACTCTAACTTAGAAAATGGTTAAAAGGGCAGGATTTTTGTTATATCCGTTTTCTCATGCTTTCCCCAAAATGAAAATGTGTGGTGATGATCCTGGTTTGGGTGCCCCCCCCCATACCCTTCCCTGTGTTTGCTTTATTCTGGTAGAACGCACATGCTTCTATAGCCCCCGACTACTGACCATGTGACCGTTTTCAAGCGTGCAAACTTCGGTGACAGAAACGCCGCACCGTGCAGCCATCATCACTACCCATTTCCAGAAGGGTCTCAGCACCGCAGCCAGACTCGGCTACCTGTCGTCAGTCACCCTCACCCCTGAGCCCTGCCATCGTCTCCAACCCATTCTGCCGCTTGACAGCTAGGTGACTCTGGGCGGTTTTAAAGTTCTTTGAGCCTCAGTTTCTTCATCTTTCAGGCGTGAACACCTGCATCTTTGGGTTCGTGTGAAGGCTCCGTGGGGAATTTTAGATCAGGGACACAGATGTTACTTCTTATTTGCCATCCAGTAGAACTGCCCCTTTGGGTTTCCGAGCTCATGAATCTTTGTAGTACGAGTAGCCTGACCACTCACCTTGGAGAAGCTGGTGGGTTTGAACTGCAGACCTTAAGGTTTGACTACCAGCGCTTAACCCACAGTGCTGCACCTGGGCTCCTTTAAAGGCATCCCCCAAAAAACCCAAACGTAGAATTCTGATCAGAGCAACCCTCTATGAGGTTTCTAAGGCTGTGATTGTGACAGCCTCATCTTTCTCCCTTAGAGGAACTGGTAGGTTTGAACCACTTACCTCAATGTTAGCAACCCCATTGTTGAACCCAAGGGCTCCTTCACCAGATGTCCTGAAGGGCAAACCCAGGGAGCGCACTGTGGCCTCTATAGGGTCGCTGAGGCTGTACGTTCTTGCAGGGGCAGACAGCCTCTCGTTTCTCTCCTGCAGAGCCATTTCGTGGGTTTGAACTATCAACCTCGCAGTTAGCAGGTTTCCCATTAAAACAAACAAACACCCTCCTGCAACTCCTTGTTCTCCCATCACCAGTCCCTGCCCCTGGAGGGCCCCTGGTGCCATCCTCGCATGTATGTGCAGATGCGTACGGGCTGCCCGACTTTCCCCCTTATTTTCCACCCGTCGGTGCTGCCTGCTGCTGCGTGTTTTCCTCCAAACTGTCACCTTTATGATGGTTCTGCCTTGTTTGTCTAACCACCGTTCTCCACGGGCGGACCACTCACCTGTCAGTGTGTCATACGCCCGTGGCTGGTGTGGTGCCGGAAGCTATGTCACGGGTATGTCAAATGTATGGTTTCAGCAGACCTTCCGGACTAAGACTCAGGAAGAATAAGCTGCTCACTTCCGAGGGAGCAGCTTCGGAGAACCTGGCGCACAGCACTGTGCCTTTGTTAGGTGGAGTGCCGGGGAACAAGCCCCGCCGGCGGGCCGGAAGGCACTCGGCATACGCCCGAGGAAGAGCTGCCTCCTCAAAGAAGAGCCGTCCTTGATGCCGGGGGCGGAGCAAGCTTCCGAGACCCTCATTCGTGGATGAGGCAAGACTGGAAATGAGAAGGGATGGCTGCAGGCATCCACTAACAGTCAGCATGCGCGACGTGTGACCTGGAAATGGTCACGCTTGTGAAAGGAGAGGGTGGGTGAAGAGGGGACACTCTAGCACAGTGGCTGCAGCAGCGGGCTCGAGTAACCATTGTGAAGATGGTGCAGGAGGGGCAGTGTGCCGGGACGCACTTGTCTCTGTCCTTTGCTTTTAACCCACGAATTGGGTGGCAGTGGCGTAGTGGTTATAAACGGGGCTGTGAGCCAGAAGGGCCGTGGTTCACAACCACCAGATGCTCCGAGGGAGAAAGACGGGCTTTCTACTCCTGCATGGAGTCGCTGTCTCAGGAGCTCGCAGGAGCAGTTCTGCCCTGTCCTGTGGGGTCGCTGGGACGTGAGAGGGCGGTGATGTCTCATTGGGTGCACAGACAGTTGGGGTCTGGGAATCCTGGGTCACAGTGTGTGGGGGCTGTGCCTTGCTTTCTCAGGTCTGGTGTTTCCTGGAGTGGCCCTGGGGAGGGGCGCCGCCCCTGTAGTGGGTGGCCCTGAGGGGGGGCTGCCTCCCCTAGCCTCACGAGCACAGCATGTCTTCCAGGGTTGACCACCTGGCAGGTGAAATACGTTTATTTTTTCCTGCCGTCTGGGTACAGGAGCCCGGTAGCTTAGCAGTTATATGCTGGGCTGCTAGCCACAAGTTCAAAACCACCAGCCAACTCCACAGGAGAAAGACGGGGCTTTCTAGTCCCATCACGAGTGACAGTCTGGGAAACTCACAGGGGCAGTTCGACCCTGCCCTAGAGGGTCACTATGAGTCAGCATTGACTCGATGGCCGTGAGTTTGGTTTGGGTTGGTGTGTGTGTGTGTGTGTGTGTGTGTGTGCGCCCGCGCGCCCGCGTATCTCAGGTACACACACCTGTGTGCCCTGCCACACCCCCAGGCACGGGCTGTCTCCTGTTTGTGTTATCAGCCCCAGGTCATCACATCCCCCGCAGCAGGCTCCCTCTTCCATTGAAACGCTGACTTCATCGTCCTGAGTAACTGAGTTTGGCCTGTCTATGGCTGCCTGCCCTCCTCCCTCCTACACAGAGGTGAAGCCAGCCTCCACCACACACACACATCCCCATCCTGTTCTCCCCCAGGCCCAAGTAGCCAGACCCTTCTTCTGCCAGTCCATCCCCAACTGTCACTTTCAGGAACACTGCAGTCTGTCGCCAGGTCCCAGCAGCCACCCCACCCCACGCCCCACACAGCTTTGGTGACAGAGGTGCCAGGCCTGGGGTCCAGGCTCCTTTGGGCCCAGGCTAGGCAGAGCAGGCCTTCCCTGGACCCTGGCTGGAGCACTGAGTCTACACAGCACCCATGTGCACCAGACACCGTCAAGTAAAAGTACCATGGTGCTGACCCCCCCCCAGCCCCAGAGAGACTCTGGGAGAGTCGGAGAGGTCACCCACCTCCCGTGGGGACAAAGAGGATGTTGGCACCGTGGCAGGCCAGGCGTGCGTGGACTCTGGGGCCTCTTGATGGAACCGCCCTGCCCCTTCTTAGTCAGCCGGGCACCTTCTTTCCACAGTTCAGCTCCCCTCCCCCGAAGCCTCGGTTTCCTCCCCTGTAAAACGGGGCGCTCACTGGGACATGAATGGACCGTAAGAGCCGAGTTTCCATGGTTGTGCTGTGGTTTGGGGGCGGCGTGTCTCAGGGGCAGAGTTACCCTCACCTTCTTTGCGGGAGAGCCAAGGTTGACTCCAGCCACCGTCCGTTGGAGGCTCACCTGTTGCAAGATGCTGGACGGGTCAGCAGAAGGAAGGCGGCCACACTCCTTCTGAAAGCCCACCTGTACGAATGAACCTCGTGCTGCCAGTGGGCGGATCCTCCACGCATGGGGTGGCCAGGGGAGCTGAGTCAGCCATTCACCATAATGACAACGTGTCTTGCTGATGGCACGCCTGTCCTGTCCCCCTTCTCCACTCAGCTGCCTTGGCCACACTGGGCATGGCCCCAGGGACGCTGGCCACAGCCAAGGAAGAAGTTTTAATAAAAGTGAACTACATGGCCCAAAGCCCTTGCCAGGCCTGGGCCTGGATGTCCCTGCTGTGGGGAGGGCCGGCGACTGTCGGGCCTTTCCCAAGCATCCCCAGGCAGCTGGGAGCGGTGGTAACCGGTGAGGAAGGAGCATCCTGCAGGAGTGTTGGTGGGGAGGTTGATGGTGACGAGCTTGTGGGGCAACGGCGGCTCATGTTGGGGCCTGGCAGGAGTGTTTCAGCCAAAGCTTGATGCCCCTGGTCAGTGACAGAGCATTTGGAATGGTGAGGAGCCCGGTGGCATTGGGCTGGGTCTGCAAGGTCAGCAGTTGGAACCACCAGCCACTCTGGGGGAAGCCGAGGCTCTCCACTCTCAGAAACTCACAGAGGCAGCTCGGCCCTGCCCTGTAGGGTCCCTGTGAGTCAGCAGCCACTCGATGGCAGGGAGTTTGGTTGGTCCTTGGTGACCCTCAGGCAGGTAAGCACACAGCCCTCCCACCGAAGGACCCCAACCGCTGAATGAGCCCCATATGCGTGGGCCCACAGGGCAGGAGACCTGGGCCCACAGGACAGGAGACCTGGGCCCACAGGACAGGAGACCTGGGCTCACAGGACAGGAGACCTGGGCTCACAGGGCAGGAGACCTGGGCCCACAGGACAGGAGACCTGGGCCCACAGGGCAGGAGACCTGGGCCCACAGGACAGGAGACCTGGGCCCACAGGA
>NW_022103901.1:14231331-14237003 GCF_000313985.2 Echinops telfairi | reverse complement strand
GAGACCTGGGCCCACAGGGCAGGAGACCTGGGCCCACAGGACAGGAGACCTGGGCTTACAGGGTGTGGGGCTGCTCTTGCTTGTCCTCTGGGGTCCAGAAAGGCCAAGCTCGGCCCTGGGGTCCTCTGTGGTTCAGCTCCACGGAAGGTGCTTCCCTGGATGCATGCCCTCAGCCCTCCCCCGCGCTGTTGTCCACTTGCTTCTCGGGAGCGTCTCCTCCTCAGAAAACCGACCCGACCCCAGGGTGTCACGTGCTCCACGAGGTTTTCAGCGGCTGATGTTTTGGAAGCGGATCACCTTGGGGTGGATTTGAACCTCCAGCCTTTCGGTTAGCAACTGAGCGGGTTACGGTACACACCAGCAGGGACTGCCCCTCCTCCTCAGTTGGTGTGCGTCTTGTACAGGAAAGCCGTCATGTCCCCACCCTGCCCCGTGCTCCCACACACTGCCTCCACCTGCCCATGTCCCCACGGGCACACGCTGGTCGGAGCGATGGGAAATTGTCCTCCCTGTGTCCTCGGTCTCGGTGAAGAGTGTGAACGTGTAAGTGATCAAAGAGCCCACAACCAGGAGATCTTTCCTGAGGAGGGGCACTGGTCACGCGTCAACAGCCTTGCGTTCCCGAGGGCCGTGATAGGCTGCCGCCGGCCTCCGGAAGCCCCAGGTGGAATCGGAGCCCAGGCGGCGACAGCATCTGGAGCCACAGGCCATGGAGGGCAGGTCGGCGCCATCTCAGGCAGAGGGCACCTGGATCTGAGCGCATGAGGCAGTGCAAGGCTCTAGAACGGTGCGGTCCACGTCAGTAGCCTTCCACCACCTGCGGCTGTGGGAATTCACGTTGATGACGATGAGCGATGGCGCCAGTGGTGAAGATTGAAGGTGCCCGATCCATCGTTGTACCCAGAAGACGAAGCTGGTCTGTCTCGGGAGAAGGACAACCAGAATGCTCCTTAGAAGGAAGGGCGGCGAGACTCCCTCTCTCCTGCTATGGACGGACTGACGGACAAACTAGTTACTGGACCAGGACGTCATCCATGGTAAAGAGTCAGTGGAAAAGCAGAAGACCCCCAAGGCTGGTGACAGAGCAGTGGTGACAGCGTTGGGCTTCAACAGAGTGCTGCGCGAGGCTGCACAGGAGCCGGGCGGGCCCCATCCTCTGTTGTGCACGGCCCCAGGAGCCCGCCCTGGCTCACCCGCACTTGACAACAGCAACGGCATTCAGAATGCGGAGCCTCGGCTGCACGGGCACGTTCCCAGTGCTCTGTGGCTCCGTCGTGGGCAGGGCACGTGAAGACTATGTCTGTTGTGGTAGGACACTTGGTGGAGGGCACAGCACCATTCTGGAAGGTTCATTCCGCCTTTGTGAGGGAGACGCTTCCTTTGGCAGTGACTGTCCGGCTCGGGGCTGGAAGGAGTGGGGTCCCACACAGCCATCCCGGGATGTCCGGTCAGGGGTGGCCCGCTCCAGGTAAGCAGGTAGCCGCAGGCAGGTGCTCCTTCCTGGCATCCAGCCACTTGCGTTTCACTCTTCAGCCTTCTGCTCCAAGACGCCTTCCCTGAGTGCTGGCTCCCGGACCTCCCTCCCAGTGTGACAGGAAGGTTTTGCGTCCACCTGGCTGGGCCAGGATTCCCAGCCGTTGGGCAGTGGGGGCCTCCTTCGTGATGCGACCTACCATGACGCCATCAGCTCCATGATAGGGGGATGTGCTGTGAGCAGCCAAACAGTTGAGGGACGATGAGGGTGGAGGGCACCCCAGAGACGTGTCCTCCCTCCGGGGTATGGCCTGCTGCTGTGGAAGCAGACTATGGGAAGGCGTGCCCCCTCCTGCTGGTCCAGATCCTGCACCCGGCTTTGTGTGCCCGCCACCGTGCCTGCCAACTCCGGGAACCATCAGCCTGGCAGATGGCTTGTGGGCCTTGGATCCCCCGCCTCTGCCTCCACCGGCCTGTGGTTTTCCCGCTTGCTTCCGGATGGGTCAGCCCCAGCAGCTGCGTGAGCCAGGAAAACCCTCCGGCTTAACACCCGAGCCAGTGGATGTAGACCAGGCTGGACTGAACGATAAGATGTGGAATCGCACAGGCACACGCATGTACAACGCTGGTTTTGCTTCTTTGAGAACCCTTAGCCTCATGTGCCAGGTGCCCTGCTCCACGGCTCTCCCGTGTAACACGCGTGGTGCTCAGCCCACAGAAACAGGGTTGGCAGGGCAGCGCAGTGCTCTGAATCTTACTGCCGTGGCAATGCGTTCCGACCTTGGGGGTGACCGGGCAGCCCCAGAGGCACTGGAGTAAGATATACAGCAGGGGGAGGGGGGGGCTTCAAAAAGGAAGGGGAAGATAATGCAGGCTTTCACAAGGGCATCTGACTGACTGGGATCGGGGCAGGGGGTGGAGGGGCTGCAAGGGAAACTGATGTGTTTGTGGGCACCATGCTCAGCCCGGGGCAGGGACGAGCAGGCCAGGCAGTGGTGCTGCCACCCAGCCTTGGGCTCCAGGCCTGGGCTGTCCCAGAGGAGGCAGGCCACAGCCAAGGGTAGTGGCCTGCGTGGTTCCTCCACCATCACAGGGCACTTCAGTTTCATCTGGTTCCCATTTCACACTACCTACTCCTGCCTCCGCCAAAGGCAGTCCAGGGGGCTCTGGGGACCCCAGGAGCCAAGCCTTCACACACAGACAACCCCTCACCTGTTTAAAAAAAAAAAAAAATCAAAGAAGCCACTCAGTGAACCTATAGGACAGGACAGAACTGCCCGGGTGGGTTTCCTTGAGTGGAACTCTGCAGGAGTAGAGAGCCTCCTCTTTCTCCCATGGAGCTGCTGGTGGTTTCAAACTGCTCACCTTGCAGTCGGCAGCCCCACGTGCAACCACTACGCCCCCTGGGTGCCTGCTCAGGAAACGGCCCCTAAGACCAGAGACCCTGGGGGTCTGGGGAGGAAAGGCTGGTCTGTGGAGGCCAGGTGTGTTTTCTTTGGCCACACAGTCTGGTATGTTTTTGTTTTGTTTTGTTTTGTTTTTTAAACCACACCAACGTATGCGAATGGAGACAGAACATAAAGGCTGGATTCCCATTCTTTATGGGAAAAATTGGGAAGCGCTCACCACCCAGAGCCCACCCGGTGGCAGTTTGAGTCACGCCACCCCCACTGCTGCCCTCGGCAGGGAAGGGGCCCCGGCAGCCTGACTCCCTCCCAGCCCAGGGGCACCCACACCGTCCCTGTGCTTGCAGCAGCTTGCCTCGAGACCAGAAACAACCTCCAAGGTGCAGGGGAGAGGAGTGGACTGAGATGGCCCGAGTGGCCTCTGCAGAGCGAGGCCCGGTCCCTGTTCTGTGTGCTTTGTTCTGGTGCATGGTTCGCTTCACGCCTGGGTCTCGGCTGCTTGCCCTTGCAGCCCTGGGGGGCTGGGACCCGGGGATGGGACGCTTCCAAGTCCTTCCCTGATGGAGTTCCTGTTCTTTCCCACCTGCCTTGGGTTTCCTGTCCCCGGCACCCTGCAGACACCCAAGCCCACATGCTCCCTGTGCGTGGAGAGCTTGGCTAACTGGAGGGACAGCGGGTGCCTAGCTGAGGCTGCACACACTGGGAGAGACGAGGGGCTTCCGAGAAGGCAGGACAGCACCGTGTTTCCACAGACTTTTTGAAGTTCATGTGTCCCTGTGTGTATTTTGTGACCATGTAGGCAAGCGTTGTGTACACACACATATGAGGGTGCACGACATCGTGTTTGTTAGCCAACAGAATTTTTCAGTGGGATTTTCCCCATGACCTGTCCGGCGCCCCGGTCTGTAACAGCCTATGCCATCCCAGTACTGTCCCCACACGGGATTCGAGGAGAGTCTTCCAGTTGTGCCACCCTCCAGGGTGGCCTCCATCTGCATTAATTCTCCTTGCCCACTCGGGAGCGCACACGCACCCATGCCCCCTGAGCAAACACACCCTCCTCCTCACCCTGATTCCCGAGCGTCTACTTACTGCCCGCCCCAAGCCAAGGGTCTGCCCTTCCACAGCTGACCGATGTCTGTCAGCACTGCTGCTCCTCCTCTGCCCCTTTCTTCAGGCACCCTGCTCAGCACACCTCCCTGGAGGTGCCTCTGTGCCAGTTCCCAGCCTGCCCACTGCCCTCTGAAAACAATCCCATCTTCTCCCTTCCTGCTGCCCCCAGCCCATCGCACACATTCCAGAGCCTTCCAACCAAGCAGACAACGGACCACGCCCCCCCCATCTGATAAGTTGCGATCCTTGTGTTGTGATCCATGCCAACTTTGACCATGTGTTCGCGTATTATTTGAATAACCGCCTAGGTAGCTGCCTCCCCAGCTGCAACAGTGACGGTAACTGCTGCCCACCGCCTGTATCTGTTGGCGTAGCAGATTACCAGCTGGGCTGCTAACCGCAAGGTCAGCAGTTCGAAACCACCAACCACTTGGAGGGAGAAAGAGGAGACTGTCTACTCCCATAAAGTGTTGCAGCCTCTGAAACCCCCAGGGCCAGTTAGTTCTGCCGTGTCAGATTGGACGGGTGGTGGTGTTTGGTTTGTGTGGGTTTTGGGGTGAGTGTAGGGGGTGTGGCGTGTGTAGACACACACATCCGTGATCGTGGAATTGATTTCACAGTGACTCATGGGGACTCACGAGTCTCCCAACAGTGGGTTTCCCAGGAGCAGTCACCAGACCTTCTGTGAGGCAGCTCTGAGTGACCCCGAACTTCCGACACCTGCGGTTAGCAGCCAGTCACCTTAATGGTTGCCACCAGTGTGCGGGTGCCGTAGGTTAACCCAGCCCTGCACTGCACCTGGCCGTGGGGCACAGTGCTGAGTGCCCACCTTGGAGGCAGCCAGGGCTGGAGGGTGTTCCCTGGCACATCCTCCCCAAGGCCCTTGCAGGGTGCTGGCAGCAGTTTTTCTTAGCTCCCCCTGCTCGGAAGCTGCTTCTTCTAGGTGCACCCACATTCTTGTCGGTGCCTTAGAGTGGGCTCTGGGTCACAGCGACCCTGGGTGCCACAGGGCCAGACTGTCTGGCCTGTGCTGGCTTCACAAGTGCCCTATGCTGCAGCCTGTGCCACCCATCTCATCGAGGGGGGGCCTTCCTCTTGTTCACCAGCCCCTACTTTCCCAAGCCTGGTGTCCTTCTGCAGGGACTGCTCTCCCCATCGTCATGCCCATGGTGCACGAGACCGAGACCTGCCCTCCTGGCCTCTGAGCAGCATCTTGACTGTCCTTCCGAGACAGATGTGTTGTTGTTTGGCCACCCCAGGGCTCCCAGTCGTCTGCCAGCACCCTTCGAAGGCCTTTCTTACTGAGTGTGCACCTCTGCCGCGAGAACCCCCCGGCGTGGCTCAGGTGTCCTGTGGTCTTCAGAGTAACATCCCTGCTGGTCCTCAGTGTAAAGAGGGCGTGTGCAGCAGCTACGTCGTTTGACCTCACTGCTGCGTCCCCGAGCATCGCGTGTGGACCCAGGCCTGTGCTTTAGGCAGCTTCTTAAGCTCTGCACCCACTGCTGGGGGAGGGGGTGTGGCCCTTTGGGGCCCCTCCCCCGTGGTTTCCCAGCCCACTGGGTTCCTTTGCAGATGAGACCCCTCAGTCTCTGAAGAGCAGAGTTAGGACCCGTGGGCTGTTGGTTAATGAAAGAGGCTGCGTCAACAGAGCTTTCTCTGCGGGACGGACGGCTTTGCCGA
>NW_022103901.1:14229927-14231108 GCF_000313985.2 Echinops telfairi | reverse complement strand
GCACCCCAGTTTCCCTGTCCATCCATCTGTTCATGGATCCAGTGCCACCTAGGCCGGTTTTGTGGGGGGTGGGGGCTCACCAGTCAGTGGCCCTCGCCTGCTCAAAGCCACTCCCCCCACCTCACCCCCGCCCCCAGCTTGCCTTCCCGGAACAGGGCTGGTGGCCCCTGTGTGCCAGCAAGAGGCCGGGGCGCTCGGCTGGGCTCGGCATCTGAGAGTAAACAGATCGCATTTCCAGCGTCAGTCACCGGCCAGCATGGGCAGCCTCAGCCCCTGAAGATGAGAGTGCTCTTCTTCCTGGGGATGACTCAGCCCCCACGCCTCGGTGGGGGCAACCCCGGGTCGTGGTTCTGACTGCCCTGGCAGTTGGCACAGGCCAAGCCCACAGGGGGCAGCCTCAGGGCTTGAAAGCCAAACAGCTGGTGTGCGGTGTGGCTTTACCCCGCCTCGTCGCCCTGCCTCCCTTGTCTCCTCATCTGTGCCCTGGGCGCCAGCCGGCCCTTCCTGTCTCAGCGGGGAGCTGGGAGGAGGAGCCTGGGACCCAGCGCTAGGACTTGGGGGTGACAGGAGTTTAGCGGGTGAATCCGGAAACCAAACTGGGGGGGGGGGGGTGCATAGAAAAGGGAAAACAATACACTGCTGTCATTCAGGAAAAGAAAACCCAAAAGTGTCAACATTTTTGTGATTTTTTTGCTCCCTTTATTTTCAAGAAATAAACCATCACCCTGTAAAAAGAACGCACGACCGTCACGTGAGTGGCGACCCACAGCGACCCAACCCCGTAGGGCAGGGTAGCACTGCCCCTGTGGGTGTCCAAGACCGTCGCTCTGTACGGGAGTGGAAAGCCTCGTCTTTCCTGCGAGGAGCAGCTGGTGGTTTCAAACTGCTGACCCTGTGGTTAGCAGGCCAGCTCGTCACCACTCCGCCCCCAGGTCTCCTTAGGGGTGGGCAGTGAATAGTGACTAGCTGGACCCATGTAAAGGTGGGGTCACGTTCACCCAGGGGCATCTGGAAGACAGGCTGGCGATGCCCCTACTGGGGGATTGGAGCCAGGAGAGGACACCTTAGGACTCAGTTCTCCTTGGTCACACAGGGGGTCACCAAGAAGGACAGACTGGTTGTGTAACTTGGGGGGAGGGGCTGGTAGCACACACACACACACACACACACACACACACACA
>NW_022103901.1:14222590-14229827 GCF_000313985.2 Echinops telfairi | reverse complement strand
GGGGGTGGGGGGGGTCAGCTCCTGAGAGGCCCCATATGGGAAGACCTGGTGGAGCCACACGGGATGGGGTCGGGTCAGGTGGGACCCGGCTGTGGTGTGACCTGGGAAGGGGCCCCTGGAGCCCTCCACCCCAACGCAGACAGGAGAGGGGCTGAGGAACAGGGGGAGGGCCAGGGGCTAGGAAGTGGGAGACCAGGTGGCCTGGGATCCATGGGGGGCCCTGGCAGGGCGGCCTCAGTGAAGGGCCTGGCAGTGGCAGAGGGGTGAGGGCTGGTGCAGAGAGCTGGAGGAGATGAGGGAAGACTTATTTTGGGTGAAGGAAACCTGAGCCTGTGTGTCGGCTACCACGCAGCAGCCACGTCTGAGCCCCCGGCCTGCAGGCAGGAGGGGAGGATGATGGCCTTGGGGCCACTTTTCTGTGGCCGAAAACCAGACACCAAACTATCCCATCAAGTGGATTCCGACTCTGAGGGGCCCAGTGGGACAGAGTAGAGCTGTCCCTTGCGTTCTTGAGATGGTCATTCTTCATGGAAGCGGAGAGCCCCACCTTTGTCCCGAGTAGGGGGGTGGGGGGCTCTAACTGCTGACTTGCAGTTAGCAGGAAGCCCCAGGGCTCCCTGGACGTGGAGGATGGGGGAAGCATTGAGACTGGGGCGGGGATCTTTGCTGTCTGTCTCCCGCATGGGAGGTGTGGACTGGGGAGCCGTGGAGGAGAGGCAGGGTGGCCAGCAGCTCACGCTCCGTGGTGGGGGTTCTGAGCTGGAGACCATCTGGGGGGTGGGGGCGGGGTCATCAGAAGGGTTGTGTCCCTCTGTAAGAACTGAAGCAAACCTGCTGCTGTCCAGTCAGCTCCGACTCACAGTGACTCTAGAGAGTAGTGTTTCCCAAAGTGGGCAGTCCTGCCCCCTGGGGGGCAATTCTGTCGAAATTACACACTTTATCCCGAATTATGGATGAGAGTAACAGTTTTAGATTGGAGAGGGCTGAGTCTCTCTCTGGTTTTTTGTCTGAAAGGAGGCAGGACAACAAATACATCTTGGGAACGGCCGCGTGGGCTCCCCACGCTGTCTCTTCAACCGAAACCATCGCGCACACCTTTCTGGCAGAGGGCGATAGACAGGGTGGCTCAGAACCACTGACCTCTTGGTTCGCAGCTGCACCCTGCATATGGAGATGACGGGATGGAGAGAGGCCACAGGTCGCCCGGGAGGCTTCTCAGGTGACTCGGAGTCTCCAGGCAACCAGACCACAGCACTACTGGCTCCAGAGTCCAGCCAGCGCAGGGCCAGGCAGCTTGGGACAAGTGCAGGGGCTCTGGCGTGCACGGCTGTTGCCAGGTACGGGGCGTGTTCTCGCTCAGCAACCCCGAGGCGTGCCGTCTGACACCCGTGGCTAAGCCTGACTCCGGTTGCTACAGCCCCTGTGCCATCCGTCTGTCCATCTGGAGGGCCTTCCACTTTCTCGTTGACCCCCTAATTGACCAAGCAGGACACCCTCCTCCAGAGAGCGGTCCCTCCGGCCCGCTTTTGCTAAAACAAAACCCCGAGCCATGCTCCTTCGAAGCGAGGATGGAGAAGCTGCTTCCTCTGGTGCATCTCGGACGTGTTGTCCGGAGAGACCGGCCCGGAGAGACCGGCCCGGAGAAGGACACCGTGCTTGGCAGAGTGAAGGGGCAGCCTAGACAACAGGGAGGCCCGCCACGAGGCAGATTGACACAGTCTGCCATGATGGGCTCAGACGTAGGAACAGTCGGGGGTGGGGGCGGGGGTGCTGTTGTACGTCAGTCAGGCCGCTGTGAGTCGGAACCCCACTGAACAACGTGGTTGTGGCTGAGGCGATCGTGACTCTGGGGTCCTCGGGCCACGGCTTTCCAGAGGAATGCCGCCAGGCCTTTCTTCCAAGGCTCTTCCTCCAAGGCCGGTGTAGACACTTCGTCTTTTGCGCTGCCCCAGAGCTCCCCACAGGTTGCTTCTCCATCCAGTGTTTTAATTACTTTGCTCACCATGTTGACAAGGCTCCAGCTACATCCCCGGAAAGCACCTGGTCAGAGCTGAGGTGCAGGGACTGAGCGAGGTGGCCAAGGTGCCGGTCGCCCGTAGGAAGGAGGGAAGGAGCCCATTCTCTTTGCCCGCCACCGTGCCTGGCGCGGTCCAGGCCTGATCAGTGGTGTTAGACCCCTTTTACAGGTGAGCAGGGGGCTCGCAGGTATCCAAACCAGACCCTCTGGGTCAAAAGCATCCCCTGTTTGGGGGGACAAAACAGCATCCCTGTTCCCCTCAGCACCATGGGGTCTGGATGAAGGCCCAGCTGTGGCCCCGGGGCCCAAGTCAGAGTGGAAATGCACAGGTATCCCCAGGTCACTGGCCTGCCAAGGCTACACTGGATGACCGGGCCTGCTGGTGCGTGACCCCTCTCTGGCGGCTAAACCTGGTGGCCCTCAGCCTCATTTCCTGCTGGACGTTGGCAGCCTGCCTGCCTCCCCGCCTCCCCGCCTCCCACCCCACTTCTGAGGCTGCCCCGCTGCCTGCCACACCTGCTGCCAGAGCCCTGGTCCTTGTCACCTGCCGCGCCGCCTCCCCAGAAAACCTCTCCGCCATCCAGGGCCCACAGCAGACCCACTGCCCTCGGTCACTTCTGACTCAGAGCTCCCCCCAGCAGAGGGTTTCAGAGACTGCCTGAGCAGAGACGGTAGCAGATGGCCGGCCTCATCTTTTCCCCACAGAGCACCTGGTAGCCTTGAACCACCGGTCAGGACACACCTGCTGTTGTTAGGTGCCATCGATAGCCACAACCCTGAGCAGAACACCGTCTGCCCGGTCCTGTGCTGTCCTCACAACTGGTGACCCTCCGTTTGGGATGCTCACCTCAGCCACCAGGGGGCCCTGCCAAGCTGTCTGCCCCTGCCAACTGATGGGGTGTGGGCACAATGGGCACGCAGCAAACTCACTGCCACAGGCAAAAGTAGGATCTGGCCTCCCACACCCAAGGTAGTCATGGCTTCCTTTATTTCTACTGACATCCCTGCTCTGGGCTCGCCACCAGGTGGGCAGTTCAAACCCACCAGCCACTCTGAGGGCGCCAGATGAAGACTGTTCCCGGGAAGATCCACTGTCTCGGAAACCCTGTAGAGCAGGGGTGCTCCACCTGCCTCCTGCCATGACCCTTTCATACAGTGCCTCCTGTGGGGGGTGGCCCCCAACCAGAAAATTGTTTCATTGCTACTTCATCCCTGTCATTTTGCTACTGTGATGAATCGGGCGACCCCCTGTGAAAGGGCCGTTCCACCCCAAAGGGGTCTTGACCCACAGGTTGAGAACCGCTGCTGTAGAGGGTCGCCGGGAGTTGGCTCAGTGGGCATGGGTTTGGCAGTCCGTAAAAGCAATGTTTTTTAAGGATTTACCATCTTTTTAAAAATTAATTTATTTATATGAAAAGATCATTTTATTTGGGGCTCTTAACAACCATCCATACATCCATTGTATCAAGCATATTTGTACCTATGTTGCCATCATTCTTTTCCAGAGGTGCACTTTCTATTGAAAAGCTGTATTTTTTTGTAGTTTCTATTATCTCTTGAAAAGCGTACAGTGCTGCACAAACTGCCTCAGGGCCTGTTCCTGTGCCCTGGTGCAGGGCCCAGACTCTTCATGGATTGGCCCAGCTCTGCAGCCTGTCCCAAGGAGGAGCCCTGGTGGGGTGGTGGTTATGCGTCAGGCTCCTAACCGCTAGGTCCGCAGTTCAAAGCCACCAGCCGCTCCACAGGAGGAGGGTGGAGCTTTCTACTCCGGTAAAGACTGACAGGGTCAGAAACCTGCACGGGCAGTACTGCCCTCTCCTAGGGCCGCCGAGTCAGAATCAACTCAGTGGCGGTGAGTAAGGGGTCCCGAGTGGGCCCCTGGTGGGGCAGTGGTCAACGTGGTCCGGTGAGAACCAGCAGGTCCGTGGTTCAAGTCCACGAGGCACTCCAGCTGAGGAAAAGGAGCTCCTTTCTGTCTGCTGCCATTCACAGGACAGGCCCGGCACCCCGGGAAGGAGTTCTGTCCCACTCCGAGTGGGAATTGACTTGCCGGCAGTGGAGTTGGCACAAAGGGTTTGTGCTTCGCTGCTGCTGAAAGGCCTGGCGATTGCTGCCAGGAAACCCCCAAGGAGCAGTTCTGCTCTGTGACATGGGCTCACCTTGTGTCTGGATCCAATTGTCGGTGGCAGACTTGGCGCTGGAGGCAGGCAGGAGCGTGGTGGTGAGCAGGGCCCCGGCCCCGTGGGGCGCCTCCGGGGCTATTGCAAGCGGCCCTGGCTCTTGCAGGTGGCTGGTTTGTGTGGTGGAAATTTGGGGGCTCATTTCAAGGCAGGGCTGGCAGGTGTGGACTTGCAGGTGACCTCAGCAGGGTCTCATTGTCTTGACAGTGGGGCGTTGTGGGGCCACGCCTCCAGACTGGGCGGGAGAGTGGTGGTGGGGTCTAGCCCGAAGAAGTAAAAGCAAAAACAAACTCACTCCCTCATAGTCGATCCCAACTCACAGCCACCCCCCAGGACGGGGTAGAACTGCCCCTGTGAGTCTCTAGGACTATAGCTCTTGACGGAGCAGAAAGCCTCCTCTTTCTCCCTCAGAGCAGCTGGTGGTTTTGAACTGCTGAACTTCCGGATCATAACCCACGACTCCCCCAGGGCAGATCCAACCAGTAAATCTGCCCTGCCCCATCCCCTAGCACACGCGCGCGCGCGTGCACACACACACACACACACACACCCCGCCCGCCATCCTCTCACCCCCCTGAGAGCACAGTGGAATGAACAACACACACACACCCTGTGGTCCCAACTGGTAGCTTCAGACCAGACCCTTGTGATTGTGAGGTTTTCACTGGTTGGCTTTCCGAAGCAGGTCCCCAGGCCTTTCTTCCGAGCCTGTCGGTCTGGAAGCTGCACTGCAACCTGTCTGACATCCTAGCCGCACACACACAGGCCTCCTGGGACAGGCAGGGGATGGCTGCCTTACGAGGGGCCGGAGCTGGCAAGCAGACCGAGGCCTGCGGCGTGGTGGTCGGGAATGCCACCAGTGGCCCACCACGGGCCGTCCGGGGCGAAACTCACTCGCTTGTTCTGCCGCAGCAGCAGTAGCCCATGGAGTCGGTACTGCAAGTCCCACGGTGAGGATGGGGGAACGGAGGGACCGAGAGGTTACGGACCTTTCGTAAGGGACAGTGCTGGTCTGGCTCCTGGCTCTTAGCCACTGCCCCTCACTGGGCTCCCAAGATTGAGCCGTGGTGGCCAGACTCTTCCTTGGGGCTGAAGTGGCCCCAGGGTGCTCCCAGACTGGGGACCAGCTTGATTCTTGGGGTGCATCACAGTAAGCGGGGTTCCTTCCTGGGCCTGGGAGACCCTCCTCTCCGTGATTCAGGGCTGTAGGGCCATGTGCCCCATCTCCCTTGTACTCTTCTCACTGGAGCCTGTATCACAGGGCGCACTGCCCGACGCGCCAGGCTCCCCTCCTCCCAGCTTGTGAGCTGTGAATGGACAGAGTCCTGGCACGTCAGCCCATCCACGATCCCCGGGGCCTGGGATTCCTCTTGGAGAGAGACACCCTCTGGAGTGGAAGAGGACCCCGCGGGAGGGGAGGAGAGACCACACCTGGGCCAGAGTAGGTCTAACCTGAGGAGAGGCTGACATGGGGTCTGGACGCAGGGGGGCGGGCAGGAGCCAGAGGCTGTAGGAGATGTGGCAGAGCCATCTTGGGAGGAGGGTCGGGGACAGGGAGAGGGGGAAGAGGCTGGCAGTGGGCACTGACCGTCCACCTAGGTCACTGGCAGCCCTCATTGCACATCCTGAGAGTGACGGCCCCCAGCTGCCAGGAGTCAGGCAGACTGGCCGAATCCGCGTATATTTATACCCCGCTCACACAGCCCCTGGCTGCTGCTGGCAGCCTCCGGAGTGGGCTCTGTGGTCTATTTCTGGAGCGTCCCTCCCTCCATGAGGGTACAGGGCTGGAGCCCTGCACGGAGCGGCTGGGGCACCTGGTGGCCGCTCGCACCCAGCAAGGACCTGCTAGGGGGGGTGGGGGGCACGTCCGGGCCCTTTTCTTCCCGAGAATACCTAGGAAGGGTGCAGGGCTGCCACTTCATCAGGCGATCTTTGCTTCTGTCTCCAAAGCAACCCTAGCTTGTGTTGTCCAGGCAGGACTTGCCGATTGGGCGTGGGACAGGCAGGGACAGATGTCACTGGAGGGGGGCACGGGAGCGTGTGGACGCCGGGGGTGAGGGAGACGGGTGTCGGCAGCCTCTTGTGTGCTGTGGCACGTAGGGGCTCGGGGCTGGGGGCTGTCCATAACAAAGGGTGCTCCCCGTCCTCGGTGCACATTCCATGAGCTTCCACAGCCACCTGGGATCTAGTCACCACCACCGGGGTGGAGGGAGAACCGGTCCAACAGCCCAGGCAGACACACACACACCAAGAGCCCCCTGGGAGAGTCCCCCCACCCCCACCCCCGTCTGTCGTGCACCTCTGCAGGTCTGCCTCTCCCAGAATGCCGGGTCAGCAGAGCCCTCCCTGACACCACCTTCCTCCCCAGAGCTGGGCGCATGTGAGAGCCACCCTGTTGCTGCGTGGCTCTGTGCACGCTTGGGCTGCTAACCACAAGGTCAGCGGTTTGAACCCACCAGCCACACGGTGGGAGAAAGACGAGGCCGTCTGTCCCCGTAAAGACTCACAGTGTTGACCCCCTCCTCGGGCAGTTCCACTCTGTCCGTAAAGTCACTCTGAGTCAGCATCAATGAGATTGGGAGGCTTTGTTTTCTCTGAGCACCCCATCTTCCAGGTCTGGTTTGGCAAGATACAAAAAACAGTTAGCGTGCTGCTGCTAGAGCCAAAACATGGACAGTTCTAATCTACCCAGAGGTGCTGCAGAGGAAAGGCCTGCTGCCATTCCCCATCTCAGCCCCCATCAGCTGTTGAACGCCCTTGGGGGGGCCGTTCTCTGGACACCCCAGGGGCCCAGGGGGTTAAGCCTGAGACTGCTGCCTGAGGGCTGGGTGCAAAGGAGCCAGCTGCCCCGTGGAAGAGCAGTGGGTGCTGCCCTCGCGGAGGTGGACGGCCCCAGTTCCACTTGGTGCGAGGAGTCAGGTTGTGTTAGGTCCACGTGGTGCATGATTGAGGAAGGACCTCTGCGCCCCCATCTCCGCCGCCCCCCCTCATCATGACCTCAAATCTGGCTAGACCAGAGCATGTACATGGGTACAGATCA
>NW_022103901.1:14220154-14221846 GCF_000313985.2 Echinops telfairi | reverse complement strand
ATTTTCACCCCTGTCCACGTGGTGTCGGTCTGTTGGTCCCCAACTGCCTGCCTCACTCGCTGGCGGCCACTGTCTCTGCTCCTGCTGATGGCTGAGTTTGTGCTCTGGGCTCAGGCCGTGATGATGCCGTGTGAGGTGCCACCGAGCCATTCCCACCCATAGTGACCCCGTGCACGACAGAGCCACACACTGCCGGGTGAATGACCACCGCGTAGCCCCTGCTCGCTGTCCTCTCCGGCTCACCATCCCGCCCTGCTCCAGCACCCAGGCTCTTGGGGCTGTGGAGGGCAGCTCTGGCAGCATGGGGCATTGCAGGATAGTGCAATGTGAACATAGCTAGGCGCCCATAGTGTGCCCTGGGACGGAACAGAGAGACCCAGAGCAGTGCATGGCACCGCCCTGGGGAGCTGATTGACTAGTTTGGGGCAGGTTACGCAGCGTGCATCACGGGCTGAACAGCATTTCCAGGGGACAGCGCGGGCCCTCGGGAGTGCTCACTCCAGAGGTGTGACAGGTGCTGGCCACACTGCTCTCGTCTGGAGAAGCAGAGTCACCTAGGACAGGGAGGCCCACCTGGGGTCCCGTGGGTTACGTTGAAAACGCTGCTTGGGGCTTGAGAGTGGGGGAGCAGGAGGGACGGGGAAATTCCTCGCCAGGACCCTGCCGATGGCCGTCTCTCAGCCGCTCCGTCCCTTCCAGGAAAAGAGGGATCTGGGCCTTGGGGCCCGGATTGAGCCCGAGGGACTTTCCGACGGCTCAGCAGTCCTGAGACCTAAGTCAGAGTTGGGGGAGCAGCGGCAGAGCCAGGTGATGCCCCTTGGGTCCCCGGCAGCCTGCAAGGGGGGCTCTGGACAAACGGAGAGGGCTGTGCTGTCACACTGATGGGGAGCGGGGGTGGGGGGTGCCATCCCTGGGGCCTGCCTAGGAGGAGCGGGACTAACTCCCCGTTCTGCCTCTCTGTCTGTCTGCCCAGGTGCAAATTCTTCAGCCTGACAGAGACACCAGAGGACTACACTATCATCGTCGACGAAGAGGGCTTCCTGGGTAAGTGGCTGAGGCCCAGGCTCGCTGGCAGGTCTGCAGCCGCTTCCTTCTCTCCCCAGGACCCTGGCCGACCCTCCTCTGCCTCCTCTCCACTCGAGAGCCTGCCCTGAGGAATGTTACAGACCTTAAAGGGCCCACAAGGCTCAGGGTCCCGCCCTCCCCACCTCTCAGCAGTGAGTGAAACAAGTGGGAAAGAGGAGGGGCGAGCGCCATCAAGCTCCAGCTGTGAAAACGGCTTGTGCTCATGGCTACCCCAAAGGCTGCAGGTTCAAATCCACCCGGCGCCCGACACGGGAGAAAGGCCTGGCCTCCTGCTTCCGTAAAGCTGGTGGCCCAGAAAACCCTGAGGGGCGACTGGATGGGGGTGGTGTTGCTTGTTCGTTAGGTGCCTCAAGTCAGTCCCCACCCCTGGCAACCCTGTGCCCAGCACTGCCAGGCCCTGGGCCACCCGCGCCACCCGTCTGTGCCTTGTTGAGGGCCTTCCTCGGGGTCAGTGCCTTCTCCAGGGCCTGGGAGGCAGACTGTGTCCTTCTAGCAGGCCATGGCACAGCCAGTGTTCTTCTGCAGCACCACGGTTCCTTACCAGGTGTTGAACATGCACCCGGTCCTCGCAGCCCCGTTTGAGGGACCCCAGTTATGATCTCTCCC
>NW_022103901.1:14217781-14219598 GCF_000313985.2 Echinops telfairi | reverse complement strand
GGGTGGAAGTTCGCCTTCCACTGAACCCGCTGGAGCCGGCAGGTCCACTCGGAGCTGCCACGTTCCGTTCTTCTTAACGGGCAGGGGACGCGACCCATTGGGTGTCTTTCCAAATTGGCATCCCACCCCAGAGATGGCTCCTAGTGACCTGATAGTGTTGTTCCTTCTGTGCACGGGTGGGTGCACACCCAGGGGCTTCTCGTGCCAAGACAAATGTGGGGAGGTTGCACAGAGCCGGCATAATGTCAGAAATAGTAATGGGAGTAACGGTTCCCTGAGGGTACGGGAAGAGAAGGGGGGAGGGGGAGCAATAGCAGTGATGGCTGTGTGACCCCCCTCGAGGGGACGAATAAGGGACTTGCAGGTGAACGGATACACTGGAGGGTGTGAGACCGCAATGTGTACAGATATGTTACAATATATCATGTGATAATAAGGGTTCCTGGGGGGTAGCATGGGGGAGGGAGGGGATAAAGAGGAGTTGATATCAAAGAGTTCAAGAAAAAAGAAAATGTTTTGAAAATGATGGTGGCAGCAAGGGTGCAGTGATGCTTGATCTAACTCAGTGGTTCTCAGCCTTCCTGATGCCACGGCCCTTTCATGCAGCTCCTCATGTGGTGACCCCCCCAACCATAACATGATTTTTGTTGCTACTTCATCACTGTCATTTTGCTACTGCGATGAATCCGGCAACCCCTGTGAAAGGGTCGTTCGACCCCCAAAGGGGTTGCGACCCACAGGTTGAGAATCACTGATCTAATTGAATATTGTCATAATACCTGTAAGAGCTCCCAATGAAAAGATTTTTTTTTTAAAGCCCGCCCGGTAAGGGACAGTTCAGGTTCCAAAAAGCACAGAGGTCCCTTTGAACCCTGAGGTGCCCCTGCCCTGAGCCCTGGCTGTTGGCTCCCGAGGCCCGGGATCAGTGAGGAGGAAGACGGCAAGAGGGACGGATGCATCAGCAGTGTTCCCTTAGAACCGCAAGTGCAGGTGGACGGCCGGAAGAACAAACAAACCCCCCTGAGAAGACCAGCCAGGCTGGCGGGCAGAAGCAAGGACAGCTGGAACCGGCTTGCTGACTCTGGACACGCCGTCAGGACAGCCTAGACCAGAAAAGGACATTGCAGGGTGAGGCCGAGGGTCCACGGAGCGAGGGAAGCCCACCCGAGATGAACTGATGACATTGGTGTTTGGTCACGCTCACAGCTTTTCACGCTTAGGAACCCTGGTGGCCTGGCAGTTATGCCCAGGGTGACCACTGTGAAGAGTTCGTCTCAGAAACCCACGAGGCCACGTGCTCCCTCGTCCTGCAGGGCTGCTCTCCGTCAGCATCGACTCGGGGCAGTGGGTTTCTGTGTTGCACACGTAGGGAGCTCCGGTGGGCGGGTGGGTGACATCGTGGGCTGCTAACCACAAGGTCGGCAGCTCAAAACCACCAGCCACTGTACTGGAGAAAGACGAGGCTGTCTGTCCCCGTCAAGAGTGACAGTCTCAGAAACCCCCAGGGTGAAATCCCTCGGTGCTCTGCGGGAGAAAGATGAGGCTCTCTACTTCCAGGAAAGCCCTGTCCTACAGGGTCACTCTGAGTTGGTATCGACTTGATGGCAGGGAGGTTTTCCCCAACACACAGGTTGGAATTCTAATCCCAAACCTGTGGCGTGCTCCTGAGAGCACTCCTCTGCCCCACAGGGTGGAGAGATGAGTCAAAATCCGCTCAGGGGCCACGGTGAGTTGGGCAGGGTTTGGGCTTTTCGCACACCACGTAGACTTCTGTTGAGTGTGAGTGTGAGCTTTGTATGTACTGGGAAACCAAAAAA
>NW_022103901.1:14209978-14216880 GCF_000313985.2 Echinops telfairi | reverse complement strand
CAGACCCAGGGGGCCAGCCTTGAGGGTGGGCCAGAGCAGATGTGGCATCAACCTCGGGACCCCCTGAGGCCAGACTTGGACCATGTGGCAGGGATGTTGGATGAGCCCAGATGTGGTGGAACCAGATGGCTGCCTGCGTGCCACAAGGCCAAAGCATGTTTTAAGAGCTCTTGGTGCACCGTGCATGCCCTAGGGGCTGCTCACGGCCCAGTGCTGGACTGCTAGCCACAAGGTGGGAGGTTCACGCCCCACTCAGTGCCTCATCAGAAAGGCCTGGCGATCCACGTATGCGAAACGTAAGCCTTGGAAAGCTCGTGGAAGCCGCTCCACCCTGAAACAGGCTCCGCGTCAACTGGTTTGGAGTTTTGTGTTTTGATACTTCACCCGAAAGGAGCCCTTTTGGTGTTGCCCTTAGTGGTGTTGCCATTACCGTGTGGGGCGTGTGGTCCACAAGGCCAGTGGTTCAAAACCACCAGCAGCTGCACAGGGTGAAGATGAGGCTCCTACTCCTGTGAAGAGTCACCGTCTTGGAAACCCACTGGGGCAGTTCTACCCTGTCCTAGAGGGTCGCTGTGAGTCGGCATCGACTTGGTGGGGGTTAGGGGTGGGGGCTGACCCTCAGAAAGACCAGGCTCAGGGGAAGAAGCACTTGCTGTAGATCCGGAGCGCAGAAACCTCTGACACGCAGAACCAGGGAACCGAGGGACCGAGACTGTGCCCAAGGTCACGCCCCGGGGGAGCCAGGGCCACTGACTGCAGGCCTGCCCCGGTGACAACATAGGCGTTGAGAAGCACTGACATGGAACCACATGGCCGGTGACAGAGAGGCCAGGGGTCCTATTGCCAGAGTGGGCAGTTCCTTGGGGAGGTGCATCGCGGACCCCGAGGAGAGGGTAAGCACCCAGGCTGGGCAGCAGGGCCCGCGAGCCCCTGTGGCTTCCCCGACCAGGCAGAGGCCTGAGCGCTGAGAGGCTATTTTTAGGGCCTGGGGCTCTGGGCCATGACGGAAATAATCGCCCCCGGCCTTGGCCTGGGGCTGCTGTCCCTCTGGGGCAGGGCAGGCTTGCTGCCTCCTGGCTGGGCTCCCACAGGCTTATTCCAAGGCAAGACCTCCAGGCTCCGGAGGTGTGCACCCACCCCTCACCACAAGAGCAGCGGCATCGTGTGGGGCTCCTGGGGGTCATGGCAGTCTCCCCACTTCCAGACAGGGTCACATGCACGGGTCTGTGGTTGGGAGGTTCCGGCTCACAGCGGCCTTGTGCACGACCGCGAAGCACTGGGCCTCCTCCTAGCTGTTCTTCCGTGGGAGCCACCGCGTTGTCCGTCCATCTCGCGGAGAGTCTTCCTCATTTTCGCTGGCCCTCGCTCGCCTTACCGAGCGTGGTGCCCTTCTCCAGGGACTGTCCCAAGTGTGTGAGTCGAAGTCGGGCCCCCCTCGCTTCTCAGGAGCACGCCACAGGTTTGGGATTAGAATTCCAACCTGTGTGTTGGGGAAAACCTCCCTGCCATCAAGTCGTTACCAACTCAGAGTGACCCTGTAGGACAGGGCTTTCCCGGAAGTAGAGAGCCTCATCTTTCTCCCGCAGAGCACCTAGGGAGACCTTGGCCGTTAGCAGCCCAGCGCATAAGCCACTGCACCACCAGGTCGTAACCACAAAGCCGTTCTTAAAGTCTGATTTTTGCTGCCTCCCCACTGAGGATTTTGGATAAGAGGTGTGTTTCCATTGCTAAGGGTGAGGCTCCTGGAATGGGGGTCCCGGGGTGGGGAGAGTGAAATGGGGAGTTATTACTTAAGGGGACTGAGTTTTTGTTTACCCAATGCCAACAGATCCATCCCACCCCCAAGGAGCCCTGCACAGGGTTTCTGAGCAGGAAGCCTCATCTCGCTCCCTCAGAGCAGCTAGTGGGTTTGAAACGCCGACCTTGTGGTCAGCAGTCACCAGGGCTCCTGAGTTTCAGTCTCTCGTCAGGAGCTGTCGAGTCGGTTCTCATTCAGAACGACCAAGTGCAGCCCGGGCCTGCCCCATCCCCACCCTCTTAGGGGGGAGCCCCGGTCGCAGCCACGGTGTCGGTCCACCTTGTCGAGGGCCATCCTCTCGTGTGCTGCCCCTCCACTTGACCACGCGTGATGCCCTCTTCCGGGTGCTGGTCTCTCCTGACAACACGCCCAAAGAGAGTATCTTGCCACCCCTGCGTCTGAGGAGCGTGCTGGCTGTACTTCTTCTGAGCAGATGTTTGCCCTTCCAGCGGTCAGTGCTTTAGTACTGTCCCGTGTAGGGCCAGCACCACAATTCCCACGCATCCGTTCTTCAGTCTTCCGTATGCAGTGTCCGGCTTCGCCGGGCCTAGGAGGAGATTGGAAAGACCCAGGCTCAGCTCAGGCCCCTCCGCCCTCGAAGGGACCTCCCTGCCTTTCAACACCTGAAGCGTGTGGGTTTGGAGGGCGGCGAGACCCTTGGAATTGGGTGTTGGTTGTCTCCAAGTCACTGAGCCGTCCACATAAAAATGGCTGAAACGGATTGTTTCATGCGTTTTACCAAGGGGCCCTGATGGCACTGCAGGCTAAGCATTGGGCTGCTAAGCACGCGGTCAATGCTTCACGCCCACCAGCTGCTCCGCAGGAGGAAGAGGAGGCTGTCCCCCCTCCCCTCCAGAATTTTCTAGGGAACCGTCTGGAGCCATTCTCCTCTGAGGTGGGTCGGAATCCACTCGGAGGCAGTGAGCTCCGCTGCGTGTTTCTGGAGGCTGTTGTAAACTTCCACTCTCTAGGAGATGACTTTGTTGGACTAAAATCTGACAGTTGGCTCTTCAGCTGTGCCGGGCACCTCCCAAGTGCTGGAAGCCCCTGGTGGTGGAGGCAGCGACTGTGGGGCAGGCAGAGACACGTCCGTGGTCACCGCAGGTCCTCGGACAAGGCTGCTTCTGCTGCGGCTCTTCCCAGGGAGCCACAGGGTGACGGAGCGGTGAGGGGCAGGCGAGCCCAGCCCTCGTCACACACGGTGATGCCGCACAGCCCGCCCGGATTTCCTCCAGAAGGCTGGAGAGCTCCTGCTTGGACAGGCCCCCCTTCAGTTCCATCCCTAGATATAGCGAAGCAGCACCTGCCCAGGCCTCACGGTCCCCCTGCCTCCCCTCCCTCTCTGCCCGCCCAGGGCCCAGGAACCGCTTCCACGCAGAACCATGGTTGTGGCAATGGCATGTGACGTCAACACAAGGCTTGTGAGGACGGAAGTTGGCAGGGGAAGCCCTTACTGACCACTTCAGCCTGCGAGGGCCTGCCCTTGAATAGCGGGCAGCCGGACCAAACACACGCTGCCCGGCACATCCCAAGTTACCCGAGGAGGGCAGCTTGGAGGCAGACCCATGCAGAGTGTGGATCGGTCAGGGTGCATCCCTGTCCCCGCCCCAGCACTCATGGATGCTCTGTCCCCCCAGAGCTGCCCTCCTCGGAGCACCTGAGTGTGGCGGACGCCACCTGGCTGGCCTTGAACGTGGTGTCTGGTGGCGGCAGCTTCTCCAGCTCCCAGCCCATCGGGGTGACCAAGATCGCCAAGTCCGTCATCGCCCCGCTGGCCGACCAGAACATCTCTGTGTTCATGCTCTCCACCTACCAGACCGACTTCATCCTGGTAAGTGCACTCCGGACGCACGGACCAGCCTCCGGCATTGCCCTGGCGCCTGCTCGCATTCCCTCCCTCATGCCCCACACTCCTCCTCCTCCTGCTGGTACTGGTCAGTACAGAACCCCTGTGCACATTCCCTCCCTCACACTCCTCCTCCTCCTCCTCCTCCTAGCAGGCTGGGCGTGTTCATTCTCACACACACACACACACACACACACACACACACACACGCCCTTCTGCACACACTCACCTGCATCTGCACGCGTGCTCTCACCTCACCCACCAGCACGGGCACTCCTCATGCACACACAGGCCCTCACCTTCCACACACTCCCTTGTACATGCGCTCTCGTGTACACCACACGTGTTAAACCCCCTTCACAGCCCCCTCACACACTGATGTTTCCGCACTGACTGCCCCCTCCTGCCCTCCCTCCCACGCATGGGCTCACCTACCTCCTGACACACGCACCCACTCTCCTAGCTTCTCCTGGCTGCTGGTACCCGCTCACTGCTTCAAGCTGGAGGGCGGATACACTGCAGTACAGTTGGGTCGACGTGGTCCTGACTGGGCTCCCACGGTTCTGTCTGCCCGTTGACCTGGGCCTTAGGTCAGTTTGCGCTGTGGGCACAGAGGGCGGCGTGCCCTTGATCTGGACACGAGGTGCCTGCACCGACATCTCTTGGCCTTGGTGCGGTGTCTCCCCCCCTCACTGTCCATACCGCCCAGTCACTCCCAACATCACCCACCACCAGGAAGCCAAGGGCAGTGGGAACAGGCAGTTCTGAGAGCAGGATCTCAGAGTGCAGGGTCGGTGCCCCTGGGCCCACCCACCCATCCAGGGGCCCTCGTGTCCTCCATGTCCCCTCCCCAGGTGCGTGAACGGGACCTGCCCTTCGTCACCCACACCTTGTCGTCGGAGTTCACCATCCTGCGAGTCGTCAACGGGGAGCCGGTGGCAGCTGACAACCTGGCCATCACCAACGGCTTCGTGAAGCCCAAGATGGGTGAGTAGGTGTTTGTGCCTGGACCGGCCCTGGTCTCGGGGTGTGAGGCCACCCTGCCAAGGCCTTCCTGGGGACGTCGAGGCGGCTGTGGGGCTGGAGCACTGTGAGGACCTGGACCAGGGGCAGGTGGTGCCCATTCAGGCGGCGGCTCAGCGTGGGCCTCCCCAGAGCAGCTGCCCGGCTCACACCAGCCCTCCTTCCTGGGGGCCACACCACCCCAACCTGCTCCTCAGCTACCCGTTGTCCTTGCACTCCCGCAGTCCAGAGACCGGTCATCCACCCGCTGTCCAGCCCCAGCAACAGGTTCTGTGTCACCAGCCTGGACCCCGACACCCTGCCCACTGTGGCCACGCTCCTCATGGACGTCATGTTCTACTCCAGCGGGTAGGGTGCCAGGGAGGGGCCTGGGCCTGCATGGTGGGCCACAGGGAGGTCCGCCCCACCCCCGGGCGGGGGGGGGTGTGCCAGGGGGAAGACCCCACCCCACCCCCAGAGCTAGTGTGACGGGGAGAGGCATCCTTGTCCCTGTAAGGGGAGATACCATGCTGGGGACCCCAGATAGAAGTCAGGGGCCCTACACCACATGATGCAGCAGACAGCCGCCCGTCCCCGAGCACGGTGCTCAGAGCCGGACTCCGGTGCTCTCTGGTGACGACAAGTCCCATACCTTCTCAGCCCATTGTGTTCCGGCATGTCAGTGCCAGGTGGGAGGGTGCCGGCAGTGACCGCACCAGAGGCCCTGAGATGTGGGCAGGCCCGCGTGCCTGCCCCCCACCTCACTGATGAGACACGGGCCCTGGGGTCACCCAGCCGGGCTGGTTTTGGGTGGGGGTTCATGCAGCCCTGGCCCCCCTCCCCTTACCAAGTCCTCTTTCCCCAGAGTGAAGGACGCCATGGCGGCCAGTGACGACGGTGGCCACATCCGCTTCTTCTCCTTCTCCCTCATCGAGGGCTACATCTCCCTGGTGATGGACGTGCAGACCCAGCAGAGGTGAGCGACACACACACACACACACACACACACACACACACACCTACCTCACCCCTCACCCCTGGAGGCTAGCAAGGGTTTGACCCCAGGCCTAGCTTGCTCAGCAGGGCACGTGCTCCCTGGCCTGGGGTCGGGGGACGAGAGTGGTGAGCGCTGGCCTTCTCTGCCCGCCTTCCCAGGTTTCCCAGTAACCTGCTGTTCACAAGCGCGTCTGGAGAGCTCTGGAAGATGGTGCGCATCGGAGGCCAGCCCCTGGGATTCGGTGAGCCTCCTCGCCACTGATCACTGGCCCCCCCACAGTAGCCCCTTTCCGGGAGCTGCTCTGTGGCTACAGGTGGGGAAACCGAGGACAGGGTGACCGCCCATCAGCCAAAGAGGAGGGAGGGAGGGGGCTGAGCGGCCGTGGAGTCGTGCCACCCCTGGTAGCCCACGCCCAGTGCAGGGAAGATTGCCAGGCCAGGGTTCCTCTCCTGGTCAATTGCAGGGGGCCCGGCCCGGGCCCGGGTTCTGTGTGTGAGAACTGACGGGCCAGTAACTAGAGGAGGCCCCTGAGCCAAGGCCTTCCTGGGGAGTCTGGGAAGCTGCCGGCTGTAGCCGGAAGGGGGTGCCCCAGAGTCGGGGCCCTCTGGGGAATGAGCCCACACCCACCTCTGTCCCCAGACGAGTGTGGCATCGTGGCCCAGATCTCCGAGCCCCTGGCTGCAGCAGACATCCCTGCGTACTATATCAGCACCTTCAAGTTCGACCACGCCCTGGTGAGAGTCGAGCTCTGGGTGGGGGGTACGGAGTCGGGGGGTGGTCAGGCCCCCTGGCCTCACTCGTGTCCACTCCCTGCCCCTGCAGGTCCCGGAAGAGAACATCAACAGTGTCGTCAGTGCCCTGAAAGTCAGCCAAGCTGAGAAGCATTAGGGGGGCCCTGCCTTCAACCCCCACTTCCCACCAGCTCCAGCCCCCACCCTGAAGTTTATTCTTGCAGTATTTCTCCACAGACGGGAAAGGGGCCCCAGCAGCCCTGGAGAAAGGCCTTCTGGGAGAACGTCCACGCCAAGGCCTCCGCCCCATGCCTCTCCGGAACCCCCAGATCCGCCCGGTGGCTGCCTGTCTCCTGCCCCAGACCCCGCCGCTGAGGCCCAGGTAGCCTGTGAGCTGCCTTCCTCTCTCGCACACACTCCCGGCCAGAGGCCCAAGGTGGCCACCTCCTCCAGCAAGACTCCGCCCGTCCCAAGACACCCCAGGGCCAGCACAGAGGCCGTGTGTGTGTGTGTGTGTGTGTGTGTGTG
>NW_022103901.1:14188667-14209088 GCF_000313985.2 Echinops telfairi | reverse complement strand
CCCATGGTAGCCTGTCCAATGCCGAGGCCGACAGCACAGATCAGGAGTCCCCCTCACCCCCCACTCCTTTTTTTAAGTTAATTCATTTTGCACAAAACAACCCAGACCTGCCTGCTGTCTGCTGGCTCCCAAAGGGACCCGGCCGGCCAGAGGGGACCCCAGCCCCGGGGCCTTGTCAGGGGTGGTCTCCCTTCTGTTTGGCTGTCCTTCGGGCAGGTGTTTGGGGCCGGCCTCGTGTCCCCTGGCACCCCCCCACCCCCGAGCCCCCAGGCTGTTCCCTGTTGTACACACATATAAATAGCTGTGTTTTATGTAGATATAGATATATTCTGTAAATAGCATATATCCTTGAGCAATATATATGTTAATATATACTGTGTGTGTGCGTGCGCGCGTGCCGTGTGTGGGCACGGCCCCCACTGTGCGGGCTTGCGGGGGGCCTCTGCCCACCCCACGTTGGCTGGGCACCCACGCTCTGAGCCACCGTAACATTTTTAATTCAAGTATAGAGGCAATACAATGACTGGAGAAACCCGCCGGCCCTCACCCCCCACTCTTGAGGACACACAACCAGCAGCCAGAGCAGCCTGACCCCGGTGTCCAGGCTCTGCTGTGGTTTCCCATCCTGGGTCCCTGCCCCACTGGCCCCAGGCACCCTCGGAAGCCAGACCCTGCCTGGCCCCCCCATCCAAACATCCTCCTTTTATTGGGGGGAATGGGCATGGGAGAGGAGGCATTGGGTTCACGTCCCCACCTGGCGGGACATTCTACATCGGAAGAGCCAGCCCAACTGGGGTGTCCCAACTTCCCACCTGCCAGACGGGCCACTCCCCTCCTCAGACAGCTGGTGTTCCGCCCACACTTCCTGGCATTTGGATCCGCAGGCTGAGCTCCGGCCTTTTCCCCGGGACCCTGTGTAACCAGGAAAGGCGCGCTTCACATACCTCCAGATACACACACGTACATTTGTGTTGGGAGGTGGTCGGTTGGCACAGGGACCCACCCCCAAGCTGATGGCCGGAGCTGGGCTGAACAGTGGACTCTTGGGCTGTGTGAGGAAACTGGTTTCTTTCCCGTGTTTTCTGTGCATCCCTGTGAGTAGCATAGCCGATGGCCTGGGCCCCACAGCGCCTCTGGGGACATGGGTGTGTGTGACTCCCCAGTGCTGTCCACCCCGAGCCTACCCAGCCGCCTCCGGGCTCTCGGGAGGCGAAGGGCTCTCCAGACTCCACACCTGGAGGAAAATGGGTGTTCTGAGGTGACGGAGGTGGTCCCAGCCCACTGACAGTGGTCCTGGGCTTCTTCCTGGTGGGGCCCCAGCGAGCTGGGACTCGGGCCAGGCTGGGGCCAGCCTTGTGCGCTGGAAGACAATGCTGTGCCGAGGGGGGACAAGGCAGCCTGGGCCGGGCTGGTCTGCTGAGATGGGATCAGGCAGTATAAGCACCCTACCTTCAGCCTGCCCAGCCCCTGGAGGGGAAGAACTGTGGAGGGTCGTTGAGAGAAAGCCAAGCCCACCACCACCTGCCCTTTATAAACATCTGCCACTTCGACTTATCCCCCAGCACTAGGGCTCCCAGGTCCCCAGTGAGGCGGGAGTCACTCAGCCTCCCAGCCCTGACCAGCAGAGGCAGGGTGTGAAGACCTGGCCCCCGGGATCTTCCCAGCACCAACATCAGATGGGTCAAGGGCCTCCCAGACCACCGGCCTTCTCCCTCCCTCTGCTCCAGGAAACAGGCTCGGGCTGCTCACCATGACCATGGGCCACTTTGTCTCTGAGCCCTTGGGTGCTCAGAAGGGTGCTCTTCAGGCACCTGCCCCTCCTGAGGAGACGGGACTGGATGCGGGCAAGCAAGACTCAAAGCAGAGGCAGACGGGGAGGCCAGGGCCAGGGCCAGGCCCCGGCCGGAGCCAAGAGTTCTTTGTGCCTGACGAACTGAACGGATGGACGAGGGCCGCTGGCCGCGAGCTGCTGTGTTCTTTGCCCAGGCTTGGGGAGTCCCTGCTAAGGAGGCTGCGTGGTGTCATGGGTTACGTGTTAGGCGGCTCACCGCAAGGTCAGCAGTTCAAAACCATCATTGGCTCCAAGGGAGAAAGACTGGCTTTCTGTCCCCATCAAGAGTGACAGTCTCAGAAACCCTTGGGGGCAGTTCTGCCCTGTCCTGCGGGGTCACTGAGTCACCATCAACGCCCTGGCTGTGAGTTTGTTGCCTTTGGCTTTTGGTGGGGGCACCCTCCGGGGCCCCCATTTGAGCACCCCTGGGGGCAGACAGCAGAAGACCCTAGCCCTGGGTCAGAGACTTTTGAGGCCCCATCTGAGTGAAGCCCAGGGGCCAGGGGCTACAAAACCGGGCTCTGGGACACCTGCCCCCTTTGAACCAGGCCTGGGGACTGCCCGTCTGTCCCTGCCACCCCGCCACAGGGAGGACCGAGGGGGGGCCCTCGTGGACCATGCAGGGGTCTCAACACAGAAGATGTGGCTTTGGCCCCTTCGGGTTCCCCTGACCCTGCGTGTGCTAGGAGCGGGGCATGGACAGGCCCGTGCCCTCCGGGGAGAGAAGTCACCCAGGTGGCTGACAGGCTGGAGACAGCTGAACCTGGGTGAGGGGCTTGCTAGCTACATCCAGAAGCCTACCCTCAGCTCTGTACCGATTCGAGGCTCGGTGGCAGGCCCCCATCCCCTTCCCACAGCCTCTGAGGAACCTGGGTGGGCTGTGGCCTCTGCTCCAAGGAACGGGGAACCCTGGAGCCGTTGGCCGAGGCAGGCGCGCCCCTGGAGTTGTGGTGAGTTGGTCGCTCTTGGTATGAGGGGGGCCTAGTGGCATTCGGTGCTGGGCTGCTGACGGCAGGGTCAGCAGTTCAAACACAGCACCAGCTCCTCGGGACAGAGACGAGGCTCTGCTCCGGGAGAGAGCCATCCACCCCGAAACCCACGGGGGCAGTTCTGAGCCCTACAGGGTTGCTGTGAGTTGGAATCGACTTGCTGGCTGTGAGTTTGGTGTTTTCGGTTTGTGGTTTGTGTTTCTCTGGGTCTGAGAGGAGGGGAGTGGAGCCACGTACACAGACGTGGGTACTCACGAACAGGTGCATGCTGCACGCGTGCGTGCGCGGAGCCCAGGTCGGACCCCCGTCTCTTTCCTTGTTCCGAGCCCTCCTGGCAGGCTTGCCACCCCCCACCCCTCACCGTGTGTACAGAGAGGATCCGGTGGGGGTTAGGGGCTCATGCAGGCGGAGAGCAGGGCCTCCTGGGAATGTGCCCTGTTAGGAAAACCTCTTCCTAAAATAATTCCCTGGAGCGGGAAAGGAGGATCCACTGGGGCGCTGCGCCCCACCCAGCCGGGGCTGCCTCTTCAGAGGCCCTGGGCCTGAGACAGTATTCACAGCAGGTGGCAGAGCTGCACACCCAAGGGCGGTGGGGGGAGGTCCTCAGGAAGACCAAGCGCAATGCCATTTCCGTTCCGCTGCCTCCGTTTACCTGTTCAGAAAGCGGCCAGGGAGAGTAGAGCAGGGTCCATCCCAAAGTAGTGGGGACCCGCAGCCAGGAAGTCTCCCCTCCCCCCACCCTCTTCTTGCTCAATGCCAAAATCATTTCCGTTATCCTGAGATGGGGTGCATGGGAGGAGGCGCTGAGGGGCCCCTGCCCTGTGCAAGGCCTCAGCTGGTACCCGTGCTGTGTTACCAGCAGCGGCAGGCCCCTTTGATCTGTCACCAAGCCCCCAGGGACCCTTGCCCCTGGGGGCCCCCATGCTGACTCTCGTTGTTGAAATACAGACCCGCCCTCAAGACTCAAGTACTGTATGCGGGAGAAAGGAGAAGGGAAAAATGAATGTTCCCCAGACAGTATATTTTGTACGTTGTAAAGTGCTCATTAAAAACGAAAAAAGAAACAAATGAAGCTGGCTGGTAGCTGTGTGGATTTGTGCTGGACCCTTTCCACGGCAGGGGCTGGGTGGTAGGGGAAGGTGGGAGGTGGCAGAGCAGCCAAAGTTCCCAACCAACACCCAGAAGCAGAAGCGGGCCTGTCTCTGGGCTGACCTGGTGTTGGCACGACGATGGGCGTGTGTCGGGAGGTTCAGGAGCAGTCCGGCTGTACAATTCTGGCTTGGGGTGGGGGTGGGGTCCAGAAGTCCTGGCAAAGACCAGGGGTCATGGGTGGAGGCTGGCTGTTGGTGGGAAGCCTCAGTTCCTCCCTCAGTGAGTCTTCCCATTGGACCCTTGATGGATGTCTTCCCAGGATGGTGCCCGCTTCCTCCAGGGCAGGGGATTTGAGGACCCCAAACACAAGCCGAGATGGTGTGTACCTCAGCCTCACAGGCCACCCTCTCCAGCAGGCTCTGCCATGGGCACCTGTCTGCTCGATAGACTAGGAAGAGCTGCAAGGGGGCCCAAGGTCACCGGAGCCACCTTGGAGATGGGCGACTGACTACACCCATCAGTCTTCCCCCCCAAAAAAAACTGACAGAGACCTTGGGGGTCAGATGACGGGTGTGGGGACTGGCTTCCCAGCCATGGGCCCTCTTCCCTGCTGTGGGCATTATGTCCCCAGGAAGGGTAACTGAGGGGAAGAGTTGGCACCATGCCCAGCATCCCTCCACCCAGGGGGGCATTAAGCTGCCCAGTACCTAAAATGGGCAGTCAGTTCTGAGGCCTCTCAACCCACTGCTGCTTGGCCCTTGGACGTCTCCGTGAGGGGCAGGTACGAGCCAGGCTCACAGGGCCAAAGACCTGGGTTGCCCTTTGCTCTGGCCACTGTCTCCCCCCACAGGAGAGGCCCCGGAAGTGACCGTACACCTGGAGTCATCTCACCGTGACCTTGAACCCAACAATGCTCTGGCTGCTGGGGAGGTGTCCGTTCACCCCCTCGGTCCTCCAGCTGTTGCACTGGAGCCAGGACGTCTGTGGGCACCGAATGGTGCCCTGAGACAACCCCAAGCCATTGCAAAGGCCTCCAACCCTTGACTTCCCTCCCACACTGCACACTCACGGTCACTGGGCTGTGCTGGGGCCCCTGCACCTGGGCTACTCATCATCGGAGCTATCGCCATGGCAACGGGCTGTTCTGGGATTGCAGAGCCAGGTAGACCATGGGGCGGTGGGGGGACCTGAGGGCTCACTTGACGGCCCCAAAGAAATGGTGGGTGTGTGTGTATTTTCCCAGGTGAGGGTCCCTGCTGCTGCCATGACAGTGCCCCAGCCTCCTCAGTGGTCATTATTCTGCCTCAAGCTGTAGCCTTCCCGACACCCCAGGCCCCTGCCGGAGGCCTCCGGGGCCACAATGCTGCTCCCTGCTCCTGGCTCATCTCTTCATCCGGAGGCTAAGCTCCAGGAGGCTGGATTTCTGCCACCGCCAAGTGGGTGAAGGGCCAAGCGTGGTAGCACGTGCAGCTCCCGTGAGACCAGCTGTGTGGGAGCTGAGCTGTGGGTTGGAGTCTTGTCCGAGTGTTAGAATGGGGCTGGCAGAGTTTGCTGCCGCAGGGGTGCTTGCCTGGGCTGCAAATACCCCCATGAAGATCCAGCAGAGCAGAGTGGGGGCAAAGGGAGGAAAACTTCTCAGCCAGAAGCAAACCCCTTGAGTGATTGAGGAACTGCTGGGGCCTGAGGGTTCAGGCCCCTTCCTCTTAGGAGACATCACGGTCATTTGGCATGATGAGCCACAAGGTCAAGGTTCAGCATCCTACTTTGGAGAGAAGCGACTGGCCTTGGGAAGCTGGTGAGGGGCTCCCTAAAGTGTAACGGCTGCTCCCCTCACCCAGAGAAGGGGGATGACAGTCAGACGTGGGAACGATGAGCCCGAGACCTGAAGCACTAGATGGTGCCCAGCTCCCACCACCACCCACTATGAAAGGGGCGGAAGAAACCAGGTGGGACAAAGCAAAAGTCCTAGAAAAGACCAGCTTACAGGTTGGCTAGAGACTGGGGCACTCTGGAGACTGTGGCCCCTAATCCCCCTCCAGGTCTGGACTTGAACTCACACGGGGACTGTTTTTGGAGAAACAACAGACCAGTGGACAAGGCGCACAGTAACACTAGGGAGACACCTCCTTGTCAGAATAACTCACCATAGGCAATGACAGGGGTGGCGTTTCCCAAGGCCGAGGTCCAGGAGGCCGGGAGGGGGAGGGAGGGAGGGAGGAGGGATGGAAGCGGGAAGAGCAAGGGTGCCAGCCAGCAATCGATGACGAGACGCACGGCAGACTGCTGGACAGGAAACAGTTCACTCGACTCAGAACAGGTCTTTCTGAGAAGGCTCTGCTGCTGGCTTCGATTTGCCTCTGTATCGAAAGCCTTTTTGAAAAGTTAATCTGCAAACGATCAACTAAAATTGAAAAAGACCACTTCTTAAAAATAAAAAGGCAGAGAATGGATTTTATTCCAACAAGTGATTTTTAAAAGATGTTTTTCAGGAGAAAGACATGTCACATTATTAAATCAAATGCTTTTTACAACTTCTGAACCAGCCAGCCAAGTTTCTTAGGGATGCATTCACAGCCTCGCCCCACAGGAATCTGGCCGGGACTTCCTTCCATCGGGGGCTTCTCAGCATTTCCAGGCCGGCAGTAAGGATGGTCACAGGGCTCATGAGTGAGAGCCTGGGGGTCCAAGCTCTTGGCTCCATGGGCAGCCTGTCCAGGGCAGCACGGGCAGCTTGCTGTGTGCCCCCTCAGCCAGCTGGCTGGGCGCAGCCGTCCAGGACTGGTGCGGGAGCGGCGTGGGCATGGAGGGGCACTCGGGCTGGCCTGGCCGCCTCAGCTCAGCTGGACTTGCCCCAGGCGATGCACAGCCTCCTCCATACAAGCCAGGTCACACGGGGTGGGGGTGGGGGTGGGGGGCACAGTGACCTCCTGAGGATGCAGCTGTCAGCCACTGCCAACGACCAAGCTCTGGGTGTGCTGTGGGCAGGCAGGTTCCCAGGCTCATGACACTGGGGAGTCGGCACGTGTGGTAGACTGCCCCCTCCATCCCTAGCCAGGCTGAGCCTCACCCCACCCCTCGGATGCTCACTCCCAATGGCTGCCCGTCTCCTTAGTGAGGAAGGAGGCCACGTCACCCAGACCAGACTGGTACCCTGTCCCTGCTACGTGTCACAAAAGGTCCTGACTTAGCAACCCCTACCAGAGCCCCTGCTGGCTGGCACAAAGCCACTCTTGAGGCCGAGTGGCTGTGTGTGGCAGGAGAGGAAGGCAATTCAGATGAAGGACTTGGCCAGAGTCACCATGTGGTCCACGCCGCAGGCCACATCCACAGGTTCCCCGGGCATCGTCACCTGAAACAGGGTCACGCCCAGTGAGGTAGGGATGGCCCCCCAGGAGGCCAGTGGGCAGAGCCTAGCTCTGCCCTACAAGAAATCACGTAGGCCCTCTGAGCCCCAAGGCGAGCCTCCAGCCAGCATTCAGAGGGCTGCTCTGGGCAGGAGCATGGCCTGTCCTCCGCCCACCCCCACCCCCAGTCGTCCCCTCTGGACAAGCCATCACCCATCAGGGCAAACAGGTGAACAGTGCCCGTGCTGACGGGCTCGAGTGGAGGTGGATGCGTTGGGCTGTGTGCTGTGACAATGGCTCCCTCAGTTTGGAGGTGCAGGGTCCTGGTTTCATGGGACATCCAGTTAATCGAACCAACCGCCATGTCTAGTGCTTCTGTCTACCTGCTCGCCCACTGCAGGAAGCCAGCAGCCTTCACAGCAAACTGAGGCACAAGTGGGCTGTGTCTGCCTGGGCTACAGAGAGGGGAAGGGTCAGGAAGGATCAGGGCAGGAGGAGGATGTGGCGTGTGTGGCCAGTGGCCTCCTTTGCCGTGAGACCGGAAGGCAGGATGGGGCCTGGCTGAGCATTCTGATCAGATTCATACAGGAATCCTGATCAAAGTGGGGGAAGTGCAGAACAGAATTTAAAATTCTTAGGGACTCAGATTTCCTGGAGCCGTGGAGGCTGGATAAACCCCTGAAACTCAAGACCAACCCCCTGAAGTCTTCTGTGGGCTTAGCTGGTAACGATGGCTGCCTTCAGCACGATGCTCTCTGAGACCCAACAGAGGGTCAAAGGGGCGGTGCATGTTCCTGGAAGTGGGACCGCTGGCCGTGAGGCTGGTTACACCATCTGAGGAGGGTGAGTGACGCCACCAAATGGTCATGGAGACACCGTTGAGATGGTGCCTGTTTTGCTGTGCTTGTTAACAGTAGCAGCAAAATAAATGACAATGTACAAAAAAATAGCCTCTCGTTCTGCAGCCGCGCCTGGTCAACAGACACCCCCACAGTCCAGGGAGCCCGGCTCCAAGACTTCCACCCCGCAGGACAAGGGAGAAGGGGGCCTTTGTTCCTGCTCATTGCTCTTACTGAATAAATCATAAAACCCACACCGTGACAACCAACCCGGCAGTCGGGGAGGACACAACAGAAGGTATAAAGCACCTTTTGTCCCCGTGTGCAGTGTGGTGAGATTTCCTCCACGACCTTTCTAGCCAAAGTCTCGGGAGAAGCCTGCCTCCTGTATGGCAGCATCAACCCTGTGGCAGGGATCTGAGAGCCAACGACTTCATAGCTGCCATCACCTGGCTGAGCAGAACTGGGCAAATGTGAGGGGCTTCTGGCCCACCAGGGGGATGGACAGCTTACTAAAAAGTAGAACCCACGGGGAGGACGACCCCACTGTGGGGACCAGCCAGCTTTGCCATCTGCCAGTGTAACATGCACCGTTTCAGAGGCGGGAAGGGGGGGCGAAGTCACTGCCATCATATGGGTGCGTCCTTAGGACCCAAGATGCCACGCTGAACCCCCTCGATCCAGGAGTCAGCGTGGCCCACACACGGCAGACGGTGAATGACGGAAGGGGCAGGGGAGGGGTGGCAGAGAACCCAGGGCAGGAGGCAGAGTGGGGGGCTTGCGCCCTCCCTGCCCTGTCCAAACAAGCATCTTCAGCAAACCAAGGAGAGGTCACTAAGCAAACTCGGGCTACTGCCCCGCAGCCCCAGAGCAGCAAGTCACTGCTGTTGTGGTGACCACACCGGCCCGACACCTAGCAACCTACTCGGGCCACTGGCCAGCCATGGCCCTGCAACAGGAGTGTGGACCGCTCACTACGGCCACCAGCTGCCCCTCAGCACCTCTCACGCGACCCAGGGTACTCTGCGCGGAGAGCCCACAGTGGAGGCAGGACAGACCAAAGCGACCAGCAGGCCAAGGGCCTGCGGGGAGGCTGGGGTGGTGCTGGGGCAGACTGGCCCCAGTGAGCAGGCTCGCCCAGCCTCTGGACCGAGGTTAGCGAAGGCTGCCCTCTCGTCACGGTTCCAAGGCGTTTCTGTTCTACACCGAGTGGCAGTGGCAGCGGTGCTGCCAAGGGAAGCAGTTCCTAAGCCAGGAAGGATCACAGGGAGCTGGCGCGGCTCTTAAAAAGTTTGAGCACGCCATCGGGGCCATCTCTCCCCATGATGACCAGCTCCTAAAGCCAGCGCCCGCCAGCTGAGAGTCAGGCGGCCGCCTCCCCAGTGGCTGCACCCGGCACCAGGCACCCCCTTGGCACTGAGCCCAGCCAAGGCCTCCGAGGCAGGTGAGCCCAAGTCAGAGGGTCCCCAAGGGGGCACCCCCAGAGGCCTTAGGAGTGAGTGAGCTGCCTGGCGCCTACGCCCACGCCTCTGGGTGCTGCACCGGTGAATTGCCACGTGACCCCTAGCTCTTCTCGGGCGGCACTGGGCTTCCCCAGCCTGGCGTCTCCTAGCCTGGGCGGTGGGCTGTTCCCCCTGCTCCCACCCCGCAGCCCGAGACCGGAGTGCTGCTCCCACCCATGGCCTGTCCCGGGCAGCCTTACCCTCCACGGGAAGTACTGGTCCTCCAGGCGGCCGATACCCAGGCACCCCCGGACGTTCTTTCCCCACACAAACAGCCCTCCTTTGTCTGCAGAGAGAGAGAGAGAGAGAGGAAGGGCTGCAAGAGCAGGCTTTCCAGTACCGTCTGTCCTGGCAGGTCTGACAACATCAAGGCTTGCTCCTCGAGGGGGGTTGAGTGCATCCCTCACCTGCCCTCAGCTCCTAACAAGCACCCCCACCTCCACCCCACTGAGCAGCCCCAGACCCTGGCTGAGCCCCAGGCATTCTACTTCAGCAAAAAGGTCCGCCGAGCTCAGGCTCCCCTTTCTGGGGAGCACATGTCAAGTGGCACAGGGGGGCAGGGTAACTCGGTGTGCTGGGTGCTGGGGACAGGATGTGAGCAGCAGACAGGGCACCTGTCCTCTCGGGGCTCCATTGAGCCAATGAGCTGGCAGTAAACAGGAGAGCAAACCCAGGACTGCACCCCGACGGGAAGAGTGGGGCGCCCCTGAGCCCGGGCCTGGTCTGCTCTCTCAGGCCACTTCTACCTGGGCAGCCTACCCAGAGGTGGCCCTCTCACCTCCCGCGTCCCATGAAGGCTGGGGCAGAGACACCCGAGCTGAATGAAGCTGCTTTCTGGCCACTAACACAGCTTCTTACGCCGGCTGATCCTCCACTCAGATTCTAAGTGTTCCTACAGTCAGGATGCTGGCGGAAAGGCCTGGAGCACACCAACCAACTTCAATCCCCAGGCAGCCCTGGGCAACCACTGGTCACAGACACACCGAAGGCCTGAGCCGGGTTCCCACCCCCGCTGCCACCAAAGCAGCAGGGACTGGCACTTAAACGAGCCTGCCGGGTCCTGGGGTGTCTACACCTCACAGCAAACCCACTGCTGACTCACAGTGACCACACTGTGGGTTTCGGGGAACTGTCACTCTTTACAGGAGAACGGCCTCGTCTTTCTCCCAGGGAGAGACTGGTGGGTTTGAACTACTGACCTTCCGATTGGATAATTCACTATACTCCCAAGCCTCCCGAGGGGAACACAGGCCAAAATGGCCCGACAGGGCAGCACTGCACATTGGCAAAGAAGAAAGACCCTCCTCTCACAGCAGAGGAACCTGGCGGCACAGGGCTTGCAGCGACAACCAGAAGGGTGGCCATTCACACCCAGCCGCTGTTCTCTGGAGAGACGGGGTGGTGACGGTCTCAGGAGCCCTATGGGCAAGCTCTGCTCTGTCTTGGAAGGCTCCAGTGACTTAGAATCGACAGTGGAAGGAGACTTGAAGGCTTTATTTTCAGGGGTGTGGGGGTGGTGGTGGCGAATCTGATGGAATACTTTGATGGACTTTATAGATGGTCAACGCCTCACAACATTCTAGAAAAGAGATCTCGGCCACACACACCATCAGTTCACAATGACTCTTAGTGGCTCAAAGCAGCTTGGCAAAAGGCACAGGACCTTGTCCCAGGCCTAGCGGTGGACAGTCCCTGAGCTCGGTGCTAACTGCCGTGCCTGTTCCACTAACACAGGGAGAGCCATCAGCCTGGCCACAACCGTCCACACTGTCCCCAGGGGTGACAGCACTGTGCCCGGGACACCAAGGCAGCCCACACTGACTGCTGTGTCAAGATGTTCAAACACTAAACAGAACAACTATTTACCACAGGGCGTCACAAAGTATTAACTGCAGGGAAGCGGTTTAACTGACTGGCGGAGCCCAGAGAAGGCGGCTGGTGGATGCCTGCCTTTGTGGTTGGAGGCCTCTCAGCCTTCCCCTCGATCCCCCTCCCTGGGGGAGCCCAGGCCGGTCTCTTCACCCACAGCCGGCAGCAGGGAAGGCCAGGGAACAGGATGAGCGCCGCACATTCATTCCCTAATGGCCCACTGGGGACTTGCCAGAGCTCTGCTGGCATCCCCCAGCACCCCGACTGGCTCAGCGGCCCCCTTCTGCCTCCAGTGCCTGTCCACTGGGGAAACCACTTAACCAGGAGCAGAGCCACAAAAGCAAAGATGCCCAAACCCACACTCCAGGATGGACACAGACGGCTCGTGGCCTGCCCCCCAGAGTGGAGAGCTGAGAACTCCCCACGGTCTGGGGCGGAAGTGCAAGAAGCATCCCTCCCCCATGTCATCTGGGGGCTATCACTTACTGGTAAGCGCAGCAAAGTGGCTGAGGCCACACCGGACACGGGAAACCTGGACTTCCGGGTTACGCTCCGTCCAGCCAAAGAGGGTGGGTGGGATCATTTCGGGAAGTGCTGACTCCATGAGGTTGGGTCCTTTTCCCAGAATTCCATAGCCCCAGACAAACACATGGCCGTCTCCTACAGGGCCCAGAATGGCAGTCAGCCTGCCAGCCTACACACAGCCCATCCGTCCCCAAGAAGCCAAGAGCCCCACACGCACGCCACCGCCCCTGCGGGCTAAGCCATCTCGGGCCTTCCCACAGCGGGAGGCCAGCCAGGATGGGACCCCCGCCCACGTGGACACAGGAGGACCTCAGAAGGGCAAATGTCCCCATAACAGAAGACTATGCCAAGCCAGTGACGGCTGGGGCCAGTCTTGAAGCTCTTAGAGGTGAGTCGTAGGCCAGGAACTAGCCCGGCACTCATCAGGGGTGCTGGTGGTCCCCCCAGGGCTTTTCTCCCATCTGCCTGTCTTGGCCCCGCCTCCCAGGGGGGTTGGGCCAGGCGGAGGGCTGCTGGAGAAAGCCCAGGCTCTGTACGGTCTAGGCAGAACCCCAGGCTCTCTCTCCCAGGCAGGAGTCTCTTGCTCTCCCACAGTGAGTGAGTGAGTGCGCGAGCTCCAGCAGGCCGCCGACACCTCCCACGGCCACGTGCCCTTCCTCTGTGCTGTGGCCAAACGTCTGTGGATCGGACAAGGACCGCCTCTGTCCACCCACCAAAGGGGGAGAGGGTCTCACTGTTCAGGATGGCGCAGCCAGTCCCGCTGCACGCCGCCTGCTTCACCAGCCCCACGCCTGAGAAGGGCAGATGCCGAGGTACGTTCACCTGCGGGAGAGACCCATGAAGTGGGGGTGGGGCGGGGGACAGGGTGTGTTCTGAACCACGATCAATGCAGGTGTGTCCATGTTCATTCACTCCCACTGCCCACAAATCTTGACTGCCCACCAGGTGCCAACTACCCAACTAGGTGCTGGTGACGCCAGGGGGGGTGGGGGTGGGGATAGGGGATGAGAGCGCCAGTCCCTGTCCTCCTGGGGTGCTGGTCTCGTGGGGTGAGTGCCATGGTCTCAGAGTGCACAGCAGGGACTTGATCCAGCTCAGGGGTAGGCGCAGTCGAGGAAGGCGGAGGAGCTGGCTGGGCGAGGAGAGGACAGCATGCCCAGCCGAGCAGTGACAAGCAGGCTGGGCACTCCGAGAGGAACCCTGTGGTAGTGGCTGAGCGTGGGCAGCTAAGCCTGAAACCCTGTAGAACAGTGACCGTCTCAGACACACACAGGGGGGCTCCACCCTGTCCTCCACTCAATGACAGCGAGTCTGTGGCCTCAGTGAGCGTGAGCTCAACCGCCACGTGTTAAGGGCAAAGGCACATCCCTGCTCTAAACCAGAACCCGCTCCTTCAGGGATTAGGAAGGACAGCTTCGGAGCCTCTGGGGTCCCATGAGACTCCTGAGAACCCAGTGCTGTGAGCAGCATTCTGACGGCAACTGGAACTTCCCACATTGTTCCTTGGGGAAAAGCTTCTGAGAACTGCCATTGGCACTGCCCGTTCTAAGCATCCCCCTGAAGCACGCCGCAGGTCACCAGTACCTGTGTGGAATCCGTGATGGACGCCAGCTGCAGGTACTCGGAGTTCCCCCAGCCAAAGACGGCGCCCTCCGCAGACACGGCCAGACAGCAGTCCCCGTAGGTGGCTACCTGGACTATGTCCACCCCGGCAAGGTCCCCACCCAGCTTGGTGGGCACACTGCTGATGTTGTAGTGACCCAGACCTGGCAAAATGGAAATGTTTACTTATCATGTTTCTTTCAGCCAACACTTGTAGCCTGCGTACCAACTCACTTCCAAAAACCCATCTTGCCGCTCACGAATCGATTCTGGCCCAGTGGCCCTCCAAGACAGAGCAGAAGAGCCCCTGCAGGTTCCTGTGGTTGGAGCTCTTTACAGTTGCAGACAGCTGCACCTGCCTGCTGCAGAATGGCTCCGCTCTGGGGTTTGAACCGCCAACTTGCAATCAGCAGCCCACGGTGCCCAGCGCTGTTTTGTGAAGCACGTTAGAAATACCAACTCCGAAAGCCCCATCTGTTCCTCTGTGGGCACACACAGTAACTGGCCTACTTTTAAAACCTTTGGGGTCTTGCAGATCCGATGAGAACATGTTGTGAGAGAGGACGCCACCCCGTGAACCGCCCTGCCAGGCACGTGAGAAAAGGAAGTTCCTAACATTTTGTATCCACCTGTCACCCCACCAGGCACAGCCCCAGCTGCTCCCCACCGCACTTGGGCACGGAGTTGGAAGACACCAAGGGCTGGGTGCCTGGGCCGCAGTGGTTACATGCTGGGGTGCTAACGTTTGAAACCATTGGTCGCTCCAGGGGAGAAAGGCGGGGTGTTCACTTTGTAAGAGTTCCCGTCTCAAGAGACCACAGGGGCGGTTCTCCCGTCCTATTGGGCCGCCATGACTGCCATCAATCAGCTCGGTGGCACTGAGTCCCTGCTGCCCCGGGACAAGTGTCAGTATGGGCAATGCATGATGCGTAGTGCGGGCCACCCTCTGGGCAGAACACTGACCCTCAGACCCTGCTGTAAGCTGGGGTTCCTCAGAGGGTCAACGTGGTATCAGACTGGTGGTGCGCGCCCTTAGCAATGGGAGGAAAAATGCACCGACTAGACCTGGGCTTCCCACCAATCAAGCTCCATCCAATATGATCCCATACTCAAACACCGGAACACACATGCATTCAACAGGAGCAACAATCGGCCGTCAGCACCCAGTTTCTACTCTCTAGACTGGTGATGCTGCGGGTTAAGCTTGGGCAGTTAACCACCACAAGGTCAGTTCAAACCCACCAGCCGCTCTTTGGGAGGGAGTTGAGGCTGTCTGCCCCATATAGATGTATAGCCTCAGGTGAGTCAGAAAGGGGGTTTGTGGGTCCTCCCTGCCTCCTGGACTGTACTGGGGCAAACACTGTCCTTTGGCGCTCACCCAACTGCCTTCCTGTTCTGAGGGGCACGCTGCTCACACGGATTGTTGTTCGGTTTGCAGGCCTGTCATGTGTGGGGCTGAACGGAGATCTGACTGTGGGTTCGGATCCAGGTTCTGCCAGTATCCATCAGGCCAGTGAGTCTGGCTCTTTTAAACATGTGGGAGCAGGTTCCCCATTTCCCCCCACACTGCCCAGGATCCTCTATTGTGACCCCGTCACAGCGGTGCGCAGCAGTAGCCGGGCACCATCCAGCTCTTCTTGTCTCAGGCTGATGATAAGAGTCCATTCGTCCTACTTGTTTCCTTGGGATTTTCATTTCCTTCACTCTTCTTTGTTCCGGTCAAACATAACACTTATGTATCTTTTACAAATATTCGACATTAAGCCCGGAGCCCTTGAGTCGATTAGAGTGTAGCAATGTTATCAGACAGACTAGACTGCCTCAAAGGGTTTCTCAGGCTGTCCATTTCTTTCAGAAGCGCCCACCCCATCGTGTTCCCGTGGAGCAGCTGGTGCGTTTGAACCACCGACCCTGTGTGTAAGAAGCTGAGCACGGTAACTTCTGTGTCACCCACTCTCGTGTGCCAAGACAGACTGGTAAAGAACGTGGACGTGCTGCAGGCTCTGCAAGGCAGGAAGAGAAAGCTAAGACACAAAGAACAGCCACTGTGCAGTGTGGTCAAGGAAGAGGGTCCTGGTGGTCTAGTGGCGTAAGCACTGGGTTGCTAAAGGCAAAGTCGGCGGTTCAATCCCACCAGCTGCAGGATGCTGTCTGCTCCTGGTACAAAGTCCTGGGGCAGCTCTCCCCTGCCCTCCGTGAGTCAGAATCCCAGGTTCTGTCAGGGAGGCCTTCACTAGGGAGAGCAGCACCACACCGAGGCCCTGAGGCCGTGGGCTGCAGGGAACCCCAGGAAGTGGCCAGAACACCGAGAGTCAACTAGGAAAGGTGAGGTCCAGCATGGGAAAGCTCCAGAGCTCACAGGCCGAGACCCAACACCAGACCCATCAGGTGACAGTGTTACCTGTCTGCCCATCGGCACCCCAGCCGCAGGAGTAGACCTCTCCTTTCTCCGTCAGGAAGAGACTATGGTCCTGGCCACAGGCAACCTATCGGAGGGGAGAGGAAACACTTAGAACCCAGTGCCCCCCCCCCCTTAGGGACTTCCAAAGAACCAGTACTCCCCACCCAGACGGCCCCCACCTGCCTTGTCCTCGCATCACTGCAGCCCAGCCCACCCTGAAACTGCGCTTGCCAACGAGCCCGGTATCGTAGGGGCAGATCCAATAGCCCCTCCTTTTGCTCCCTTTGACAAGCCTAAACCTTTCTTGGCCCCATCCCTTAGTCAGTCTCTCTAGGGGCTTCCCATGGTGGTCACCAGCTCCTCCCCTGCCCTGTGCCCTCCAGGCTTAGAACCCTTCTCCAGGCTTCTGTCTTCTCTTTCTTCATGTCCTTGGCCACGTGCACAGACCCCCAAGGCTTTAGCTGTCACCTCTGCATGGCTCACAATACCCCCATGGCTCTACTAATCCATGCCACCTTTCCTAGCTGTCTACCAGAGCCAGGCGCCATGCTAGGTCCCCGGCACACAGAGCTATCCTTGAGAAACACAATCTCAGCGGAGTCAGCTGGCCTCTCCCCCTGGTCTTAGTCTACTTTGTGCTCCCCACGTCCAGCCTGAACTCTGGTAACTATTTTCACTATGACAATGAGCTCAGAAATTCCTCCCAGAAGGTTGCCCCACCCCCACCCCAGTGAGCAACTTTCCGAGACACCGGGGTCATTCTCGGGAGCAGCTCTCGGCCGGCTTCTCACCTGGACCACCTGCCCGTCAAAGTCCTGCAGTCGATGCACTCGGTGGCTCTCACTGGGGGAGAAGCAGAGGGCATGGTCACAGGCACCATGGTGTGACCCTGCCCCTCCCAGTCTGGCTCCTGTCCCCTTTCTATCCTTTGCCTTGTTCTCTCGGCATCAGAGTCACTGTGAAGACTCTCAAGGTCAAGAACCATCCAGAGTTAAACCCACACCAAACTCATCGCCATCCAGGTAGTCCCGACTCACATCGACTAGAACTGCCCGTAGGTTTCCGAGACTCTAACTCCTGATGGGGTAGAAAGGCTCACCTTTCTCCCAAGGACCAGCTGGTGGTTTTGAACTGCTGACCTTGCGGTTAGCAGCCCAACGCATAATCACTACGCCACCAGGGCTCCTTAGGCCTAAGAAACTAGCCAATGTAAGATATGAAAATAACCCTCTATAACTTATCAAGGGTTCATGAGGGAAGGAAGGAGGGGGAAAATGAGGAGCTGACATCAAGGGCTCGAGTAGAAAGAAAATGCTTTGGAAATGACAATGGCAGCATACGCAAATGTGCTCGACACACTGGATGAGCGTATGGATTGTGATGAGACGTAAGAGCCCCCAATGAAAGTATGTAATGAAAAAAAAATTATGCCAACAAGAAATCCGTACATGGATATTTATAGTGCCTTTATAAATAACCACAAAACTGGTAGTTACATATGTACCTCAACTGCTTAATAAATAAATAAACTACTAAAAAAATTAAAACAAAAACCCTTAAACCCACTGCCAGGTTCATCCCAACTCCGTGACCCTACAGACAGAGTGGGGTCTCCAGGCTGCAAGCCCTGCCTTGTTCCCTGTGGGCGGAAGCAGCCCACCCCTTGGCCCCCTGGCCCGCGGGGGCTCCTGGGACAAAACCCTGAGGTGAGGAGAGGAATGGAAAGACTGAAATGAAGGGGACTGAGAGGAGGAGGGCTGTCCTAAGTGAAGCGAGTTGATGAGAACCAGTCTTCCCTAAAGCCCAAGAACTCAAAGGCGGGTTGTGCACCAGAGCCAGCCCTCACCGCGCCCCCTCGCGTCCAGCTCAGGACTGGAGTGCGACATGACACAGACCCGATTCACGGCCTTCCTCTCTCAGCGCCCTGCCACTGAGCAGCCCCCCCGGGAGGGCTAGCCAAGCGAGCACAGTCCCCGGGACACTCACCGGTAGATCTCACCTGCAACCACCGCGCGGCCGCACTGCCCGTAGGAGTTGTTCCCCATGCTGAAGACTGACGGAGACAAGTGCTGTGAGAACCCCTCGGCAGTTTCCCGGGGCCCTGGGCAGCAGCCCCCAACCCCCATGTTGACTCTGCCCAGTCTCCAAGGCACAGGCATGGCCTGTTCCCTCTGCTCAGGGGCCAGCTCTGCCCCTTGGGAATTTCCCATTCCCAGGTTAGCACCTTGTCCTGTGTTCCTGCCCCGAGGTGCCCTCAATGCCAAAGCCCCTCTTAAAAGAAAGCCTGATGCCCACCTTCCCCTTGGCCGACAGTGCACACGTCGGGCTGGGCAAGGAAACTTCTAGACCGCACTCTGGCTGGCCTGCCCCTCGAGGGGGGCTGCCGGATTGGGCAGGAGCCTGGACGCTGGAAGCCCCGAACCAGAGGGGAAGAAGCCTCAGTACACAGGCCGCTCGCCCAGCTCAGGGGCCGCATGGCCAAGGGGGGCCGGTGGGGAGGCCTAATGAGATCCTGACTCAAACACCCCCACCCTCCCAACCTTGGCGAGGGCAGTCACCTCCTTCTCTGTCTGTCAGGACCAGGGAGTGCGCTCGGCCGCAGGAGACCTGCCGCACCTGCGTCTCCTGAGGGCTGTCCAGAGGTAGCGGGACGGGCGAAGGCTCCAGAACATACTCGTAGCCCCGGCCTGCAGACACACAACCGGCAGCCGTGTGAACGGTGTGTCGACAAACTGCTTCTGCCGTGGGGTTCCTCCTTCCAGAGAGCCACGGCTCCAGCCCTGTCGCTCACAGGAGGGGCAGGGGCTCGTGCGAAATGGCTCCAGACCGGGTCGGCCAACTCCACACTGGAAAATTCCCTAGGCTGTGACCCATGTGACTTCTTCAACATATACATGTCAAGAAAAGCAATTCAAAACTGCTTTAAAGCACTGAAGTGCAACCAACTGCAAGTGTCTGTTTCAAACCACAGGGCTTTGCCAATCTGTCGACTTTGCTGTTAGGTTTTAGTTTACGTGACCACGTCCTGGAAACGCAGCGATGAGAGCTTGCTCAGAGACAAGGCAGCGGGGTGAGCATACTTACTTTTATCTTTCCGGCTCTGGTGGAAGCCTAGCTGGGAATCCTTATTGAGTCCCATGCCCCAGACTTTGGTGATATCCTTGGTCTGAGAGGACAGCAGTGTGAATCCATAGCCGCAGGCAGCAGAAGAAATCTGTAAGCAGCCCCACACAGCACTGATTAATTCCGGAGCTCAGGCTTTTTCAGCCGATGACAAGTTACTTACCAAACCCAAGACCAAACCCAGAAAAACGTAGGGCCATGCGGTCAGTGCCGACTCACAGTGACAGGGCAGAACTACCCGCTGTGAGTCTCCTAGATTCTTCTCACCCTGTCTTGCTCCTGGGGAGCAGCTGGAGGTTTCTAACTGCTAGCCTTGCAGTTAGCAGCCCTGCAACCACTCCACCTGGGCTCCCGAAACGGCTGACCTCATCCACCCTTCATAATCGGGCTACGAAATGGGCATCCTTCCACCTGGGCTCACAATTATGTTCACAGGCTGCCTCCGTTTGAGTGTTGGCATCTTGGCAATCTCTCCCTTTGTAGTTGGGTGGGTAGAGAAATAAACTGTTTCCCCCTCTGTGAAGCAGCGTCAATCACACCAGTCCCCACTCTCTCTGATGGTTGTTAGGAAGACTAGATGAATTAAAAGAATTACTATCGCAGCTGTTGTCGGGGGGTCGTGGAGGGAGAAAATATTCCCGCGTGTATATAATAAAAGACTTATATTTTCAGGAATCAAGAACACTCACAACTCAAGAGAGGAGTCCTGGAGGTATCGTGGTATATGCTAGGCTGCTGACCGTAAGATCAGTAGTTCAAATCCACCAGCCGCTGTGCTGGAGAGGGACGGGCCTTCTACTCGGGTAAAGAGTTCTTGTCGGACACTCATAGGGCCAATTCTACCGTGTCCTTCAGGGTCACTATGACTCGACATGGACTCAAGGGCAGCGAACTTGGTGTTGAGATTCAATAGTAAGATGCCCAATTTGTCACCTGGAATTTAAAATGTTCTTCAATCTGTCACGATCGCCATTGGGGGGGTGGGGGTGGGGGGCTCACGATCGTTATTTTGTTGCCAGAGCCAAAAGGAACTCAAGTCGGCTTCTTTCTAGTCGCCCACAGAGGCCGACTCTCGGTGCCCATTTGTCACCTCCTGACCGCGGCTCCCTCACCTGCAGCCCTTCGAGCTGATCCCAGCTCACCCCAGGCTGCCTCCCTATGCCCGCGCCCGCCGGGGTCCGCCCGCAGCTCGGCCTGCTCCCCTTCCCCGCAGGGTCGGACGGTCCCGGGTGCCCGGCTGTGGGCCTCGGGCCTGTCCCTTGGCGTCTCTGAGCGCGTTGTCCGCGCCCCGAGCCCCTGCCCGC
>NW_022103901.1:14178356-14187638 GCF_000313985.2 Echinops telfairi | reverse complement strand
CGCTCCCTCGTGAGCCCTTGATAATTTATAAATTATTATTATTTTGTCATATCTTGCCCTGTCCGACGTCTCCCTTCACCCACTTTTCTGTTGTCAATGCCCCAGGGAGGAGGTCACATATAGTTCCTTGTAATCGGTTCCCCCCTTCCACTCCACCCTCCCTCCACGAGACTGTCACTCTTTATGAAACTAGAAAGCCTCCTTTTTCCCCTAAGGAGCGCCAGGTGGACCCTAACTGCTGACCTTGTGGTTAGCAGCCCTGTGGTCGGCACGACACCACCACAGTTCCAGCGAAGGGCAATCAGAATGAACTCTTCGTGCTGCAGAGCACCTGCTGCCAGTCCCCCTCTCTCCTCACCCTGGAACCCACCTGAGTCTGACACCTCCACTTGTCATTTCAAGCCTTCCTTACGCACTGAGGTGCTAACCAGAAGGTCACGGTTCAAGATCGCCAGCCAGCTCGAGAGAGAAAAAGGAGGCCTATGTGCATAAAGGGTTGCCTTCTCAGAAACCCAGAGGGCAGTTCCACTCTTGTCCTGTAGGGGCGCTCCGAGTCAGCGGGCAGGGAGGGAGGGAGCCCCCGCACCCCACGAGGCTTGGTGGCTGCGCTGGGTCAGCAGGTGATGCTGTGGGCTCATCGCTGAGCTGCTAAGTGCTCAGCTGGCGTCCGGGCGGGAGAAAGACGGGGGTGGGGGTGTCTCTGCTTCTTTAAAGGTTTGCAGGCTCAGCAGCCTGCTCCCGGTCCCGGTAAGGCGGAATGGATGCCATGACAATGAGTTTGGCTTGGGTCTCCTTTGCACCCAGTCTCTGGAATGCCTGTTCCAGTGCCCTCCTCTGCAAACTCTTCCTCCCCAGAGACCCTGCCCGAGCATCTCCTCTGAGCTTCCTCCGTTCATTTCCATCCTCCTCTCCAGTGTTGTGCTGGGATTGAGCATCCACCCTGCTCCTGTCCGTCTGTCCGTGCTTCTTATCGTGGTGGTCGTTTACACGTTGTTATCACGCCGGCCACTTGCTCACGCATATTCCAAATACCAGTGGGGGTAACCTACAGTAAACGGGTTTCAGCGGAAGCAAGGTGTGGCCTCTACTGCTGAAAGTTCCCCCAGGAGAACCCTGTCGGTCTCAATGGAACCTTGTCCAGTATCGTGAAAGACGAGGCCCGCTCAGAAGACCCGGTGGCCACAGGCGGAGTCAGTGGAGGATAAAGAATGGACGAGAAGATGGCATGGGACTGGAAGTCTCATTCGGTGACACGTGGGGGTGGTGTGAGTCATCAAACCCATCTCTAAGGTTAGTAAGCTCATTAGCAAACCCTTTCATGTTGATAGAGATTGCTGCCCCCCCCTGGGGGGGCTTCCTGTGGGGTTCCAGCTGTCTGGTTCAAGGTGAACCGACCCCACCTGCTGTTATTCTGTGGCGCACCAGAGTGAGGGTGGTGGCCAGATTTAGGCTTTTCTCTTTGTGACAATAGGTAGAAGGGCCCTATTTTAACCCACTTGAAGGCCAGTTGTATCTGGTATGGATTTATTACCTCCCAGCAGCAAATCCAATCTTCATGACCCACTGTGTGGAAATGAAGCTGGGGGATGGGGGGGGGGGCTTTAAAGATGTTTTAATGACATGGAAATTAGATTACAAACATATATATGGAACTCTAGAAACATGTGTGGAGCAAGCACATGCCATGCCCCAGTAGCCCCCACTCGGCCTAGTCTCTGCTGTCGGCCAGGCCTGGGCAGGAAGCTTTCATGACAGTACTCACGGCTCGATTCCCAGCCCATGTGCATGCTGGGCATTTCAAACTTCTACCGCCAAGCAGCCCAGGTGCCTCACTCCCGACAGGGCTCTCATGGATCCCAGGAGGGCCCCGGCACACGTGCAACTGGGACTGCGAGCCCTCAGCTAAGAGGGTTGGCCAGCAGATGGATTCATAATGCCACCCTGCATGAAGGAGGCCGGGCTCAGACTGCCCCTTTTCAAGAGAGTTACATAATTGCGCTTTCTCCATGTCTTGGTTTTACTAGGAGTCCTGGGGTGTAATGGGTTAGGTGTTGGGCACAGAGGTCAGCAGTTCAAAACCACACCCACTCCATGGGAGAAAGAAGAGGATTTCTACTCCACCAAGAATGACAGTCTTGGAAGCCCACAGGGGCAGTTCTACTCTGTCCCCTAAGTCAGCATTGACTCGTTGGCAGTGAGCCTTTTGGGTCTTAGTTTTATCAATAAACGTAGAGCCAGAGACTGGTCGTATACACGATACATTTGGGCAGAAGTATCAGGCGAGAAAGGCGAGAGAGCTGCTATTTTTTTTTACCTTCTTGACTGATGGGAGGGGTTCTGGTGGCTCAGTAGGTTTCGAGTTTGGTTGCTAACCTCAAGGTCAGCAGTTTGAAACCACCCGCCGCTCTGCGGGAGAAAGATGAGGCTTTCTACTTCCCTAAAGAGTTACAGCCTCAGAAACTCACAGTGGCAATTCTACCCTGTCCCAGAGGGCTGCCACCAGTTGGAACTGACTCCATGGTACTGTTTGGTTTGGTCTGGTTACTGGTGGCATTAAACAGGACCCACCCACCAGATCAGGGTCCACCTCAAGGTCCAGTCTCAGCTCTGCATCCTCTTCAAGGTCTTCTCTCTGTTGATCCGCTGCAGCCAGTTGCGCCTGGGCTACGTGCTTGGCTACATTGGCAATGGTCCCACTAGTGGCACCAGAAAGAGAGCCTGAGAGAGACCGAGCCTCGTGCCCTGGTGGTTTATTTGGGAAGTGCTTCTAAGGAACAGTCCTGGGAGAGGCAGGCCTCGAGGAAAGGACAGGGCTAAGGGGGCATCCTGCAGGTGACGTGTGAGCAGGTGAGTTGGCCAACCTCCCAAGTGTGGCTGGCCACCTCCCAGAGTGGTCGCCAAGCCCAAGCTCACTGCTCACAAGCCAACGCCGACTCGTAGCTTACCTGAATAGGGGTTCACCTACACCCCCAGTTCAGCTTGGGCTTCCAGGCCCCAATGTATGGACCTGGCTTCCTGGATGGGCTGAGAGTGTGGCTGACCGCTTTCCCAAGGCATCTGGAGCCCAAACATCCCCAGCCGCAGCTGGTGGCCGGCCGGCACAGTCCTCCCCTCTTGCCCCAAGCGTGGTCACGTCACCAGGAACTGTTTGCCCGAGAGCGTGTGTCCTGTGAAACCCGGCCAGCCTCACTCATGGGTCTGTTCCCGGTTGGGAGACGCCGTGCTCTCCCGACTGCAGAGTGAGGGGGCCGCACGCAGACCAGCAGTCCTGCATCAGTGTGAGGGCTGACTTGCTGGCCACGACAGACTGATGCCCATTCTTTGTTTTGTTTTTTCAATTTAAACCATTTTATTGGGGGCCTTACAGATATTATAAGAACCCATAAACCGATTCTTTCCAATTTTAGTATATGAGCTGTTGAAGCGAGCACCCCATAAACCAATATCAAGCAAGCTTGTACATAGGTGGCCATGGTTCTTTTCCAAACATTACCTTTCGACTTGAGCCCTTAGGGTCAGCTCCTCTTTTTCCCCTCCCTCCCCCACCCTTGTGAACCCTTGATACATTATATATTATTATTCCTTTTCCGTATCTTACACCATCTGCTGTATCCCTTCACGTTTCTGTTGTTCATCCCCCTTGTGTGTGTGTGTGTGTGTGTGTGTGTGTGTTATACATCCATCATGGCTAGTAGCACCCCCTTTCCCCCCCTCTGCCCTCCTCCCCTCATGGTATCACTACTCCCAGTACTCTTCCTAAGGGGGTTATCTCTCCTGGCTTTTGTGTTTCGAAAGCTGCTCTCTGTACCAATGTACATGCGCCTGTCTAGCAGGATTTGTGAGGTAGAACTGGGGTCATGCTAGTGGGGGGCCGGAAGCATTCAAGAACTAGAGGAAAGCCGTGTGTTTCCCGGTGTTGTACTGCGCCCCACGGATGCCCATTCTTGAAGCAGGCCTTGTGTCGTCTCTTCTGCGTGTGAGTAGAACGTGGTTCCAACCACGGCCTGAGTGTTAGTTGGGGACGGGCACGCCTCGTGGGACTCTGTGTCCCCTTCTCGTTCCCTGTGGATGTTGTGCTTCTTGTGAACTGACCGTTTGTGGCCACCTCGGGGCGAGCAAACCGACCAGCGCCGTCTTTCCAACGGGAGTCTCAGGGTGGCATTTTGGTCACTGTCACGGTGTCCCAAACTTCCGTCATGGCTCATGGCACAGGCTGCAGCACAGTGTTAAAGAAAGCTTCTGTGTATTGAGAATCACAAAATCCTACAAACTCTCATGGGACGCCCTTTCTGGGGAAGTCTGCCCCGGGTCTGCCTCCACTCCACAACTATTCTCCACCTCTTGGCAGAACGCGGATGTGATCTGATTCGGAGACTGCTGACGAGCCCTGGTAGCACACTGGGCTATGCCTTGAGCCGCTAACCACAGGTCAGCAGTTCACAACCACTAGCTGCTCCGAGGGAGAGAGACGAGGCTGTCCACACTTGTAAAGATGTAAAAGTCAAGAAGCGGATGGGGAAGGATAAAGCAAGTCTCCGTCAACCCCGAGACAAGGTCGGCAGAACGCTTCTCTGGATCCTGCTTTAGAGTTGCGGGAGCACAGTGTCCTTGCGGTGGGAGCACCTGCCTTATGGGGTCCTCCTACAGTCCTCAATGCAAGTGATGGCCTTTAACTTGGTTTTGAGGACACAGAACAATGTACCTGACACTTGTCACTTTGTAGACTTTTGGAGTGTTTGAGGGGATTGATGGATGTTTTTGAGATAAAGACAATGTACACAGGTGGGCATAAGGCTTTAATTTAATTTGTTTCAAAATATGAACCATGGGTGGTCACATCTTAAGGGGAAAAGGGGGATTTAGTAGTCTCAGAAACCCACAGGGGCAGCTCCACTCTGCCTGCTAGGGTTGCTGTGATTCAGCACAGACTCAATAGCAGTTAGTGGTGGGGTCTTGTTTTTAGAGTTTTAAAAACTGATCATGACGGTGAGATCACCCCAAAACCAAGTCACTGCCATCAAGTCAATGCCGGCTCATAGCAAACCTTACAGGACAGGGTAGAACTGCCCCGTGAGTCTCCAAGAGGATAAGTCTTTACGGGAGTAGAACGCCTAGTCTTTGTCCCATGGAGCAGCTGGTGGTTTTGAGCTGCTGACCATGAAGTTAGCAGCCCAACGCATAACCACTACGCTACCAGAGCTCCTGTGGTGAAGAATAGGCTTTCAGAGAATCTGTACTTGCTCTTTCTCTGCCACGTCTACTTCAAGAACGGAGACCATTCCCCACAACGAGAAGGTCGGCATTCCAGGGAATATTGGCCCTTCCCTGAATGGGGCGCACAATGGTCGTGAAAGGCCTCAGGGGAACCCTCTGGAGGGAGTTCAATCACCTCAAGGTAGAACTCAGTCTCCTTGCAAAGAAAAAGAAGAGGCTTCCAGTTGACCAACGGTGGGGATGTAGAAAGGAACCGGCTTTGGCCCTCGGTCTACGGTCATGTACAGAACATGATTAAGGGTGTGACACTGGGCTTCCAACCCAAGATGAGGTCTGTGGGTGCCCACTTCCCCATCATTCCCCATGAGAATGGGTCTCTGGTTGAAACCTGTACTTCTTGAGTGGAAAATGCACCTGGAGAGTTTGGATGAGGACAGGTGTGAGTTGTTCCGGGCCTCTAGCCCAGAAAGAAGAGTTCGTTCCTGAAGGAAACGATATTGAACTTGTATCCAATGCAGCATGCTACAACAGTTCGAAACAAGGATATCTGAGAACTTCTGGATGGCATCTCTATCTCTGAAAAAGGAACAGTTCAAGTTCAACAGGCTGATGCCTAAGATCTAGGAAGTGTCTGGCTACAGGTTAACTGATTCCTTAGACCTGTCTGAGATGTTTTCATGAAGAACCAAACTAAAAAAACCCGTGCTTGCCAATTTTAAAACCCTGCCAACCTTCTGTGGGGGTCTGGAATTTCCAGAAGTGTTTCCTTTTGGATATCCCAAACCAAACCCCACCACCAAGTCAGAGTGGAGCTGCACCTGTGACCGTCTGGGCTGTAAATCTTTATGGGAGCAGACAACCTTATCCTTCTCACCATCAGCTGATCAATTAGCAACCTATCAATTAGTGCTTAACCCACGATGCCACCAGGGCTTCTGTACCTTTATCTCTCAAAACCCAAACCACTGCCAGCCACCGTTCTGGAAAAAGGGGACAGCGGCAAGCGCTGCGATGTGCGTTTTAGCCACTGGATGGCAGTGCTGGCCCATTTATCTGGTGGAGCAAACAACAATAACAACAGGCCACCCAATTGATGATGCAGACTCACAGGGACCCTATAGGACAGGGTAGAACTGCCCCTGTGAGCTCCCGAGACGGTCACGCTTTACAAAGTAGAATGTCTTTCTTCTTCAGACTGGCTGGTGGTTTGGAATTTCGGATCCTGTGGTTAGCAGCCTAACGAGGCACAGCCAGAAACAGCCTAAAACTGGGTTCAGACACACGGTTGGCTGGTGGTAGGTGTCATGTTAGGCGTTGAGAGTCAGTTCCAGCCCACAACAACTTAGGCACAACAGAACAAAACACTGCCCCGCCCTGCACCCACGTCCTTGCAATTGTTCCTATGCCTGAGCCTATTGTTGCAGGCGCGGTGTCAATCCATCTCCTTCCGGGCCTTCCTTGTTTTCGCTGCCCTTCCACTTTGCCAAGCATGATGTCCTTCTCCGGCGACTGGTTTCTCCTGACAATATATCCAAGCTATGATAAGACACAGTCTCGCATTCTGTGCCTCTAAGAAGCACTCTGGCCGTACTTCTTCCAAGACGGATGAGTTTGTCCTTTAAGCCGTCCATGGTACTTTCAATATTCTTCACTAGCACAGTAATTCACATGCACTTGGGCTTTTTAAATTTTACTGCCCAAACTTGGTTGGCTTTACAGAAAAGCTACATGCGGACAAACGGTTGCATTTTTGTCCAAATCCAAAAGGTCACTTGAAAACATGGTGTCAACAGCAAACCATCGGCTACTCTAAAGTCATGAGATGTTTGCTGACGTTGTTGTTGTTAGTGGTGACTCAGGAGATTTCAGTGTAGAACGGCCTTCCACTGTCTTACAGTGGCTGTAATCGCACCAAGATCACCTGGCCTCTCTTCCCCCGCACCAAAGCGTGGCCTCGGACGTTCAGTTAGTGTTGTTGCTGTTGTCGAGGTGCCATACAGTTGGTTTCAACACACTGCAACCCCATGCACCATCGAAGGAAGCGCGGCTGGTGCTGCGCCCTCCCCACAGCCGCTGTGGGGTCTGCACGCCCTGTTGCAGCCCGCTGTCAAGAAACTGCCAACCAAACTGCTCCCAGACCAGGCGACTTCACACTCCTGTGTGTGAAGAGGGGCAAGCATTCAGGGAAGAGCTGACACCGATCCTCCACAAATTATTCCAGCGCATAGAAAAGAATGGCAAACTCCCAAACGCGTTCTATGAAGCCAGTATAACTTTGATACCCAAACGGGGCAAGGATCCCACAGGAATAGAGAACTACAGACTGATATTTCTAATGAACATAGATGCAAAAATACTTAATAAGATATTGGCCAATAGAATAAAAAAGCATATAAAACATATCATCCATCATGATCAGGTGGGATTCATTCCAAGGATACAAGGATGGTTTAACATCCAAAAGTCCATCAATATTATTCACCACATTGAGAAGAAAAAGGTTGAGAGTCACACGATAATATCAATAGATGCAGAGAAAGCATTTGACAACATCCAACACACATTCCTAATTAAGACACTCAAGAAGATAGGAGTGGAAGGAGAATTCCTCAAGTTATGTAATACAAGCTATTAACAAAAGGCCAATCGCCAACATCAGAGTCAACTGAGAAAAGACAGAAACAATCCCACTGAAAAAGGGGACCAGACAAGGATGCCCCTTGTCCCCACTTCTTTTCAGCATTGTACTGGAGGTCCTAGCTAACAACATAAGGCAGTGGAAGGACATCAAATGTATTCGTCTGGGAGAGGAGGAGGTGAAATTCACTATTTGCAGACGACATGATTCTATACACTGAAAACCCCAAAAGCTCCACAACAGGAGTACTGGCAGTGATAGAGGACTATGGAAGAGTGGTGGGATACAGGATCAACAAACAGAAGTCTACTGGTTTGATATATACATCAGACAAGGCCAGGGAAGAGGAGATCAAAAAGGCAGTACCCTTCACAATAGCCAAGAACAAACTGAAATATCAAGGAGTATATCTAACAAAAAAACAAAAGGCTTATACCAGGGAAACTACAGAACACTACTACAGGAAACCAAAAGCGACCTCCACAAATGGAAGAATATTCCATGCTTGTGGATTGGAAGACTCATATGGTAAAGATGTCAATCTTACCCAAGGCACTATATAAGTTGAATGCTATCTGATTCAAATATCAGCAACTTTCTTCAAATAATTTGGAAAAACTGACCACCAATGTTACATGGAGAGGGAAGAAGCGCAGAATTAGCAGAAAACTCAAGAAGAAGACAACGTTGGAGGGCTTGCCTTACCTGACTTTAACATATACTGTACAACCACAGTGGTCAAAACAGCCTGGTACTGGAATAACGACATACTCAGACCAATGAAAAAGAACAGAAAACCCAGAAATAAAACCATCCATACAGATAAGTGATCTTCGACAAGGGCCCCAAAAGCATCAAGTGGGAGATGAATACCCTCTTTAGCAAGTGGTGCTGGAAACAATGGATACCAGTCTGTAGAAAAATGAAACAACATGTGTACCTCACCCCCCACACAAGAACAAACTCAAAGTTAATCACAGACCTAGAAGTAAAACCCCAAACTATCAGGACCATCCGTGAAGGAATCGGGACAAACCTACGAGCCTTGGCACAGGGAATACATAGGCTAACTCAAAGAGGGAAGGGCACACACACTGATGAAGCTGAAATGGACAAGTGGGATGTACTAAGGATAAAACACCTGTGTGTGTTGAAAGACTTCACCAAGAGAGTAACAAGAGAACCCACAGATGGGGAGAGGACACAACTGACAAAGGGCTTATTTCTAAAATCTACAATACCCTATGAGGTAGTTAATTTATTGTGCCAACCTAGCCGATAAACACATGTGGGGTTAATTGAAGGGCAGAGAGATAAATGGCTGGGTGAGCCTCGCCTTTCTAGTTCTCAGGTCGTTTGCTTTCTGATGGTCAGACCAGGGTGCAACTGCCTTAGCCAGTTCCCTGCTTTAGCTGGCAAGGCTCACTTCC
>NW_022103901.1:14174918-14177240 GCF_000313985.2 Echinops telfairi | reverse complement strand
AGAAGTTTCATAAGGGAGTAATCAAATGGCCAATAAACATATGAGAAAATGCTCCCATCATTAGACATCAGAGAAATGCAAATTAAAACAACTGCGAGGTACCACCTAACACCCTTGAAAATAGCCCAAATCAGAGAGCAACAAATGTTGGAGGGGATCAGGGCACTAACCCACCCAAGGGGAGGGTATCATTTATGTCTCTACAGAAATGGGAGTGTGAGTGTAGACCCCACCACGGCTCACCAAACCTTGAGGGCAACATGACCACATGGAGCAACACGTGAACAGAGAGGGCTACAGGGCAGGCCCCAATCAGAGTCCAACTGACCACCCCCCCAAAAAAAAATGTGCTACAGAGGACAACACTAAACCTGCAGGTTGGGGAGAGGGGCCGGCCTGCCACACACACAAGTGAGCAAACAAACCACAAAGGAAAAAGAGTGAGGGACTAGACCCCATGCTGGCACACCAAGCCCTGAAGATGACATCCCTGCACGGAGCTGCTAAGGCACAGAACCGGAACTTGCCATCCTTTACAACCGCATGCGTCATTTCCTCTGAGGGACATCTATAAGGCATGTTATTTAAAGCTGAGACTGGATGAGATCATCTAAGGCAGTGGTTCTCAACCTTCCTCATGCCGCGACCCTTTCATACAGCTCATGTGGTGGTGACACCCCCAACCATACAATTATTTTCGTTGCTACTTCATCAGTGTCATTTTGTTACTGTGATGAACTGTCATATATATATCTGACAGGCAGGGTGTATTTTCATTGTTACACATTGAACATCATGAAAGCATAGTGATTCATCACAGAAACAAGATGTCATTCTATATTGTGAAATATTTATTTATAATGACAAGTGAAATTTTGTCTTGAAGCATAGTGTAGCATGGGTCTTCACACTGGGTACTCGTAGGTGGGCGTATCTGTATGTGGGCAGACCCTCCTGGAGACAGACAGAGGAGCCATGTCTCGGTTCCTAAGACCATCGCAAGTATGTGTTTTCCGATGGTCTTAGGCGACCCCTGTGAAAGGTTCGTTTGACCCCCAAAGGGGTCTCAACCCACAGGTTGAGAACTGCTGATCTAAGGAGTGAGAGTAGACACCCAAGAGGCTAAGCCTGAGTCCTAGAGCACGGGGCTAAGCAAAGGTTGGAAAAACAGAGGCACCAGCAACAAACTGAGACAGAGCAGCTGGACAGCATCATTATGTCCCGAAGCATTTTCCAGAGGATGCAGTGAGGGGTTATGTCAAATGCTGATCGGTCTCCTGGACGGAAAAATGACCACCATCACTGGTAACCTTGTCAAGAGCAGGGTTAGTGGAATGTGTGGGGAAAAACTAGGTTGGAGTGGGTTCATGACTAGGAGAAATGTGGTAGACACAGCCCTTCTAGATGTTTAGCACTTAGGTCAACCGAATCTGAAGATGCTGTATTGTGATATCTTTAAATAGATGGATTCAAAACACGGCAACCTTTCATATACCACTTAAGGAGGTCAGACAATTGTTTACAGGTGTAAGCGAACAAACATGAATTTTATAGGTGAGACACTCATCATATTGGTAACCAAATAATGGAAAGGTTTCCAACTACTTAAAAAAATCAAATGTTTTCTCGATCTATTTTTTGTTGTCCTCAGGTAAACAGATCAATTCTGGACTGTGTTACGACTAAGCAGCGTATTTCTGTATAGGCACTTACAGGAAACCATCAGCAAATTTGGAACGGTTTGTCTCTTCGTAAAAGAAAACCTGTATTAAAAGTTTGCAGAACCAAGGAATGAAGAGACGCTGGGATTTTCTCCGCGCATTTTGAGCTTCACCACAGGTGTTCCTGCTAGGAAGGCCCAAGAAATGGATGACGCCTTCAAGTTATATTAATATTTTCCTTCTGAAACGTGAAACGTGTCAAACCTGGGCAACGGGTAAATGGTTGGTGTTACTCTGTTCATTCGATCTTGGCCACATTGAAAACAATGTGTCCGGTCCTCTGATGAGAGGTTCCACCGTGGGCAGCTCCTGGTTGGATCTGCGACATCGCCGGTGCCATCCGACGCTCCGGGCACCGTGCAGCCTTCATCCCAACTCCGTGGCTTTCGGATGCGGAGACACAGCCAGGCGTTAAAAACCACAGGGAAAGGGCGCCCAGGTCCTGGCACCCAACTGGGGATGCTGCTGCTGCTGCTGCTGCGCCTCCAGCTCGGCGTGCAGCGAACGGGCTTCGCCGGCACCGGAAACGGCAGCTGCCACAGGGGGCGCTGCGGACACACGCGCCCCGCCTGCCGGCCAGGAAGCAAACAAAAAGGGGGGG
>NW_022103901.1:14170565-14174425 GCF_000313985.2 Echinops telfairi | reverse complement strand
TGGGGGCGGAGCCTGCGGGCTGTGGCTGGCTGTGGCCCGTCGCGCGTGCGCTTGCGCTCTGCGCGTCTGGTGTGCGCGGAGCGTTCCTGCGGCGCTTGGACAGATTGACTTGGTTGCATGAGGGGGCAGGACTGCGCTGCTGCTGGGGAACTGTACTCCGTTGCCTGGTAACAAAGACGGAGGCGCTCGCTTCTCGCCTGCGCGTCGTGCCCTCTCGAGTGTCCGGGTCCACGGGTTCTAACCTGCGTGCGGTCAGCACCACCCTCCCCAGCTCGCCTGTGTGTGGTCAGAAAACTAACGGGCCTTCGTGTGTACCATGCTGGTGCGGGAGCAAAAGGCCCGTGCTTGATTCGCCGCCCTTCAAATCAGGGTATTGTCGTTGGAAAGAATTGCTTTACTGAAATTTTTTTTTTGGCTTCAGAAAATTCACGTTTAAAAAAAGTATACATTTCAGTGGTGTTTAGTATAGCCACAGAGCTGGGCAACCATCCCTACTCATCGCAGGGCACTTTTCAGCATCCAAAACAGAGGTATCCATTAGCAGCCCCCTTTCCCGTCTCCCCTTCCCCAGCCCTCAACCAAACCCCGTGTCATCCAACGGACTCTGACTCATCGTGCCGTACATCTTTGTGGGAGGAGACAGTCTCCATCTTCTCCCGTGGAGCAGTTGGCGGGTTTGAATAACTGTCCTTGCTGGTAGCAGCCCTGACACCTAACCCTCCTAAACCCAAACCACACTCACTGCCATCGAGTGGATGCAGACTCACTGATCCCAGAGGACTGGCTAGAACTGCCCCTGTGGGTTTCCTAGGCTAAATTTTTATGGGAGCAGAAAGTCTCATCTTTCTTCCTGGGAGAGACTGGTGGTTTTGAACTGCTGACCTTGTGGTTAGCAGCTGAAGTAATAACCCACTAGGCCCCCACGGTGCCCCATAAATCTACTTTAAAGTCTAGTTTAAAGTCTCCATGGATTTGCCTATTCTGACATTTCCTGTAAATGGAGTTGGAATAAGGGGTCTTTTGTATTGGACTTCTTCTATTCCTTTTTCAGTGACTAAATACTAATCCCACCTTCCCACCGCTATCAGGTCCTTTCAGACTCCTATTTACTCTATAGGATTTCTGAGGCAGTGAGTTTTTACAGAAGCACGTAGCCTCATTTTCCTTCCTCTGTGCAGCTGGTGGATTTGAACCACTGACCTTGGTTAGATATATCACACTTCGTTTATTACTTGGTTTATTATTTGGGGGAGGGGTTCCACTTTCTGGCTATCAGGAATAATGAGGCATTCATGTGCAGGTTGAGCATTCATGTGCAGGTTGTGTGTGAATATGTGTTTCCATTTCTCTTCAGCGGTGTTGTGGGCCCAACTATTGATGGATTCGGTGCTGGTACTTTGAAGGAAACAGATGTCTCACTACAAAATTAGGAATTGCCAAGTGGTATTGCCATTGCAGCCCTGGGTTGCCGTAGATGAATGAGTGTCTCTTTCCCCTCTTTTCTTTGGAGACAAAGGCGTGGTGTGTGTGACAGTGTGACTTTGTGTCCAGTGCTTAGAGGTTGGTGCCAGGTTACAGCTGGTGCTAATCGGTCACGGTGCTTCGCCTGCTGGCAGTTTCTCCCCTGAGGTCAGTGAGCTGCCCATCACTCTGGGTCCTTACTGAAGCCCTGGCCTGATTATGTAATCTCTCTTTCTCAGACTGCAGAACTTGGAGGGAAAGGTCCCCCCCCCATGAGTTCACCATGTGCTCCCCTTGTCTGTCCCATTTCCAGTGTGTCTGGCTTCCCTTCTGGGGCCTGCACGGGTGTCTGGCCTACTTTGCCGTGCAAGAAGGGCATTCACCTTTATGGGCAGCGGCAAATGATTTCCCATACCAAGTGCTAAGTAAACCTTTGTTCCGTGGTGTGGACTAGAATGTGGACACATGGGTTCATAATTCTCACTGACCACTAAGTAGATGGCACATGAGGGATGTGTTAATGAAGGTGTAGCTGCAGAATCCTGAAATGTTAACCTTCTGAAAATGGAAACCTAGAAATGGTTTTAGAAAATAAAGCAGGCCTCTCTTTCAGGATTTCGGGGGTTAAAAGGTGACCGTCCACAGGTTGAAATACTGTGACTGAATTCTAGGTCACGGCGTGGGCAAATAGTAAAGGGTCAGATAAACTGAACCAAGCTCACAACGGTCAAGTTGGTTCTGACTCGTGGCGATGCTCTAGGACAGGGTCCATGGGCCTGACCCTGTGGGCTTCTGAGACCATAATTCTTTACAAGAGTAGAAAGCCCATCTTTCTCCCAAAGAACGGCTGGTGGCTTTGAATTGCTGACCTCTCAGTTAGCAGTCCAGCACTTAACCACTACACTACAAGGTCTCCTAAGGGACCAGATAGTAAGCACTTTTTGACTTTGGGTGCATATGGACACTGTCACAATTGTGCCGTGCTACTGCATAAGCAGTGGGCTGCTCACCACCAGGTCGAAGGTTCAAAACCACCCACGGCTCCTTGGGAGAAAGATGAGGCGGTCTGCTCCCATAAAGATGGACAGCCTCAGGCACCCTACATAGAGGTCACCAAGCGTTGGAATCGGCTCCATGGTAGCGGGTTTTGGTCACAGTACTAAGAAAGCAACTGCAGACACCATGTACACGGAGGAACGCGTCTGGGCTCCATTAAAACCTTCTTTACAAAAATAGGCAGGATGCTGTGGCGCCCGCGGGGCAGACTGCCAACCTCTATTCTGGAAGTCAGTTCAGATCTCCAGTTGCAGAAAGGCCAAAGATCAAACACGACACACTGTCTCCGATCTAATGGAGCTTGATGGATGTCTTAGGTTTTATTTATTATTTTCTAACAATTTTTATGGTGACTTAGAGGAGGCTTACCTTTCAGATCATTAATGTTGTACTTTACAGTTTAAACTATGCATCAAACCTCTAGTAGCTTACCCTGCCCCCTTTCTTTTTCTCCTCATCCTCTTGCGTGGGACTAGCTCCCCTTCACCCAAATTAGTGCCTGTCAACCCTCTAGCCCAGAGGTTGGCAGATGTCTGCTTGCCAGCCGCATGTGGGTCTTCAGTCCGTTCATGTGGCTCTGAAGTAAAATCGAAAAAAAAATGTAAGGACCTTATTCAGATCATGGTGATTTAATTTGTTGGTAAAGATACATTTATGGCTCTGGAATAATTTTTAAATTGTCGTGACGTCTCATAAACTTGCCGACCCCTGCTCCACCAGATGCTCTGTAGGAGAAAGATGAGACTATCTGTTTTCCGAAGGAGGTATGACCCTGAAACCCTACAGAGCCACTCCGTTCTTTCTTGCAGTCACTGTGAGTCAGAATCAACTCGATGGCTGTAGTTTTTGTATGTTTTAAAGGCTAATTGTTGTGAGCATCTTTTTTTGGACTTGCTGAGCCTCCCGATTGCCCTCTTTGGTAGAGGGTCTGTTCGTGTTCTGTGCCCGTTTTCAAATGGCCTTATTTGTCTCTCGTGGCGAGTGAGTGCTGTGTTCCGTGTGTTGTAGAGGCAGCCCCTGCTCACGGTGTCATTGCCAAAGACTCTTTTCCCAGTCTGTGGGTTCTCCTTTCACTGCTTTGGTAAGGTAACGTCTTCGGGGGAGCATAAGATTTTATATGTGGGAGGTTCCAGTTATTTAATTTAGCTTAGATTGTTCTCCATTGCTTACTTTAATTTCCACAACAATTGAACACATCTCTAATATATGAGGGTGTACCCCCCTCCAAAAAAAAAAAACCTGGAATTTTATTTCAAAGCTATATATTTAAGTTTTTTTTAAACAAAACAACCTTATCACCTTCAAAGTACTCTCCATTACACTTAATGCATTTGTCAAATCTG
>NW_022103901.1:14166933-14168546 GCF_000313985.2 Echinops telfairi | reverse complement strand
GTGTACACAATCTTTTCAGAACCTCCAAATAGAACAGTCTGACTGGTGGAAGGAACTCCAAACGCACTACGGGTCACATTTTCGTCCGTTTCAGGAAATTGACTGATGTCCAGAGGAGATTTGTCATCAGTCGACATCTTACCTTATTTGAAGTGAGAAAGCCTCTCGTACACTTCAGTTCTTCCCATAGCGTTGTCCTGGTAAGCTGTGTGCAACATCACAACTGTTTCTGTGGCATTTTTCCTGAGCATGAAACAAAAATTGTTTTCTTAAATTGTCCATCATAAAAAATGAGCCTTGAGCCAAACTGCTTTTATGAAAAAAATTCTCTGTGTCCCCAGAGAACCTTCCCAGGTGACTCCACTGGGTGCACTAACTCAGAGTGAGTTGTTCGATGCTCACCTAGCGTAGTAAAGTGACCAGATGTCCCACTTTTGGCGGGACAGTCCCGATTTTTAACAAATTTTCCCACATCCCATGGCGTTTTTAAAAAGTCCCGATTTTTGGAAACAATGCACGACAAGCTAGGGTATACGGGTTTCAGCTGCCATGTGGCTATTTCGCCAGGGTATGAGTTTTATCAATGGTGTCCCGCTTTACCAATGTTAAAATCTGGTCACCTTAACCTAGCGGGAAAAATGCATCTTTGAAAGCTCTGCTCAGCCCAGTGCAATTCCATTTTTTGAGGGCAGGGTATGTACCCCTCGTAGTTAATGATCCTTGGTCTTGTGGAATTCAGCCTTACACCATCCAGCATCGTTGCTCTCATAAAGGTTGTATTTGCTGTCTTCTCACCCTTTAGGAATCCTGGTGGTATAGTGGGTACACATCAGGCCCGTTTGAAACCAACAGCTACACAGAGGGAGAAACATTAGGTTTTCTACTCCCATGAAGAGTTATAGTCTGGTCTACCTTACAAATCCGGCTAGACCAGAGCATGTACACGGGTGTAGATACGGGCTGGAAACACAGGGAATTCAGTTCAGGTAAACCCCTCAGAACCCTTACCAGGAGGGTAAGGGAAAGGTGGGGGGAGAAAGGGGAAACCGATCACAATTATCTACATGTAACCCCCTTCCAGGGGGACAGGCGACAGAACAGTGAGTGAAGGGAGACAGCAGTCAGTGTAAGACATGAAAAAAATATATAAGTAATCAAGGGTTCATGAGGGAGGGAAGGGGAAAAATCAGGAGCTGATACCAAGGGCTCAAGTAGAAAGAACAATGTTTTGAAAATGAAGATGGCAACCTATGTATAAATGTGCTTGACACAATGGGTGGAAGGATGGATTGTGGTAAGAGTCCCCAGTAAAATGATTTTGAAAAAAAGGAGAGTCACAGTCTGGGAAACTCGCAGGAGCATGGTCCGTACCGTGGGGTTTGACGGGGAGTCAGTATCTCCTCAGTGGCAGTGAGCTTGGGTTTTAGAATCCCTCTTTGTTTCAAACGGTTACACTCCAGTGACTAGTGATTGACCGGTGTGTCTCGGTCGCGTGTGTGATCATGTTCAGACTGCAGCGCTCATGAAACTCGTCAGTTTATCACTGGCATTTGTGGTTGGCGTGGACATTAGAATAATCATGGTGAAACGGCTGTCGGGTCGTTTTGATATGC
>NW_022103901.1:14164166-14166833 GCF_000313985.2 Echinops telfairi | reverse complement strand
CAGCATGTAAATGTAAACTTGGTTATCCAACACTGCCAGCTCAAAATCTGACCAAAGAGAACTGGATCATTCAGACACCTTTCCTGCCTTTCTTCATCCGGATTAACCCGAATGGATGAATACCCTACTTCCTTTGGTGGGGCAATGATGTCTAGGTTCTGTGGAATAGACGAGGATCATTTGGGTGATTTTACAGGAGATCCTGGGTAAGTTACTCGTCTTTCAAGTGTCCGTCTCTACCAACTCTAAAAGGAAGGATTGCACTGGATGGCCGGTGAGCCCGCCACCCCCACCCCCGCGTTCTAAAGCTCCTGTCTAGCGGGACGAGGTGGAGTCCCACCTCTCACCTTCCTTTTTCTTGTTTTGCACAGGGACCATGGCCCAAGTCGCAACGTCTGCTCTGCCACAGGGCGGTGAGGAGTCCCCAGAGAGCAGGATGGCGGTGCGGTTCCTCATGTCTGCCCTCGAGTCAATGGTGAGACGGCCTCACATTTTATGTCATGCTCAGTCGTTGTGGAAATGACCAAAGGGGGGCCATTCCAACAGAACCCTTGATGTTTGACTCCAGGTTTTCATCTTGTCTTTGTAAGTGAGCTAGAGCCTTGTGGGCGTCTTGGGTCATTTTGTTAAGCCCTGTGGATATAAGGACATAAACTCAAGCTTTTCCAAATCTGAAAAAGTTACCTTGGTTATCAGGTTTGGGGGATTCGCTCACCCTTACGCCTGCTGTGAGTTTCCTATGGATCCGTTTTGCACTGTCCTCCAGCTGGACTTCAGGCGGGTGGCCATGTGGCGCGTTGCCAGTCACAGTTGCAGAGAAAGGATGTGTGTGGTAAGCAAGCCCAGGGTCTGAAACCCTCTGCCAGGAAATGACGTCACTCGCATCCTTCAGCTGCGCCAGGAATCAAACCGCAGGCTCAGGGAGAAATGCTTGTGAATATTTCTGCATAGCTTGTCTGACCACTGCACGCCATTCCCATGAGTCCTTTGTGAAAAACTTCCCTTTGTGAGTCGGATGCGGATTTGCAGGGCAGATCACAGGTTTGTTTTAGCTCCTTCACTGCGATCCCAGAACATCGTGTGTCCTACTGTGTCCTGCCCCACTGTGTTTCCCATTTCTACTTCTTCTTCCTAACCCTTGTGAACGTTGTCCTTTGGTGAATGCTGCCCTTTCCCTTTTATCTCAGATGGCTGATGATTCTAAGGTGTACATACCTCACTGTGTGCCTTTTCTCCTTATAGGTCTATCTGTTGGTAGGCGGAAATGGTAGCTCCTGGTGTGAGTTCACGTCTAGACCTGAAGGGTGAGGACGGGCCATAGTCTTGGGGGCCTCACCAGTCTCCATCTAACCAGTAAGCCTGGTATGTTACATGAGTCAACATTTTTCCCGACCCCTTTCTCTGGTACCTTCTAGTATGATCCCTTTCAAACCAGTTGGTAGTGGTAGCTGGGCACCATCTAGTTCTTTTGGTCTCAGGGCTGTGGAGGCTGATCTTTGCGTGGTTCCTTAGTCTGTGGTCTTCGTGGTTTTTATGTATCTTTCCATTCTCTTCTCTGTTCTTTCCTCCGGACAAGGAGAGACCAGTCGTTGCACCTCAGATGACTGCTCTTGAGCTCTTCAGACCCCAGTCCCCACTTACAAAGTAGGATGCAGAGCATTGTCTTTGTGATACCCACTGCTCTTGATGTCCCCCAAGAGCCTTTTAGATTTTAGTCTTCCGCAGATGGAATTTTAAATTCTCATGGAATCTATACGTTCTTGAGCCATAGAGGTTGAAACGGCTTGCCAGAAACTATTGCCCGGATTAATCTTTGACCTTAAACCTTGAGCTGAAACTGCTTTCCTAAAGTCCATCTTAAAAAATATATATATTGGCACATATCATACAATTGAATCATCCAATCATGTGTAAAATCCATCTTTAGTCAAACCATACTTTTGGGAATTATGCTCTTAAAAAGAACCAACCAGCTGTGGGTTTTGACAACAGCAATCCCAATGGTCAGAATAGAAGCTATGTTTTAAAGTCTCTTGGTAATTGCTTTAATTGTTCTATAAGAAACTGTTGTATGGACTCCTGCATGCCCAGAAGTTATTTTGTAAGCTCTCTTCTGGCCCTGTTACCATGGCAATGCATAAAGTACTAGCAGTAAGCTGGGGGATAAAACCATTCTGTAAAGGATCTGTCTTCTCTGGAACATCTTTTACTCCAGCCAGAAACTTTGCCCCTGTTGGCAAATTGTACATTAAATAAAGCAATTCCTTTATTGCCTTAGCATGAGTTCATGTACATGTAGAGGTCTGTCCGCTTGCTTTTCCTTTGCTTCAAGTAAAGTGAACTCAGCGGGAGGGGTGGCCTGTCTGGGGAGTAATGTGCATGCTTCTTTCCAGTAAACATTTTTGGGTTTTTGATCATTTGTTGGAAGACATCTTTAAAGTAGACTTGATTTAGAGCTTGGCTAAATTTGGGGCAAGAGCAGTTTTAGTGAGACAGGAGAAGGAATTTTTCCTTCTTACCTTACTACATGACCCCCTCTTGCCTTCTTAGGTATGTGTGTGTGTGAGTCTGGGTAAACTAGGGAAACAAATCCACAGAAACTCATATGTGTAAGAAAGAGTTTTATAGACAGGATAAGTGCGCATTAAGAAAGCATCCCAACCCAGT
>NW_022103901.1:14147942-14164066 GCF_000313985.2 Echinops telfairi | reverse complement strand
ACCACGTTGGAGGCATACGTAAGCAGGAATGTCCCCAGAACCCATCTCCCTTCAGGAGAGGATTCGAGTCAAGATCGGCTCAAGGCAGAGCCCTGGGAGGGGGAGGTCTGGCCGCTCTCACTCTCCGCCCGTTTCCCACCCTCTGACACCAGCTGTCCTGGGTTCCAGAACCCAATGCAGTGGCCTCGGGGAACGCACAGACCAGACCTCCAGTCCTGCAAACAGCTGGAAGGAACAGGTTAGCTCAGAATCAGGACCCACAGCCTGCAGGTCGAATTTTGACAGAAGCAGGAAGCACATCGGCAAACCTTTTTGCTGCAATGCAGGGGCTCCCTCAGCTCCCCACGGCCTTGCTGTCTGCCACCACCCGCTGCCACCGGGCCCATGCTGGACCTGGCACACTCGGCAGTGGGACATCCCTCCACCCATGTGACAGCTCCTTCAGGAGGGTCCTTGCCTCGAAGCGTCCTCTCTGCCCCTCTCTTCTCGCTTGCTCTGCCATTGTCCACGTCTCCCCTGAAAAACCTGTGAGGCTGGCTGCCCCCAGGAGAATTCAGAACGCGTGGCTACAGAAGCACAGAGGCCTGCATTCAAGAAAAACACCAACATATCCGCCATCTAGGTTTATGTACTTCTGAAAGCAGTGTTTCCATCTCCCCATCCTTTCCCCTGGAGGAAAAAGTCTATCAAGAAGATCCCTGTGTGGGAGCTCAAAAAACAGCCACCCTGACCTTCTCATCGGACCTCTCTGCCTTGGCTTTACCCGGCCAAGCGGTTCCCCTCAGAGTGGACCTTTGTGTCTGAGGGCACCGTAAACCCCAAACTCACTGCCGTCTAGTCCAGGCCAACTAATAGGCCAGAGGTAGAACTATGTCTGTGGGTTTCTGAGACCGTAACTGTTGACGAAACTAGCAAGCCCCATCTTTCTCCCTGAAGGCACCCTAGGGAGATTCAGACAAAGAGTGTGATGGAGAGAACTTGTCTGCAGCCATTCGCTGATCACAGAGCCATGGTGAAGCACAGTGTGGGTGGAACCAGGCTGTGTGTTTGGACTGGAACCTCAGTAGCAATATTGTTTCACTCACCCTCCTACACACCTACCTTAGCAGGATGGTAGGTTCCGCTCCAGACCACAGCGACAAATCGAATACCACAGTAAAGCTAGCCACATGAATTTTTAAATCTTTCCAATGCCTATAACAGTTCTGTTTCCACTCTACTATAGTCTGTTATAAGGTGCCCTGGTGGTGCCATGAGTCAGGCATCGAACTGCTAACCAGAAGGTTAGGAGTTCCAACCCAGCAGCTGCTCCACAGGAGAAAGACGAGGCCGGCTGCCCGTGTAAGGGGCCACAGTCTTGGGAACCGTGTGTTGGAATGGACTTGATGGCAGGGGGGTGTGGTGTGGAGAGCCTGTCACGAAGAGGACCACGGCGTGAACGCTGAAAACCCTTGAAATGTGAGAATGACAAAAGTGCCACGCACAGACCCAGAGTGAGCACACACTGTCAGGGAGACGGTGCCGATGGACTGGCCTGACAGTTGCCACAAACCTTCCATTGGCAAGAAAGGCCATTTCCCATCCGGGGAACCTGCCGTCAATCCAAATTCAACAGAAGGAGGTCTATGTGTATGCACAGCGAAGGGGCAGTAGTACAGAGGCCCCTGGACAGCTGAGACCGGGCTTGCCCTAAGGAGACCAAGACAAGACAAGTCCTGTGGGGACGGGGAGAAGGTCCACAAGGCCTGGATGGAGCGTGCGTAGCAGAGAGGAGCTTGGAGAACCATCTCACACTGAGGAAGGCAGAGGCATGCTCTCCATCGCCCCCATGCTGTTGATCCTGATAGCGAGGTATCGTCCGCTGATCCTGATCCCAATTGTGCCCTATGACTTCGTGAATAAATCATTTGACCATAAGTATGGTCTGCAAGTTCCTTGTGACCATTACAGTGGATTATCGAACCTAACAGAGGTAGCGGGCACCATGGGAGGGGCAGCTGGGGTCAGAAATGGTGAAAAGTTTGGAGAGCGTAGGTATGTCTGACCGCGGCCTCACAGGACTCAGCTGTGTGCTGATGTTGGTTCCCTCTCCTCCCCCTGAAGTTAGAGGCGATCAGTCATCACTACTGCGATGCAATACATATACAGTCATGTTTATATTTCCACAATGACCACAAGCATCATGACGTAAAGCAGCACAAATGTACTCTGTTACAGTTGTGTAGGCCAGAAGCCAGAGGCTCTAGCAGGAGACGTGTGCCTCGCCCGCTTCTAGAGGCCACCACCATTCCTTGTCCGTGGCCTCTTCAGTGCTGGCATCACGGACCTCTGACTCCAGTGTCCATCTTTTTCTCTGCCTCCCCCTTTTCCTTAGAAGGACTGGTGTGGTCTCATCGTGCCCTCTCAGATGGGAAAAAGCCATCGGCTGTTCACTTCTGAGGAATTAGCCACGGAAAACCTTATGGACAGAATTGAAACATTGTCAGATGCTGGAAGCCTCATGCTAAGAAGCAGAACACGGTTGGAGCCAGAAGATGGGCCCCTCAGGTCGAAAGGCACTCAACATTCGACTGAGCTAGCCGATCAAAGTAGAGCCGACCACAGTGACATAGATGGGGTCAAGGCTGCGGCAGTCAGGCCTTCTGGACCTTCATTTGCTGAACAGGTATGACCCCAAATGAGAAGAAACAGTGTGCAGACAGTAATTAATAATAGGAACTTAAGTATGCAAAGTATGAATCTAGGCAAACTGGAGGCGGTGACAAATGAAACGGAGCACATAAAGATGGGCATTCTAGGCATTAGTGAGCCGGAATGGGCTGGTATTGGCCATTTGAATCCGAAAATCCTGCACTTTACTATGCTGGGAATGAAACAATCAAGAAGAAATGGTGTTGCATTCTTAATCAAAAAGGATCTTTCCAGGTCGATCTTGAAGTACAATGCTGTCTGTGATAGGATTCTATCCATCTGCACCCAAGTAAATCCAATCAGTACAACTATTAATCAGTGCTCATGGAAACAACAGTCAAGACATCAAACGACAAATTGCATGAGGTCAATCTGCTGCACCGACCTCTTTAGAGCATTGAAGAGCAACGGTGTTCCTTTGAGGACTAAGGTGCACCTGACCCAAGCCGTGGCGTTTTCAGTCTCCTCATATGGCTGTGAGACTGGACCTTGACTAAGGAAGACTGACGGACAATTGGTGCATTTGCATTGTAGTGCTGGTGGAGAACATGGACAATATCACAGACTGACAATGGAGCCAACAAATCTGTCTGGAAGGAAGGCACAGCCAGAATGCTCCTTCGAGGCACTTCATCTCACGTACTTTGGACCTGTTGTCAGGGGAGACCAGACGCTGGAGAAGGGCTCATGCTTGGAAAGGTGGAGGGGCCGTGAGAACAGAGGAGGGCCCTCAACCACGTGGATGGGAACAGTGGCTGCCACTGTGGGTTTGAACGGAAAAACAATTGTGAGGGTCGCACAGGGCATGGCAGTGGTTCCCCTGTCCGTACAGCTGCTATGAGTCAGACCCAGTTCAACAGCACCTGACAGCTTCAGTGACCCTGGTCGCCTGGACGGTCTCCTCATCTACACCCTTAACTTCATGACAGTTGCAAGTCATTTTACCATGTAAGGTGTCGATCCACGGGATCTGGAAATTGGTCGTTACTCTGCTCACGACAACACACTCTGTTAGGGTTAATGGCATGGACACTGGCTTCTTTGGGGTCCGGATAATGGGAAGCCAACTGGAGATACGTCTAGTTTTGTTGTGCGTTGCAATGGAGTTGGTTCTGACCCATAGCAACCCTATGCACGGCAGAACAAGTCACTGACCGGTCGTGTGGCATCCTCAAGGGTTCCTACCCTTGAGCCCAAGGTTGTAGCCACTGTGTCCGTTCATCTTGCTGAGGGCCTTCCTCTTTGTCACTGCCCCTCCACTTTCCCAAACACGATGTCCCTCTCCAGGGTCTGGTCTTTCCTGACAACACGTCCAAATATGTAAGACATCATGCCTCTAAGGAGCATTCTGGCTGTCCTTTTTCCAAGACATACCTGGTTTTGTTTGTGTGTGTGTTTTTTATCAGTCCATGGTACTTTCAATATTCTTCTATAGTGCCACAATTCAAATGTACCATGCTGCTTCGGTCTTCCCTAATTAATGTCTAACTTTCACATGCACATGAAGCAGTGGAAAATATCATGACTTTGATCAGGCTCACTTTAGTCGTCAAAATAACCTTGCTCTTCAATACTCTAAAAAGATCTTATGCAGCAGATGTACCTAACTTGTCATTTGATCGTTTGTCATTGATCATCTTGTCATTTGGTCTCTAGACTGCTGCCTCCATGAGCATTTATTGTGGGTCCAAGCAGGAAATCCTTGACAACTTCAACCTTTCCTCCTTTTATCATGAAGTTCACTACTGGTTAAAGGGTGAAGCTTTTCGTCTTCTTAATCCATACTGATGCTGCAATCCTTGGTCTTCATCAGCACGTGCTTCAAGCCCTCCTCACTGTCAGCAAGCATGGCTGTGTCATCAGCCTATCACAATTTTTAATGAGCCTTCCTGCAAACCTGATGCCGCATTCTTCTTTTAATCCAGCTTCTCAGTTGATTTGCTCAGCATATAGATTGAATAAATTTGGTGAAAGGATACAACTCAGAGGCGCACTATGTTAATAGGCAGGGCTCTCTAAAGAAACAAAACCAAGACATGTATGATTACAGATATATACAAGAGGATAGATTTATGCAGCACGAAGGAATATAACAGCTAATTATTTCACACAGCAGTACAGAGGGCTCAGTTTAACTCCCATGGAACAGTTAATATACTGGAAGTCCTTCAACTCATGAGGGCTGTCCCGTCCAAGGTTGAGGAAGCACACAGCTGAGTCTTCCCTCAGGCAATGCAGGCAGTTTGTCCACAGGCAGCAAACAGCAGGGTGGGTCACCCACAGTCAGGAACTCAGGAGCTTAGGGAAGCAAGCTCAGATGGGATATCTAACTCAAGCAATGTAAGATGATAGGGATGATAGGATCCGCCAGCCTCAAGCTCAAGCAATGTACACACCAGTAGCGTGGCAAAGCAGATCTCGAAGGAACCCCATGCTCTAGTGACACCATTCACGGGTTGGGTGTCCCACAGGTAGTGTAGCTCACAAATTGAGGCAGAGAACTAGCTAAAGCTGCCGCACACTGGTCCAATCACCAGAGAGCAAGAGAGAGAGGGGCGGGCCTTGCTGAGCCATTTATCTCTTTACCCTCCAAACTGCAAGCCGATTAATCCCACATGTTTCTATTGGCCAGGTTGGCACAATAATCCTACCTATCACACACACATTTCCTGATTTTGTGCCATGCAGTACTCCTCTGTACTGGTCACACTGCTGCCTCTTGTTCCATGTAGAAGTTCCACATGAGCACAATGAAGGGTTCCGAAATTCTCATTCTTCTCAAGGCCGTCCCTAGTTTGTTATGCTCCACATTAGTCGAATGTCTTGGCATAGTCAATACAGCACAGGTAAACAGCTCTCTGGTATTCTCTTGCTTTGAGCCGAGATCCACCTGACATCAGCAATGATATCCCTTGTTCCACATCCTCGTCTGAATCCGGCCTGAACCTCCTTGAGCTCCCTGACATGAACTACGGAAACCTTTGTTGGATGATGTTCAACAAAGCTTTACTTGTGTGCCTCTGGTTTCAGTACAGTAGTACATATTATGTGGCTTGCTGTTGTCTGTCAGTAGGTAAGTTCTGACTCCTACTCCAGGAGGTCTCCAGGATGCTTCCGTCTTCTGTGGCTCCTCATCTGGTAACATGACATCAAGATTCAAGGCCCGAGGCCTACTGAGGTACAAACATGTCCTGCAAGGTCAATTCTAGAGGTATGTGGGTGCTGTAGCTGTTAGGTGACATTCACTCAGTTCCTACTCATAGTGACCCTGTGTCCAACAGTTGAAAAGACTGCCCTGTCCTGTGCCAGTCTCACAATTGTTGTTATGTGTGAGCCCATTGTTGCACAAAGAGCGTGTTCTTTTTGCTGGCTGTGGCAGTTACATAATCTCCCGTCAACTTGAGAAGGGGTGGAGTCTAGCCTGTTGATCAGATTGCAGCGTGGTGACCTCATTTGGAGGCACCATGGAGATAAATAGCTCCCTGGAGGCCAGAGACACTCTGTGCTTCTCTCCCTGTGAGACATTCTTATTGACAAGCCACATGGAGCTATGCTGATGGAGCCAGAGCCTTGGTGGTGGAGGAGCCACGTGGAGACCCACACCAGTGCTGAGATGTTTCCACCACCACTGGATCCCCAAGACTTTCCACCACTGGCCTGTGATCTTCCTGCATTCAGTGTCTTGCATGTGTTCACGAGTGATTTATAGACTGGTATCGGACATATGGGCTAATGTCGGACTTATGGACTTGATCTGGTCTGGGCTGGAATGTTTTCTTAATATACAATTACTCTTCTATATAAATTTATATAATATACAATTACTCTTTTACATAAAGTTCTTTCATGTACACATGCGAGTGTCTCTGGATTTATTTCTCTAGTCTACCTGGACTAACACACTGGTGCTCTATGTTACCAAGTCTGGGCTGGTCTCTCTTGATAACGTGTCGAAAGTCTGTGAGAGAAAGTCCTACCATCCTTGCTCTGAGGAGCATTCTGCCTACAGTTCTTCCAAGACAGGAAGTGTGGGAGTAGGAATCGGCGACAAGGTGTGAACTGTCTGGCGTGAGAAGCTTGCCTGGAGAAAATCTTCCACCGGTTCCACGTGTGCAACTGTAGACGGAGGCTGTGGATCTCAGGGACGCCTCATCAGTAGCCACGTTCTCTGATCAGGAAATGTCGTCAGGAACGTGTATGGAGTGTGTGCATTTATAAATACACTAACCATTGCCATTTGTGACTGTGACTACCCAAGGTAAAAGCTGTGAGCAGTCTTGTGTCTCGAGGGCATCAACCTGTAGCAGTGCCCTGAACAGCACAGGTACCTGGGGGTGAATTTGCATGTTTTGCCTTCCAGTGGCCAGTTTGAACCCCCCAGCCACTCCACAGGTGAACGAGGTGGCTCTCTGCTTCCTCAGAGATGTCACCCTGGGAAACCCCATGGGCAATTCTATCCACCTTGTAGGGTGGCCAGCAGTTGCAGTCCACTTAGCAGCCACTGAGGAAATTTTTTTCTGTTTTGTCTTGTTTCTGTCATCAGAAAGATTGTGTCATGCTGGAAGCCATGCCATGATATTTTACTTCATGTCATGATATTTTGAATACCAGTAGGGTCAGCCATCGCGGATAGGTTTCAGTGGAGCTTGCAGACTAAGGCAGACTAGGAAGAAAGTCTTGCCAGTTTACTTTGAGAAAGATCAACGAAACCCATATATTATTTTAAGCGGAACATTGTCCAACTCGCTAGCTCTGGACAAGTCATTGGGAGCAACCAGTCCCTGGAGGAAGGCATTATGTTGGGTGAATTAAAGAGCCGGCGGAGCCAAGGGAAGCCCTTGCCGAGATGGCTTGGCACCTCTTCCCCAAGGCTGAACTTGGAATGCGGTAGCTGCAGAGGACAATGCAGGCCCAGCCAGTGTTCCGTTCTAAGTTCACCGAGCTGGAGATTAACTGGGAGGCAACTCCCCATCTGCCATCAGTCAATCATGCCGGAGGAGACATCGGAGGATCTTTCTACTCTCTCCAAAGAAAATGGTACTAACAAGAGTGTTGTCACGCGAAGAGATGGTTGAAGAGTCTGCAGCCAGCAATGTATGGGGGAAATGGTATTGGAGAGGTGTGTTGGGAGTGGATAAAAATCCTAGGTTCCTCTCTAGGTTGTATGATAGCGATATTATTTGCTCGATACATTAGTTTTTGTTTTGTTTGTGTGTGTGTGTGTGTGTGACTTCTCATTTTAAGTCAATATTCCCTGGGTTTCAGATTTTCTTACAGCAGGCCCCTTGCCCCCCACCCCCCAAACCTGGATCTCTCTGTGTATCTATTACATCACTTGTTGTTTCTCTTCCAGTGTAAAGAGCTGACCAAGTACAAGGCCGAAGTGGCCTGCATCGCCATGTATGAAACAGACGTGTTTGTGGTCGGAACCGACAAAGGACGCGCCTTCGTCAACGCCAGGGCAGATTTCCAGAAAGATTTTGCCAAATACTGTAGGTACTCTTACTTTTATTCTCCGTGCTTCATAAACCACCCGTCGGCGTGTCTGTGGGCAAGAGTTGTTCATGTTTTCCTCTACGATATCCTGAGCATTCTCCTAACACACAAAGGGAATCGCTGCTGGGCTCCTGGCGTCCAAGGGAAACGGTCCCGGCTGGTTGGTGGAATATGAATGGACATAGAACAAAGTGCCTTTGATTCCTGAAACACACGCACGTGGTACAAAGAACTCTTCTTTGAGTCTTTCCCAGAAGAAAGGGGGGAAGTTCGTTCAGAGCCTGTTAAGTGCAGCCAGAAACAAGTGAAGCTTCTGTTAACCAGTATATTGCTCAACCTCACCCTCCCCACTTTCCCCCCAACTTCTGGATTTTCAGAGCCTTCAAGATGCCAGTGTGTTGGGTCCAAGAGACCAAGAAGTAACATTAGTGACCCTAAGTGACCAGGGGACACAGTGAGGGAAAGTGCTCCTGAGTGAGAAAACCCATACCTACTCCCCACCTGGGTCTGGGTGGACTAGAGAAACAGATTCATAGACACTCATATATATAAGAAAGAGCTTTATATACAAGAGCAATTGAATATTGAGGAAACATCCCAGTCCAGTCCAGATCATGTCCATAAGTCCAGTATTAGCCCATATGTCTGATATAATCTATAAAGTCCTCTTCAGACTCACGAAACACATGCAGTGACACCGAATGCAGGAAGATCACAGGCCAGTAGGTGGGAAGTCTAGTGGATCCAGTGGCAGTGGAAGCATCTTAGCGCTGGCAGGGGTCTCCACGTGGCTTCTCCAGCTCTGAGACTCTGGCTGCCATCAACCTGTCTCCATGTAGCTTGTCAACAAGAATGCCTCTCGGGCTGAGCATGGGTCCCACCTCAAGTGAGCCATTTATCTCCTTAGCACCTCCAAATGAGGTCATCAAGCTGCTACCTGATTGACCGGCTAAACTCCACCCGTTCTTTCTTAATCCTCTCCAATTAACAACAGATTATGTAACTACACACTACCACCTAATTTACAATGACCATTTTGTTATTAGGAAAAGCCTACACCTCTGTGATGATCACCCCTCCCACTCTGGGTTTTCCACCAAGTATTGAGTTCATCATTTCATAGTCCCAGGAGCCTGGAAAGGAAAACAAGCCCAGATTTGTCAGGGGGATGGGGCTGTGTGTTGTCACTGTTGTTTTCTGCTGAAAGAATTCCAACTCGTAGTGACCCAGCAGAAGGGAGTAGAGCAGCCCCCAGGGTGTTCCCCCCCAGGTTGTGAATCTATAGAACTACACCTCACCCCTCCGAAGGACTGCGGTGTCGGTGCTGCCGAGTCTGTTCCTCCTGGAGAGCCCCCGCGCCTGCTCCATCCTCACAGTTGGTCTAATTTTAGAGCCCATTGTTGCAGCCGCTGTGTCAGTCCACCTCGACAAGGGACTTCCTCTCTCTCTGCCCTCTGCTAGGGACCCCCCAGATAGGAGGAGGAAACACTGCCCGGCCCACACCAGGCTCACAGTCGCTCATGCAAACTGACAGCTGCAGCCACGCTGTCAATTCATGCCCTTGAATGTCTTCCTCTGTGTCATCACCCTTCTGCTTTGCCAACTCCAGTGTCCTTCTCCACGGACTGGTCCAAAGTATGTGAAAGTCTCCCCTCCTTCCTTCTCAGGAGCATGCTGGTTGTACTTCCTCCAGGATAGATTTGTTTTTCTGTCCAGTCATGGTGCTTTGCACATGCTTCACCGGCACTGTAGTTCAAGTGCATCGGCTCTTCTTTGGTCTTCCTCAGTCACTGTCCACACTCAATGTCCAGTGGAACTGGTGGCTCTAACTTTTCATTGGCAGCGGAGCACTTAACCATTGTGCTCCTTATGATGATGAATATATGGAGACAGGTGGATGGAGAGGAAGAGTGATCCCAAGTGTTGGTGTGTGTGTGTGTGTGTACACAGTATATATATATATATATAATTTTATTTTTGTATCACAAAACAAATTTATATCTATCTCTTACTCCAAGACAGCCTATATGAGAATTTGGGTCTCCAATATCAAGAAGATAGATTTAAAATGAAGCAATCTACTAAGTCCTAGGTCCAATTTAAGAACAATTAGTTCTTACATCATGACCCTCCTTGACACCCTCAGGAAGGGACCACAGAAGAAATGGGTGCTCTAGCAAAGGGTGGTGAAGAAATTAGATGGTGCCGGCTATCAGATAAAATAGCACCTGGGGTCTTAAAGGCTTGTTTCCAAACAAGCAGCCATCTAAGAGAGATATCAAGCTAAGTCTACATGGAAGAAGCACACCCAGGATTATAGATCATATAATACAAAGCCAAAGGAGGGTGTAGTATCAGAGCCTGACTGATGAGATTCTGGTTTGCAGAAAGCTATGGATGACCATGGAAACCCTATCAGTTGTGAGATCTATCAAGAAATGAGCCTCCGGCGATTTCCCTCTATCCATAATGGAGCGATGGGAATATACTGGTTATGTGCGTTGGAGAGATGAATCCAGGAGATCAAAATGATAAGGCTGACTTGAATTGGTTGGTCCTCCCTCTGATTTAAGTTGGGCCTGGTCTGGTTTTCAACGTTTTCTCGGTGTGTATGTGTGTGTTTTCCTCTTGGATTTATCTGTGATGTATTTCGTCACGGGGGTTGCCCTCTTGTTTCTGTGTTACATGTCTCTGTGTTCCGGTCTATGAAACCCAGCACTGATGGCCCTATAGAGACAGCAAGTACAATAAGGGTTCCTGGGGAATAAGTGGGGGGAGGGAATAAGGGGAGCTGATATCAAGGAGTTCAAGAAGGAAGAGAATGATTTGAAACTGGTTGTGGTATCAATTGTACAATTGGTAGAATTTTGGGATGATAATATCTCTATATCAGCTCCCAATAAAATGGTATTGAAAAAAATAAATAAAATGAAGCAATCCATTTAATACCGTGAACGCAATGGTTGATTCAAAAGAACTCATTATGCCAATTGGATAAAGCAACCAATCAGATGTCTAATTCTTGAAATCTGATGAAAGCTGTTGTCAGTTTCAACTCTGAGCCGCTGTACTCCTGTGCGCTGAAGTAAAACTGTCCCCAGAGGGTTTCCCAAACTGCAGTTTTTCTGGAAGAAGATCTAGCCACCTTTCTCTCGAGGCTGCTGGCGGGTTCAAGCACCAACTTCATGGTTAGCAGGACGGTGCTCTGTGCGTCCCCACTGTACCACCAGGGGGGACATTCAATGACAGATACATGCGGGAACCCCAGAGAGTGCATGGGAATGTGGCATGAAAAGATAGTGCAATTTCCCACACAAACTTTAAATATATGTATGTATGTATGTATGTATGTATGTATCTATGTTAATAGAGATCCCTTTATGAAGTCTCAAATAGGATGAAAGATAAGAGAGTGACAAAAAAGAATCATCCAGATGAGGGGGACCACCAGCAGCATGAAGTTTAAATGATGTCCTTCTAGAGACGTTTAAAAGTCCTGTCATCGTATTGTAAGTTTCATAGTTGCATGCTAACTTCTCCAATATTAAAACAACAACAAAAACCCAGTACCACAGCTCGTCCAACTCATAGTGACCCTATAGAACACTGTAAAACTGCCCCTTTGGGATTCTGAGGCTGTACATCTTTACAGGAGTAGAAAGCCGCCTCTTTCTCCTAAAGATTGACTCTTGGCTTCAAACCACTGACCATGTGATTAGCAGCCCAGTGTGTAACCCACGCAGCCACCAGGGCTCCTTGTTCTGACTTCGGGCCCTCCATAGTTCTGCTCCTTTTGCTTCGGATCCATCAGCACTGTTCATGGAAGCAGCAGTCAAGAACTCAAACGATGCATTGCCCTGGATAAGTCTGCTGTCCAAGACTTCTGAAAAGTATTGAAAAGCAAGAATGTAATTTGGAGGACTGAGGTGTGCTTGGCCCCAGCCCTGGTATTTTCAGTCACCTCTTCGTGTGAAAGTTGAATAGGCAGACTGGAGAAGAAACGATGCATTTGGATCCAAGGATATTGACATGACCATGGATTTCCAGAAGAGTAACCAAGTCTGCCATGGGAGAAGGTCACCTGGGATGCTCCTTAGACGTGAGGATGGTGAGACGTTGTCTCACGGACTTTGGGCTTGTCATCAGGAGAGACCGGTCCCCGGCGAAGGACGTCATGCTTGGGAACGGAGTAGGTCATGGAAAAAGAAGGAGACTCTCTTGGGCTCCAGCGTAGCAAGGATTGTGAGGGTAGCGCAGGACCGTGCAGTGCTTCCTTCTCTGGTACATAGGGTCAGCGTTGGAGCCAACTCCCCAGCACCTAACAACGGCACACTCACAGGCCGTTTCCCAGAGAGGGATCCTAGGACGTTGTGCTGGCTTCCTCTTCCGTCTCTTACAATTCATCCCACCAGCCCGCTAGACAGCAGCCTGGCCTGTGGGGCCCCCGGAAGCCATCTCGATCATTCCACATCCTCTCCAGAGAAGTCTGACTCTGAGGCCCAGGAAAGGGGTGCCCTCCTTCTGACTTAGCCCTTCCTGGGGTCTCGACCTCAGCCCTGCTAGCAGTGGTGACCCTCTGTTAGTGATTTAGAGTGCCCTTGTGACTGTGTAGTGGGACGTTAAGTCAACCTGTGAGAGGAGGAAGCCTGTCAGAGAAGGAAAACCCAAATGAGTTCCTCCTAGAGCAGCGGTTCCCAACCTTCCTCGTGTTCCAACCCTTTCATATAGTTCCTCATGTTGTGGTGACCCCCGACCATAACATTATTTTTGTCGCTACTCCATCACTGTCATTTTGCTACTGTGATGAATCGGGCACCCCCTGTGAAAGGGTTGTTCGACGCCCCCAAAGGGGTCACGACCCACAGGTTGAGAACCGCTGCCCTAGAGCAATGCATTCTGCTTTATGAACAGTCTCTGAAACTGTTGGTCTTGGAGCCCCAGCATGAGGAAATGCAGATGCCCAAACCGGAAATAGTTCTAAGAATCCAAGCGTCCAAGATGAAAGGTCAGCCTTCCACTTCCCTCTGCCTTGTTTCTGTATGTGCTGGCCTGCTCGTCTCTGCGGACCTCGACCCACAGCTCTGGCTCGTGGCAGCCCCGTAGGACAGGGTAGACTGCCCCTGTGGGTTTCTGACGGTGACCCTTCCTGGGAGTAGAAAGTCCATCTTTCTCTCATGGAGCACCCCGGGGTTTCCAGCGGCAGCCTGTCTCAGAACCACTACACCCCCGAGGCTTCTCCACCAGAAAGGAAGGGTAGCCTAGTAGACAGACTAACAGCTCTGCTTCTGAGTGCTCCCATTTCAAGATCTAGGTGGCAACAGAAGCGCATAAAACAATTATTTTTTAATTGTGAATTAGTTGAGGATCAATCATCATTTTTATATTCAACAACTTATTAAATATCTCAATGGTTTGCCCTGTGACTCCCCCCCACCCCATCTCCTTCTTATTGATATTATCTTCTCCTTCACCCAATTTAGCATCTGCCTTCTAGTGGCATAGTGTTATACATGGTTACACATGGGGTTGTGACCTAAAAGGTCAACAGTTCGAAGGCACCCACTGCTCCTTGGGAGGAAGGCGGACTTTTTACTCCTGCCAACAGTGACAGCCTCAGAAACTCACAGGGGCAACTCTACCCTGGCCCATAGGGTTGCTGTGAGTCGGAACTGACTCGATAGAAATGAGTTTGGTTTGGGTTTGAGGACTCCTGGTGGCAGAGTGGGCTATGCATCGGACTGCTAACTACAAGGTCAGCGGTTCGAATCCGCCACTGCTCCTCAGCTTTCTGCTCCTGTAAAGATTTATAGCCTCTAAAACCCAAAGAGACAGCCCTATAGGGTTGCTATGAGTCAGAATTAACTCCATATTGGTGAGTTTTTAAACCTGCTACATCTAACCATAAGATCAATAGTTTGAAACCACCAGCCAATCGGCTTGAGAAAGATGGGGCTTTCTACTCCCGTAAAGAGTTAGAGTCTCCGAAACTCCCTGAAGCAGTTCTAGCCTGTCCTATAGACTGTGGTGGCATTCAGCCGGTTCCTAGTGGGTCGGCAAAACCCATACCAAATTTGTGGTTAAGTTTGGCAAACCAGTTGTTAAAATGGAGCTTGTAATCAGGGTTCTCTAAGATGGGGTCACAGTGTGGAAATCACAGTGTACATTCCTTACTCTTTGTTAACAGTCATCTGAGCAACAGCATATTCTAAGCGCCCATACTCATGCTCATTCCATCCATAGGTATAAAATATTAGACCGAACTGTGGTAACCCCCACAATTAACCCCAATGTAACCATAATGTAGCAGTTGACTTGGATGTAGCCATTTTAACAATGTAACCAGAATCTGCTAATTACCCCGAGTGTGGCCACTTTGTAACAACAGTAATTCCTTTTGTAACTTCTGTTAACTGTTGACCTGTTGCCATTTCTGTTTGAAATTGCTGATGTTGCTTGCAAACCCCCATTTCATTTTTTTTACCCATTTCATTTTTATGAGTTCCCATTTTCCCACATATCATGACTCCACCTGTCCCCTATGCCTTGTTTATTCCACAGTATAAAAACTCCCCTCTTTCTAAGGTGACCAGACGTCCCGCTTTTGGTGGGAAAGTCCCGATTTTTAACAATTTTTCCCCGCGTCCCGCGGCATTTAAAAAAAGCCCCGATTTTTGGAAAGAATGCACAACAAGCTAGGGTCTACGGTTTTCGGCTGCCATGTGGCTATTTCGCCAGGATATGAGTTTTATCAATGGTGTCCCGCTTTACCAAGATTAACATCTGGTCACCTTGCCCATAGCGTGTCTGAGAACATCAATCTTTGCTCGCGCAGACAACTTCATCTTCTCCTTCAGAAAGGCTGGTGGCTTTGAACCACCGGCCTTGTGGTTAGCAGCCCAGCACTTCCTGCACTGTCCCAGCACTGCTCCTTTTGCAGGAGGACCCAGACATTGAAGGGGAGAAACTCACCATGTTTGCGGATGGGACATTTGAGAAACGAGTGGTAATTGGCAAGATGGGGAAATGAAGGTGATGCTTCAAGAATCACTGAAAACTCCTCTAAGTTTTCAGTAGAATGGACGTGGAGTAACAGCTTGACTGGTGGGAGGAATTTATGAACAGTTTTAAAGTGAACTCAACAATAGCATGGGGGTGGGGGATGGAAGCATTCTCGCATGTGTTCACAGGATAATTCACTCTCAGCCACGGCCAGGATGAGACCACAATTCCCACCTCTGGATACTGGTTCTCACGCAAGCACAGCACAGGAAGCTAGGTCTATGGCTTCAAAACAAGTGACCGTCAACACTGAGGTGTGCAAGGAGGCCCCGACGATTTGGGAGAAGATGGAAGTCCCAGGTGCAGTCTCATTTCTTGAGCAATCTATCCAGCCAAGTACAGAAGAGCCCGTCAGAAAATAGAAGAACTGCTTTTTCCTTTTGTTTGTCTTTCCTTCTTTTTTTTTTTTTGGCAGGGGAACTAGTCTACAAAACAAAACTCATTAAGTCCAATGACCTCTGCACATGCATGGTGTCCCCAAAGCTAGTCACAGCGGGGTTTCCGAAAACTGGATCAGGGCCCATCTTACCTTGATGTTGCCACAGAAATGGATGCTCAACACCTGCAAGAGACGTGGCCTTGCAGTCCAAAGACGATGGGGACCTACAGTTCGAGGAGCCTGAACCTGGAAGAGCCAAAGCCAATTCTTCAGCTTTGATGGAATTTGGAAACGTTCAAGGAGACCAGGAATTTTGTGGTCTCCTAAGCCTAAGGACTTAGAAATTTGTTGCAATAAGTTCATCCAAAACAAAGCAAACTGAACAGTTGATGGTAGATAGTGTGATTTAAAAGTTGATTTTACCCAGATGTTTGTTTGAATAATGTGTGCACTTATCTATGTATCACTTGAATAGACATGCCCATGATATAAATGATTT
>NW_022103901.1:14140408-14146743 GCF_000313985.2 Echinops telfairi | reverse complement strand
TCCCCCTACCCACATAATATCGCTACTCCCACTACTGCTCCTGACGGTTTTGTCTGTCCTGGATTCCATGAGCTGAGAGCTCTTATCTGTACCAATGTATGTACTCTGGTCTAGCCGGATTTGTAAGGTAGAACTGGGTCATGGTAGTGGGGGGACAGGGGAAGCATTCAGGGACTAGAGGAATGGTGGGTGTTTCGTCAGTGCTATACTGCACCCTGGTTGAATCGTCCCCTCCTTGTAACCCTTCTGTGGGGGGATGTCCAATTGTCTACAGATGTGGGCTTTGGGTCTCCACTCCCACCCCGCCTCTTTCACATCGATATAATAGTTTGTTTTGGATCTTTAGATACCTGACACCTGCTCCCATCGACAGCTCATGATCACACAGGCTGGTGTGCTTCCTCCATGTGGGCTCATTTGCTTCCCTGCTGGGTGGCTGCTTGTTCCACTCCAAGCACAAGGCCGTTCTGTGGCATTCCAGCCTCACTTTCCCCGGTGAAACGTTTCCTGTGTGCTGTCCGTCCCAGGCTAAGCTTTCGGTAGAGCAGTTGACGGCTGGGGAGGCATTTTGAATGCGTTCAATGGGGATTGCCTTCCTATGCAATGATTGTTGCTTTTCTGTTGTATGACGAATGGGATGCGGTTGTAAAACAATTTTCTTTCAAGCTTCGACTATTTCTCGAACCACTGAAACTGCTGCCAAGATAATCTTTATACCTTCAACCAGAAATGTCCCCCTGAAGCTTTCTTGAAACCAAACAGTGGTTTAGTTACCTAGAAAGAGCGTCTGCCATGAGCATCGAGCTCTCGTAAGATCTCCCTGGGTGGGATCACCACCGCATGGCTGGCAGTTAGTCACGCTTGGTGGCTTGTGTGTTGCTGTGACGGCAGCAGGGCCACCCCTGATGGATGGGTCTCCGAGAAGCTTCCAGACAAAAACAGATCATGGGAAAGGACTGTGGCGATTGACTTCTCAAACACTGGCCAGTGAAAGCCTTATGAGCAGCAGTGGGACCTGGTCTGAGATAGAAGAGGCCTCAGGCTGCGGGGCATTCCAAACAGCACTGGAGAGCTGCTCCTCCAAGTAGAGCGCATGACCGATGTGGAAGGTACAGAGCCTTTGAGACCTTCACTTGAAAAGAAACAGTTGCAGACACCCACTCGTATCTGAGTGTGAGCTAGCAGAAGTATGACTCTAGGAACATTGGAAGTCATACAGAAATGATCAAGAGCAATACCCTAGGCTTTGCTGAGCTGAAATGGACTGGCATCGGTCAGCGTGACCCCGTCATACGGTTTCTTATGTTGAGAATGACCAATTCAAGAGGAATGATATCACATTCATCATCCAAAAAACTATTTCCAGATCAATTTGGAAGTACAGGCTGTATGTAATAGTATCTAGATGCCCGCAAGGAAGACCATTCAGTACAACTATTACTGAAACTTAACATGCCGACCATTCATATCAACGATGAGGAAATTGGAGATTTCAAACACTTCAGCAAGTCTGAACTTGATCAAACATGCAGTCACAATGCAGTCATAATTACTGGTGATTGGAAACAAAGAAGAAAGGTCAGCAGTTGAAAAATACAGCCTTAAATTAAAATAAATAAATAAATAAATAGAAATACAGCCTTGGTGACAGAAATGACATTGGAACTCATATGATAGAATTTTGCAAGACCAATGGCATTCATTGCAAATACTTTTTTTTCAACAACATTGAATTGGTGATTATACACATTGAGATAGTTTATTGTGCCCGCCTGGCCAATAAACACAAGTAGGATTAACTGAAGGGCAGAGAGATAAATAGCTTGGTGAGCCTTGTCTTTCTTGTCTCTCGCTCTGTGATTATCGGACCAGTGTGCGGCTGCCTTGCTTGTTCTGTGCCTCAATTTAAAGGGTACACTACCTGTGGGATGCCTAGCCTGTGGACTGTGTCGCTGTAAGTTGAGGTCCCTTTAAGACATCTCTGGAGCTGGGGACTGGTGATTAGTGACCTGGCTGGCAGTTGGTGACCTGCCTTGTGATTGGCTGCTGTGCTGACATAGCCTAGCTCTCTCTATAAGTAGAGGAAGATCGGGCAGCAGCCTAGACTTGAAGGACTGCTAGTCTCTCACAATTCTCTCTCACTGGAGTGAGTTGCAGTGAGCCATTTGTAGTGCTTTATAATTTGACCGTTCATTACTTATATTATATATCTAAGTATCTTTATAAATAAATATATTATCAGCAATTTGGTTTTATCTCTCTAGAGAACCTTGTCTAACACACACATAGACCTCTCCAGATAGAATGTCTAGGAATAAGATCAGCTACATCTGTGGGAAGTTGAGGCAAAGGAGAAATTTAATATCATCAGTCATGTGGGGAGATGAGTCACTTAGGGTTCAGTATAGCAATAATGAAACCCACAACCTTCCTCTAGTTCTTAAACGCTTCCTCCCCCAACTACCAGGACCCCAATTGTGCCTTGCAGACCTGGCTAGACCAGATGATGCACAGCGGTACAGATGGGAATTGGAAACGCAGGGAGCCTAGGACAGATGAACCCCTCAGGACCAGGGGTGACAGTGGCGATACCAGGGGGGAAGGGGGGTGTAGAAAGGGGGAATGGATCACAGGGAGCTACATATAACCTCCTCTCTGGGGGATGGGCAGCAGAGGGGTAGGTGAAGGGAGACGCCGAGCAGTGTAATATAAGATATAATAATAATTTATAAATTATCAAGGGTGCATGGGGGAGGGGGGCGGGCGAAGGGAGGGGGGGGGAGGAAAATGAGCTGATTCCGGAAACCCAAGAGGCAAGCAAATTTTGGGAATGATGAGGGCAACAAATGTATAGATGTGCTTTACACAATTGATCTGTGTATTGTATGAGCCCCAATAAATTTATTTTTTAAAAATATATCATCAGTCATAACAAAACCAGAGGCTTCCTTCAGAACAGACTGTCAATTGCTGATATGCAAGTTCAAGTTGAAGATGAAGACAATTAAAACAAGTCCACAAGAGCCAAAAAAGGGTCCATTTGATTTTTAAAACCATCTATCTCAAGAGTAGGTTTGAAGCTTTGAACTCTAAAGGCTAAAGACCAGAGAAACTGTTGTAAGACTTCAAAGTCACTAATATGATGAAGCCCAAGGTCAGTTTTAGCAGTCTGGAAAGAATGGAAAGACAACAGTGACTATCAGAAGAGAATCTGCATTTTGCTCTTGAACAATGGCGTTGTCCGATCCAGTCAGTGGAGGTGCTTTCTAGCCGTTGTGCTAGATCCAGCTCCCTGGATCTCAATCAACTGGAAGAGATCCATGTTCGTGCCAAGTCCAAAGAAAAGTTATCCAACAGAATGTAAAAATTATCAAACAGTATTATAGCTATCATAAACAGGTTCAATTTTACTCAAGATAATTTTTTTAATGATTGCAGTACATTGATAGGGAACTGTCAAATTCAAACCAGGTTCAAAAATGGATGTGGAATAAGGGATATCATTGTTGATATCAGATGGACCTCGGCTGAAAGCAGAGAACACCAGGAAGATGTTCACTTGAGTTTTATTGACTGTGCCAAGGCATTCAACTGTGTGATCATAACAAAGTATAGATTACATTGCAAAGAATGAAAATTCCAGAACACTTCATTGTGCTCATGTGGGACCAATACATGGACCAAGAGGAAGTAGTTCAAACAGAAGAAGGGGGTGCTATGTGGTTTAAAATCAGGGTGCATTGGGGTTGTATCCTTACACCAGACTAATTCAATCTGTGTGCTGAGTAAATAATCCAAGAAAGCCGGGCTGCGTGAAGAACACAGTGTGAGAATTGAACGTAGCCTCTATGACAACCTGCACTCTGCCTAGGACATAACCTTGCCGAACACAGGGAAGACTTGAAGGGCTTACCCATGAAGGTGAGTTGACATAGTTATGGATACAGAGCAAAGACCCTGGATTACGTCACAATAGAAAGAAAACAGAAATCTTCACAATAAGCAACATCTCGATAAACAGAGAAAAGGTGGAAGTGATCAATACCCATGAAAGCAACAGTCCAGAAATCAGACCTTTAATGGCTTAGAAAGCAAAAGGCAGTTTTGAAGACTAAGGAGTGCCTGACCTAAGCCCCAGTGTCAGGTCCAATCACGTCATGTGCATGCAGAAGCTGCTCATTCATAAAGAAGAGTGAACATTGGCTAAGAATTTTAAATACAGCATGGACTGCCAGAAGAATAAGCAAACCTGTCTTGGAAGACGTAGAGACAGAAGCAAGGACGGTGAGACTTCATCTCTCATGCCTTGGACGTGTCATTAGGAAGGATGTCCTGGAGAAAGGACAGTGAAAGGGGGGAGACGGGCCGACCCAGTGGCTGCAACCGGGGGCTCAAACCTAGGCAGGATTGTGAAGATGCTGCCGGGCCAGGCAGGGCTTCGTGACACACAAGGTTGAATCAGAACTGACCCAACAGCCTCTAACAACCACAAAATAGATCACAGTGACAACCATTCGAAAGATTAGATAAGGAACTTTGTAGTCCTTTATCAGTAGATTCTCCAGGAATGACCACTAACCCCTATTACACTGGTCCTCGCAAATCCCTTTTCTATTAAAAAAAAAAAGATTTGTGACAAGAGCTTGTGTCATGAATATTCCTCTTTAATGTTTTTTCTTCCAAGAACAGACAGACAGCAGGGCAGACACTGACGCTGTGCCAATTGTCCATCCACAGGTGTTGCTGAAGGACTGCAGGAGAGGAAACCTCTGTGCCCTGAGAACGGGCTTCAGGCGGACGCAGGAGAGACAGAGATGCTCCGGAGAGCAGTGGAGGACTATTTCTGCCTCTGTTACGGTACAGTGCTCGTTAGGCATTCATCCTGTAAACCGCTTAGTTTGGAGCCGGATGGATGAGTTCACAGGCGTAGCTGCAGATTCTTTTACTGGGTGTAGCTATAAAAACTTGTTTTTGGTGTTTTAAAGCCCACATTTTCATGATCTGAACATCCAGTTCTTAAGTGCCGGGCTAATGTTCTCCTAGAAGGCAGCTTCATCTCGTCTGAGCCATCAAGCCTTCCCGATTGACCGGATTCGGTCGCTGCTCCGTTTCATGGCGGGCCCGTGGGATTAGGGAAGGTGCTCACTGTTGTTGATTCATTAACACCCTCGCCCCTCGCTTGCTTGAGTCTCCACGGGCATTCAGAAGGGACTAAATAAACAGAAGGCCTACCGGGGCCAGGTGTTTTAACAACTGTTGTTATTGCTTACTGTGGAGTCAATCCTACTTCCTGGTGACCTTAAGGGGCTTCAGGAAGTTCATGGAAAAAACAGAATGAAAAGACAATAGAATTTCCCCATGAACTTTCTGAAGCCCCTTCTGAGAGCCCAGTGAAATGCGGCCCAGTCCTACGTCGCATTTGTGACTGTGGCCTGCTTGAGATCGTTGTTGTGGTTATTAATCCAGGGGCCCTTCATGCGCACTGAGGGCTTCAGGTTCCACCGAGCCTATCCTTTCCTTTCGATCAGAATACAAATTAGTGGGGCGGCTGGTAGACTTCACTGTCGTAGAAGCACCTTCGCCTCCCAGGGCCCACTGTGTCGTTCCTGGAGAGCTCTACACATTGTATCCCTTGTACCGCCCTGTGAGCATTTGACTTTGGGGTGCCTCAGCATAGGGAGGGTCTCACCTTAACTTGTCCTCTGTGAACTGGGGCTGCGGCCCCTCAGCTCTTGTCAGCTGACACAAAGCCAGATGGTGATTTGAGGCCATGCTGATGTCCTCGCTTGTACACAGCAGTGCTGCCCTAGTTCATGGGGTGCGATGGGATGACCCCCATCCTCTCGGACTGCCGTTGAGATGACCAAGGGGGTTCTGGGGTGATGCCCCAGAGGGTGATGCCCCAAATTGTATAACCTCCGAGACAATGGGGGGGAAGGCTTGGTTTCCCCTCTTGCATGAATGTTTTCTTTCTTTTTTTTCTCTTTATTTTAATAAGTCATTTTATTGGGGGTTCTTGCAGCTCTTATAACAATGCATACATTAATTGCACCAAGCACATTTGTACATAAGTTTCCATCATAATTTTCTTTCTTTTTTAACCATTTTACTGGGGGCTCATACAACTCTTTCAAGCACCTTTGTACATTTGTTGCCATCATCATTTTCAATACATTTTCTTTCTACTTGAGTCCTTGGTATCGGCTTCTCATTTATCCCCCTCCCTCCCCCATGAAACCTGATAATTTATAACTTATTATTTTTTCATGTTTTATACTGCCTGATGTCTCCCTTTACCCACTTTTCTGTTGTCCATCTCCCTGGGAAGGGGTTAT
>NW_022103901.1:14137208-14139148 GCF_000313985.2 Echinops telfairi | reverse complement strand
ATGACCTCTGCCTCTGCTTCTAGGTAAAGCCTTAGGCACAGCAGCAGTGGTGCCTGTTCCCTATGAGAAGATGCTGCGGGACCAGTCGGCCGTGGTCGTGCAGGGCCTCCCTGAGGGCGTGGCCTTTAAGCACCCGGAGCACTACGATCTGGCAACCCTGAAGTGGATCCTGGAGAACAAAGCCAGGATTTCCTTCATCATCAGCAGGTGCCGTGGACTGCCCTCTCCTAACGATCCTGGAAAGGCAGACTGGTGGCTTAACTACAGTTACCTGACTGACTGTTCGGGTACCTTTAGAATTTGACCGTTTCTATAGATCAGTATCTGGCATTGCGTTGATTCCGACTCATGGTGACTTCACGGCCAACAGCACAAAGCATGGCCCGGTTGTATGTCATCCTCACAGTACCTGCATGTTCAAGTCCAGCATTGACACTATCGAACCAGTCCAGTCCACGGACGGTCTCCCTTGCTGCCTCAGGCCCCCTCCTGCAACCCCGACCTGCTCCTCCGTGAGTCATCTCCTTTTGATGTACGTGTCCCAGGAAAGCCAGTCGGACGGTGTTCTGTGCGAGCCGTGAGGGCGTCAGTGGCTGGCTGGTGGACATAGCTCTCCAGGCTTTTCTTCCTCAGCTGTCTTAGCCTGGACCCTCCACTAGAACCAGTGCCACACCTTCCCATATCACAGCGACACACCGGCCCGAGTCTGTTCAGGTGCAGACTCACAGACGGGGGTGGGTTCAGATGTTTAATACAGGTTTCCTTCAATCTCCAAAAGTAGAGCGTTCCTATGAAACCTTTCATCCACCGAAGACTTTAACTTAATGGGAAAAATATTCCCAAATACTAAAAATAACTACGCACAAATTAAAAAAACAAATTCACTGCCATCCTGTCAATTCCAACTCATAGGATTCCCATAGGGCAGGGTAGAACTGCCTCTCCGAGCTTCTGAGACTGGAACTCTTTATGGGAGTAGAAAGCCCGTCTTTCTCCTGCGGAGCAGTGATGGTTCCAAACGGCCGGTCTTGTAGCTAGCAACCCACCACATAACCACTAGGCCACCAGGACTCCCTGTTCACACCAAATAACACCTAAGACCTAAAGTGATGTGACACACTCTGGGCACACAGAAAAGGGTGAAAGCCACCGCTGCTTGATGCTCCGACGGCTGAGTGTAATTCTTGGGGCAGGAGCTTGGTGACACTACCTTGCTGCTTGACGTGAGGTGCTGCCTCTTTAAGGGCTTGATGCAAAACAAATAGTGGGCGCTCATTTGCAACCCTGGGCTGGCAGAGGACCACGCCTGTTGTGCAGTAGGATCGCTATGAGGTGGAACAGACAACAACAGTTTTACTTTTAACTGTTTTCTGTGTTTGTTTTTTAAACCAAAGCAAAACTCTTGGGATTTCTTCCGGTTAGCAGGAACAGGTTGGCATGGGTGAGTCAAGAAGCCGTGCTACAAACTTGTGGAGACCTTTAGGAAGCAGAAACACCAATGTGGGACGCGGTTGCTTCCTGGCACCGTCACACCCAGGTCACACCTAGGTCTGCTCTTCTGAAGGCCGTGTCTTCATCTCTGAGCCTTCCCTGAAGGAGCCAGGTGGCGTCATGGTGACACGTTAGTCAGCAGTTCGAAACCAGCTAGCTCCTTGGGAGAAAGACGGGGCCGTCTACCCTTGTGAAGAGTTACAGTCAGCCGCAGCCCTGCCCTGTCGGGTCCCTGAGAGTCGGTATCGGCTCAAGGGCAGTGAGTTGGGTGTTTTGCAGCCCTTCCCTCTTCGACTGACAGCACGACAGCACCACAGTCACGCCGTCCTCCAGGGACTCACAACCCGGTCCTTTTCCGCTTGACTTGCGTGCAGGTCACAAGAAGAAGCCTGGAGGGCAAGGTCAGGAGGTAGTTTCCCGACGGAATGTTCATGCGATCCTGCTACCTT
>NW_022103901.1:14123050-14136242 GCF_000313985.2 Echinops telfairi | reverse complement strand
GGCCGTGTGTGAACTGGAACCGAGCGCTGTACTCTGGCTGACCGCGTACGTCCCTCTCTCCTTAAACCGAAGTGGCATAAAGCGAGCATTCAAAAGGCAGGGACACCTGAGCGGTTGTGGTCAGTCTTCCTGTTGGGTGACCCTGCTGCTTTTCTTACAGGCCTTTCTTGGAGCCGGCAGAGCAGCCAGGTAAGGGCGTTGTGGAGCGGGTGGTGACAGTGGGCTGCTCGGTCCTTCCCTCGGGCTCTCATCCAGCGCAAGCTTGGGTGCATGCCGAGCCCGCCCTCTTCCTTGCTGTTTGCGCACGGTCAAGCCAACCGCGACGTTCCGGGCAGAGTCAGTGACATCTGTGAAGGTGTCATCCAGCCACAGACCCCGCCTTCACCCCTACCCAGTTCGGATGCTGGGCAGCTTCTGTGTCCTCAATGAAGGACGGTGAGGCTCACCTTGGCCTCACGCACAGCAGCAGGTGGATTCTGGACATCGCTGGCCACTAGCCACCAGCCACTGCAAGGCTGGGGTCTGGGCTTTGAGCCTGGTCCCTGCTTCTGAAATGCTCTTGGGATGGCTGGAGGACACGAATGTCTTGCGGAGGGAGTTAGAGCTGCTTGAGGGGACATTACAGTTTCGTAGCCCCCATGTCCAACTTTAGGGGGAAAGAGTCCCACGCCATCTCCTTAAGTTCTGGGGAAGCCAAAAACCTCGGCCCTCACTGCCATCAAGTCAGTTCTGACTGACAGCAACCCTCCAGGCCAGGGTGGAACTGCCCCCGTGGGGGTCCAAGATTATGAATCTCTACAGGGGCAGAAAGCCTGCCTTTCTCCCAAGGAGTGGCTGGTGGGCTAGAACTGCTCATCTTGTGGTTAGCACAGCCCACAAGGTCAAGTGGACTCACAGATTACCCTGGAAGATATTTGGGAACCTTGGTGTTCGTGAAAGATGGGGTCGGAGGAGGCGGTTTCACAGAGCTGCACTTGGGGTGACAAGGTGACACAGAGATAGGGAGTAGGGGGTCGCTGCACTGAGGGAAAACACTGAGACTGTCCACTCCCATAAAGGGCTACACCCTCAGAAGCCCACGCAGTTCCCTGCTGCCCTACAGCACAGGGACTCCGCGTTGGCATCGACTCGATGGCACGGAGTTTGATCTGGTTTGATGACTTCCTGTGCACCAGCTCTGGGAGCCCTGGTCACCTAGTGGGGGATGCATTGGCAAGGCCAGCAGTTCAAACCCACCGGATGCTCGGAGGGAGAAAGATGAGGCTTTCTAGTCCTGGGAAGTTACCATCTCAAATCCAGAGGAGCCATCTTACTGTCCTCCAGAGTCTCCATGAGCTGGACTCGCGGTCACGGCGGTGGGTCTGCTTTGGGGTGCACCAGGCACTGTGTACGGGAATCCTCACCCAACCCTTGTTTTCAGAGGAGGAAGCCGAGGTACGGGAGGTCTAGTGGGGAAGCCAGGGTCTCGGGATGTGTCTTGTGGGCCCCGACCTGCTCGTCACCCCTCTGAACATGGAGGCTCAGGTCTTTCCTCATGACTCTTCCCCAGGGACCAGGAGCCCTGGTTTGTCTCCTGCTTTTGCCTTCAGCGCAGGCCTGTGGAGCGTCCGTCACACTCCAGGGCCTAAAAGAAACTCCTGTGTTTCTTCTTATTTCTGCACAGGTCCTCACGTGGAGGTCACAGATGGCGACAGAGCGGTCACATCGCCCGGCACAAGGTAAAAGAGCCTTCCGGGGACTTGTGCATTGCTCTGATGCTGGCGTTTCAAATGCTGAAGGCGGCCTAGTCCCTTACTGCTTCCAAGAGCAGGGTGGGTGCCCGGAGGGGCCTTCAATACACCCCTGGGAATGGCACCTCATGAGAAAGGCCCAAGGGCGAGTCCCCCTGCCAGCCACTGAACCCTGCTGTGGCACAGCTCCCGCAGACCCACATGGGGCGCCAGGAGCCTGTGCCCGCTCCGTGACTACTGGTGTTTGTTAGTGAGGAGGTTCACAGTGTGGGCCTGTTTGCCAAAGGAATGGGATTTCCCCAGGAACTTCTGGAAGCCCCACTGTCCGCGTCTCTTGTGTCTGGAGTGGTAAGACCATTCGGTGGACAGCTCTGGTTGTAGAGCAAGCCTCTCAGTCAGGAAGTTCACGCTGGGGTTGTGCGGCCAGCGTCTCCGTCAGTCAGGAAGTTCAGTGGGGGCACTCACGGCCCCTAGTCAGTCCCACAGGAGTTGGGCCTCCTTCTCTGTCCTCCCTGAGGGGACATCCCCTTGCAATGCAAGAGGGAGTGCTTGGGTCCCTCCTATCCACGTGCCAGCGTGGCCTCCGTAGAAACGCCAGCTCTCTTGAGGAGGAAGGAGGTGGCCAGGGGACCCAGCCTGTGAGGGCAGAGTGGCGGGCACCTGTCCTGGCTCCCACCCTCCGGAAGCAAAACGAATCCCTTTCTCTTCCAGCCCTGGTTCCCTCCGAGTGAAGACTGAACCCACGGAAGAATGTGGTATGTCTTGGAACTGTAGAATCAGGTCCCCAGGGGTTCTTCTTTGACGGCCGGTTTTTGTTTCACTAAAGCAGTGGGTAGGAGGCCCTGTTTGACTCAGCGAAGTTACCTCACTTGTAGAAAAGCGTAGTTTACCCAAAATAACTAGACCCTCTAATTCAGGAAATGCAAACGCTAAAGATAATGGAGTCCCTGTGTGGAACAACCGGTGACACACTCGGTTGCTGACCAAAATGTGAGGGGTTTGAGCCCACTAGGGGAAAGCCCAGCTGGTCAACTCCCCCAAAGACCAGCCACTGACACCCCTTGTGGCTGAGTTCCCTTGTGGCCCACATGGGGGCACCAGGAGTCCATCCGTTCATGTTCACTAGGAAGTTATTCCAGAAATAACCAAACCCATCGCCTTTGAGTCGGTTCCAAGGGGCTGTGTAGGGTTTCCAAAGCTGTAATTTTTACAGGAGAAGACAGCCTCCTCTTTCTCGTATGGAGCCATTGCTGGGGTTGAACCACTGACCTTGAGGTTAGCAGTCCAACGCTTATCCAATGAGAGAGCTATATTTGCAGAAGCAATAATGCTCTAGTGTATTTAAATTAGAACTTGAGTGAGGAGTGACGTGCACACCAACCTCACTGTTATCGGGTGGATGCCGACTCGCTGACTCACAGCAACCATGTAGGACAGGATAGAACTGCCCCTGTGAGTTTCCGAGACGGTAGCTCTTTACAGGAGTAGATGAGGAGTGCTTGGTGGTTTCAAACTGCTGGCCTTGTGGTTAGAAACCCAATGGGTAACCCCTATGCCACCAGGGCTCCTGGAGAAGTGCCTGAAAACTGTGAGATACTCATGGGGATTGTGACGTGACTTACGGTGATATCCTTGGCTTCATTTGGGAGTATGCCCTGGGTCCTTGCTGTCATGCAGTTTTCTGTTACTACTCCTGTTCTAGAATAACTGACTGAAGAGACCACTATCTGGTGGGAGAGCTCCGTTAGTGGGTCGGAGCGCTGGGCTCCATCCCCACTGCGCCCCACACCAGCAAAAGAGAGAAACAGCATCGAGGAGAAAGATGAGACTAAACCCCTCCTAAAGAGTTTCGGTTTGGGAAAGCCACGAGCTGTTCCACCCCGCCCTAAAGGGCTGCTATTTAAGGTGGCAGTGGATGTACTGTAGTTGGGTTTGGGGATGGGGTTGCTATGCGGTGGAATCCATTTGGCAGGGGGCGCACAAACAACTGGTATGCTGCTGCTGTGGAGTTGCTGCCTCCACATGGCCACCCTGTGGTGCTCCCGGGGTGGTCAGTGACGGGTGCTGCGGAAGTCAGCCCCAGAGCATGGAGGAGGCTTTGAGTTGGTCTCTTTCTCACACAGGCGCTCGGTGGCGCTCCTTCTCTGTTCTCCTGGAGGACACACCTCCTTGCAGCACAGCAGGGGGTCTTGTGTCCCTCCCACCCACCTGCCAGCGTGGCCTCCAGAGAAACGCCAGCTCCCGGTCAGTCTGGAGAAAGTGGCGCCTGCCCACCTCGGTGGCTCTAAGCCATGCAAAGACATGAACAGCACTGAACTGTGGACTCAATCTCGGCCACCAAATGACGAGGTGCCTTCATCTCCTGCCCATCTCATTTTACTCCTGAATGCTTTTCGAAGCTCCTGCTTGTGTCTTGGGTAGTCACAAGAGAATTTAAAGCCCCAAAAAGAGAGAATTTAAAGCCACGCTGAAGACTTTTCTGAGTAATTGGAAAGACAGAGGAGGGGTGGGTGTGAGGAGTTACCCTCTCCAGCTGAGGGGGGGACTCTGGATTCCACAGCCCCACAGCCTTGCACAGCAGCTGTTGGGGCAGGATGTATTTCTCATTCCACCTTAAAATAGGCCTCCTTTGTTGAGGGTTCTCTGTGGAGATGGGGTTCCCTTTAGGCAAAAGTATGCTCCCCTGAATGTGACTTCCCACCATCCGTCACAACATGCAGCGTGGATACTGGCTTTGAGGACTCCCAAGCCAGTGGTCTTATTTCCACGACATTGGTGTAGTCATTTGTTACATGGGACTAGTGTTCAAGGGACATTAACTGTTTTTCTGTCTCTCGCCTTCCCTCTTGGGAGAAAAAGGCTTCCCAAGTGAATTGGCTTTCATTAGCATTTTGAAAACTATAGTTCAAGCTGTCAGACCTGGTTGGTTTGTCTGGATTAAAATGGGATTTATTTTATTTTACTTATTTACAGCATAACAAAAGAGCACATTTACCTCTTTTTCCTGCTGGTAGAGTTGTTAGTGCCTAATCCAGTAGGGACTTGCACTTTTACTTAAAATTTTATTGTGAAATGTTGTCAAAAGTGACACCTGACAGCAATTAAAAAGAATTTTTTCTTCCTTTTCTCAGATTAGAGGTACCTGTGATGTAGTGGTTACATGTTGGGCTGTGATCTGCATGGTCGGCAGTTCAAAACCACCAGCAGCTCCAAGGGAGAAAGGCTGGGCTTTCCACTCCCCTCAACAGTTCCGTCTCGGAGACCCACAGGGGCTCGCACTGGGTCGGCATGGACTCTATGGCAGCGAGCAGCGAGAGTGGGCAGCCGGGCTCCCGGAGTAGCATAGTAATGTCAGCAGTTCAAAACCACCAGCCGCTTCTCAGGACCAAGAGTAAAGAGTCACAGTCTCGGACACCCATGGGGGCAGTTCTACCCTGTCCCGGAGGGTCCTTGGGAGTTGGGAAAGACTCCGTGACCTTGTGAATGAGCAAGAGGAAGATGCGATTTTTGTCTTCCAGCACCTTGTGGAGTGGACTCGCAGCCCTGTCTGCAGTCTGGGTCAGCTTGGCTGGCTTGGGTGTCCTGGGGTGGGAGAAGCGTCTTGCAAAGGGGCACGCACACTGGCCATCTATCCCAGCCTTCCCTCCAGAGGTTTCTGGTTTCACTGATGCTATTTTTCCAGGCCCAGGGAACATTGCATTCCATTGCAGAACATCTGCAAGAATTCAGTTAAATGCATGTGTATGTTCAGCCACCTTAAAGGAAAGGATCCCCAAATGGGATCAGAAGTGGGACCTAGCCGCCTCTCGACCTTTGTCAGCCTCTCCCTCCCTCCCTCCTTCCTCCTTCCTACGAGTTTATGGACAAGCCAAAGTTGATCCTTGCCGGAGAGCTCCCAGTGCATTTGCTGATTGCCATGGTGCTAGGTGAATCCAGACGGAACCTGGAGGCTCTTTCAGTAGCTGGCTGCCCATCTTCATTGTTAACCTCTGACCTGATACCTCCTTTTATTGTTGCCTTTGCATCCCAAGGAATTCCCCTGAAGGCCATGGCTCCATCTGTCAAGAAAGAGTCCGAAGAAGATGCCAATTACTCTCCATATCTTTTGCAAGGTAATACCAATCCCAGCCTTCTCCAAAAGTAACAGGTGATGGAAATTGTGATTCACTTCTCATCTGAAAAACCAGCAAAGAGTTATGGAGGGTTTCCATGTGCTCACTCAGCATCCGCACACTGGCACTGGGAGTAAATCATTTGATGGCTATAAACCACCCACTGCTGTCAGGTTGGTCCCGACTTGCAGTGACCCTATAGGACCGGGTGGAACTGCCTCTCTGGGTTTCCAAGGCTATAAATCTTTATGGCGACAGAAAGCCTTATTTTCCTTCTGTGGTTAGTGGGTTCAAACTACTGACCTTGAGGTTGGCAGCCCAACATACACCCCAGTAAGCCACCAAGCCATTTTTTTTTTTTCCACCAAGCCATCTTTACTGTCATAAAGTAGATTCTGTTTATCCCAAAGGGGCCCTGATGGTGCTGGAAGGTCGATGGTTCAAACCGCCCCACCCCACCCCCAACACCCCACCACATTTTTCCCCGCTCCTGGGGAAAAAATGATGCTGTCTGCTTCCGTAACAATTTAAACCTTATATAGGATCACCCGGAATCAGAATCGACTCAGTGGTAGTGGGCTTGGTTGGGTGGGATTTAGCACAGACCCATTTGCTCTGGGGCACATGTGAACAACATTACATTTCCTGGGACGTTTTACTTGAGTTGGCCTCATCAATATTCTTGTTTTGTGTGTCCTGGAGCATTTCCTCTTTAACCCTTTCCTGTGCCTGTGCAGTGTGTCCCCATTTCACTGGGATCATATAAAAACGGGAGACTCTGGTTGTCATCACACACGGTACACAGAGAGCGGAGGACAGTTCATATCAAATGCACACACTGGAAATGTGGCAGGTGTGGTAAGCAGCTCAGGCCCACACCCAAGAGCCCAGCGTTCTGGTGGGTGCCAGGTCCCTGTACAGCCTGCAGACCCCTCCTCCTCCCTTGAGTGGCCTGTGACTGTGGGCAGAGCAAAGGGATACAGGTAATTTATCCCATGTCAACCATTTCCTGGAGGAGCCCGGTGGCGTAGTGGTTACACATTAGGCTGCCAACTGCAAGGTCAGCAGTTCAAAGCCACCAGCCAGCTCCTCATGAGAAAGACAGGGTTTTCTATTCCCGTTAAGAGTTCCAGTCTTGGAAACCCACGGGGGCAGCTCTACCCTGTCCTATAGGGTCACGATGAGTTGGCATCAACTCGATGGCAGCGAGTTTGGTTTTGGTTGGTAACCGTTTCCTACCTAATCTTAGCTTTGAACTCTTTCTGCAGCTTAGCGAGTCCTGTAAGGTCGGTGTGCCTTTGCTTGTTTGCTCTGGTGTTGTACTTGTCTCCATCACTCCGGATCTCCTGCGCCTTCACCCTCGCCTTCTCATTTTGCTTTCCCCACCCCCAACTTTTTTTAAAAGATAATTCACATATTTTACAATCCAACAGTTCAGGCACGTCAAGAAGAGTTACACCATCAGTACCACAATCTGTTTCTCATTTTGCTTTTGGGTAAACGTTGACCAGGCTTCTTTGGCCATCACCAACACAAACAAGTGTCTACTAGCTAGGGCAGCGGTTCTCAACCTGTGGGTCATGACCCCTTCGGGGGTCAAACAACCCTTTCACAGGGGTCGCCCAATTCATCACAGTAGCAAAATGACAGTGATGAAGTAGCAATGAAAATAATGTTATGGTTGGGGCAGTTACCACCCCATGAGGAACTGTCTGAAAGGGTCTCAGCATTAGGAAGGTTGAGAACCGCTGAACTAGAGAGCGATTCCCCATCGCTCCCTCCCTCCCCTCCCCACCCCTGGTCATTGCCAGTGAATGCTGATCTGTGAGCATCTACCTATAGAATATCCAATGATGCAGGACGAATCAAAAGAAGATGGGAGAAATACGCAGTAACACTGCACCTGAGGATGTCCAACCATTTCCAGAGGTGGCGTATGACCAGGAACCGATGCTGCTGAAGTGAGGAAACGCTGGAGGCGCTTCGGGAACAATCTGGAGGCTCTTCAGGGAGTGAAGAGTTACCACGTGACCCACCAGCTCCACGCATAGATCAGAGACCCAAGAGAATTTCTACTCAACACCTGCACGAGTTCCAGTGGGCAGGACTAGACAGCCCACACGTCCACCAATGGTTGAATGAATCCAAAATGCCTTTATAATGGTGCCAAGTGACAGTGTTTTCCACCTCCAGCACTTTCTCGGCATCTGGCATTCCATAGATGCCTTTTGGCAATTGGTTTCCTTTAATCAGGGCCCCTGGTGGCATCGTGCTGCTAACTCTGCATTGGGCTGCTAACTTGCAAGGTCAGGAGTTTGAGTCCATTAGCCTCTCATTGGAAGAGATGAGGCTTTCTACTCTCTTAAGAGTTCCAGTCTCGGAAACCCACAGAGCAGTTCTACTCTGTCCTATCGGGTCACTGTGTGTCGGAATGACTCAATGATGTGAGTTTTATTTTTGCCCCACATTGCAGTTAATGGGCCTCCTAAGTAACTTATAAAGCAAGTTTCTCTCCATCTTTTGTGTGTATGTGCAGGCCAGAGTCACCCAACCCCAAATCAACTTACAGTAAATCTTTATAAGGGCAGACAGCCTCATCTTTTTTCCATAGAGCAATGGGTGGCTTTGAGCCACTGACCTTGCAGTTAGCAGTCCAGCACTTACCCCACAGCACCATAATCATCACCGGATCCTAAATAGGATACTCCCATATCTTAACGTCTCTTCCCCACACCCTTCGGGTTAGTCCCCATTATACCCAAATTCACGAGCGTCCAGTCCATCCCAACTTGTAGTGACTGTAAGAGGGGAAAAATAATCAGTAATTGTGTGGTGGGAAACTAGAGGACACGTAGGTGGACAAAATGAGCACCCAGTGGGGTGGACACCACCCGCATCTCTGCAGGCAGGATGTCTGTGCTGGCTGCTTCCTGAGAATGCAAAGCCTGCATCCCCTGAAACCTCAGACAAACCCCAAAGGAGAACCTGGATGGGGGGTAGGGGGCCAGAGGGAGTGGGGAGAAGAAGAAAATACCGAGGGGGGTTTGTTTGTATATGTTTTAAGAATGATGAAATTCATCCCCCACATGAAAGATTGTAATTGGTTAATGCAGAGTTGTTTTTTTAAGTGTGGCTTGGATGAGAGCTTACAGAGCAAATTCGCTTCCTAGTCAACCATTTCTACACACTGTATTTCCCTCACATTAGTCACATTTCCCGTAATGTACTTTCTTCCTTCCTCCTCAGGTTTCATTTTGATTCCTCCTCCTCCTGGCCCCTCCTGCCCTCTGAGCTCTGCTTTGATGAACCTGCCCTTCTGGGCTCCAAGGGCTGGTTTGGGGGCAGCACAGCCTGTCTGCTGTTTGGATGTAAAGTGATCCCTGGCGCTGGGCTCAGATTCAGGTGTGAAGGATGTCTGAGGGCCACAGTCGGTCCACCAGCCTCCAGAAGGCCAGTGTGTCTAGTGGGACTTGTTGCTGCCGTTCGTTCGGTCCCATCAGGGAGATTCTCACTCATGGTGAGGGTTGTAAATAAGAAAACCCAAATCCGAAGGAGGAAATCGGTATCAGAACTTAAATTGTGAATCCCTGATGACACATCGTCGGCTTCTGCAAACCAGGTGTTCACAATCTAAGCTCTGCTAGGATTCTCTCCTTCAGCCCCCACCTGGATCAAGTCTCTGGTGAATCTCCTCTAACCACATTCGAGGGACGGGAATAGCCTTGCTCTCATACAGAGAGCACTGCAACACTGATTATGGCAGACGGAGTTAGGATACGATGGAATACCCTATCATCTGATCTCCCTTTCGACCCATTTTAAAGTTACCATTTTGAATGTTGTCTACTTTCTCTTTGATTAAGATGGTTCTGTCTTGTCTAGTCGCTGTTGGTTTTGTCCGTTTGCTTTGGATGAGTGCGTTTGATTCTGTGTGCTTTCTGTCAGGGTCAGCGGGCTAGGAAGCTGTCTGGGAACAGTCACTGGATGGGGGCCACGGCAGCGGGGGTGGAGGAAATGAGGAGAAGAAAACGCTCCCACGTTGCTGGTGGTGATGATTGCGTAGATCTTAATAGGGCTGCATGATGAAAACATAACTGAGTCAGGATCCAGAATATGCAAACGAGGGCGCATAAAGAACAGGGATCAGAAGGCTCATTGGAGTTTTACTTGAAAGGGAAAAGAAGAGTCGCCCCGCATCTCCCGCGGGTCCTGCACTGCGTGTCACCGACTGATAGTCCTTGAACAAGAGGCCCCTGCTTTCCTGCTCAAGGGGCCGTCATGCTTCCAATAGAGACGTGACAGAAACAGCCACCCGTGGAAGGCTGGGAAAATGAGGCATTCCAGTTCCTGTGTGTTACTTGCCACGATTCGACAGAGAACCCAAGTCTCTTAAACAGTCACGTCCGGTTGACGAAGGTTGCAATAGCCTGCAGCCTGAACTGGCTGAGGCCTTCTCTTGGCCTTGACCTTGGCTCCGGTCTGTCAGGGACGCTTCGGGGAGCACCCAGATGCACGCTCCTCAGGGCGAACCCGGATGCAGGCCCTCCAGGGCGAACCCGGATGCAGGTCCTCAGGGCGAACCCGGATGCAGGCCCTCCAGGGCGAACCCGGATGTAGACGAGAGGCGTGCAGAGAGCCCGGCGGAGTGCTGCGAACTGGTGCCCTTTGGTCTAGCAGTGACCCACCCACAGTCTTTGGGACAAGCTCAAGAACGTTTTCTCGTCGTCCGCCGGGTCACGCGTCCTCCTCGCGGCCGGTACAGCGGGGTGCAGTCGCAAGCCGGGTTGGTCAGCACCTCGCCCCAACGCCTGGGCGCGCTTGTTTTTCCGGAGTCAGAAATGTGCGCCCAGGAGCGGGGTGCCGGCGTCCCGGAGCTTTGCTGGTTTGGGGCCGGAGTCCTCGGTGGGGACGATGCTTCCCGACTCCCCAGCCCCCTGCACGGAGACCACTCTGACCTGCAATCAGTAGAGAGCCTCCCACGGCCCAGTCCAGCGTTACCGGGGTTCGTGTCCTCGCCAAATTAGTCATCTCTGAACCGAAGTGCATAAAGCCACGAAGGCCCGTTAACTTCCTTCTTAAAAACGGCGTTGTTTCTGTTTCTGGCTTTTGCTTCAATGCAATCGCGGCCTTTCTCTGCGGGGAGGGGGAGGGACCTAACCGGTTTCTCTTCCAAGCCACTGCACTTCCCTTGTGAGGAGATTTTGGTAGCTTGGGCTTTTTTTTTTTTAATGGGGAGTTTCTAGAAAGAGGATGACCTCCGACCGGTGTAGAAATGCCATCCAGTTAAGACTCGGAATTTCTTCACTGGATGTGGGCCTGGCCTTGAAAACACTCCTGTTGAACAGCCCATTCTTGAAGCCCCAGGCGAAGGCCGTGAACAACGAGCCTGAATTCACGTGGTGGGGGGGGGGGGGTTGAAGATGGTCCCAGTTTTGTTTTGCATCATGAAATCATTATCAATTCAGAGGCAGGTAAAACAGTGTGGTCCCTGTGTCTTCCCCGGGGTTCCTCCACACTATCTATGAACTTGCCCAATCAACAAGAGCAGAGCAGTGCAGTGCAATTGTCTAGTCTTACCCCCTTACTGACTACTAACTGTCATTGGTAAGGCTCTCCAGCCAGGTAGGAGCTCTGGTCTGTTCTCGCTAGGATTTATTTTTACCTTTTTGTCTGGATGTAGAATTGAATGTATATCACTCTTGTCCACCAAGAAAAATGTATGGCGCTCCATGTAATAATAAAATCAGAATCACACCAGGGGTGCTGGCAGGAAGGGTGGGGGGTGGATCGTTGACCAAAGCAAATGTTTCCTGATCTCCTGGTCATCTCTGATGACCACAGGAAACTACACCAATCTTTGCCCCATCCCATTGGTCTCTACCATTTGATAATACCCAAATGTTCCCACCTGCCCTTTGACCTTTTTAAAATGAAAAATCGCTTTCCTGTTCAGTAAGCATATGGAGAATGCCAATTGGCTTGGCGAGAGCTACCCTTTTTTTAGGAGGAGAGCCGTGGGGTGTTGGAAGAGGAAAATATTTAATCCTAAATGACATTTTCGAAACTGTGTTTTCAAGATTCTTCTCCGCTTGTCCCTTCAGAAGCAAGGGAGGACGCCGAAGCTGAGGTGAAGGTCGAAGGTTAGTTGTCTTGTCATATCCCCATGGGCTGGAATGCATGTTTTTTTAGCCTTGCTCAGGGAATTCAGGAGTGGCGGAGTGGATTATGAGCTGGGCTGCTAAAATACTAGGTCAGCAGTTTGAACCCAGCAGCCGCTGTGCCAGAGAAAGAGTTACGCTCTTGGAAACACAGGGGCGGTGCTAACCTGTCCTAGATAGAGGGTGGCTGTGACTCAGAATCATTGCCAGTGAGTTTGGTTTGGTTTTTGAAAGAGGACAGTTGTTGGAGAAATAGAAATAGATGGGGGGTGGTGTGTGTGTGTGTGTGTGTGTGTGTGTGTGTGTGTGTGTTGTGTTGCTAAGGAGTCTGGGTGATATACATGAACAGTACTCAGCTGCCAACCAAAGGGTTGGAAGTTCAAGCCCTCCCAGCGTCAAATCCAGCCTGGGCTTCTGGTCACAGTGGCCCCCTCACATGTTGAGAGAAGAATTTAGCCTCACTGTTCTTTTTTTTTTCTAAGTTAAAAGCTTTTTTTTTTAATTAATCATTTTATTGGGAGCTCTTACATATATTATAACAAACTATACATCCATTATATCAAGTGGATGTGTACAAATGTTGGCATCAACAGTTTCTAAACATCATCTTTCTTCTTGAGCCCTTTGATATCAGCGCCTCTTTATTCCCTCCCTCCCTTCCCCGCAGACTCTTTATATATTATATATTGTTATTTATACATGTTGGCCTCGCTTTCTGTAGATTCTAAACTGCCATCTGTCTTTAGGAAAGACAGATTCACTCGGTGTGGTGAATTCCGCTGCAGGTGTTGAGGACCTTCACATCGTTCAGGTGGCGATTCCAGGTACGGAGCAGTCTATCCTAGGGGACTTCATGTGTCTTACTTTCCCTTGGTCTCAACTACTTCATGACGTGGGTTAGTCTCTCGGAGCCCCTGTCTGGCGGCTGGTTCACCCTGACCACCAAGCAGTATAAATCTGCCACAGGTCACCACACCAGGAATGCCTGGCCCTTAATGGGCAGTTTTGCTGCCCCCGGGGAGCCCTGGCCTCTCCTGCAAACTCCACCACCCGGGGAGCAAGAAATCCCAGCTTACCAGGGAGTTGGGAATGGACCCTGAGGAGAAACTACCGTGCTGCCCATCCTGAAGTCTCCTTTCTGAATATGCGCCTGTCAAGTGTACATGGGGTGCACGCCCCCCCCCCCCCCCCC
>NW_022103901.1:14110739-14122950 GCF_000313985.2 Echinops telfairi | reverse complement strand
ACCTCATGCATGTTGAGCCGAGATTGCTTTCGGGATTCAAAAATGAAGTCGAATGACAGGGCCAGGATTGGGAAACAGCCCCTCGGTCTCCATGCTTTGTGTTCTTCTTGCTTGTGTGACTATGTTGGCTGGGACGGGGCGTGGGAAAGGTGGGCTCTGTATCCTGTAGGACGTTGGAAATGTGCCCTCAAAGTAGTAGACCGTATTTCAACCTAGGGTGATCATTTGAAAGATTCCCTACTGCCACTCGCAGCTTTCCCAAAGCCTTGGTCAGCTCTCGGAGGAAACGGACCAATTAGCCAAGTCAAGCGCTCAGTCCGCCCTGTGCTCACAGGCCTTTCCTCCAAGGGCTCTCTGGGGGCGAAATCCATTCATGATTCTGGCTTGTTTGTTTACTATTGTTATTATTTTAGATACTGAGAAGGAGAAATCGTCACATGCTGAGAAGATTAAACAGCTAAGAGAACAAGTCAATGAGCTCTTTAGCCGAAAATTTGGTAAGTTGTTCTATCATTAGATAACCCAAATTTATCAACTTGAAATACATCTTTAAAAAAAAACTGTTTTATTCATATATAATTCAGATGTCATACATTTCGATGGTTTAAATATCTTAGAGTTGTGCATTCGTCACCACCACTTTAGAGCATTTTCTTCAGTTCTGTTTCCCGTTTCCCCCCATCATAAGCGTGAGAAACCGTTCCTGTCATTGCTGTCTCTAGATGTACCTGTCCTGAGTGTGTCGGCGGGGTGGTCTGGGGAAACCAGAGCAGCGACACTCATCCATGTGTCAGACAAAGCGCCCGGCCCAGGGCAACTTACACCCCTGGATCTGCTGGTAGCTGGGGCCTCTGCAGACTCCCAGACGTGCAGGCTGATGGTGCAGGAAGAGGGAGCAGGGAGATCACAGACCAGTGGGTGCAGAGTCTCAAGGACCCCACGTGGGTGGGAACACAGCAAGGTGCCAGCAGCTCTCAGGGGTCGGGCAGCCCACCTGGGGCCACCGCTGGAGCCAGACAGGAGTCCCAGTAAGCAGAAGGGGCAGGGGCAGAGAGAGACGTTCTCATTGTCTTGTGGAAAAGGTCATACCCCCAGGGCGGCATCATCAAGCTGTGAACCGAGCAGTCGTTGGACTCCACCCCTGTGCTTTCAGACAGACTCACGTTGACCTCAAATCCAATGAAGTACTTCTGTTACCTGAGTGCCTGGTCTGCTAAGAAACGGCTGCTTCTGCGAAAGAGCTATGGTCTGAATCCGTCGAGATGTATCTTAATGAAGAGGTTTTACCCAAGTCATTTCAACACCGGTGTTAACTGACGATTTATTGAGTTCTTACCGAGGCCAATGGTCATTTTCAGTGTTTGACATGCGTTTAATCATTTAATCCTCACCCCAAAAAAACCCTCAAGTACATATGTCATCATCTCTATTTAATGACTATAGGCACTGTGTCTAGGACCCATCTCCAGTTTCACAATCAGTAAAATTATATCCACTACTGGGGAATAAAATAACTCTGGCTGGTTACCAGTATTGGCAATTGGTTTGAATGATTTTAAAATCGTGACATGAAGGATAAAATACAGTGTCTCCTCAACCAGGGCAAAGGAGAGTGAGGAAAATGAAAGCCCCCTGGAAACCCCGAGTCCAGAGAACTAGCAGACCCTGAGAACCCCAGCGCCATGACCAAGGGACAGAAGACTAGATGGAGCCACACGGCTCTGAAAGGGCGCAGAATTGGAGGTTAAAATGTGGCACCAAGTTCAACATCCTGATCCGATAGAAACTGCTATGCCCCAGGACTGTGTCCATTACATACCCTCGTGGCTTAACTTTCAGCCAAAGATTAGACAGGCCTATACCAGGTAAGCAGTCACCCCAGGGAGGTATGCACACACCTTAGAGCAGTGGTTCTCAACCTGTGGGTCTCGACTCTTTTGGGGGTCAACCGACCCTTTCACAGGGGCCGCCTAAGACCATTGGAAAGCACATATTTCCGATGGCTTAGGAACTGACACCGCTCCTCTATCTGGGTCCTCTCACATGGAGATAAGCCCGTATACGAGTATCTGCCGTGAAGACCGTTACCCATGCTACACCATGCTTCAAGACAAAATTTCATTTGTCATTAGAAATAAATATTTCACAATATAGAATGACATCTTGTTTTTGTGATGCATCACTCTGCTTTAATAATGTTCAGTTTGTAATAACGAAAATACATCCTGCATATCAGATACTTACATGACAATTCATCACAGTAGCAAAATGACAGCTATGAAGTAGCAATGAGAATCATGTTATGGTTGGGGTCACCACCACATGAGGAGCTGCATGAAAGGGTCGCTGCGTGAGGAAGGTTGAGAACCGCTGCCTTAGAGCAATCAGCCATCAGGCAGCGTCTGGCTGGGATCACACCCGAAGACGGGAAGGGCTCAGAAGGAAGGAAGAGGGGACCTGGGAACTCCAATGAGCACGTGGGAAAGTACTCTTACTCCAGGGTTGGGGGTTGTGACCAATGTTGGAATAAAAAAATGTACAAATTGCTGCAGGGAGAACCAGTCAAGTCCCAATAAAAAGTTAAAAACCAGTATTGGGTCTGAGCACCCAGTTTACAGAAGCTGTGGGTGACAGGGAAAGCCCGGTCCATTTGCAGAGGGCCGCAGGGATGCCAACAGCCTTGCGCTCAGCCAAGTGCATCGGAAAGAGAACTAAGGCAGACATCCCTAGGTAAAAATCTAACATCTTCCGTTTCCCCTTCTGACCAGTTCTTCACCTGTTCTAGTTTGTATTTTTGGCTGGTCATTTTTCTGTGTTTTATTTTGTTACTATTTGGGGGTGGGGGGGTGTGTGTTGATTTTCTGTCTGTGAAATCCAGGTTCGGTAAATCTATAGAGACAGTACTAGATTAGTAGTTTCTCTTGGGTTATGACAGGGCAGGTTGGGGGCAGTGTGAAATGGGGGGCTAATAGTACCCCAAATGAAGAAAATGTCCTAGAGTGGGTTGTGGGGGTGATCACACAGCTCTTTTTAGTGCATTCAGACCTCTGGGTTGCACGGCACATGCAATAAAACTGTTGAAATGTAAATAAACCGATCAATCGATCGCCATGGCCTTTGAGTATGTGCTCCCTTAGAGGGTCCACGAGGGAGACCGCACAGACCAGCGGAAGGGACGGCAGTGGCCTCGGCGGAGACGGCCCAGCAGAATGGAAGGCATGAGCACCTGACGCTGTGCGGCGTCGCCGTGTCTCAGGACAAACACAGAAACCCCGCCCTCGAGCCCGTTCTGACTCGACGACCCTCGAGGACGCCAGAACCGCCCCTCTGGGTTTCCGAGACTGGACCTCTTTAAGGGAGTGGAAAGCCTCATCTTGCTCCCTCAGAGCAGCTGGTGGTGTTGAACTGCTGACGCTGTTGTTAGCAGCCCAGGCATAACCCACTGTGTCATCAGGGCTCCTAATGTGCTGTTTAAGCATTCACCTAGAACCCAATAAATACCTTCTGAAAAGTAAGTGGCAAAGTCAACTCGTGTTACCTGGCCTGTCTCCTCACAGGTGAGGCGATCGGGGTGGATTTCCCCGTGAAAGTCCCCTACAGGAAGATCACCTTTAACCCTGGCTGTGTGCTGGTCCAGGGCATGCCCCCAGGGGTGGTTTTCAAAGCCCCTGGCTACCTGGAAATCAGCTCCATGAAGAGGATACTGGATGCTGCCGAGTTTATCAAGTTCACGGTTGTTCGGTGAGTGAGAGTGAGTGGGTGGGTTACTGACCGACTGCCTGCCTGCCTGCCTGCCGAGTTTATCGTTTACTGTGGTTCAGTGAGTGGGTGAGAGAATGCTTCTAGAGATCAGAAGGCAAAGTCACCTTCCCAGACAGGCAGGGGCGAGAAAGGGACTTGCCGGTTGTCAGCACAAAGCAACGACGAGGTGAAATGCAGGAGCTTGTTGTCCTTACGTTGTGCTTCCCCTTCCCAGGTACCGCAAGGTGGTTGTGTGACGTTTACTCGATTCTGTGCAGAAGGATCAGATGCTCATAGTTGACAGTGACAGGAAGGGACTAAGTATATCACTCAGAAAGTTGCCTTTCTGCCAAACCTGTGGGCCCGACTGACCGTGAACCGTGGTTTTTCACCTGTTCAGTTCCCTCCTCCCTACTAGGACAGGGCACCCTCCTGTCCATCGGGCCTGTCTTGCCAGCCTCAGTTCTGAGCAAACAACGCCTCCCCTTTTCTCTGCTCCCTCGTTTTTCCTAAGAACAAAGGAGAAAAGGGAGATGAGTTTTGGGGTTTTAGCAAGCCCAAGCCCCCCAACACAAGCCTACCAGCCAGGCACCCTCTAACCCGGTTGGCCTGCAGTGCTTTCAGTCATAGGCTCCTAAAATTACTTGGCCACCTGGTCCCCTTCTCTGAAAACAACGGGGAGTGGGGAAATTACTCAACACTTCCCTGGCAATTAAAAATGTCATAATCCAGGATGAAGAATAGGTACATGTCCTCGTAGCCCTGGATCGTTCCGGTGCCCCCCAGGGGGTGGTATCGCGACTCTGGCAAATACTGCCTCAGACCAAAAAACCCAGTCCCACGGGCATTGAGTTGTTCCGGCCTCACAGTGACCTTGTGTGGGGTTTCTGAGCCTGTGAGTTGTTGCAGAACAGAGAGCCTCCCCTTTCTGCTGAGGAGTGACCAGTGGGTTTGAACTGCCAGCCTTGTGGTTAGCAGCCCAGTGCCTCACCAGGCTGTAAGCAGCTTTTCATTCTTTCATGTCTTTTCTCGTTGGCCAAAGTCATTTCTGCCATGACCTGGCTCACCCATTCCCCACCTTCAGCACATGATCTCACTTCCTGTTGCTGGGACCACCTGTGGGAGCACCTCCAGTGGATGGCCCCCACTCAGCAGCCCTGCCTTAGGTGGGCCCTCCTCCTTCGGTCTCAATAACACAATTGAATGATGGGTCCCGTCCTCACCTCCAACCTGCTACCAGCTCCTGCCACCCAGGGGAAGCGCAAGCCACCTCCAAAGACCAGTCGATGCTGACACGGCAACCCTGCCGGGCAAGGTGGGGCTGTCCCGTGAGTTTCCAAGACTCCAAAGCCCGGTCTTTCTTTCACCAAGCCGCTGAGACTGCCAATCGCAGTCAACACGTAACCACGGTGCCACTAGTCTTCCACGCACTTCGAGTGTCTGAGGTCTCCCCGCTGTCTGCAGTTCACACCCTACCAGGCTGACCTGCAGAAATCGCAATTCCAAGCCCCTTCTCACCTTACCCAAGTCCAAGCTCCCACAGCGCCCCCCATGAGCCTTCTCAGCTTCCACGGTTTGCCCCTCCCATGCTTCCTTTCACAGTCACAGTCACAGCCACAGTTGCCACCATCCACACCGCATGGCACCTAGTGTGTGCCAGCCCTGCCTCCCCTCCCCAGTGACCCTGAGAGGCAGCTACTGTCCCGGCCCCACTTCACAGATGAGGAAGCTGAGGCAGAGAGCCAGGGAGGTCCTCGCCCAGGGTCACAGGACTGTCAAGGTACCAGCTCTGGGATAGGTACCCAGGAATTGGCCCTGGGGCCCAGCACCTGCCTGTCGTGCTACTGTGTCCGTCACATTGGTTTTCGGTGACGGTGGGCAACCAGACTCAGCTTTATCCCCCACTGCCCCTCAGGAAGAGTCAAGACCCACCGGAAGTTTGTAGAACTGAGAGGTAAACACACCTGGGGGCAGCGGGGTAGGGCAATGAACTGTCTTGTTCATCCACGTCTCTTTCTCTTCAGACCACTTCCAGGAGTTGAGCTCAGCAATGGTGAGTAATTGAACGGGAGAACAATGCTCCTAGCTGCCCTCCAGTCCCACCCCCTGCCCATCCGTACCTCAGGGTCCTAGTGCCACCGTCCTGCTCTGCGCTCACACTGTACGCACACGCATGCACACGCACGTTACATTGTTCCCTCGCTGGGGTTTCCCTCTGGGCCCTTCTGTGGTTCTCAGACCAGTTGGAGGGAGCCCGGAGTGTTTGCTGAGGGTCCCCTCCCCTGGAGGCAAGGCACAGCCCCACGCTTGGTCACAGGGCTGGCAAATTCTGCCTGCCTGACACCTCTTCCCCTCAGGCCCTCCCTTATTTCCCTCCCACGTCTGAACCAAAAGGGTCACGCCTGGCACGCGCGCGCAGGCGACAACTCCACCCGTCCTGTGTGAAGACTGGTATCTGTTTTGATGGGCAGTGCCCAGGGGTCCCTTGTGAACTCTGTAACGTGGCCCCTGGCGGCCTTGCAAGCAGCTGGCGCCCCGCGGCTGGGGCTGTTCTCCCAGACCCGAGCCCTCGGTTGGACGTGAGTCCTCGCTGGAGGTGGGAACCACAAGTGCTCTGTGCAGCTCCTGCTCAGTGGCTGTTCCAAGGAGGCGCATCGGGGCAGAGTGCCGCTTTCTGTTGGTAATCGCTGGATGGAGGCTGTGTCCACCTACCGCGATAGCCGTTTGCGTAGAGGGGTTTTCAGAACAGTTTATTTTCCAATAAACTGACCCGAGTTGTGTGACTCCTGCCACATCCTATTTTCAGAGCAGTTCTAGCGTCATTGTTCCCCCCACCCAAGTCCTCCGGCCCATTCTCAGTCACTTCCCATCACCACCCGCAGCCCCACACAGCCAAGGGCCGCTCTCCAAAAATACACCCGTTTCCCTGGCCCACAGTGCCTGACTGCAGAGAGTCACCACAGACCTTCCTGCTTGCCCTTCTTGGCATTTCCAAGTGGTCTTACCAGGAAAGAGCACTTCCAAATGCAGGTGCACTGATGCACCTTCCTGTTTAAGCCACAGTGCCAAGTCCCCTCACCACCAACCCTGATGGCCTCTGTGGGGCACACACCCGTAACTAGGAAATTGTGGCCGAGGCCGCAAAGCGGGACAGTCTTTTCCCAAGAGTCCAGCCCTCTGTGTTGGCATTAGAAAAGCAAAGAGCCAGTCTCATGTTCCCGCCGGGGCCCGCTGCCCAAGGGGAGTGTCAGCGCCCCTGGTTGGACAGGTCTCAGTTCATCACAGTCCACCCCACCCCGCCCAGTCGCTCTGCCCCTCCCCTTCACCAGCACGCTGGCCGTTGTGTTGCTAGCCCTGGAACTCAGAACAATGACCTGTGTCCTGTCCCCGTCTCTACCCAAAGTGGGAAAGCGAAAGATAGACCAGGAGGGCCGCATGTTCCAGGAAAAGTGGGAGAGAGCCTACTTCTTCGTGGAAGTGCAGAATATCCCGACCTGTTTAATATGCAAACAGAGCATGTCGGTGTCCAAAGAGTACAACCTGAGGCGCCATTACCAGACCAACCACAGCAAGCACTTCGACCAGTACACCGAGGAGATGCGCGACGAGAAGCTGCAGGAGCTCAAGGAGGGCTTCGGCGGCGCTCTCTCCTGGACGGCAGAGACCGAGCGTCCGCAGCCAGGCCCCGGCTTCCCGGCTGCCCACCCCCCGGCACACGCCGCCGTGCAGCCGGTGGAAGACATGGGTTGGACTCTGTGGGGGAAGTTACGCGAGAAGATCGAGTCGTTCGTGGCCTACTCTGTTGCCATCGACGAGATCAGGGACACCAACAACACCCCCCAGTTGGCCATCTTCATTCGGGGCGTCGACGAGAACTTTGAGGTGTCCGAAGAGCTGCTGGACACGGTGCCCACGACGGGCACAAGATCCGGGAGCGAGACCTTCCTCCGCGTGGAGAAAAGTCTGAAGAAGTTCAGCATCGACTGGTCCAAGCTCGTCAGCGTGGCCTCCACGGGCACGCCCGCCATGGTGAACGGGACCGACGGGCTGGTGACGAAGCTGAAAGCCAAGGTGGCGGCCACCTGCCAGGGCTCCGCGCCGAAGTCCGTGTGCTGCATCATCCACCAGGAGTCCCTGTGCGCTCAGAAGCTGAAGATGGACCACGTCATGGACGTGGTGGTGAGCTCCGTGAACTGGATCTGCTCCCGCGGCCTCAACCACCGGGAGTTCACCACCTTGCTCTACGAACTGGACAGCCAGTATGGCAGCCTCCTGTACTACTCGGAGATCAAGTGGCTGGGCCGTGGGCTGGTGCTGAAGAGATTTTTCGAGTCCTTGGAAGAAATCGACTCGTTCATGGCCTCCCGAGGAAACCTGGTGCCCCAGCTGCGCTCTACCGACTGGATCAAAGACTTGGCTTTTTTGGTGGACATGACGATGCATCTCAACACCCTGACCATCTCCCTGCAAGGGCATTCGCAGATTGTTACCCAAATGTACGACGTGATCCGGGCTTTCCTGGCCAAACTGGGCCTTTGGGAAACTCATTTGGCGAGAAATAATCTGGCCCACTTTCCCACCCTGAGATCGGTTTCCAGCCAGGGAAGCGACGGCCTGCACTACATCCCGAAGATCGCAGAACTCCGGAGCGAGTTCCAGGCCCGGCTGGCCGACTTCAAGCTCTGTGAAAGCGAGCTGGCCCTGTTCAGCTCGCCCTTCTCGGTGAAGGTGGACAGCGTGCCGGAGGAGCTGCAGATGGAACTGATTGACCTGCAGTGCAACACGGCCCTGAAGGCCAAGTACGACAAAGTGGGGATCCCCGAGTTCTACAAGTATCTCTGGAGCAGCTACCCGAAGTACCGACACCACTGCGCCAAGATTCTCTCCATGTTCGGGAGCACCTACATCTGCGAGCAGCTGTTTTCCATCATGAAACTGAGCAAGACCAAGCTGAGGGAGTCCCCGTGGGACTCGGTCCTGCACATCGCCACGTGATGCAGGCATGCTGCCGAAGACCGGAACCCTAGAGGCCCCAGGGAGGATGGGAAGAGAACGTGAATCCCTCCCTCTGCCGGGCTCGCCATTGGACTGACACACAGAGTTTGCAGTGTCACACCCGCTTGTGTGGCGTTTTATGCTTCACCACAGTTCAGTAAAGATCGACGCCGTTTTATTGGGTTTCTCGTCTTTGCTTGTTCTTGGCCTGGTCCGTTTCTTTCCTTGTAAGTTAGTGACTGTCACGCAAGCAGTGCCATCTCAGAGTTAAAAGTCAGTCAGCAGAGAAGTTGAGACAGACGTGTATCCTCATGGGTTAGGCATTGGGCTGCCAGCCTCAAGCTCAGCAGTTCAAAACCACCAGCTGCTCCGAGGGCGAGAGATGAGGCTGCCTGCTGCCATAGAGTTCGTGTCTCAACCCCCTGCAGCAGTTCGACGCGGGCCTGTCCGGCTGTCGTCAGTCGACTGGCTGGCGGTGAGTCGGTTTCCTTTGGTTTGTGTGCACAGTTATAGCCACGTCGTCTGTGCCAGGCCTGCTGTACTATCGCGTGGTCTTACACGCTGCCACACTTCAGAAGAATCGTTGGCGGTGAGTCCACACAGCATGGGATTTCTCACACAAAGCCAGAAGGTTCTGCTTCAAATGGCAGCCGTCGAGCCGATGCCGACCCCTGGCGCCCCGGTGGCACGGGGAGAAGGGCCCTGTGCGTTGCCGACGCACTTCTCAAGGGAGTAGAAAGCCCTGTCTTTCTGCGGCAGCACAGCTGGTGGTTTTGAACTGCTGACCTTGTAGTTAGCCACCACGGGCCTTCAAATAGCAAACCCACACTAATAACAGAGGTAGTGTTTGCTCTTAATGTCGAAAACGGTTTCTTGTTTCATAACACAAGCTAGACAAGTCCATGCATAAAAAAGTGAGGGTAATCGGGACTGATCAATGAAAACATCTGATAACACCCGTCATCTTGTCACTTCAAAGGTCACTGACATTTAAAGTGGAATGTCAATGTATCCAAGGGTCCCCGATAGTGTAGTGGTTACTTATTTGGCTGCTCACTGTGAGGTCAGCAGTTCAGAGCTGCAAGCTGCTCTACGTGAGAAGGACGGGGCTTTCCACTCCCGTGGAGAGTTCCAGCCTCAAGCCGCAGAGGCGGTTCACGGGTTGCTCCGAGTTGGCCTCGACTCAGGGGCAGTTAGTTTGGCTCTTGGTCTGTATAGCCCGGCTCACTAATGTGCATGTAGATATTTCACATGCCCCTATAGGTATTGTAAAACAGATTTGCATTTTACTGCAAATAACGCTTTAAAATAAGCTTTTACAACATACATATCCCGAAGCCGCATCCATGGTTCTGTAGAGAGCTGGGTGGAGTCGAACTGCCAACCCCTCAGCACTGGGCCAGCAGGACTCCACATCCACAAATGAGGGTGCTTCAAAACTATGAAGAAAAAAGGAAGTATAAGATCTTGGAATTTGTTCTACAGACTTTACGAAGCCCCCTCGTACGAGCTCGTGGAGACGGGAATGAGTGTGTCAATGAACTATTCAGCCGTTGGTTTGCTCTGACTGCAGGAAGACCCTTTCTGGCTCTGCACACCAAGACCTAAGAATAGGAGGGAGCATCCTTGGCCTAACAGGGCCCAGTCTCTCATGCCACCCAGCAGTCACTTGCCTGCAGACTTGGCAGTCTGGCCCCATAATGCCCTCTGCTGCATTTTCCCTGGAGGCATGCCCTTGATAGGCACCAAGATATTTGTGCTCCTGACCCAGACGTCACTAGAATTGATGACCCAAACTGGTGGGGCGGGGCGGGGCGGGGTGGGAGTTGGCAGGGGAATTAGTTTGGGGTGAAGAAAGGCTGGGGGTCCCGTTCCAGTGACCTCGCCCAGCTCTGAGGCTCACTTCGGCACAGGAAGCCCAGGTGGACAAGTTTATAGTAGGGGTTGGGTAGAGGACTGAGTAGATGTTGACAGGTAACTGAGGCTCAGATGGTAAAGTCTAAGGTCACACAGTGGCCAAAGTCTAGCTCTTCCTTTGCTGACGGGCTACCACGCCTGCTGCAGTTTCCACCCCAGGCCTGGCTTGCCTGCCGTGGGTGGGGTGCCCAGGACAGCCAGGCTGATCCCCGTCCTTTCCTCTGAATCAGCTCCTAAGGGTCTGAGGCTGAAGAATCCACCAGGACGATTGGGGCCACATTGACCAGCTGACACGTGGACACAGCTGGGACTCAAGGACATGATTGGATGAGGGGTGGGTTTCCTAGGTGGGATGGGCTGAAGGGAACACCCAAGGGTGGTGTGGTAGGAGATGTGTGGAGGGGCCCCGGCTGGCGCTGGGGGGTGGGCTGGGTGAGTTTCCAGCAGGGCCCAGGGACAGGAGTGCACTGAGCCAGGGAGAGGAAAGGTCTGCCAAGGTCCCCCTCCCTTGACCCTGCACCTGAGAACGCTTTCAGCAGGCCGACCTCTAGGAAGGAGGCCTGACCCCAGGTCAGGAGCTCTGTGGAGCCAGGATAATGCAAAGGACCGAGAAAGGAAAAACTTTGAGACGCCTGCTGGCCTCTTGTTCTGTATCGGTGAAATACCTGACAGGGTTGCTGGGTTCTGGAGACACCAGGGACACCGCCACACTGCACCTGGCCTTGAGCACCGTGGGCTGAACAGACAGGGCAGCACAGACTCTCAGGGGTATACTCTTCCTCTACCCCACACCCCTCTGTGCCCCCCACCTACCCACATGCTTTCCTGCAGGGCCCAGAAATGCAGAGAAGTCGTGGGAAACCATCAGAATGGGCTTTAAAATCCTGAACCATTTGCTAACCATTAGGAAGCTAGCCTTTTCTTGAAACTCTTTTTTGACTCTTATATGAGGGAGCTTCAAAATGTCTGTGGAAAAATGAAGCCTGGAATGTTTCTTTCCAGTGATGAGACAACAGCCAGACACCTGAGTCACTGGTGCTGGGGGCTCAAGACCATAGGGTGAGGGGTGGGGGGTGGGACAGGGTGACACCAAGGTCAACTGGCATGACACAGTCCACAAAGACACTTCTACAGTCTGCTTTGGAAACTAGTGCCCGGGCTCTTCACAGTACGTGGGTGGCCATTGGTCTTTCCCCATCGAGAGGGAAGGGAAGTGGTGGGGATTGAAGGCATCTAGACACCCGCCCACCCCAAGACTCATGGGCCACGTGAACTGAACGCTCATCTCCATGGCCCTGAAACCAGCAGCATGAGGGGGTGCCCAGCTACCAACAACAACTGGGTGCACATCGCAAAGTGCTGGACTGAGTGGGAGAAAATGAACCCAACTCGGAACCCTAAAAAATTATTTAGATGTTGTCATACGCGTCCTCGTTGCATGGGGACTAGTGGCCCTCTGTCTGAAACTGAACTCACCCCAGCGGCTGGATTATCAACCCAACCATACTTAGGTCGTTCAGGGCAACAGACCTCAGAAGACTCACACCAAACCCCAACT
>NW_022103901.1:14103157-14105780 GCF_000313985.2 Echinops telfairi | reverse complement strand
GGAAAACTCCAGCCCCCTGTCGCCCTAGACGGCCCCTTTCTCCGTCGGCACTTAGGCCCCGCCCCTAGGACCTGACTCCGCCCTTGGGCCCACAGCGCGGCTGGGCGGTCTAGGCCCCGCCCCTATCGGTCCGGCTCCGCCCCCGAGCCCCGCCCCCGCCAGGGCCAGCACTCACTCAGCGGGGACCCAGCGCTCTGGGGTTCCGGCCGCGCCTGGGGGCGGCGCTGCTGCAAAAATCGAATGCTGTTGCGGCGGTAGGAGTCCTGGCTGAGGCGCTTCCGAGACCGCGGGTGGATGCTGTGTGCGTTGCGAATGGAGGATCTGGACCGGGCAGGACAGAGGTCAGTCAGAGCCCCGGCCACCCCCTGCGCCTCGCATCTGCACTCCCGGACTCAGATGGCCTCTCCTGGGGCCCAAAGGCTGGCTCGAGATAGTGGGGAGCAGTAGGGGGAGGGGATAGCGACGCGGACCCCGGCTCTGCCCCTGCTGGCCACAGCTCCCCCTCCCACCGCCGTCCCTCTCCAGCCCTTAGGACTTCTCCGCTCATCCGGACCACTGGCCCCCTGCCTGCCTTCTGCCTTGGAGGGCACGTCCAGCCGCTGGATCTGATGAGAGTCCTGCCAGGCTGGCAGCCCCAGCAGGTCTTCCTGGGCCAGGCCCTGCAGATCCCGTCCAGACCCGCCTGTTCAGACCCGCCTGCCCCGGGACCCTACTTCACCTGCGGGGCGGCGCGCCTCGCTTCTTGATCTCCCGTCCGGCCTGGGCCAGGTCCTGCCCGGACTTTTGCAGGTATATGGACGGGAAGTACCCTGTGGTGTCCTCTTTCCTGCAAACACGACATCCCTTGAGCCCTAGCCAGCAGTCTCTGGGTGCTCAGAGGGCCTGGGCAGTGCCCAGGGTGGGGGTTCCGCCTACCACAACAGACTGCCCTTCTTCCTCAGCTTCTTTTTTTGTACAACGTAGGACCTCCCAGATCAAAATGTTCCTCCTCTTCCTTTCAAAACGGCATCCAGGGAAAAATCCCGATCTCCCCAGAGGCCATGTTTGTCAAAAAGTATCTGCGAGGTTATGATTGTCAGGGTATTTTTCTTCCCGGTCATGGCGTTCTGTGTCAAAAGGAATGTCTGTGTACCTTCAAGTCACCATGTTCGTCTCCTACATTTTTTTCCAAAAGTTCTTTTAGGATTTGGTATTATACTTAGTAAAACCTGTAATCCTATTCCAAATGAATGTTTGTGGATGGTGTGAGGTTGGGGGGGTGGTGTCTCGACTCGCTCCCCGCCCCCCATCTGGATAGCCACCCCGTTTGTGGGAGATTTTTCTTTTCCATTCTTCATAGCATATCTGGAGATCTATTTATTTATATATCTTTCTTTTACCTAATATCAACTAGACACCGAATTCTTGCTCATGAGAGAATGACAAACTGATTCTCAGGGGTGCATGCGAGGCGTTAACTGGAGGCCAGAAACAGGGCGTCAAAATGCCCTAAAGCTGAATGCCCCGACAGCTTGGCCCCATCCTGGGGACCTGTTTGTGGAGCCTTGGACAGGGCCTCGGGTCCAGAGCCCTGTGCCAACCAGCAAGGACCTTGGCTGGTGGCAGGAGGGGACGTGGCAAGTCCTCTATCTGGGATTCTGTCTTTCCTCGAACCAAGAAAACGATCATCCTGAGTATTCCTAACGTCTGCCAGAGCAATAAACCAGTGGACGGTGTGCCTCTGCCTGCTACTGGAGGCGGGAATCGATCCATCATTGAGCTGGGTGCGCAGGGCAGGAATAAGAAGAGATGGACTAGCCAGGGAACAAACCCCAAAGGTGCAAAGGAAAGAGGGACATCTTCTGACAAGGATATCCAAGCAAGGGGGGCTACTACTATCTGGGGGAGATGGGGGGAGCCAGGCTTAGAGAAGGGCAGTGGCTTGCTGAGTCATGCAGCCGAGTGAATCTAGAGTTTGGGGCTGGCTCTCAGTGGGGCGTGGGGAGGATCTCCTACCTGACCACCCACCAGCCATCCAGAAGCTTGTGAATGACCTCGATGGTCTCCCCCTCATCCAGAGACACCTCGTCTTCCTCCACAGCGGTGTAGGCTTTGACAGTGACATAGAGCTCACCTGGTCCAGGGACAGGAGATTAGGGGTGGGGGGGAAGCCATCTCACCTGGGTCCAAGACCCACATCGTGTCCCCAAAACTCAGTGCTGTAAATCCTAATCGGGTGGGGAGGCCTGGGGTTCCGCTGGGCACCGGGTCTTGTGTAAACAGCTTCTTGGCCAAGATCAGGCAGAGTGCAAAGGGCCAGGGTGGCTCTGGGACTTCCCCCAGCCTAGCGCCAGGCCTGGGCTGACCCTACAAACATCCCCAAAGACAGATGACACAGACTAGCAACTTTTATTCAGCAGGTGGGGCAGGGCCCTGGGGCGTGTTATCTACAGGAGGGGCCCTGGGGGGCCAGGAGCCGGAGGAGGGGCGGCGTCCCTTCAGACGGCCGGCGCCAGCTTCCGCTTGGTGCTGTCGCTACAGCGGTGCAGGATGAGGTCCGCGCTGGGCCGCGGGGGGACCGCCGGCTGCGGCTTAGCTCGCTCCTGGGAAGGACGCTCCTCTGCGGACAGACGGGGCGGACGTG
>NW_022103901.1:14100998-14102093 GCF_000313985.2 Echinops telfairi | reverse complement strand
AAAGCAACAGATGAGGCAGAGAAGCAGGTGTGGGGCAGGCAGAAGCCACACCACCCGAAGATGGTTACGGAACAAACAGAAGCTGAAAAGTGACAAAGGCGGAGAGGACGAGAGGGAACGAGCTTTCACATAAAGTGCATGTCAGAAACTCAGACCCTCCTGGCCTCCCAAAGAAACCGTGAGGAAGCACATTTCTGTTTCTGAGAGCCACGCTCCGGCTGTTTCTGCTGCAGCAGTTGAAGAGAAGGGAGACAGTGGGCAACTCTAATTGTAGTTTTCAAAACTGAGGCGTCCAGCCAAGGGCTTGGGGGACTATGAGCCCATTGGAGGAAATCTGATCACTACTCAGGCCCCTGCCTCCGGGCAGCCCTCCCTCCTGAGCCTCAGGTCTGCTCCTCATTCCCTTCCCTGCTGAGTCAGGGCCCATCCCCAAGGCCACCAGTTGTCCGGGCTGACCTGCCTCTCCTCCTGCCACACTCCTGCTGCCCTGTCCTGACCAGGAGTCCCCCATGCCCACTGAGTCGGACCTTAGCCCTGACTGCCTTCTGCCCAGTGCACCCGCATGCCAGGCCCAGCACGGACCCTTTCAGAGGGAAGGGGCACCTGCATAGTTGGGCTCGGGGTCTTCTAACTCGTCAGGGCTGTCCATGGGCTCCAGGTAGGACGCGGGCACCCAGCCTCGCTTTGCCTTCATTTGACAGAACCACCAGCCTGGGTCCAGATGCAGGAAGGGAAGTCAAGGCGGGGAGGTGGGCTCCCGGGGCCACAGCCACCCCCTCAAACACCCAGCCACGCCTGCCCTCCCACGCCTAGCTCCCATAAAGGGACCATGGCACCACCGGGTGTGTGGCGCCCCTCAGGTGGCCTGAGGCCCTGGGCTAGGGGCGGGTGTGGGCTTGGGGCGCCGGGGCAGGCAGGGCGGAGCCTGACCGCTCTCGCTCTTCTCCACCACGTCCACCACGTCCCCCGAGACCAGCGCCATCTCGGTGGAGGAGCTCTTCTGGAAGTCGGCGATGGCGCGGTACGTCTGCAGGATCAGCGGCCCTGTGATGTCTGCGGAGCGGGGGAGGGGTGAGGGGCGCTGCGGAGAGGCCC
>NW_022103901.1:14093360-14099759 GCF_000313985.2 Echinops telfairi | reverse complement strand
GGCAGTGGCCTCCCCTCTCTGAGTTTCCATGTCTCCTTTTGAGGATGGAGAGGCCACACACCCCTCCCCCGTGGGAGCCACCTGCCCTCTATAGTCCAGGGGAGTGGCAGGGACCACTCACTGGCTGTCCGTGGGCAGCTTGAGGTCATCAGGGCGCACCTTGAAGAAGTTGAGCAGGTGGGGGCAGCGGGAGATCTTGACGGGCAGCCCCATGAGGGCGCTGCAGTAGTCGGTGAGCGTGCCCTGACGGCTCTCTGCAGTCCGCTGGCCGTCATACCACCGGGGGGCTGCCGGGCAGAGGAGCCCCAAGACCCTCAGCACGAGGTCAGGTGATGGGCTGCAGGTGAGGGGGCCCAGACAAGGGACCTGCGCAGCCTGTGGCCCACCTCTTACCTGGCAGGTGGGGGATGATCCTGTTCTCTGGGTTGATATCCCCTGCCTCGATGGGGAACATTTCCTTCAGTACTTTCTAGATGTTAGAGAGGAAAAGACGGGAGGAATGCGCTGGCTGGCAGCACAGTGTTGGGATGACCTCCCGTTGCTCCGGCCAGAGAGCTCCCTGGCACCCTGATTCCTGTGTCGGTCACACCCCACAGTCAGGCCACCAGCAAACCCTTTGAGCTCCACTCCAGAAACCTAGGAGAGTCCACCCTCCTCACCATCGCCACCTCCGGGTGCAGGTCCCCGCCATGCCCTCCCAGGGCATGTGTGACAGCTGTGCCCCCCACATCCTCCCCACCTCACTTGTTAATCCTCAACCCAGCAGGTGCAGGGAGCTGTGAAGGCCAAGTCAGAACTACACAGAGTCCTCCCCGGCTCCCATGCCACCCATCGCGCCCTCAGGTGACGTGCCCACCCAGCTCTCTCCTGGTCTACTCTTACCTTGCCTTGTCCTCCAGCGTCTCCTGCTCCAGGGCCTTGGCACCTGCTGTGCCTTGCAGGGTGCTCCCTCCCTCTCCCCTCCTGCAAGTCTCTGCCACCCCGCTGCCCCGCTTCTCTGTGCATGAGCCACCTTCTCACCTACTGTGTCGATGCCATCGTTTCTGTGTGCTTCTCCGGCTCTCCACTGGGACTTAGAGTCCCAGGGCGGGCAAGAGCTCAGGCTGCTTTTTGTACCCTCCCCCACTTCAGCAGAGCCACCTGGAACAGGCCTGGCCCTGGGCAGGTGCCCAGTGAACCGCTGGTGACTGATGCAGGCGGCCACATGCTGATGCAGAGGGTGAGTCCGTTCTAGAGACGGAGTGGTCTCTAGAACCATTTAAGGAGGAGGGCGGAACCTTGCACCTCTAAGTGTGGACGGCACACAGAGAGGCACCTAGAGACCGAGAGCGAGTGAGGGCAGGAGCGCGTGAGAGTGTGTGTGTCTGTGAAGTTGTGGGTGTGTAGTGCGTTTCGTGAGTGTTCATGTGCTGAGCAGGAGTGTGAGCATGTGTGAGTGTGTGTGCGTGCGCGTGCATGGGTGCTGCATGAGGGTGCGTGGGAACATCCAGGGTGCAGGTGTTCGTGTCAGGGAGAATGTGAATGTGCACGAGTTGGGTGAGCACGAGTGTGAGCACATGTGTGCGTGTGTGTGCGTGTGGACACGTATGGCGTGTGTGTGTGTGTGGTCACTAGGAAGGGGGGAATGAAGGGAACTTGGGGCTTTTATGATGTTTGGTTTCCTTTCTTAACTAAAACCGCCCACCTGGGGCCCAGCTCGTGGGCTGTTGTGTGCCCTGCGGGTGCTGGAGGGCACGGCTGGCAGAGAGACGCAGGAGTGCACACAGTGCAGGGCCCCGCTCCTGCTCTGGGAGGTCTTGCTGTGGAGCTGGGTCTTTGGGGGACTCATGAGGCTTTTGTGGGCCATCGTCATGTCCCTGGTGACTCGCTGACAGTGAGTCGGAGGTGAGTCCGTCCTAGGAGGGGGCCCCTGGCTCCCAGGCCCACCCGCAAGCCCTGTCCTTGCAGCGTGGGTCTGGAGCGGCCGTGGGAGCCCGAGTGTGTGTGGCGGAGCAGAAAGCGCTCTGCTGTGGAGGGCTCCCCGTTTCTGCTTTGTTCTTCTGAGGGGTCTGAGGGGCTCAGCCTTCCAGTCTTTCAGTTAGCGGCCCAACGTGTTAGCCCTTGGTGCCCTCCAGAGGCTTCCAGAGCAAGAGACTCCTGGATGCCTGGCTTATCAGCTACTTCCTTTGAGACCCTTGGTGGCTCCCCTGGTTAAGCACCTGAGACACTGCGGAGGAAAGGGCTGGTGTCTCCTGCGGGTGGCCACGGAAGCCCTTTGGAGGAGTGGCATTCTGAGACACACACGCAGCACCGATTCCCCGCAACTGGTTTGAGTTGGGGCTTTGGGACTTTTAAACCCATCACCACTGCTCTGAGTCGATTCTGCCTCCCGACGACCCCACAGAGCGTTTCTAAGGCCATAAACCTTGACAGAAACAGACAGCCTCAACTTTCTCTTTGAACTGCCAACCTTGTGGGTCGCAGTCCCAGGCTCACCCGAGACAGCACCATCGGGGCTCCTTTTTTTTTTTTATTGGGAGCTCATACAGCTCTTATAACAATCTACCTATCCATCCATGGTGTCGAGCACATGTGTACATTGGTTGCCATCATCATTTCCAAAACATTTTCTGTCTACTTGCCCCCTTGGTATCAGCTCATTTTCCCCCTCCCTTCCCCATCCTCAAGAACCCTTGATAATTTATGTTATTATTATTTTCATATCTTACATCATCTGCTGTCTCCATTCACCCACTTTTCTGTTGTCCATCCCCGGTGTGTGTGTGTGTGTGTGTGTGTGTGTGTGTGTGTGTGTGTGTGTGTTATATCGATCATTTTGATTGGTTCCCCCTTTCTCCTCTGCCCTTCCCCTGCCCCTCCTGGTATTGCTACTCTCATGGTTGGTCCTGAGGGTTTATCTGTGCTGGATTCCCCGTATTGCAAGCTCTTATCTGTACCAGTGTACATGTTCTGGTCCAGCCGGATTTGTAAGGTAGAATTGGGGTCATGACAGTGGGGGCGGGAGGGGGAAGGAAGCATTAAAGAACTAGAGGAAAGCTGTGTGTTTCCTCGATGCTATACTGCACCCTCACTGACTCATCTCCTCCTTGTGACCCTTCTGTGAAGGGATGTCCAATTGTCTACAGATGGATTTTGGGTCTCCACTCCGAACTCCCCGTCATTCACATTGATATGATTGTTTTGTTCTGATGCCTGATCCCTGATCCCTTCGACAGCTCATGATCACACAGGCTGATGTGCTTCTTCCATGTGGGCTTTGTTGCTTCTCAGCTAGAGGGCCGCTTGTTTATCTTCAAGCCTTTAAGACCCTAGATGCTATATCTTTTGATAGCCAAGCACCATCGGCTTTCTTTTCCACATTTGCGTATGCACCCATTTTGCCTTCAGCGATCGTGTCAGGGAAGGTGAGCATCACAGAATGTGGGGCTCCTTTTTAATGCACTCACTCAAACCCAAACTCACTGCCATCGAGTCAATCCCGACTCCTAATGACCTGTACGAAAGAGTAGAACTGCCCCTGTGGGTTCTGAAGCCATGCATCTTTTGTGTTTTTTGGTAAGAGTTTCACATTCCATAATTGTGATTATTGAATGCATTTTGTTCCCATCTCCTCCCAGCATCCCCCACTCTCACGCCTCCTGTCCCCAGGCTTTGTTTGGGGGTCAGTGTTGGCCCTGAGTGGCTGCTTGTTCTGAAAGCCCGTTCCTGGGGGGAGGGGGTGTGTCACTTCATAAGCCAAAGACCCCACTTCCCTCGAGTCTACTCTGACTCACAGCGACCCTCTAGGACCAGGTAGAACCACCTCTGTGGGTTTATGAGGCTATTAACCCTTTACGGGAGTAGAAAGCCCCGTCTTTCTCCTGTGGAGCAGCTGGTGGTTTTGAACTGCTGGCCTTGAGGATAACGCATAACTACTCTGCCACCAGGGTTTCTTTACAAGTCTGTCCTTTGTTGCCTGGAAAGCCATCGTGGGGTGGGTTCAGTCCAGGTTTGAAGGGTGTCTGAGGGCCCTAATCTTGGCGTTTGCACCACTCTCTCAGTAAGTTTGGTCTTTTAAAATGATGTTCAATCTTGTGCCACAGTTGTCTCCCACTCTGTCCAGGACCATATATTGAGATCCCAATCGGTCACTCATGGTGATCATGTCCTGTCTGGCTCTTCTAGCCTCAGGCTAGTGACAGCTGTGGTGTGAATGGTCCATTTGTCCTTTGGGCTAATTATTTCCTGGAGTCCTTGAGAGACTGCAAATCTTTATGGGAGCAGAAAGCCTCATCTTTCTCCCATGGAGCAGCTGGTGGCTTTGAACTGTTGGCCTCTCGGTTCACAGCACAATGCTTAATCCACTATGCCACCAAGGCTGTGCTCACTCAAAACAAACTCACTGCCATCGAGTCATAGTGTCCTTATGATTCATAGTGTCCCTATTGGACAGGGTCGAACGGCCCCTCTGGGTTTCCAGGACCGGGTCTCTTTCGGGGAGTAGAAAGTCTCATCTTTCTCCCATGGAGCAGCTGGTGGGTTTGAACTGCTGGCTTTGCAGTTAGCAGGGCAACACATAATCCCTACACCAGCAGGGGTCCAGCCATACCCTCGGGCTGCTGAATAGGTCAGTGGCCATCAGTTAAAAACACAAGCTCGGAGGACAAAACCTTCCATGGGGACACTGGCTGGGCTGCCCTCTGCAGAAGAGTAGTTACCCCAAGACACCGGGAGCCCCTGGGCTGTGGACTGGGATGCCCTGCTGTCCTCCCCTTGGCCACTCACGTGGAACTCGTAGATCTCGGTAAAGCGCCGGTAGACCACCTTCTCCGACAGGTCCTGCCACTTCACCAGGAACATATACACCTAGAGAGGGCAGGTGTGGGGCGGAGTCTGCCTCTGTGAGCCACCCCACGCCCTGGGGACAGCCCACTGGATTGGCGGGAGCCGGGGGGTTGGGGGTCATCTGTCCCCAGCAGTGCAGTGGCCACCACATTTCATGGTGGGTTTCTCAGATCCTCAAATCTCCATTTGGGCAAGTTGGGGGTGGGGTATCGACCAGTGAATCACAGCACACACACAGACACACACACACACACAGGCTGAAGGGTGGGCACATATTTCGAGAGACCCTCCCCTCGGACCCTGCCTGTGCTTCAAGGACTGTCACATGAAAGCAGACACAGGAGGGCCGACCTCAGTCCTAGAACTCAGAGCGTCCAATCCCAGGTCAGGGAAAAGAGACACCATCCCATCTATCCGGCTGTCTCGAGCCGACGAAATAAACTCGGCGTGGAAAACATCACAGAGAGCACTGGGCTCCGAGGGGCAGCGGTGGGCTGGCCGGGTCACCGGGGAAACGTTCTGAGCGGGCAGTCACGGACTATGTCTCGATGGGCCAGCCCTGGCCAGCCCTGCACACCTGTCCTTCCCCAGGAAGCGGGTCCACTCTGACACTCTGACTCACAGCGACCCCCCGGACTGAGCAGATCTGAGCTGCGGGCTTCTGAGACCGCCTCGCTGGGGCGGGAGTCCACAGCCTCTCTCTCCCATGGGGCTTTCTAACCGCTGGCCTCAGAGTTAGGAGGCCTGGCATGTAACTCACAACACCCCCAGGCCTCCTCCCCTCTGGAAAGAGCCCATCTCGGTCGCAGTGAGTACAAGGACGACGCTCTAAACCTGAGGGCGGTGATGAGTGTGCAATCCTTTCCATGTGATTGAACTATGCTATAGGAAAGAAGGCAGGATCTATGAAAATAGCAACCGGATTCATCATTACTGGGGGGCCCGGAAGGGGAGGTGGAGGGATGGGGGGATGGGGAGGCAACCTCAATGGGCACCAGAAGGAAAATACCCCGAAGGTGACGGTGGTGATGATAGCTCACTGCTTCCTAAGAGGATCGAGCTATTGAGTTGCATGGTCTGCCTACTGCATCTCAACAAAACGGAATTATTATTAATTTGTAAAGGATCCCGTAGGAACAGTGGCATCCGCAGGACCAGTTTTATCGAAAGCAGAGACGTCAGTTGCGAGATGGTGGCACAGGTTGGGGGGCTCCCTTTGGGGACTTTTGAATAGATTTGCCCAAAGGTCGCAGGACAATCACAGTGGTTTACTAGGAGACGTTCCAAGATAACGGAAAACCCCACTGGGGAACAGAAGAGCAGGCCAGCTTAGATGTGCCAAGGTCGTCCCCATCATACCAACGCACCTGCTCCCTCTCCGAGGGTAACAGGGCTGTCTGACATGAGACTCTGGTTGGGACGCTGCACCCTATCCACCCCACAGCCCTGATCCCACCCCCCAGGCTTCCTTTTGCTCCCCAAATCCCAAGAACACGGAAAAGAGACGCAGTTTGAGCACCTCCTTGACCCCTGAGGGTGCCAGAACTTCCCTTTTGACGCGGTGCCCATGGAAGT
>NW_022103901.1:14084341-14093012 GCF_000313985.2 Echinops telfairi | reverse complement strand
GGGGGTTCGAGAGCTGTCGTTCAGACACACATGATCTATTTTGAACCCATTTGAGACAGAAATGTTTCACTGGGACTTTTACACATCTCAAAATCAGAAACAGGAACCCACAAACGTAACAGATGGCAAAGAGCTAGCATGACCACATTAAAGGGAAAAAACGGCGGGGGAACCCCAAGTGCGTTTTTTCTCCCAGTACTTTCCATGACCCTTCGTCTAGGACAGCACCACTCTCCCAGCGCTTGCCTTGTAAACGCAACCTTGACATCACAGGTGCTTCATGTTCTTGCTGCTCCGGCGGCGGTGTGGGCGCAGTGGTTGGGGAGTGCTTGAATGTGGACTGTCACCCGGAGCAAAGGCGCCCAAGACTGATTTGGGGGGAGAGTTCCCACGGGGGGAGGAACAAGCTACCAATACAAGATGGCGAGAAGCAAGAGACCGAGGAAATGAGGGTGCCCCCCCTATGAAACGAGGGTGTCCCCCAGTCTGCCCACTGAAAGGACCAGCAGTGATCCCCCTCCCCCCAAAGCCCTGAGCATACTCAGCCCCTTGATCATGCTTCTAAATTCCAAACCAAAACCAGCCTAGCTCACTGCCAGGAAGGAGTTCATTCTGAGTCCGCCTGGCCCCATAGGACAGGGTAGAACTGCCCCTGTGGTTTCCAAGACTGCTGCTCTTCACGGGAGTTCAGAGCCTCATCTTTCTGGCTGGTGGTTTTGAACTGGTGGCCTCGTTGTTAGTCCAACATGTACTCCCTTGTGCCACGGGGGCTCCTTCTCAACTCCACGCCCCCCGGAAACGAGCCAGGGTTCCTGAGAGAAGTGGCTACGTGCAGGGCTGGCGCAGGAAGACCACCACCAGCCGAGGCTGGAACCGTTGGTACCAGAAATCACAGTGTGTGCGGGGACCGAGGGGGCATGTGGCAAGGGCACACAGGCCAGCTTGCCCCCGTTGAGCTAATCCTGAGCAGTGTCAGCATCCACATCTACAGCGACACAAAGGATGGGAGCCTGCTGAAAGACGTAGGCCAGAGGAGAAGTGGATGCTCGCTCACTAGGGAACTCAGGGAACAAGGAGAGCAGAGGGACCACCCGCCTGTCAGTCACCATGGCGATGTCATCACACGGACTTGGGCCATGTGATCGGGGCAGGTCCGTCCCGGAGAAGGCCATCGTGTTTGGTAGAGGGCCAGCGAGAAAGAGGAAGGCCATCAAGGAGATGGGTGGACACCGTGGCTGCAGTGACCAGGGCTCTGACATAACAGGGTGAGGCTGGCGTGCAGGACCAGGGGGTGTTGCCCACGCGGTCACTATGGGTCCAGGGCACCAAACAACAACATCATGACTTCTTCCCTGGGTGGATGCTAGTGTAGCAACCCTCCGTCTGACACACTCACATGCTGGTTATGTAAGAGGACGCCCCAGATTTAAAGAGGCACACACAGCAGCATTTAGGGCTCCAGAAACAGCCTCTCCCAGGGGCGCCGAGGGAGAAAGGGAGGCAGCAGCATGCAGAAATGGAGGAGTGATGGGCGCTTCCTGGGGTGGAAGGTCATCTTTGGTAAATTGAAATTTCAAAATCAGACATGAAAAAGTAAAGGGCTGGGCTCCCTCCCCCACAGTAGCCGTTTACTAAATGGGGCTCCTCCCCGTGGCCCCTCGTGGAGGGGTCCTCTGAGGGGTGAGCCCTCAGGGCAGGAAGGGGCCTTTTCCAGCATCTGTAGGGGTGTCCCGGACCCGGGCGCCTCCCACTCTACTCTAATTGGCACCGCAGGGCTCTGGTCCGTGGCTTCTGGTTCCATGTTGGGCAACTTGCTGTAAGGTCTGCAGTTGGGAACCGCCAGCCGCTGGGCTCAGCGGGAGGAAGAGTCACCACCCTGTAAACCCCCAGGGGTGGCTCGACCTGCCAGGGAGGGTCGCTGTGTGTCAGGCTGGAACCGATGGCGGTGGGCTTGGTGTATGGGACTCTGGGGTGACAAACAGCCCTCTTCCTAGGGTGGTCCTTCTCCCTCCAGAACAGACAGATGCCGGGGAGCCCCTCAGAGGAGAGGCCCCTAGGTCCGAGGCCAGGGGTAGCAGGGAATGAGGTGGCTGCGGGACCAGGAGGGGCCCGAGGGCCAGGGGAGCAGAGTTTTCAAAGGGCTCATGTCCAGCGCAGATGCAGATGGGCAGTCAGGCTCCAAGACGGCAGCGGGTGTGTGTGTGGATGGGGGGTGGGGTGGGCAGAGGGCTTAGCTTTGTCCTCTCCCCACTACAGGAGTGTGGGGGAGGGGGCACAGGGCTACTCACATAGTGCTGGCTGGGCAGGAAGCGCTTCTCAAAGCCCAGGAGGGCGATGTGGCGGATAAAGGGGTCTCCCATGGCGGCGGGGCGAATGGGAGGAGAGCTCTGGGCTCTGTGTGCAGCTGCTCCCAGCCCGGCCTTAAATGGCGTGGGAAAGAGGAAGTCAGGCCTGTGGGCTGAAAGGGGCGCGGAGAGGGCTCTGCTTCTCCTTTCAGTTGCTGGGGCATCGCCGGGGTCCCAGGCAAGGGAACCCTGATGGCCACCTGCACACGTGCTGCGTGCATGCGTGTGGGGTAGGGGGTGGGGGGGTGTCCTGGCTCCCCCTCCTCAGCACACACTGCTGCCTTGCCTGCACCTGCTGTGCTCCTGGACCCTCTTCCCGACAAGCAGTTATCTCTGCGGAAACCCCACTTTCCTTCGGCCCAAAGGACAACTTCCTATTGGGTGACAAAACTGCCCAGTGCCACCCTCGCAGCTGCCTGCTACATTTTCTCCAGTGCACTTCTTGAGTGGGAGGGCTCAGACCTCTGGACGAGGGGGCACCCCACAGCCCTGGTGCTCATTTTTCTGCTTGATGTAAGGGAGACAGTGCCTTTGGGGCTCGTTCCTCCAGGTCAGACTGCTCATCAGGCTTTCTGTTGAGAGGTTCTGAAAAGATTGCACATAATAGTGTGTGGCAACAAAGGCCTGATTGGTGGCAGGCGGAGGCTTGGTTTTGCCACCACGACCGTGCCCCTGCTCATGCGGCCATCACAGTTTTGGGGCCAAAACCCAGCATGCCTCTCTTGTTCCATGCACCTTTCTCACTCGGGGCAACTTCTTTTTGTTTCCAGGAATGAAGAGGGACATGAAAGGACAGCGATTCGAAGACGTAGAAGAGGTGAAGAAAAAAAGGGAGGTGCTGTCAGCCATCCCAACAGCTGAGTTTGGACAATGTTTCCAAGAACGGAATCGCAGATTTGACAAATGTATTAAGTGTCTCGGAGAGCCCTTGGAAGGTGGTAAGTTTGTTTTGTTTTTTTAAAAAAATCAAATACATAGCTTTGAAAAAAAATTCCATTTTTGGGGGTCTCCCTTCATATGCTGTTGCTGCGGCTGCTCTTGTTAGGAGCCCCTCCGTCGGATTCAGGGTAATAGGCATCCATTCAGACTCGTCACCACCTGGGATGCAGACCAAAGCCCGCCCCTCCCCCACCCCAGTCCGTCTTGTGGAAAGTCTTCTTTTTCCCTGACCCCCCCTACTTTACCAAACATGCTCTCCTTCTCCAGGGGACTGGTCCCTCTTGACAACACGTCCAGGCCGCGCGACGCGGCTTCTTTCCGAGGAGCCCTGGCTCTGCTTCTTCCGAGACAGACCTGCCTGTCCTTCTGGCAGTCCCCGTACCTTCGGCGTTCTTCCCCGGCACCAGCGTTCAGCAGCCTCCACCCTTCCCGGTCGTCCTCAGTGGCCGTCCGTCCAGCTTTCTCAGGCACAGGGGAGATGGAAAATGCCACTCCTGGCCCGCCCAGGTGCCCCCAGTCCCCAAGGCGACATCCCTGTTCAAAGTGACACTTTCAGAGCTGCGGGTCCCATGCTGGACCTTCCTTGCCTACCTGTCCCACCACACTGCCGGCACGATGGCTCACACGCAAATGCATTATGGGAACAAACACGTCGATGAGTCCCAGCACGTCAGGTTACCCAGGGAACTTTCCAAACAAGTATCCCAAACCCGACTAGTGTCCGAAGAGGGGGCAGGAGACTTGATGGTCAACAGAGTCTCGGCTGGGTCCAACCTAGAGCAGCAACAATAGAGAAGACTAGGGATTTCCTAGGACATCTTTTTCAAGTTCAATGTTGTGTGTTTCTACGATGTCGTCTTCAGGGACTAGCTGATGGATGTGCAAATCATCCGTCCACACCTGTGAAAATCATCCGCCCACACCTGTGCAAATCATCCGTCCACACCTGTGCACGAGCTGTATTCTTCACAGCACCAAAGCCCGGTTCAAAGCAACTGCAAATCGATTCCTGTAAGGCAGCGGTTCTCAACCTGTGGGTCGAGACCCCTTTAGAGGTCGAACGACTCTTTCACAGGGGTCGCCTGATTCAGCACAGTAGCAAAATGACAGTGATGAAGTAGCAACGACACTAACTGTGTCGGACACCACGAGGAGCTGTCTGACAGGGTCGTGGCCTGAGGAAGGTTGGGAACCGCTGCTGTAAGGCGTCGAAGACATCATTTCCTTTAGCGTTGCTGGGTTTCTTTGTAAGTCGCGCCCTATTGCACTTTTACCTGTTCTTTTTGCTCCTAATAAAGTTTCTGTTTTCATTTGTTACTATTGGGGAAAAAATACAAAACAAAAAGCACTTTTCAGAGCCTAAGCCATCAGTTCTATCCCGTGCAGAGTGCTGTTCCGTCTCCCGACCGCTGCTTCCATGAGCGTGGACCGTGGGTCCGTGGAAGGGACCCTCTACAACTTCCACCTGGTCTCTCTGTCGGGCGTCGCTGACGAGTCCAGATGGGAGGGTTTTGCTTGCCCTTAAGGTCCAATAATCCGCATCAAAGACTGCACCCCTCTTCTTCATCAGTAACATCTCTGTAGAGATTATTATTTTATTTTTATTATTCTATCCCTACAGGAGTGCTGGTGGTGTAGTGGTTATACCTTGGGCTGCAAACTGTAAGGTCAATGGTTCAAAACCACTAGCCATGCTTCGGGAGAAAGACGGGGCTCTCTGCTCTCGTAAAGATGGACAGTCTCAGAAACCCACAGGGCGTCTACCCTGGTCGCTCTGAGTGGCCTCAACTCCACGACGGCAGTCGGTTTGGTTTGTTTGTTTACTGGATAGGCGCCCTGGTGGCATAGTGCTTACATACTGGGCTGCTAACCAAAAGGTCAGTAGTTTGAAACCCCCTAGCCGCTCTGCAGGAGAGAGGAGGCTTTCTGCTCCTCTAGAGAGTGACAGTCTTGGAAACCCACAGGGGCAGCTCTACCTTGACCCCTAAGTCTCCACAAGTCACAGTTGGCTCCGTGGCCCATGGTGTGGGCTTGTCACCTTGTCACCTGGTGGCAGAGTGGCTGTTCACTGCCAGGTCTGCAGGGTGAAACCACCAGCCGCTTCGTGGGGGGAAGAGGAGGCTTTCTGCTCCGGGGAGAGTTGCCTTCCTGGGAACCCACCCCTGGGATGGACTTCATGGCAGAGGCTTTGGCGTGGGCTCTATGCCGGAAGCGAGTCACCTGAGGGAGGGACTGGGCCTCTCTGGATCAGAGGGCAGGGGCCCAGGGCTGACGTGTGGCTTCAGCACCTGGAAGCAGCCCCGTCACTCACTGGGCAGATGCAGCCTCCACCACGCAGCGTGTGTGCAGTCAGAGAGCAGCAGACTGTGAGGGTCTGAGGCCTGAGTTCAAATCCTGATTCCACTTCAAGAAAGCACTCCTCAGAGCAGCCTCAGTCCCCTCCTGGGTGCGGTGAGGCCCTCAGGCCTGCAAGGAAAGGTGTTTAGGATTAAGAGACTTGGGGGGTGGGGGGCTGTCGCCTGAGGCCAGTGTGAGGCCCTGTGTGGGGGGGTGGATATGGTGGCAGGGAGCTGGTGAGCAGGGTGTTCTGAGGTTAACTTAACTCTGCAGGAAATGCTACTCCCCGCCCCACCTCATGGCTCAGAGCCAGTGGCCAGTGGGCGTCAGCCCAGGTCACCCAGCAGGTGGCCCACAAACCAGCTGAACTTGGGAGCCCAGAGGCCATTGGAAGATAATGGCAGCATCTGTACAGCTTGCTTTGAGGGCCACAGGGACCCCTGGGACCCCGAGGTGAGGGCTGGGGTCACAGAGCAGCTGCTTTGTACCCAGACCAAGGTTAACTTGACCCCAATCGAGCCTGTAGCTGCTCCTGGTTCTTATCAAGAGGCCCCCACATTTGCTAACCGGGGAGGGTGGCGTCAGCCTCGAAACTTCTGTCTCAAGTGCCCTCCACGCTGATGCCAGGGGACTAGACCCAGGGCCCGCAGGGTGGGAGGAGCCAAAACAGGGTGGGAGGAGCCAAGTGGGTGGGGAGGAGCCAGGTGCTGTGTGGGAGGAGCCAGGGAGAGGGTGGGGAGGAGCCAGGCACAGGGCTGGGGCTCAGAGGGAGATCAAGGCAGATCACCCCAGTGATAGGGAGGCCAGCTCCATGGAGCGTCCACTCCCCGAGAGTTCACAGGACTGTCTACTGGCCATGAGACGTTGAAAACACAGCCAAACGACAGTGACTCTTCATCCTTCTTGTCTGCCCCCGACCCCCAGGGGGCCGCCCCACTGGCAGCACAGGGCCCTGGGCCCACACTGCATTCGAATGGCTGCTCATGAAGTGTCCCCTCCCTGCTTCTGATCTTCCTTGTCCCCAGATGGGGCTGCCTCAAAGCTCCTACCCTGGAGGCTAGCTACCTGGCCTGTTCCCCTGGCCATCCAGGCCTGGGCCACTGGCCTCGCCGTCCCTCCAGCCGTGTCTCCACTCTTAGGGAACTGCCTTTAGACGCCAGGCTGGGGCTCTGAGCCGGGGATCCTGGGATCCCCTGAACTGGCATTTGATCCCATGGCAAGCCTCACTTCTCCCTGGTGCTCAGCTGAGAGCGGATACCTCTGCCCTCAGAGTGACCTCTGCCAACGGGCTGGGCTCCTCTTGTCAGAATGAGGTGGCACAAGTGGCTGGCCGAATGATGAAAGAAGTCGGGAGGGAAGGAGGAGACAGAGCAGCCCTGCAGTGGCCGGTCAACCCCAAGGCCAGCAGTTGGCAAGCACGTGCCACTCTGCGGGGGAAGACAGGCTTTCTCCTCCTGTAGAGTGACAGCCTCAGAGACCCCCGGGGGCAGCCCCCGTCCGCGAGGGCCGCTGCGCGTGAGCGACAGCTCTGCTACTGGCAAGTGTGTTGACAGCTGTGGGGAAAGGCACAGCTTCCCAGTTCTTGTAAACGGTCATTACTCTAGGCATGCAGGTAACCACTGCCCAGATGTTAGGATACCCCGCTGAGTCTCGAGTCCACCCGGCTCCGTGGCATGCTCACAGGAAGGGCACTCCCTTCCTGTCCGCAAGTCTCCCCCAACTGAGGTCCTTTCTCAGACCACACCTGCTCCTCACAAGGCGCCTCATCAGGTGGAACTTTGTCGCCCCTCACTTTACAGAAGGGAACTCAGGAAACAGCGGGGACATCCGTTCCAGGTTAGGGCAGAGGAGGGGTGCCCAAACTCTCAAGAACTGGGCTCCCGTGTTGCTCGTGAGCAAGGGCATGAAGGAGTGATTCTTGGGCTGGGGGGGTGGGGGGGCTGATGAGGGAGAAACCAGGGGACCCCCCATCCCTCTCTCCAGAAACCGCCGCTCCTCCACCAGAGAGTGGGCTTTCCTCCGGAGTTCACCAGGAAATCCCCGAGGCTGGCCGGCTGACCAAGTCAGACAAACCAACCAAACCCTCTCCCTGGAGTCGATGCCGACTCAGCAAGTCGCTGGGACCGGCTAGAACCACCCCTGTGAGTTTCCAAGACTGCGACTCTTTCCGGGAACAGAAAAGCCCGCCTTTCTCCTGCAGAGCGGCTGGTGGTTTTGAACTGCAGACCTTGCAGATCCAAGTTACCACTTCACCAGCAGGGCCCCCAGCGCGCCAGTGTCTGCGTGTGAGACCTGGGTAGGGGCCCCTGGGCCCTCTGGCGAGCAAGCATCACAGGATTCCTGGGGAGAAGAGGCACCTCTGCCCTCCTCCGGGGCAGTGTTTGCACAGGGGACTGAGCACATGCCCTGCTGCCCGTTCTCATGCCAGGAGCAGCCCCGTCCCCGTGCCTCTTGCTTTGGGGAAGGAAACTGGGCAGGATGCACCTTGACAAATTGGGGTTGCACCACAGGGGTGCCAGCTTTCCGGACACTTCCTCAAACTCCAACCACAAGGTGTGTGTGGTGGCCGTGGGGGGAGGAGATGGGGTGGGGATGCCCAGGCCAGAAGGAAGGAAAGGCCAAAAGGGGGTCACTCCCTTCTTTGTGCCTTTGACAGCCGGTCACAGGGTAGGCCTGTCCCTCTGGGGGCAGCCAGGCAGGGACCACATACTGCTGATGGTCTCCAGGCCACCAGCCGCAAGCTGCTCTGAGACCTGCCCTTTGCAGCAGGCCCGCAGAGCAGAGCGACCCTACGGGGCAGGGTGGGGTTGCCGCAAGCTTCCGAGACTGCGGCTGTGTGGGAGCAGAAAGTCCTGTCTGTCTCCCTCGGAATGGCAGGTGGTTTGAAGGCTGACCTTGAAGATGGCAGCTCCATTCATAACCACCGAGCCACCAGGGCTCGCTCCAGAGTGGGTCCCGAGACTCCAGAAGGCGGAAGTGGCGGAGGGGAAGCAACTCTTTTGGAAGCCGGACATCTCCCCCCCCCCCCCCCCCCCCCCCCCCCCCGCGGG
>NW_022103901.1:14081981-14084241 GCF_000313985.2 Echinops telfairi | reverse complement strand
AAAGGGAGGGGGTGGGGAGGCATCCTGCTGGACTCACAGGGCCCCGGGTGCAGCGAAGAGGTGCTCTATCCAGGAAAGGGGCCCAGAGGCAGCCTCCATTCCTAACACCCAGGGGCCCCATATCCTGATGTCGACTTTGGGAACAATGTAGACATCACTCCCCAGAGATGCCCAGGTGAAGGGATCATTCGACTTGGGCTTGGGGTGTTACGAGGCCTCTTGATCTCCAAAGGCAGTGGAAATGGGGGGGCCGGGCAGAAGAGGTTCCTCAAAAACCAAGCTACCTTGTGGCTGCCTGCTGTGGCTGGGAACCCTCCTCTGGGGCAACACGTCACCCACAAGATTCCTGGACACCATTTCAGTGCAGGCATAGATGGCCTCAGTCTATTGAGAGCGGTCCCTTACAATGAGCTAGCGAATTTCTGTGCCCCAGGCCTGGGTGACTGGCAGTGCTGACCCTGGCATTAGTGAGCCAACCCTCTACGAGTGGGTCTGAGGGCCGGGGGCCGAGTCTGCCCAGCACGGAGGGTCTGGAGCTTGGCCGACCCGCTCCCTGGTCTAACCTTGAGGTGTAGGGGGACACAACTCTGGTTGACCGTTTCTGAGGGAAATGGAGGCATGGTCTGGAGTACGGGTGCAGGGGGTCGTGTGACCTTTGTGCCCCATCACTGCCTGGTGGTATCACTGAGACCTTGATGTGTGAGAGCCGGGGAAGTTGATCTGGAAACCTGAAACATTGGAACGATCGTGGAGACCTTCAAAGGCCATTGCTGTGGTGGGTCACCAGGGTCCCTATACCTCGTACCTGCAAGCCCACCCCTTGGAGACACTCGAGACCTTGGGGGCCTGTGGGGAGCAGTGACTACTTCCTAGAAGGGACTGCCAAGGACCCCACGGTCCTGTGATGTTCACGGGGCTTCATACAACGCGCTTACTGCAGACCGACAACCACTTTCTCAATCCGGTTATTACTGAGCTGTTCCTAAGGAACTCTGCCCATCCTGCCTGTGGAGGGCATGCTACCCATCAACAGCTAACTACAGTGGCAGCTGACGGCTGCTTCCCTTTACTGGGCTCTGATTAAACAGGCGAGGCATCGCTGGCTTCCCTTTGGACGGGGCCCACAGCTCTGCACCCCGGGCCAGTGTGCTCTCCTTGCTGGGGAGGGAGGCCCGGCTGGCGTGAGGGGCAGAGACAGGGCCTGGGCGGCCTCGCGGGACTGAGACTCCAGCTCGACACCAGCCAGTTTTAGAAGACTCTGCCACAGCGCCCGCATCCCGCCCTTTCGGGAAGACACAGGGCCTGTGGAAGATGCAGGGTGGCACGGGCATGCTCCCCAAGCCTTGAGGGCCACCCTGCCCTTGTGGGGGAAGCTCATAGACTAGAAAGTCAAGAACATTTTACATGAATGTGTGTGTGCCTGTGCGCGCCAGGAGAAAGAATCTTGGGCATCCACGGGGGCAGTTGGTGGCCAAGTCGGAATCCACTGGATGGGGTGTGTGTGTGTGCGCGCGCGCACAGGACAGTGGGACAGAGGGTGCGGGCATGTCTCCTTGGTGCTCTTATTCTCACCCAGCATGCGACCAGCACGGGCGTTCAGCTCCCAGGCAGGCCTTGGGGTGGGTGCCAGTCTCAGCAGGTGGCATGAGCACGTGGCAGCCCACGGCAGAGGGACGGCGAGAGTCACAGAGGGGCTTCTCCGGGCTGGTGGGAAGATGGAATGGAAAGGTGACAGAGGGCCGATTCCTGGGGAGGTCACTCCAAGGGGTGCCCTGCGGTGCTGGGGCTTAGGCCCCCCCTCCCATGGAGACATGTTCCTAAGCAAGGGGCTGCATCGGGGGCTGCCTGAGATGCTCCCATGGGCTCCTCTACCCACTCTACCCATCATCCACCCGGCACCCCCCAGACAGACTCATGAACACACCCGAGAGGCAGGAGTGTGTGGAAGGCATGGATGGACTTTATTGATTACCCTCTATCTACAGTTTAATTTGAGGTAAAATATAAGCAACACATAAAAAGGCCTATTTCTGCTACCAGGTCATAGAGTTCTCCGTTGTGAATATGGTGATAAAGCGAATGAAGCCGCGCCGCCCTCAGACCCGAGCTTGCGTACAGCTGGGTGCGCGCTCCCCCATGGCCGTCCGACCCCACTCGTGCCCGCGCCCCCCGCGCACCGGGACACGCGGACGAGCAGCGCCGGGCCTCGCCCAGGCCGCCACGCCGCCGGGCAGGACGCGCGGACTCTGCACCTGGCGGC
>NW_022103901.1:14080803-14081881 GCF_000313985.2 Echinops telfairi | reverse complement strand
CCGCCGTGACCGCCCGCCAGGAACTGCCCTCCGCCTGCCTGCCTGACGCCTGCTGCCTGGGGTCCAGGTGGCTGTCTTGTGGCGGTGGTCGGTTTTTATTTAACGGTGATGAAAACAAACATATGAACCACGGTAGATAGCTTAGGAAAAGGTTTAGTCAAATATACAGATACTAATTGTTCACTCGGTCAGTAAGGAGAGCCGTGAACAAAGGATCGTTAAATGATTTCCCCGTCCCAGATAGAAAAACAAAACCAAACCCAAACTAAAGCGCCGAATCCTAACAGGTGGCTTCTTCCGGCCGGCCGGCCTGCGATGTTCCGGAGGGAGGCGAGGCTGTCCCGCGGGGGAGGATTTGCACTGCACGGGGCTGCTGGCCCGGCCGATCTGATTTTTTTTTTAATTTTTAAAAAAGAAAGCAATTTCGAGGCACTCTGTCCCTGCCCCGTCCCGTGCCTGTCAAGCCTACGTGTGACACACTCCCCAGTGACCCAGCCAGCCAGATCCAGTCACGCGGCTCTTTAATCAATTCACAGAACTGCTGAAAAAGTAGACATTTCTATCTAAAAGTAGAAAAAAAGGTTTGTATAGAAGGTATTTCTGTTATACAAGTATATTACACAGCCGGGGGCGGTAACAGCTCCGGAAGTTGCTCCTCCTGGGCGGGCGGGAGCTGCAGCGGAGAGAAACCAACAGAAGGGTCCAGATGAGCGTACGGCTCAGGCGAGGACCGCTGGGCTCGCCGGCTTCACGGGCACCCCGCCAAGTGGCAGAAAACCCCAGCCCACGGCACGGTCAGTCTTGGCACAGAGACTCTACCCTCCCCCACCTCCCCACCACAAGTCGAGCTTATGTTCCCACGGGGGGGTGGGGGCAGTGGTGCAGGGGGGCCATTCGTCCACCACAGAGCGCCTGGGAGGCGGTGAGCAGGCGCAGGGTCCAAGGTCTGCCAAGCCCTGGCCTAGAGCTGCCCTCTGATGAGCGGACCTTGGGCTCCAGTGCCCAGGGCGCAGCACTGGGGGGGTGTGTGTGAGTCGGCAGGGGCAAGGTCACTGAGGAGAAGGTTTACCAGGACGGA
>NW_022103901.1:14077783-14080703 GCF_000313985.2 Echinops telfairi | reverse complement strand
GGGGGGGGGGCAAGGTCACTGAGGAGAAGGTTTACCAGGACGGAAAGGAGACCCACTCCCTCCGACGGTGAGCACTCATCCCAGGGCCCACGCTGACTGGCTGGGGTGGCCCACACTGGGCCCTGAAGGGGTGGGTGGGAGCAGGGACTCCCCTGTTAACATCACGTCTGACTGCGCAGGTGAGGGCAGATGCAGAATTACCTTAGGAGGAGGGGTCTACCACGTCGGGTCTGGCTCCTGCTTAATCTGAGAGCTCCCATCAGTGTCCTTTATTTCTACAGGGAGGGGCAGAAGGGACTGATTAATGACCATCGCACCCAGCCCGGGCCCCGCAGTGACTCCCGTCCCATTGCGCAGAAGGCTAAGGGCAGCGCTGCCGGGAGAGGGCACTATTTCTCCAGGACCCGCGTTTTCAGAGGAGCTTCTGCTCCCTGGATCTGTCTGTCTGTATTTCAAGGACACTAAGCTGCTCTGCAGTGCACCACCAGTCACCGAGGAAACAGGTGTCAAAGCACCTGGGGTGATCAAGGCTGAACACAGCGTGTCCCCACCAGGGGCATAAAAAAAAATCTGGAAAACATCACCTTCCGATTCTACTTTTCCATGAACTTTTCCAAGCCCTGTGGTGTCAACCACAGGGTCCCCCTTTCCCCAGGCACAAGAGAACCACCCAGCTCCAGGTCGACCAGGGAGAACACAATCACCCCCTTGTCCTGATGAAAGCTTTAGGGAACCCCAGATTCAGACAGACAGACAGGAGTATCCCTTACCTTCTGTGGTGGGAACCTCCACCTGGCTGGGCTCAGCTGGTTCTGCAGAGAAACACATGGGGAAGTTACAGGTGTTCAAAGGGTGCTTCCAAGGGGTTCAAGAGGCGCAGGAGGGGTGACAGCAGACCCCTCCTCCCGACTACAGAGACGGGGTCCCAGAGGAGGGTGAGCTAATAGGCCGGCAGCTCCACGGGATTAGATATGCCAGGATGCCGACCAACCAGTGCACTTTGTGGAGTTGTGTCCCACAGTAGCCCAGCTCTGCCAGGAAGCAGGAGGCGCCCTCCTTGTTGCCTGCGGCTTGCTTCCCTGTGGGGTCCCCTTTAACAAAGCCTCTCGCCACTTTGCCTGGCTGAGAGGAGGAGGAACCGGGGGGGCTCAGCGGGCCAGCTGTGGAAACCTCAGCATCCTCTGCAAAGCCTGTGCACGATTCGGGATTGGTCACTTGGGTGCACAGCGGCATAAGGACCCCGGCCGGGACGCCGACCCGTCCTCCGCCAGCACCTCATTCTCCCGAATCAGCCCCGGGGACTTGCCATCACGACAGACCCCTGATCGTGGACTCAAAGGGTGTGTGTCTGCATCCTGAGTTGCCCAGGCAGGACCCAGGGCTTGAGGTCAGCCAGGCTTCCAGAAGCCAAGGCTGAGCATGTGGGCACCACCATCCCTGACCCTCCTGAGCGCTGCCCAACATGAACTCGTGAGGACACAAACGGCCCGCGGCCACAGAGCTGCTTCTGCCACCGCCCTGTTCGTTCCACGTACCTTGGATCACCGGGCCTTCCGACTCAGTCTGATCAACCAGCTCTGCAAAGAGAGCAGAGACCGTTCAGTAACGTGGTGTTATCCCGACCCTCCACCCCCGACAAGCACACTTTATACAAACCCCCCGGCTCATGGCCCAGCCCGGACCGAGCATGGCCTCCTTCCTGATGGTCCATCAGCACCACCACAGGCCAAACCCCTCCCCTGTTGCCTGCCTAAGACCGAGACTGACACTCGGAGGCAGGCAGTCGGTCATACAGCATCTTTTGGAAATGAAAACTTTCATTACATGGAAGACATGAACTGGGGTACAGTTTTTAAACTGAAAAATAAAAATGAATTAAAAAAAGCAGCATAGGGCTTCTTTCAACAACCATACGTACCCCAGTGTGCTTAAACCAAGTGTCAGGGGAATGAGGCTGGCTTGGTGCAGCCAGCCAGTCCCCTCTGACTGAGCTAGGAGGGACCCTGCAGCCGGCACTGCACAGTGACGGCATTGTGTGGCGAAGTGGACCTCTGAGGCAGGGGAGGTAGAATCACACCCGAGACACTCCAGAGCAAGGGGCTGGGCAGGGCCATCAGGCCACACCCTGGCTGCCCAGTCAAGGGGCTGACAAGTGTGCCCGGCTCTGTGGCCGCTGGCTTGGGGGCACAAAGGAATGAGCGGAGACGAGTTCCGGGACTGAGAGGAATTCCAAGGCTGAGAATGAAGCTCGTGGACAAAAAAGACGAAGCGGAATGGATGGAGATGCTGAGGGTACAGAGGAGGGTGACCCAAAACACAGGTTCTCCAACTTATTTGGCCAACTTCCTTTCTAAGAAAAAGATAAAAAAATGCTCTGCCCTCTGGCAGTGAAATGTGCATGGCAGGTCCATGATCCAGGTATACAGTGCAGGCAGCCCCCTGGACCTATCCGCCGCCCCACAGCCAGGTTCAGGGCCAGCGTTGGGAAACACTGGTTTACCAGATGACCACGATGGGGACTGCTCAGATGCTTTCTAACAGAACGGGGGTCCCTGGGGAGACAGGGCAGCGACACAGAGCTCCTCAGCAACCCTCACGATCCTGGGGGTGCCGGACACTGGGCAACACACAGCCCACGCCAGCGCCAGCCCCCTCCACGACAGCTTTGAAGTCACGCAGGATGAAGAAAAGTGGGCACAGTGGCAGCAGCCATGCCACCTACAGAGGGCAGTCAGTGAGGATGGCGCACAGCAGGCAGAGGGCAGTCAGTGAGCTGGGGCACGGCAGACAGAGGGCAGTCAGTGAGGTCGGGCATGGCAGACAGAGGGCAGTCAGTGAGGTTGGCGCACAGCAGGCAGAGGGCAGTCAGTGAGGTCAGGCACGGCAGACGGAGGGCAGTCAGTGAGGTCGGGCACGGCAG
>NW_022103901.1:14048417-14077369 GCF_000313985.2 Echinops telfairi | reverse complement strand
CAGAGGGCAGCCAGGGAGTCGGGCACGGCGGGCAGAGGGCAGTCAGGAAGTCGGGGCACGGCGGGCAGTCACTGTTCCAGTTGGGTGGGTGGAGCAGCAGCAGGAGCTGCGGCCATCACCACGTACAGTGCAGTCAAGAGGTCCTGACATGAAGGAGCTTGCCTGAGGTCACTTCCGGGAAGTGCCTGATGCTGTCACTGCTTTGATCCAGTCAGTGGCCTACCACGTATCTTGGGGGACCCACACCAAGCAAGCAGACAAAGGACAAGCACGTCTCCCTAATACTCACGGTTATTGATCACCAGTCCTGGAAATGGCCTGAGGAGAGAGACACATTGGTGAGGTTGACCGTGAGGCCCTTCTCATCTTATGAAGGATAAACACGTGCTGAGGACCCAACGTTGGGGACACTGTTAGAAAGGGCTACTGTCCAGATGCAGGGGAAACGTGACCGAGAAGGAGGGGAGTGCAGGGGGGACTCTGGGTCAGTGGTGAAGAAGAGGAGTCTTGGCAGACGCCTGGGAAGGGTGGCAGGGTCAGCGGTACAAGACGGAGTTTCGAGGGGAGGGGAGTGTTAGCAGGGGGAGGATGTTCCCCGAGAGGCAGTGAGTGAGCTGAGTGGACTGAATAGCAGGAAGCTTTCTGGGGGTGGGGGTGGGGGGTGGGAGCCAAGAAGAGTGATGACCATTGGGGATTTGTGTTGGAACCAGACCCAAACTCACTGCCATCGAGGCGGTGCTGACTCACAGTGACCCCTGTGAGTCTGAGACGACAAACGTTTATGGGTGTACAAAGCCCAGTCTTTCTCCCTCGGAGCTGCTGGTGGTTTTGAACTGCCGACCGTGAGGGTGGCAGCCCAACTACACCGCCCAGGCTCCAGGGATTTGTGTTAAGTGGGTGGAAAGAAGAGCATTGGATGACAATGCGATGCTTCAAAACGCGTGTGGAAAATACCCATGAACCCCTGGAAGCCCTCCTCGAATGACCGTGGCTCTCAAAGGCTGCGCCGAGGGGACTACCACTGAAGGGCTGCTCAGCAGGGACGCCTATCGTACCCATGTCACAGAGCCGTGGCTTCAAATGGCCCATTTGGAATCGACCTGCCTGGCCTCAAGCCCATGCCCAGAGGCCTTTCTCTGCAGGCCTGTCTATAAAGGGCCAATGCAAACACTTTAGGGTGCAGGCCCCTCTGTCCCTATCACAACAGACCTCGGCGAGCGAGTGTGACTGCATCCTCACAGCACTATGACCACAGTGGCGGTGGGGCCAGGCCGGTTCCCAATCCCTGCCTTCAAAACCAGGGGGGCAGTAACTGCCCTCATTATCAAGTGAATGGGGTGGGGGTTGGGGGAGGGCGCCTCATTCACTCACCACCAACGTGGAAGCTCTCGCTCACTCACCGAATGACTGTGAACTTGATAAACTCAGCCGAATCTAAGATCCTCCTCATGGAGCTGATTTCCAGGTAGCTGGGGGCTTTGAAGGACACCCCCGGGGGCATGCCGTCCACCACCACGCAGCCAGGGTTGATGGTGATCTTCCGGTAGGGAACCTTCACTGGGAAACCCATGCCTATGGCTTCTCCTGGGGGGAGACAGACAACACAGCGGCAGATGAATGGCCACAGGAGGGGTGTTTCAAAGGAAGCATTCCTTCTCATTTGACCGCCCACGTGGCCAGGCCTCACCTAAACGTGAACTGTCCCAGGGGGACACTGACCAACAATAACGGAACACAGGGCACCTTCACGTAGGGAGAGAGGTAAAAAGTTCGCCCTGTTCCTCCCTCCTCACCCCACCCACCCCACCCCCAGTTTCACAGTAAGACGTCTTTTTCCATCCAGCGAGTGGAAGTACTTAAGCGTCATCTACAGCAAGTCCTCCCAGAGACAAAAATCACCTAATGGGCGTCAAAGGGACGCTGGCAAAGGGCGCACTCACCAAACTTCCGACTGAAGAGGTCGTTGACTTGCTCCCGCAGCTGCCGAGCCTTTTCCACCTTGGACAGCCTCTCGTTATCGTCATCTTGAAGGGTGGGGGCAGGGCGTGCTCAGTGAGGGAGGGGAGCATGCTGCTCCCCGCGGGCCTGAGCAGCCAGGCCGTCTCTGGCCTGTGAGCTGCGCAGTGCAAAAGACGTTTCTGGGCTGATTTAGTGTGAAATCGAAACTCAGAGTGCTGCTGCCCCTTATTCTCGCCAGGAAGTCCTTCCTACGGACTCTCTCAGCAGGCAGAGTTCACGAGGTTGGGCTAAGCAGAGCTGTTCTGGGCCACCCCTGCTGCGCAGGTCAGGCAGGAGTGTCCATGTGCGGGACGTGGGAAGTAGCCGGGGTGGAAAGCTGGGGGCAGAGGGACCATACCTGGAATTGTCACCTGGATGATGTTCAGATCCTCCACGCCGGAGGCTGTCGTATTAACGTTGGGTGACGAGTTTATTTTTCCTTGAGATAACAGAGACATGAAGATTAGAACGAATTAGGAGAAAACAGGGTCAAGGCTTCTGTTCAAAAGCAGGGAAGAGAAGCCTGTTGTGTTTGGGTGTGTACATTTTCACAATTACACAGACCAAGCCCGCAGCTCGGGGACACGGCGCGAGCTGTGTTACACGCACACCCTTGGGATTTGCTGTGTGGGCTCAGTTTTGAAGAACTGTTTCTTTAAAAGAGCCCTGTTGGAGGAAGGAGAGCGGGTGTCTACTTGAGAAACCTTGTGCCCCTCCCTCCCTGGGTGCTGCATGGGGACACTCACGTGGGGGGCTCTTAGAGGACGCAGTACTCTCCTTGATGGCGGTCTCAAACATCTCTGGTCTGTAGGCGAGAGGAAAATAACCATGTGTGCTACAGCCAAACTGACTTTAAAAAGGAAACAGCATATTTACAAAACCGAGCATGACTGAAACCAATCCCTTTCGGCAGGTACAGATCCATAGTCGTGGAAGCACGGAAAGAGCAGTCGCCTTCAGAAGCAAGTGCGGAGTGCAACCCAAACCCAGATTACAATTCCAGCTCCAACGTCTATCCCGACCCCTCTCTTCTGGCCAAGCTCCTGCCCCCACCCAATGCCAAGGCCACAGGCACCAGCTTCTCCTGCTTGGAACAGAAAGTCAGTTGGGTGCAGACTGGGATGGAGTGTGGGTGGTGGCTGACCACGGCACGGGAGGACAAGAGTCTCTCTCTGAGGAAGGAGGGCTCTCAAGCAAAGGGGCCGGCCAGGCGTGGCTGAGACAGCCCCGCTGCGGGGACCTGACCATCTCCCTGGAGGCTCACACCAGGCAGATGAAACCTCAAGCTCCTTTCCGGCGGTTTCCTCCCAAACTGGGCGAGCATTTGAATTGTTGGTCTGGCTCATGGGTGGCCAAGGAGATGCAGGCAGAGAACTGACAGCGTCTTGCTGCAGCTGAGCAGCCCGAGCGGTGCACAGACGCTGTGGGGCGGGAGGCAGAGCCCGTCGAGCGAAGCCCCTCCTGGCTGGCCTGGACCTAGCTCCCCTTCTTGCACCTCGGGGCCACCACAGGGCCACCTAACACCCTTACTTCTTGATGATGAACTTAATCTTGGCTTTGTTTCGAAGGATCTTCTCCAGCCTCGGAATGCCAAAAGTCGAAGGTCGTCGGAAGGGCACCCCCTCAGGCAGGCCCTCCACGTAAAAGTCTTCAGGGAAGGACTCAAATAGAGCGAACGGCACCTTCACCGCCTGTTTAAGGCCAAGCGCTTCACCTGCAAAACACAGGAAGAAAGATGGCGTCTCCTACACACCGCCCAGACACGTGTAGCTCAGGGCGGGTCTCTCGGCACCGCGTCTTAATTTCAGACACTCCAAATACGAGTGTCTACAGGGGGACCTGAGACCCAGGCCGCAAAGCCCGTCCAGTCTCGCGATCGGCGCTTTCCTCTGACTGAGACCGCACACTGCCCCTCTTTCTCCCGGTGGACACCGGCGCTCAGTTATTCAACCCTCGGTCAGCATGAACTCACCGCATTTCTCATTGAAAAGATTCTCGACCTTCTGCTTCAGGTCGGTGATTTTGGCGTTCCAGGCCTCTGTGAGGGAAGAGAATGGGCGCTGTAGCGCTGGCCAGGGCACGGCTAGCAGGCACCGGCCACCCCCCTCTCCTGTGCGTCCAGGGCCAATGGGCCGCTTCAAGAAGCACACAACCGAAACACGCGAGAGCTCTGACCAGTGTCAGGTGTGAGACTACACCGACCTGCGTGGATCATGACACGGTTTACCATACTCCTAGTACATTGGCCACAGAGAAATGAAACACGATAAAATGAACTTTAAAAAGACGAGGAAAAGGTGCACTCCCCGCCCACACCCCCACCACGAGAAACGGAGAGTGAAGTATTGGGCCGAGGTCACAAAGCTGGACAGGTAGTGGCGTGCGATTTAAAGCCCGGCTGTTTGGGCTCTGCAGTCTGTGCCAACTTACACAATCTTCCGACATTAAAAAAAAAAACAAAAAACTCCCGGGGCAAAGGGAAGGCTTCTTGCCCAAACCCTTGTGGTTCAAAGAAAAGGAGCGAACAAAGGTAGTTACCAAAGGAAAACTCTCTCCCGCGGGGCTTGAAGGGAACGTTGGAACCGTTTGTCTGCGTCGGGGCTCGAACAGCTGAGGTCTGAGGACTGTTGCTATTCGGGCCTGAAGGAGAGGGAGGGACAAGGCAAGCATTGGGCTGAGGGGCGCCATGGCGGGCTCCCCGGGATGGGTGGGCCGACAGCCCCACACTCTGACACCCTCCCAGAGAAACAGCTTTCCGGCTGAGCAGAAGTCTGAGCGGCTCCCGGGACCTGTGGTCACCTGGGCCGTGCCACCTGGAGTGGGAAGTCCAGTGCCAGTCCCCATCGTCCCCACCCACTGAGCTCTCCTTGGGACTCCCTCGCCGGCTGACAGGGTCTTCTTTGAGATCATCTACGCTATTCCAGGTCTTGATGCCGAAACACTCAGTTCTGCACTTTTTCATCCACTGCAAGTTGAAGATTATTTTAAAAATTAGAAAGCCAAGCTGAGGGGCCAACCGCCAATGTCCTGAGGATGTTGCTGCCAGGTGCCACGGAGTCGGCTCCGACTGGACTCACAGCGCCCCGTGCTCAACAGAACAAAATGCTGCCCGGTCCTGCGCCGGCCACCCCTCAAGTGTTCCCAGGTGTGGGCCTGTGGTGGCAGGCACCGTGTCAGTCCATCTTGTCCAGGCCTTCCTCTTGTTCACAGCCCCTCGCCCATGAAAACTCATGCTGTCCTTCTCCAGGGACTGGTGTCCCTGACAACATGTCCAAAGTACGTAGTGAGATCCACTCTCCAGCTTTATGATTTGTTTCTCTGGTACCCCACTCCTGGTACCATACTGTCTCACCAGCCGTGCCTCTCAGGAGCACTCTGGCTGCATTTCTTTCTATATAGATCTGTCTGCTCTTTTCGCAGTCCATGCACTTCCAATACTCACCCCCCGCCCCCCACCCAGCACCACCATTCAAGCGCATCCATTCTTCCTAGGTTTTCCGTATTCCGTGTACAGCTTTCACATGTATGTGAGACAGAAAGCACCATGGCGTGGGCCGGGAGCCCGTGCGTCCTCCAGAGGAACACTGGACAACTTCAATTCCACCCCCACCCCCCATTAATCATGATGTTAACCACTGGTCCAGCTGGGAGGATTCTGGCCATCTTCACATTGAGTTCCGATCCACGCTGAAGACTGCAGTGCTTGGTCTTCATCAGCAAGTGCTTCACAGTCCTTCTCACTTCCAGCCAGCATGGCTGTGCCATCTGTCTACACATAAGCCCTCCTCCAGTCCCGATGCCAGTCTCCTTCAGAGAACTCCGCTTCGCTGAGGATCTGCTCAGCACACAGACTGAGTAAGTATGGTGAGAGGTTACACCCCGGTGCACACCTTTCCTGATTCCAAATCCGTCCCGAGGACACTCCTGTGCACTGTCCTCACTTATGGCGGAACGACAGGGAGACTGAGAACAGTGGGGTCATCGGTGGTGGGGAGGGTGGTAAAATGCCCCCCAACCATTACAAAGTCTTTGGGATGGATCTGTACAAAAGAATATCAAGAACATCCTAGAAGTCCAGGTCAGCCGATGGCTCGGGTTGCAGGGCCTGATGGGGCCGGGGGAGGAACCAGAAACCCACCTGCTGGTCCCTAGACTCTGTTAAGATTCCATAGTCCAGACCTGAATTATTTCCATCACCTGAATAAAACCCCTAGCCGTCCTTGGTCAGGGCAGTGATGAAGTCCGTGCCCGGATCAGCTGAGTATCTGACAAGAACAGCCAGACGGGGAATCCGGTACATGCCATTGCTACGCTTACTGATACCGGCTGCCGCGGCATCTGATGCAGATCTCTGGCATGCACTCCAAGGAGCCTGGGTCACGTGGGTGCTGGGTGCGAACCTGCCGTCACCTGAGGCAATCTGCTGTCAGGACGATTTCCAGTCTCTGGGGTTGGGTTAAAATTGAACACACTATTGTGTGTTTTCCCCTTTGACAAGTTTTTAAACTTGTCCTAGTTTTTTTGTCTTCTATTGGGTTGAGGTTTTTTCTGTGCTTTGTTGTCGTTCGGGTTTTTGGTGTGTGGCTTTCTTTACAAGACATCTAGGATGGGCTAACTGAACCGAGACAGTAAGGAGATCAATCCGTTTCTTGAGGTTAAGGCAGGACAGGTTTGGGAGTAATGGGGAGCTAATGGTACAAGAAGGAAGAAAGACAATGTTCTGAAACTGATTGTGGTATTAATTGCACAGTTCTTTTGAATACATGTAAGCCAGTGGGTAAGAGATGTGCAGCCTCAGAAAAACTGTGTGGGGTTGCTATGCGTGATGCACATGACTTCACAACACCCCAAGAACCCACTGCCCCAGCTGATGCCGAACCACAGCAGCAGGCCGGGGCAAAGACGGCCTCTGTGGGCTTCCAAGAATGTCACTTTTGATGGGAGGGGAGTGGAGAGCCCGTCTTGCTCCCATGGAGCAACTGGAGTTTCGAACCACTGACCTTGCCGTTAGCAGCCCATGGTGTAACCCACTACCCCACCCGCCCACTGCTCTGTTCTATGCTCCCAGGGGTCTGATAACAACAGATGAGGGCCTCCTCCCGGAAAGCTCCCGCCTCCGAAACCCCCGTCAGTAATTTTCCTGAGTCAGCAGTGACTCAGTGGCACTCGATCTCTTGAAGAGGGGTGTGAGAATACCAAATGAGTAAATGGGGACCCATGAGCTGACCAGTCCTGCAAACTCTTGCCCTGGCACCGAAGGCCCGGGCACCGAGATGGGTCCAAGGGAAAGCATGCCGAGTCTGTCAAGACAGAGAAGGGAGGAAATCGTCGAGCCCCAAAGCCCACCCAGCACTGCTCTAATGGTGTCTGTGAAATCAGAACCACGGGCCACGAACCCCAGCAGGAGGCCCCTCGGCCTGGGGGAGGGAGGGTGTGGAGGGCCGTGCGCTGGTGGCTGTGGCACTGCTGTCTAACCCATCGGGAAAGGACAGGGAGAGGGACAGAGGCCCTCTTCTCGAGCCAGGAAGAAAAGCACCTTCAGAAGGTGCCTGCCTTCCACCCACAGACACGCTGCGAGCCAGCCGCATTACCACAGGTCGCTACGCAGCGAGGGGTGTACCAGCACACCTGCACCTTTGTTCACACAAATGAGGGAGTGGCTGCGAGTGAGCCTCGGGCGGAGGTGTGGCCAGTGGAAACCTGCTGCAGGCGGCCTCACCTTCCACAGTGACCTCGATCTCTGGCACCTTGGAGTTGCTCCCGGGGCTCCGAGGTCTCTTGGGGGACTGCAGGGCTGCGAAGGCAAGCACAAGGTGACCTTGGCCTACTGTGGGAGAAGACAAGGAGGGTGCCTTATAAAAGCAGAGTATTAAAATCCATACAGTTTGGCTCTTTTCAAAGAAACCTGAAGAATTAAACTGGTAGTGTAATCCTCCACCTGAGGCCCCAAAAGCTGTGGAAACATGAATGAAGGAGGATTGCAAACATGAACTTTTCAGCGAATAATAATACTTTTTTTTAAAAAAAAGCAAAAAAGGCAGAGCTCCGTTAAATGAATAGCTAAGAAAACAAACGAGAGGCCCGCCACGATGCTGCCCCGTGAACAGGCAGGCGTTCCATAAGGGACTGAGTTTGTCTTTAATCACAAGCTACGGGCACCGTCCCAGGAAGGGCAGTCTTTGGGACCATGATGGCGCTAATACCAAGCCGGGGTGGGGGGGTGGGAAAGCTTCTACGTGGTCCCTTACCTTTAGTGTTGATTTTACTAGCCATTCCGGGAGGCAAATAGGAGATCACCAGTTCAGGTCTGGAGAGAAAACCAGGAGTGGTTAGGGCAGCCCGGGAAACAACTGCTCAGTCATTATGGCCGCGGCTGTCCACACGGGTTTTTCCACGATGCAACCTGGCGGACCCCACACAGGTCGGCCACGTGACTTTAGGAATCGTAAATGGCCTCTTCGGGAAGAGAAAGCTAGCTTAAGATGACGTTGGCTCTCGGAACCACTGAAACGCACCAAACTGCCAACAAGACATTCAGTCTGTCCCTCACGACAGGAGCTGGGAACACGGTTGCAGATGGAGCTGGGTGTCTCCAGAGCGTCCCTTTAAGGCCGACGGAAGCAATCAAGCCAAACCCACGTGGGGTGGGAGTCCCTTCCTCCTTGCTCTGCAGCGGCAGTGGACAGGGCCAGGACCCGGGCTGTCCACCAAGGAGCCCGAGTTGCCCTGCGAGCCGCTCACTCAGAGGTCCCCAAACCGACTTGGGCTACTGTCCCTCGTCAAAGACAAACATTCACTCAGCTCCCAGCCCGCTCCCCCACCACATGTGCACTGCAGCCCCTAAGCCCCTGGATCGTTCCAGCACCCCCAGTGGACAGAATCGCCCGCTGGGGGAAACACTGACGTAGCTAGGGGAGAAAACTGTTGAATAGAACCATGGTCTTACTTCTCAAGTTTTTAGAGACGACTACGCGGGCAAACATAACTTACTTTTTAACAACAAATTTGATTTTGTTACTGCCCCGGACAATCCTTTCGAGTCGTGGAATTCCAAACCAGGTCGGGCTTCGAAAGGGGATTCCTTCCGGCAAACCTTCCACGTAGAGGAACTCGGGATTGGACTCAAACACAGGGTAGGGGACTTTCACCGCCTCGGCCAGGCCCAGAGCTTGAGCTGGAAGAGAAGGGGGCGGCTGGGCACGGACACCCTGACATCCCTGTGCCCAACTCAGAGAGGCCCTTGCCCCCGACCAGCCAGCAGTGGCCACGTGGACCACGTGGCTTTCATACACCGTGCACAACTGAAGAACAGGCTACCAGAGAAGACAAGTGCTCTTAAACACTGTGACGTCCTACATGTGAAAGCTGGCTGTGTGATTGGTCCAGACGGCCTCTGTGCTCCAGGTGAGCAGGAACTAGACCCATTTCCCGAGGGCACGGCCAGGTGTGAATAACCAGGCCCAACTCATCAAGGGCGAGATCAGAGGCCGGGCAGTGGGCCGATTTCTGACTCTGGGCCACACCACACACCCACAGCACAAAAGGAGGGACAGCCCCGGGAAGACTGCTGTCTCTCCCCACCCTTACTCCCTCTTCCGTGATAGACGGACCGAGTTCATTGACACTCTTTCTTGCAGAGCCTCTTCGGAATCCTCAAGACAGGGCTCCAGGAAATGGCTGTCAACACACCGCAAGTCCAAACAAACCCTGCAACCTCCTCGCCATGCCGGGGGTGGCCAGACTCCACGCGCCCCCCTCCTCTCCCACTTGGGCTCTGAGAACCCGGAGCCCACAGCCAGAGTCCTGTGGGTTTGGTCAGTGGGCAGCCGGAGTTTTAGTGAGAGGCGAGAATAAGAATCCACTCCCTGGGACCTACCTGCGGCGAGAGCCTGGGTTTATTTCTAGAATCTGTCTAGGACACTGCATGGCCCTTCTGTTCTGTTTGAAAAAGCAAGACACAACCGCTGTCCTAAACTCACCGAATTTCAGATTGAAGATCTCCTCCACTTGCTTCCGGAGCTTGGTGATTCGGACATTCCAATCTTCTTTGACTGAAACACAAAAGCAAAGACGACGACCAAAAATGAACACACTGCCTGGTAGTGGCTGCTTCTTACCGGGGCTGGCATGGGGCTCAGTCCAAAAGGAGGCATTTCCAGTAGTGTTCTTAGTGGAAATAAAATCTAAAAAAAAAAAAAAAAAAAGGGGTGGGGAGGGGTGGGGTTGCTAATGTCAATAACTGCAGGGGACAGGAGTCAGCTGTAAGTCACATGGCAAACCCTGCACACATGAACGAGTGCTCAAAAGGAGTGGGTTTCCCACCTGCAACCTGTAAGATAACACACAGAAGGGCCACATGGTCAGGGGTGACATATCCAGGGTGCAGTATAGCACCAACGAACGCTCACAACGATCCTCTAGTTCTTTAATGGTTCCTCCCCTTACTATTATGGTCTTTGTCTCCCCTCGCTCATCGATAGGCCTGCATATGTTCATTGCACAATTAAGAGTGTTTGATGCAAGAACGCCAAGATAGACAAGCCTTCACAAATAGTAACAGGAGTAATGATTCCTTGAGGGCACAGGAAGAGAGGGGCTGGATGGGGAGCTGATAGCAGTGATGGCTGTGTCCCCTCAAGGGGACGAATAACGGACTTGCAGGTGAACGGATACATTGGAGGGTGTGAGACACCGCAAATAATAATATATAATAATAAGGGTTCCTGGTGGGCAGGGTGGGGGAGGGAGGGGATAAAGGGGAGCGGATATCAAACAGTTCATGAAGAATGAAAATGCTTTGAAACTGATGGTGGTAGCCATTGTACAATTATGCTCTGCAAGAGCTCCCAATAAAATGATTATTAATAAAAAAAAAATCAATGAGACAGTGAGATGTGAAAACCTTGCACAGCCCTGAATTACTAAAAAAAAAAGAAAGAAAAAGGAGTTGGTTTCAAAGCTCCTTAGAGGTAAGCGAGGGTGGGATGGGGGGACTCGTGGGGGAGCTGAGAGCACCCAGTGTCTTGAGACCCCTGGCCTCCTTCCTGTGCCAGGGCCGACAGGAGCACCTTCACTGGCGTCTGCTTTCCACACAGGCACCTGGTGCTGTGTCTAACAGACGGGCCCTAAATTACACGCGGAGCACAATGGCTCTCAGCAAAGCAAGCTCCCCTGCAGAAATAAACGGGGCACACATTAGAAAGACGGGGCCCACCTCGGCTCCCGCCCACAGGCTGGCTCCCGGGCTTTGTTACAAGGCAACCATTCACACAGAAGACAAAACACACAGAAGACAGAAAAGTCTCCGTGCCATGCCAGTGCCACTGCTTGGACAGGTGTGCGGGGTGCAGAGGGGACGGAGGCGGGGAGACTGTGGAGGATCATGGGAAGTGCTGGGTAAGGAAAGAGGCTGAGAGGAGACATGCAGGGGAGGGCGTGGGAGTGCGAGCCAGCGGCAACCAACTGCCGGGGAAGCTCGGAGCTGTTTACTTAAGACTGTTGGCTTCAGAAATGTTTATCTTTTTTTTTTTTTAACTTTAAAACGTGAATCAACAAAACCCAGCTAGCATCTCCAGGCTAATGAGCAGTGGGAGCCGTCCTTTCCCCCGGGGATCCAGGAGCTCCGCCTGACAACCAGAAGCAGGGATGCTGGGAACGGTCCTTCTCGAAGGAGAAGCGCCACTCCTGTATCCTGTAGTCCTTTGATCTGCATAACACAGCGAGGTCTTCGCCACGCTCCCCACTCGCCCCTGCAGGGCCTGCTTAGTGCACCATTTACTAGGCTGTGGCCAGGCACACCCACAGTAGATACCTGCTACTCCCCCAAATCTCAAAGCCTGGTCTCCTGGCAGCCAAGGCTTCTGTTCTGATGAAAGAAGGAACTGCAACCTTGAACTCTCTCAAGGTCATGTGTGAGGGGCTGGGTGAGAGCGGGCCTTCACAGCACTGACCATCAGCTCGAGGGCCTGCGTGCTCCTTCAAGGGCACCTGACTCACAGCCGCAGGTTGGGGTCACTGCAAGAACTGCCCCGAAAGCAGCAGTTACTTCGAAAGCAACCTGGAATCTGACATGGCACGAGAAAGGAAGCCCGTGAGCCGGCCGTCACCGCGCAGACTCCTCGGCAGTTCAGCTCTCCCTTTAGGGCGCTCCCCGTGGGAGGCTGAGTCACGGAGTTCGAGGAGAAAGAGCATGATTTGCACCTGACTGTGGTGCCAATTGCACGACACTGCTTGATGTGATCGACCTCCGTGATGCGAGCGAAACCGCCCAGAACGCTGAGTGGAGCTCTTGCTCCATCCAGGTGGGCATTTCGGTCCGTTCTGGAACCGACAGCACAGGAACAAAGGTTCTGGTCAAATGTGCAAGGTGTCCCATGGCAGTTAGCGCCGCCTCAGCCCTGGAAATGTGGCGAGTTCAAACGGAGATGGGCACCAAGCGCAAGGTCGCCCCGGATATTAAAACAAGGATGGAAAAAGTATCTCACCAGTGCCTTCCGTAACCGATGATCGGTTGAGATGCCCGTGCTCACCTATTGGGGTAAACCAGGCCTTGGCTTAAAACCGGGAATGCCGCTGGAGGCTCACTCCGTCCCTGGGCAAACAGCTGCTGTTTCCAGATCAACCACAGCGTGCCTGCCTGCACTGAGCTTCCCCATTGGGGATGGGGGGGGTAGGGGCGGCTGGGAGCAGCGGTTCTCAACCTGTGGGTCGTGACCCCTTTGGGGGTGGAACGAGCCTTTCCCAGGGGTTGCGTGATTCATCACAGTAGCAAAATGACAGTGATGAAGTAGCAACGAAAATAATGTTCTGGTTGGGGGGGTCACCACCACATGAGGAACTGTAGGAAGGGTCGTGGCATGGGGAAGGTGGAGAACCGCTGTCGTGGAGGGAAAGGAGGAAGCCCCCAGCTTCAACAGAAGGAGGAACGCTTGAAACGCGCAGCGGCATCTCCGAAGGCCGCCCCGCCTCTTTCTTACCTGGTGTGTTCGTCCTTGGCTGAGTGACCTCAGTGGTGCTGTGGGTTAGCAGCTCTGGTCTGGAAGAGGGGGGCGGGCGTTAGTGACACTGCGCTTGGGAACCCTGGCTGGGTCCCCACAGACCTGGGCTTGGCTAACTAGTCAAGCTCTGGCTTATTCTGTTTTCTTTTGTGAGAGAAAGAATCGTTGTGGTGACCATTATTTACTTTGGGGCGGGGAACCCCAAGATTCTAGCACATAGTTTTCAGGTCTGCAACTGGGGGCTACTTCCACCCCAGTGGAGGCAATCCCCTCCAACACCCAGCCCCACTCCCCCAAAAACCATTTAAAAATCTTCAATTTGCCCAAGTCAAAAGCCACACACTGTTGGTGTTCCCCTGAAACCAGCTTAGCCACTAAGAAGTTTCTAGCTTCAGGCGCACTACCCCGAGGGGCAGCTAGGGAAATGAAAGGCCCCACAGGCAGGGAAAAGGCACAGCTCACAATCATACTCAAGGACCACTCCCTCCGTTTGTCTGTTCCTGTTCCCAGAGGATGCTCCGACCGTCCTCGATGTCACGACGACCCCTTCATGCCCACTACTGCTGTGGCTGTGGGCAAGGCCGCCCTCCATCAGCCCCCGTCACCGAGCCAGGCTCACCGAGCCACAGCAACCCTCAGCCCACACCGAGCGCTGCTTGGGTTTGCTGACCAGGACAGCGCACCTGACACCAACTGACCAAGCTGCACCGGCTACCACTGTCCACCTCCCCGTAGTATCCCGGGAAGCTCAGCGGAAAGCATTTTTCCTTGGGATAAACCTCCGGAGGACAGGGAGCCGGTGGAGCCCCAGACAGGCCGCCTGGGGAGCTGGCAGTTTGCACCCATGCAAGAGTTGCTTTAGAAGAAAGGATGTGGGCCAGGACAGGCTGGGATCCTACTTAAAAATATACATATATTTGTTTATTTACTGGAATCCTACCTTTTAATGACAAACTTGATTCGGTTGCCCACTTGGATGATTTTTTCCAGCCGGGGGATCCCGTACCATGAAGGACTTCTAAAGGGAATGTTCTCTGGGAGGCCTTCCACATAGAGGTCATTGGGGTGCGCCTCAAACTTCTGGTAAGGTACAGCCTTGGCTTCAGTGCTCCCCAAGGCCTCCGCTGAACAAACAACAGCAAATCGGCAGACTGAGTCTCAGGGCATTCAATGAATTTAACCACAACCGCTGGTCCACTGCCCGAAGGACCATCTTAAGTGTAAAAAAACGATATACCGAAATGTGGTTTCATATTTCATACAGCTAATGCTCAAATAAGAAAACAGAACAACAAAAAATGGGGGCCTCATTCTAATAAGCTCCCTAGACGACTTAAAAGCAGACAGACAGACCCCCCACACTGTGCATCGGAAAGGGCAGGTGCAGCGGCTGCTCGGGGCTCTGGCCAAGTGCAGGTGTCAGTATGAAGGGAGGGGCAGTGCGTGCTCTGGGAGGACAGCCAGCAGTGCAGAGCCAGCTGGCGGCCTCGTTGGCCAATGGGACGACGGCAAAGGGAGAACAATCAAGGGCCACTCCCAGGCGTTTGGACCGAGCACCTGGGAGAGTGGGGCACCACTGGGCAGGCTGAGAGAAAGGAGTTGGAGGTGTGTGGGGATTAGTAACAATACTCCGGATGTGACTGAACATGCACCAAATACACGAGTGATGAAACAAGCCTGGTGTCAAGGAGAACTTTCTGGAGCAGGGTACAGAGACTACTCAACATGGGCTTGGTTCCCCTGTGGGGGAAACCAAGCAAGGAAGGAGACAGCGTGTCCCGGCCTGCGCCCCACAGCAGCAGTCCACAGTCACGGGCCAAGCCACAGGGAAGGGTGTCAAAGAGCAAAGGCCAGTGAGAGAGGAAGACACGAGGCCCGCTGTGGCGTTCTCACGCTGAAGCCAAGATACAGACGTCTCAAGAGGCAGTCACGCTGAAATGTGCCAGAGCCTTCTCAATGGAAAGAGCCGGCTGGCTCTGTGGACTGCGGCCGAGAAGCAGGCTAAACGCAGCAGAGGTTTTGAGTATCAGGAGGATGCTGCTGTACCGAGCGGACCTGTGTCTTCTGCGTGACTGGTGGTGCCCACACGAGCTGGCTGCGTGGTCAGGAGGCTGCCGGTGGTGGCCTTTGCCAACACCCAGGTGTGGAACCAGCACTCCAGCCACAGCCACCCCTGTGGCACTCCTGGACGACACGGCAGCTCGAAGACGATTACATTACAAGGGCCAAAGAGACGCAGAGTCTACACCCCGGAAACAGACAGGGGCATCATCCTAGACTGTATGTGTATGTATGTATGTATTCATCCTAGACTGTATGTGTATGTATATATATATATATATAAATATAAAATTGCTTCCCAAAGGAGACCTGGGGGTTCACGAAGCTACTGCTGCCCACCACTCAGATGTCGGTTTGAACGTGCCCTAACCAATGCATGTTAAAATGCGCACGTGCCCGGGAGACGGGCAGCCGAGGGGAGTCACGTCCAACTCGCTTTCTTGAGACAGAGAAGAAAAGTGGAAACACAAGGAGGCACGACACTTGGCCCTAGGGGAACGTGGACTCACCAAACTTTTTGCAGAAGAGCTGATCGACCATCTTGCGCAGCTTCGTGATCCTGGCGTACCATTCTTCCTTCACTGTGAGGGCAACAGCCAGTGAGAAGACACACAGCCCTCCAGCTAAAACCCCAGCGCTGCGATTTCAGAATGCGCTCCTTAAGCACACAATGCTGGGGCCGAGAGGGCAGACTAAAACGGCCACCCACAGAAGCAGCCCCCCCCACCCCCGTTTATCTCTCCACCCTGGCACCTGACCCTACACTTCCAGGAGTCCGGAGTGTTGACACCGAACAAATATCTTAAGAATGAATCGAAATTCAAAATTGGGAAGAAAACTGACCACATGAGGAGCTATTTCATACAGGGGGCACCCAGCGCTCTCAAGGAATTTTGTGGCTGTACGTTTGGAGTTACGACAGTGTCAAGCGATGCTTCCCCTACGGGCGAGCAGTCAGTACCCACCCCACTAATGCACACAATCAAGGAAGGGAACAACAGGAAACAAAAACACACGCACGTCTGAAGTGCCTTCAAGACACATGGGACAAACCCCTCCCGCGGCCTTGGTTACACGCATAGGCGTACAGGACCACACGGCCCTCTTGTTCAGCCCGAGGGCCGCTTATGTCTGACACGTAACTGCTCGGCTAGGACCTAGATTAACAAACCGTGTAATCAATGATGGCCGAGACACACTGTGTCTCAAAGGCAGAACGGACGTGGTTTGTAAGTTCGATCAACCCAGGGAAGGGCTGTAGGTGCCTTTTAGGGTACTGGCATACATTTATTCTTCTTGGTGCTAAGAGAAAAGAACTTGGACGGCGTGGACTTTCCTGAAAGGGTCCCTAAGCTTTGCACGTTAAAGATGTGGCTGCCTGGAGAAAGGGACACACAGAAACCACCAAGAGTCTCTTTCCTGGAAATAGCAGACGGCCGCCGGACGTACAGTTCTGCCGTGACTGGGAGACCTACCTCCTGAAGCCGGCTTATCGAGCTGTAAGTCTTCCCGGGTGGAATTCAAAAGTTCGTGCCTGAAATGCGAGAGAAAGCATTAAGTGTTTACTGGGCAATAGTTAGCAGCATCGTGGCTGTTTGTGCCGATTTAAACCAACACACACACACACCACGGCGTCTGGAGCATTCTAAGGGTAACAAAAGCCAACGCTAATCACCACCGGGCACAGGGGCGACGAGACAGGTGCCTGGTCGACCGCCGGTATTTTGCTAAGGAGTTTTTAACACCAAGGGAGCAAATCACCAACGTTTTAAATGAAGATCCTTTAATTTTACATCACATTCAACACAACATTACGTCAACGCATCTATAATCAGGCCCAAGTACATTTTAATATTCATGTTTTCGGGCAATGTACAGCCAGTCCTCAACTTACAACAGGGTTCCCCCTGCCGATTCTGACATAAGGCTGTTTGTTCAAGCCACTTAAGCCTAATTCCCTTATTGTTGGGGGGAGTGGGGTGGGGTGCGAGGTGTCTGTTATCACCATTGTTTTGTTTACCAGTAGCTTCATATATCCAATCTTCATTTTTTGGAGTGGGGCTGGAAACACGACCTATAAACTTACAGGTATATAGGTTTTAATACAGATACACACGTACACACAGTTAAAAAACGACACAAATCATAAACATTTACTCCAACGATGGAGAGGAGTTGGCCAATGCTGGTATTTGGTCGGCTGTGGTAATAACTCCACTGGTGGAAGGTTCTGGATCCTCTGGCTTGTCCCAGGGGATAGTGTTTCTCGCCAGAAAGTTACTGAGAGCGGCCTGCACGGGCCCTTTCCTCTTTTCTTCATAGATTTCGTGGTAACCCCGCACCGCTTCCCGGATCTGCCTGTCGACGTTGGCAAAGTGATCCGCGTTTGGCTCCATGTTTTCCAGCAACTGGAGCCCCTCGTTGAGCTTCGAGAAAGCCTGAGCTAATCCCTTCACGGTGAAGCTTTTTGAGGGATCGCGCTCCGCTTCCAAAGCTTCGATGCAGGCACTTCCGGCTTCCCCGGTGATGCGCACGTTGTGCAAACCCAGCCGGCGCTTGAAGCGATGGAACCAGCCCTTGCTGGCCCGGAAGTACTCGCTGTAGTCTTCCCCCCGCTGCCCCTTCAGGGTCTCGAAAAGGCTCCGTGCCTTCGCCTGGATCATGAGCAAACTCATCGGGATCCCCTTCTGGATGTGGTCCTCCATCCAGACGCGCAGCAGACTCTCCATCGCGGGGATGGGCCCCCGCCTCTTCTTGGTTAAGATGGTCGCCTTGATGCCCACCGCTCCTCTCACTGCCTCCAGGATCCGGCTCTTGTCCTTGAGGATGGTCGAGACAGTGGAATGCGACAGCCCTTCCTCCCGGGCGATTTCGCCGACTCTCTTCCCGTCGTCATAGGCCCGGATGATCTTCATCTTTATGTCCATGTCTAGAGTCTTCCTCGCCTTCCTTTTTCGACGTAAGCTCTCAGTGGCATGCCTTCTTTCGCTAGACGTATCGTTGGGGGTACAAGCAGTGCAGGTATCACAGTTAGAGCTTGAACAAGTCGGGCCTCAGATTAACAACTGACGCTTCTTATGACACAAAGCACTGAACGAACCCACAACGCGCCCAATCTACAACCAAGTTAGCCTCGGTGTTGTAACGACCATGTTGGAGTTGTAGTGGCTGCTGGGCACTCAACGTTCTGCTGTCCTGTGTCCAACGTTCCGCCTGTTACCACGCCCGATGCCAACGTCATTTCAGACAGGGCTGTCTATACAGCAGGGTTCTGACCACTGTCATACGACAATGCTGACACAGGCAAGTCACACACTGCGACCTTGTAAGCAGAACATGTTATGAAGAATAAGGCGTGAATCTCAGTCGCCAAACTTCTTTTGATTTCTGCCCCTTGTTCAGAAAAAAAAATTACTCAGCGCCCCTCTGGCAATTAGAAATTTTTGCACAGTCGCCCATAATCCAGGATAAAGTGTAGGTGTTTGTTTTTGCAGGCCCTGCTTGGATCTTCCCAATGTCACCCCCTTGGGAAACACTGATGTAAATCATCAATCAACCAAAGCCAGGCAGTCATAAGGGTGGCTTATCATAATTCAAATAACATAGAAAGTTAGACTAAGGACGTGGAACAGAACAGCAAGGGGAACAGAGCAACGAAGTCCCCAGGGAATACCAAAAAGAGACTTTGGAGCCAGGGCTTGGTGCCCCATCAGACTCTACTGGAAAACACTCCTAAAAGCCAACAAACAAAACAAACAAACAAACAAAAAAGCCAACAAACAGTCCTTGAACTAACTACAAGCTTTTCTTTCTTGTTTTGTTTTGTCTTATGTCATTGGCTTGTTGATGTTGTTTTATTTTATTTTGTTGCTTGGTTTTGCTCTGTCTTGTTTCTGTACATGTTATTATCTCCACAGGTCTGTCTAAATAAGATAGGCTGGATGAACAATCTGGAGGAGAAAACAACAGGACTGGCAGTTCCGGGGAGACATGGGAGAGGGTAAGGTGGGGGTAAAGGAAGTGGTGTTAACAAGCCCAGGGACAAGGGAATAACAAGTGATCCAAGTCAGTGGTGAGGAGGCTGTAGGAGGCCTGGTAGGGTGTGATCAAGGGCAATGTAACCAAGAGGAATTACTGGAACCCAAATGAAGGCTGAACATGATAGTGGGACAAGAGGAAAGTAAAAGGAAATAGAGAAAAGAGCTGAGTCAAAGGGCATTTATAGAGGTCTAAGTAAAGGCATGTACATATGTAAATATATTTATGAGGATGTGGAAATAGATCTATGCGCATATATGTATAGGTTTAGTATTAAGGTAGCAGATGGACATTAGGCATGTACAGTACTCAAGTACTCCCTCAATGCAAGAATACTTGGTTCTATTAACCTGGTATTCCATGATGCTCACCTTCCCGACACAATCGCTGAAGACAAAGTGGGTGCATAAGCAAATGTGAAGAAAGCTGATGGTGCCCAGCTATCAAAAGATATAGTGTCTAGGGTCTTAAAAGCTTGAAGGTAAATAAGTGGCCATCTAGCTCAGAAGCAACAAAGCCCACATAGAAGAAGCACATCAGCCTGTGTGACCACGAGGTGTCAAAGGGATCAGGTATCGGGCATCAAAGAATAAAAAATCATATCATAGTGAATGATGGGGGGAGTGCGGAGTGGTGACCCAAAGCCCATTTATAGGCTACTGGATATCTCCTTACAGAGGGTCCCGGGAAGGAGACGAGACAGTCAGGGTGCAGTGTAGCAATGATGAAACATACAACTTTCCTCTAGTTCCTAAATGCTTCCTCCCCACCCCCCAACTATCATGATCCCAATTCTACCTTACAAATTCTGTTTAGACCAGAGGATGTACACTGGTACAGATAGGAACTGGAAACACAGGGAACCCAGGACGGAAGATCCCGTCAGGACCCGTGGTGAGAGTGGCGACACTGGGAGGGTGGAGGGAGGGTGGGGTGGAAAGGGAGAACCGATGACAAGGATCTACATATAACCTCCTCCCTGGGGGACGGACAACAGAAAAGTGGGTGAAGGGAGATGTCGGACCGTGTAAGACATGACAAAATAATAATTTATAAATTATCAAGGGATCACGAGGGAACGGGGGAGCAGGGACGGAGGGGGGAAAATGAGGAGCTGATGCCAGGAGCTTAAGTGGAGAGTAAATGTTTTGAGAATGATGAGAGCAACGAAAGTACAAATGTGCTTTACACAAAGAAAGTTGGGACTACCTGTATGTGTCTTATGTTTCTTAATAATTGAGTAGCCCATAAACATCATTTAATACAGCACAGCCTTTGTCCCATCTACCTTTGCCATCTCATTCTCACTCCGTTTTGCTATTTGTCATTCACTTTGTAGCGAGAGGGGGCGTAGATCAGACCGACCCACCAAGCCGAGGTCATCGAGACCGTGGGAATGGACACAGGCGTTTATGCCCAGGTCTCGGACACAGCATTTGGGCAAGGATCGTCGACTGTGAAACAGTTAACAGTTTGTCCAAAATCTACAGACTCGCACTTCTGAATAATCAAAGGGTTATATCTAGACTAACGACATGGACCTTTGGGGGAAACCTGCAGAATTCTTTCCTGCGATGTGTGGAAAACAGATATTCAGAAATGTCTCCGCAGAGTGAACAAATACTCACACAGGGACCACCGTGTGACATGCTCAGCACATGAACACGAGAAACAAAAGAAGCCTACTTCTGTGGATACAGAATCTGAGGTGCACAGCCATCTCCCTGCGACTTTGGGAAACCACTGTTGCAGCTGCTGCGCAGGGAAGCTGGTTGTGTGGGGCATCTTCACCTGACAGAGGGCCGGGCTCCTGTTCTCTCTCAACCCCAAGGGGGTTTTCTTCACCTGTAACCGTGGGTATCTGGACATTACCCGACGACTGGGGTCCTGGGGTGTTACCATGTGACTCGGTATATATCTTTGTTGACCTCTGATTTATCCTGCCTAGTGCTTCCGTTTTCCTTAATGCTTATTAGGGGTCACTAGATCGGGGCTACATCTTCTTTCTTCGGTCCAGACTTCCTGCCACGCTTACAATCTGCATGCTTTCTTCTGGCAAGACTGACATTCTCCTAGCCCCGACAGGAAACAGTTTGGTTAACAAATTTATTCGCTAGCTTACTCGAAAACTACACATTTCAATCCTTCCCCCTTTGGAAGAATACCTATCTTATGAACACAATGGGAGGTTTGCAGAGACCCTACTCCAGCTGACATTTGGATAATCACGTCTTGGTTTTCTGACATTGTAACTGTGCACCTCCTGAAAGTGGGAGACAATGTAACACCGAGGGAGGAAGCTGCCACTTAGTGAAAAGGGAAACATCACCACTTCCCATCCCAACAGCTACACTTCACCTTTTTCAATTAGTTTTCTCCCCACTCCTTTATTGTCCCACTCTTGTAACGCCGAATTTTACAGCCACGGTGCTTTCTTTCCTGTGCTGTCTTACAAACTTTGGACTTCAAAAGAAGACGCTGACGGTGGACTACCATTTTAGCCACGGAGTCGACCATCGAAAGACAGGAGAGCTGTGCGTGCACCCACCCGGGGCTTGTGCCTCGACAGCTAACTCTGGCCCGGGGGCCACGGGCCAGTATAAAGATCCCGCCTACAGGGGAGGAGGCAGACGTGCTTACAGCAAACCCAGCCCTCGAGTAAGGAAGGAAGTTGGTTTCTTTCTTTTTCTACCCCCAGCAACCAAAGCAGAACCCTAAAAAGAAGCAAGATAAAGAGTTAAGTAAGGGTCCAAGGGTCTTACTTCTTAATCACAAAGCGGATCCTCTCCTTCGCAAGCAAGATCCTCTCCAGGCGGGGAATCCCGTAAGTGGACGGTCTTCGAAAGGGGATGCCTTCGGGAAGGCCTTCGACATAGAGGTCTTCCACGTGCGACTGGAAAAGGGGGTACGGGATCGTCACGGGACCTTTGGCTTTGATGGCTTGAGCTTCAAGGTCAAGAGAAAAAGAGAGGAGATAAACATCAGCAAAGATGCTTAAGTAAACACCATGGACTTCCTCTTAGACTCGTGACATTGTTGCCTCTACGTCTGTAGTTACAGCACAAAACAGCTAAAGCGGAAAGGACATCCTCTAGGCCAATAATCAAATGGTCCAAACAGCAATGATGGATCCGTGATAGGACCATCATGTAGAAACACTGCGTATTAAGATCTGAACCCCGGGTGGACCCGGCTAATTCTCAAGTTTATATATATAATTGTCAGAGCAGCTTAAAAACAACATAACCATTAGGTCCAACTTTAGAACTTACAAAGCATTGTTTTTAAGTCACAGAAGCAGAAGATTTCCCTGAACTGCAGACCATCTGCTAAGACTTACTTAGCCAAGAATCTGACAGCTGCAACACAAACCCCAAGGCGTGAGGAATCTCCGCAGCCAGGTGTCAGGAAGTCGGCCTTGGAGACTATAAAAAGCATGGTTGTCATACACGACAGAGAACATTTCCATTTGGAGGATGTAAAGCACAACCTTTCAGGGGTGACAACAACACTGAAGTTCCCAAAAGCCACCCCTTCCTGTGCCCCGTTTTCAGCTGCACCCCCTGAGAAGTGAATGGCAGCACACCTGGATGGAGAGAGTTGGGGAACATCCCGACGTCATCGTCGCGCGCAGAGGGAGAAGACATGAAAGGCCAGAAGGCAAGGTGCTACCCAACTGGGGCGACGGGCACTCGGCAGGTTTGGGGCCCCTGCTTCTGTTTGTTTGCAGACTCTCTTAATAAAAGGGATTTTGAGACGCCATCACTTGGGCCCGTCAGGCTGGTCTGGGGGTCGACAGGTCCACCACAAGCTGGCCCCATCTGACCATCAGCGGAGGCGGTGTCTCAGTGACCGCACAGCAGGGGCACGGCCGAGTATTTCAGAGGCTCTTGTGTGGTGACTATCATGGGGGTGCGGGTGTGTGTGTGTGTGTCTAAGACGCGTTATCTTTAACCTAGAGCAGAAAGCTGCTGCTGGCATAGCCCGGGAGGTCCCAAGAGAAGGACAAGTTTACTCAGACCCTCTCGCCCCGTCTTCCTCATCCAAGGGGTCTCAGACAAGTTCCACTTTTTGCAAGTATTGAATGTAACAGCTTTGTTGCTAAACAATCACACACACTAATAAAGATTCAAGTGCATTCGACTGGCAAGGATCCAAAACACAAACAACATCCAGAAATAACCGTGAGAGATGCCGATGTGAAGAAACAAACCTTTTCTGTTGCTGGTGGCAATGCAAAGTGGCATAGCTGCTGGAACAAGTTGGGCAGAAAAACCAGCCCGAGGCCCAGCTATCTTCTCCTATGTTCCCCAAAGACACGCAAGCAGAAAGACAGACAGAAATGTCCAGACTGATAGTCAGGGTAATGAGACTCACAGTAGGCAAAACGTCCATCAACAAAGAAAGGAGAGACAAAACGTGGCACACACAGATACACACACGAGTATCCCTCTGCCGAAAGAAACCACGTTCGGATCTATGTCAGTCACAAAACACTGCATGACGCACTTTGTGGAATCACCGAGAAGAGGTAACGTACAGGTGGCCTACCACAGTGAGCCACAAAAAGAAAAGGGGGAGTCTTAGCTCAGGGCTCACGAGATTCTGTCAACGGGGGGAAATAATTTGGCTAAGAGACAGGGATGAAGGCTGCAAAGCGTAATGGGCAAGCCCCACGCCTATCAGGTATACATCTGGGGGGGAAAGTTGAGTTGCCAAATGCTTTTTCTATGTTGACCACAACGAAACTTGTTCTCTCTTCACGCCAGCCTGCTTGATCCAAGGCCTGTAAGTAATACAATCTAAATCTGGACGCGGGAATGGCACCTGAGCTCAGATTGTGAACGCCCATGTGCACAAGGCTATGGTTGACAGTGGACGCCCCAAATCCATTTGTAGGGTCCCCACATGGATGAAGCCTCTGGCAAATCCCTTCTGCCCATTGTCACTGGATGTGAACAGCCTGGCTCACAGAGAGCATGTGAAACTGATTAGGCCATTAGAGTTGGGCTAAAATGTAATACCTGATCATCTGATCATCCTTTAGACGCGCCCTAAAGTTGTTTCAGTTTTAATATTTTCTGCCTCCTTTTTAATTGAGATTTTCCTATTTTATGTCTGGTCATTGTTGTTTGGTTTGCTTGATTCCAGCCGGTGCTGCGTATGATTTCTGTATAGGAAATCTAGGGTAGGTGGAGCTTCAGAGATAGTAACTGGGCAGAGGCACGGCGGGGGTGGAACCAACAATGGGTGTAAGAAGAAAATGTTCTGAAAATCGACTGTGGTGATGATTGCACAAATCTTAATGTGACTGAACTATTAAACTATATGATATGTGAAGCATAAGCCAGTAGAACTAGTCAAAAAACGAAAACCACACTTTTTCTCTCTTAATAAAAAAGAGACTTTCCCTATTGAAAGTGAGGCCTGCCAAGCAGAGCTTTAGGAGATGATTGGCACACGTGCACAGTGTCCTGTATTCCTCAGGAACCTTCCTCTGACTTCCGATCTCTAAGGAAGATGAGGCTCTTTCCCATAGTGGAGGAGGGAAGCTCATTTTTAATTTACGCAAGTAAGGAATCCCCAGGTGTGCTTTCTCATGTTAAAAACTTCGTGTAAATAAGGCTGGCAAGGCACTAACAGTACTTCAAACCTCATGTGGAAAATGCTGTCACCACCCAGAGGGAACCCTAGTGCAACCAGGGACGCCTTCTCATCGCACAGGATCAGCAGCGGGCCATGAGCTGTCGTGAACCCTGCCCAGGAATTGTCCAGGGCAGGAATGGGGAAACCGTGGGGAGGGGTTGGCAGAGGAGGAGAGATTGGAACGTTATGAGAACGGTGCTTTCTGCAACATTGGATGTGTAACCCGAAAACAGTTTGAAAATAAAAAGGGGGCTCATTCAAAATGTTTCTGTGTTTCCTCCCACCACTACGGCCCTTACATAGCCTTCTAGCTGGCTGGAGCCCACTCTTAAATACCAACTTTCAGAAAAACAACAGACAAGTCTCTAAAGGACCCAATCGCAACAGGGAGGCACAGAATGCTCAACCAATCCTAAGAGACCAAAAGGGCGCCTTCTGCCTAAAAGCAACGCTCTGAAGGCAGCAGGGGGACACGAGCAGAGCCAGGGGCCCGGCAATCACGGGAGGGTGCAGGCCCATGCTGGGCTGCTGCTTCGTGGGGCTAAGGGCAGGGTCAGCAACTAGCGTGTCTATGGGCTGTGGATGGAAAACCCATTTGCTCTGTCACAGTGAAAGGTCTAAAAATACACAGAGCTCTTAATTCGCTTTGTGGCAACCTACCAGGCAAGAAAGATTGACAGTGGTTAGACAGACACTATAATGAAACTTATAAAAGCAAAGGTAGGTAAGAAAAGACTCAACCCACTGGCCGACGTGGCCCTGTCCATGTTTTCCTCAAACAGGGAAGAGCCACCCCATTGTTTAGAAGCTTATGGACTAGGTTTCAGTAGTAAATGGACGTGGGAATTCAGACGTACCATATTTTCTTTCAAACAGCTCTTCGACTTGTTTGCGTAGATCAGTAATGCGAGCATTCCATTTCTCTGAAAATGGAGAAAGAGTTCACTCGTGGTGATAGGTCCTGCTGGGGTCACTAGCACGGTGTGCTCAGAGCACCACCCAACAAGGAAGGCGTGCCTGCTACAGAACACACTTAGATCTTGACCGGTCCGCCTCAGCCTGCATGCACACTTTGCTATTTCTGACCAACGCTTCCCATTTTTGTGGTTTTCAGCATTAGTTCAAGGAGACAGCATGTCATGGTTTCAGGATTATTGTCAAAGCTCTGTGTTTCTGGAAAGCAGAAGGTAGAAATAAACGAGAATTGAAATCAAAGGCACTGCCGCCAAGTCCGTTCGGACTCACGGCGACACTGCGTAGGGTTCCTCCTCGGTCTCCTGGGGCTGGGCTGCTTACTTTGAACTGCCGGCCTGGTCTTTCACAGACCAAGGCTTCCCCAACAGCACCACCAGGGCGGCTTATTTTGTTCTATTAAACATTGCAGGACAGAGGCAAAAAATAAAATTAAATCAAAGCCTCTCAGGACCACCTATGAAACTTCCTACAAAATACGTCTGGTTTGTGAAGAAATAAAGATCTCTCTCTCACACACACACACTCACACACATTCTCTGCAGCTTCCACAATAGCATGCTGAATACATGTCAACTCTGTAGCTCTAAAGTTCCACGTTTACCCAGTACTGAGGTTGAGACTAACATAAGAACATTCAAACACCATTTCTATGTGATGAGTTCAATGTGCTATTTTCTCAAGCTACGTGCCACAAAAATAACTTCCAAAAATATGAACCCCTTCCAGTGGGATGGGGCGCTCTGGTGCTACAGTGCTTCCACGTTGGGCCGCTCACCGCAAGGTCAGCAGTTCAAAACCATCAGTAGAAAGAAGAGGCTGCTTTCTACTCCCATAAAGAGTTACAGTCTTAGAAACCCACAGGGGCAGTTCTACCCTGTTCTACAGGCTGAGTCATAATTCACTAGATGACAGTAAAGTTGTTTTCTTTCCTTTTTCTGTGTCCAATGGAATCTATAACTAGCTGAGATGTCTTAAATCAAATGCATAAACAATACATATCAATATCATATGGGCAACCTAGTAACTGGCAGTTACACAGAGCAGAAACATTCAGGGGTTGTGTCCTTCATGAAGAAGGGATTTAGGAACTGGTATACACACAAGGGAACCCCTAAAAACAACGACAAACCCATGCAGCACCTCAAGGCATGGCTGGACCTGGAGACGATGATGTGATGTGATATTAACCCATCACAAAAGGACAGGGATTCTATGGAAACCAGTGTTGTAAGGGGAAACAAAATAAAAAAGGGTTTCCAAGAGAACAGAGCTCATTCCATCAACAGTCACCGTCACCCGTTTCTGTCACCAGTCACCAGATTTAGTGCACCAGCTGCGATGACGTCAGAGGAGCCCACTGTCCACCTAGAAGCCTCAGGAAACACGGTTCTACTGTGACGGGGGTGGGCGGTCACCCCGCGCTGCAGCACCAGCAACTGGTAAGGCATGCTACAGCTGTTTTCTCCCCCAAACCAAAGCTGTAATGTCTTTAATCAGTGAGAGAGAGAGAGAGAGAGAGAGAGATTTTGTGGAGGGGAACACTCACCGAAGTTGAACTCCCTCACTTTCCGTTTCCCAGCGTTGGAGGGCTCGGGGACCGGCGGCTGCGGCGGCGGCTCGCTGCTCTTTGGTCTCTTAGTGGGCGGCGAGTAGTCATCATCTTGAAAAGAAACTGGCAGCATTAGGCCGAAGCCCGCCGGGAGGGGCTCGGCGTTCGCGGGCGGTGGCGGCGTGAGAGGTCGGGACTGTCACCGCCACCGGGCTTCCCACCGGGCTGGTCATGTTTCTCCTCTGGTGCCAGGGGCTCAGGGAAGACGCCCAGCTCCCTTGGACTTGCATTTCCTAGGGCCTTACTTTGCTTAAGTGGGCGGGAGGGAAGTCATTGCCAATGTCCCCTTCCGCCCCAGCAAAGGGCCCCAACTCTCAAAGAGCTGGTTGGAAGTGTACTGCGTTTTCTCAGTCTTGAAGGAAGAGAGCCACCTAGCGTGACACAGATGTGTAGGAAACGCGAGAGGAGGGAGAGCTTGGATGAAGACATCCGTGCGGGTAGAAAACTCGACCACCACCACGGGAGGCTGGGTCACTGTGGGTCACGTGCTTTCGACAAATGCGAAACCTTACGGGACCAACGGCCCAGGGCCACAGACATGAAACAGGGGCACACGGATTATTTGGTGGGGAGCAAACCATGTTGACGCCATCAATCAACAACCCACGTATAGATGAGCAATCAGCTATCTGAAGAGTTGAACAAGACTCCGGGGAGAGGTAGGTGAGCAGTTACACTTTAAAGCCAGGCTCCGTCTGCAAATCAACGCTGCCCTGACCCGTCATCCTACCTGATGCTAATGTTATGGACACTCTGTCCCTCAAGATGGCAGGTGGCCACTACCATTATTTTTGCTGAGATGCTGCCTAAAAGTGGTTAAAAACAAAATTTGTGAACTCTTTAAGATAAAGGTTGGTACGGGTAGAACATCTTATTAAGGTGATCTTAATGACTCTATTAGGTAAAAGAATGACCAACGTAGAAATAAAATAGTGTCAGTAGGTACCATTCAGGTCAATAGGCTGCCCTGTAACCCTGTCTGTCACCCCTGTTTCAGCGTCTCAAAGAACATTTCCAGATTTGGCCATCAATCACCCTGGGCCTGCCCCCAACACAAACCTGCTGCCTGGTACCCAAGGGCAGCACTGGTCATGTATGGCACTATGCTTTCACTCCTGCATCGAGCAAGATGCAAGCAGACCCTGAATGCGTGTATCTCACGCATGTGTGTCATCATCAAGAGCACGGGGCAACAGTTCCCGACTGGATCGTTCCTATCCAGTCAGACACATCCTTTGATCCGTGAATTGGATGAGCAACTCTGACCAGTGGGGGAGGCAGGTAACAAAGCTACTGTGGGAATTCGCTTAGGGACTTCGTGCATGGAAAGACCCAACTACTATTTGAGGGACTACAACCTCAGGGGAAAGAAGTCAATTTTGCCACTAAAACCTTGTCAAGTCTTCGATGTGTTGAGGGCCACTGTGTAAACCCAAGTTCAAAACCAGAGAAACAATCTTTGATAGAAAAAAAAGGGAAAATGACAAACTCCGGGTAAAGAAACCTTAATGGCATCCTCTGAATCCCTAAGGATTACAGAAGTACAATGACGACAACCAGCAAAACCCAAACTCTCAACACATCAAGCTCAGACCTAAGGGGATTCATTTTGGAAAATATCCCAGGGG
>NW_022103901.1:14037578-14046106 GCF_000313985.2 Echinops telfairi | reverse complement strand
TTTTTACCCCTAGACATGAGCACAAAAAGAAAAAGCTACTCCATGGAGTACAAGAAAGGAATTGTGGAAGACTTTTGGGGCCAAAATCTTACTGCTTTCTGCAAAGAGAAGATGTTGAGTATCCGATTGGTCCGAAAATGGCGAGCAGAGTATGGTAACCTCATTGAACAAGTGGACAAGGGAAATGCTAAGAAGCGCAAGCGTGGATCAGGTCGGCAACCATTATTTTCTGAGCTGGAAGACCTAGTCTGTGAATGGGTTGTTGACAGGAGGGTAAAGGCTTTGGTCGTGAGTGGGCCTCAGATTCAAGAATTTGCCCTTGCAATGGCACCACAGTTTGACATTGCCCCCGAAGACTTCAAAGCATCCCAACACTGGCTGGATAATTTCCTTCAGCGAAGTGAACACTCTTTAAGAAGATCCACAACTATTACCGTGCTATATACGGGTAATAAATTTCCTTTTTTGGGGTTCAACAATAAATGTGTACCATATTCTTCTTCATGGAAAAATAAGATATCCCCTGAAAATAAGAACTAGCGCATCTTTGGGAGCAAAACTTAATATAAGACATTGTCTTATTTTCGGGGAAACAGGGTACTAGAAAAACAATATACGTCATCACATAAAATAAAGAAGAACCATGTATCAATTGATACAGCTCAGCATCCACTCCCGATAAAAAGGACACTCAACAGAATAGGTGTAGAAGAAATTTCTCAGCACACTAAAAGCCATATATGTGAAACCAGTTGCCTGCATCTCACTGGATGGAGAGAAACTGAAATATTTTGTCTTTATACAGGAATAGGCAAGGTCGGCCTGTATCACCACTTTTATTTAACATGGTAAGTTTTAGTTAAAGCCATAAGACATCAAAAAGAAAGTATGCACATAGGCACAAAGAAATAAGAATCTATTTGCAGACAACATAATCACATACAGAGAAAACTCCAGAAATTCAATTAAACAATTGCCCGAACTAATGAAAAAATTTGGCAGTGCAGCAGGCTACTAGATCAACATACAGAAATCTGTTGGATTCTTATATATTAAGTATGATGATACTTTAAAAGATCACCAAAGAACAACACCATTTACAATAACTGGGCAAAAGGTAAGATATTTAGGAAAAAATTTTGCCAGAGAGACAAAAGACTTAAACAAAGAAAACTACAAAATAGTCCTTTAGGAAACCAAAAGAAACTTAGACCAATGGAGCAAGTTACCATGTTCCTAGATAGGCAGACTAAATAATGTTAAAATGTCAACATTACCAAAATTACTTTGCAAATTCAATGTGATTCCAATCCAAATTCCACCACCATTTTTCAAAGAAATGGAAAACCTAATTACTAACTTTATATGGAAAGGAAAGAAATCTAGGGTAATAAAACTATTACAAAATAAAAACAAAGTAGGTAGCCTTTCACTCCCCAATCTTAAAACTTTCAAAGTCACAGTAATCAAAACAGCCCGGTACTGGGGCAATGATAGATATGAACAACAATGGGTTAGAACTGGAGATCCAGAAATAAATCTAAGTACTTCTAGATAACTAGTTTTTTAATAAAGGACTGAACCACATGAAATGGGCAAGAGAAAGCCCCCGAACAAATGATGTTGGAAAAACTGGATCTTGACCTGCCCAAGGAGTCAAGCAAGACCCATCCTCACACCATGTACGCACGCAAGCTCAAAACGGATCCAAGACCGAAATATAGACGTCACACACTTATTAAGACCACCAGTGGAAAAATAGGGGCAAATTTAAGGACCCTAATACAAGGCATGAACACAATAGCGAACATAATGAGAATTATCCACACTAGAGGAGACAAATTAGCGAACTGGGACGTACTGAAAATAATGACATTTATGCAAAACAAGACTTCCTCAAAAGAGTCAACAGAGAACCCACAGATTGGGAGAAAAATATTCAGTAATAATCAGATAAAGGGCTAGTCTCCAAACTCTATAGAAAACTACATCTTAATGAGAAAAATACAGATAATCCAATGAAACACAGGTATAAGACATGAATAGGGAGTTTGCCAAAGATGATCTACAGGCAGCCAACAGCCTAGTGAAGAAATGTTCGAGATTACCATCAATAAGGGAGCTATGGTTTCACATCGACACTTTCGGCAAAATTCAATGAAGAAGAAAACAACTGATGCCGGAGAGGAGGTGGAGAGATGGGACACGTTTACATTGCTGGTGGGACCATGGAATTGTACAACCACCATGGGAATCCTCCTGGCACCTCCTTAAATAAATGCAAATCCAAGTAATGGCTCAAGCAATCTTTACTGGGCATATACCGAATATACTCTAGTAGAAGCCGGCCTGAATATCAGCCAAGGCACCCGTACCACAAAAAATGCATTTAAAAAATGTGCTGAAAAACTCAGCTTATACATGATTATATACAGTACCCAAAAGAAATAAAAAGTATAACTTGTGTTTTTATTGCGGCAGCAATCTCTACAATAGACAAAACTTGGAAACAACCAAAAACCAACCATGGAATGGCACAGTCATGCTCTGGAATTTTATAACAACATTGACAACTCTCTGAAACACTGCAAACCATGGACAAAACTGGAGAACATTCCGCTTACCAAATTTGGTCAGCCTATCCAAGATTGATATTCAAGATCACCATTGTTGTAAGGGACAAGAAGAAGAAATGTGGTTGATATACCATTAGACAGAGGTGGGAACAGGGAGAGGGGAAGAGTGTGGGGTGACCAAAAATAAAAGGGGGGGGGTTAACATTATAAAAATATGAAAAAATTGATACCAAGGGCTCAAGTTGAAAGCAAATGTTTTGAGAATGATGATGGCAACAAATGTGCAAATGTGCTCGACACGATGTATGCATGGCTTGTGATAAGAGTTGTATGAGCCCCCAATAAAATGATTAAATAAAAAATATGTAAAAATAAAATTGCTTCATGAAAATAATAAAAATAAAACACTCCAGATTTATAAAAGAAAATCATCCAGCATTTGCCCTCAGCAATAAAATAAAATAGCTGCCCCAAATACTTGGGTCAATTCTTCCAAAAGGATCCACCCTCAAGGATGCCTTACGTATTCTCTACTAGATATCCCTCGTCACACTAGCTTTGTCACATACACCCCTAACATTGCTCAGCCGGACTTTATTGTCCACAAAAAAGCTGCGTTCCTTCCCCAGGGCTGGCATCACAGCACCACGGAGCAGCTGCTGTCAAGAACAAACACTTCTCCGGACTTGGAAGGGGACTCTCCCAGGCCACCCTCCTCCTTTTTAGTGATTGCTGACCCTCTGTGGTCTTCCTTGGTTGCTTATTTTGGCAGAAACCATTCTTGCTTATTTCCCCCACAGAGTAGCTGGTGGGTTTGAACTGTTGACATGGTGGTTAGCAGCCCTATGCCTAACCTACAGTGCCAACAGGGAGAGTAAGAGCAGACAGACAGGTGGAAAGAAGAGAAGAGGGATGGAAGGGGGCGGGGTGAGGTGGGGGAGCAGGGGCACTAAAAAAGTGGAGGATTTAAGAGGAACTAAATGAATAGCTCAAAAAAAAAAAAACCTCCTCCCGATTCTTTACCCCTCAGATCTAAGTATTGGTCTGAGTGGCTGAAAAAGGAGGAATAGTAAAACTGAAGTGAACTTGGTCCGGTGACATACAAGTTCATTTCAGACAGACGAAGACCTAAAAAGATAAAAAGATTTTATTGAGGTTTGAGGATTACAGTGCATTGGGCACCTCTCCCTGTTCGTGGGCCACACACGTGTGTCTTGGAATCTCCTGCCCAGGGTGTGTGTGTGTGTGCACTGGAGGTAGCTGGAACAGAGACATCGGCCCCCTCGTCAATCCTTATTTATTTTTAATCATTTTATTGGGGGCTTGTACAACTCTTATCACAATCCATCCATCCATCCATCCATCCGTTGCAAGCACATTTGTAGCCATCATCATCCTCAAAATATTTGCTTTCTACTTGAGCCCTTGGTATCAGCTCATTTTTGGTCAATCCTTGTTTTAATGACCTCGCTGAACCTCTGCTTCCGAGGGTCTCACGTAGGACTTTCCATTATGGAATTTCTCCTGAGTAGAACAGATTTGTTTCATCCTATTATGTAGGGGCCAACAGGAGTTTCCCTGGTCCACCAGCCTCCAGTACAGTACGCTGCAGAGGAATCTGTGTCAGCTCCATTAATGGTGCTACATTCAATTTTTAAAAACCACTCACAAATCTCCATCTGGATGGTTATTTTCTTCACCCATTGCTGTTTCCCATGCTATGCATCATCTTTTATGGTTTGGGCTTTGATTTTGTTTTAGTAGCTGTGAGACCTGTGCGAGAAGCTTTGTCAACAGATCTGACAGTCTGCTGGACTGCTGCATCGTTTCAAAGTGGCGATGCTACCTTGGCTGACGGCTCCCTTGATGAGCACATCTAACGTGACCCATGGCAGGGATGTACTTGTTGCCTGAGTACCCTGGTCACCATGGAGCCATTCCTGTTCAGTATGGATAAGCATCATCGTGGATGCTTTCTTGGGAGTGTTAATAGGTGTCTAGAGGGAAAGAGGGGCAGTTTCCCTTTCCAGGATAAAGTTATCTCACTTCCCATTTTATTAAGTGCACCACCCTGGTTACCCCTTCCCAGTTCACTGCTGTGTAACTGCGTGTTGTGTCATGCTCCACCACGGTTGCCTACGTAAGTTGTGGTTCTTGTATGAACCCAACCTGCAGCATTCAAAACTAAACACGCTGCCCTTGAGTGAGCAGCTCTCAGTCCATTTAGAAACGGGTCCTCGGGAAGCTAACGGTAAAAATGGTGGCATGGTAGCATTGGACCGCTCCATCTAACTTCACAAGGGGAAGGAGGGACTGGTGACCAGCATTCTACCGCCCAAGGCTGTGATCCCTGCGACCCAGGGTTAGACATATCTCCTCTCTCCAATCTTTTGCTACCTGTCACACCAGCCACCACTCCCCCCTCACCACCACACGCCCGCTGCCCCCACCCCAAGACTCACCATAGTGCTCACCACTTCTTTATTGGGTTTGATCATGTATTTTAATGGCCACAAGAGAATTCACAGATGATATTCATTCTTAGGGAACTAACAGGTTACATACAATTGTTTTAAGTCATGCAGGACAGGTTTTGGTTGTGCCAATTAGCAGGCCTCTACTTGGCCCTTTGGCATCTCAGAGCCCTAAGACCTCTTCCCACCTGCTTGCTGCCCTGTGTGACAAGGGCTACAAAGGTCTTGAACTCTACTGCTCAGAGGTGCCTGTTCTGCCAGTAAGCCTGTTACCTGAAGGCGCTCACTTCTTCTAGCCTAAGGAGTCACCAGCCTAGCTCCACCAGCTTGTGCCCAGAGGCACTCCAGTTTACTGGTCAGCCGGGTCACCTCCTAGACCAGGAAGCAAGCCCCTGCAGTTTAACTTTACACCACACCTGGGACAGCGGCCTCTGTCACTGCCGTTTCTCTGCCGCTCCTTTTCACCACCCGGCACTCTGCCCAGGGTTGGCGCTGTCTCTCTGTCTCCTGGATGCTCTCAGCACAGAGCTCCTAGGTCCAAAGGATGTCCTCTGCTCCTACTCCTTTCATAGTACTGAGATTCCGCCTTGCTGCCTGTAGGATAGTTGGTTTTAATTCTCTAAAACCAAACTCACTGCCATCCAAGTCAATTCTGACTCATAGCAACCCTGTAGGGCATGGTAGAACTGCCCCTGTGTTTCTGGGAGGACACATCATCAGGAGAAAAGAAAACCTCACCTTGCTGTTAACAGCCCAACCTGTAAACCATCATGTTATCAGGGCCTTTGTTTTCATGGTTCTTCCCCCAACCCCGCCCCATAAGGATCCCATGCACCTTATTTGCATTTTCAGCACTGCTGTCCAATCCACACTTACAGGACCAAGTGCACCTTATTTGCATAGTCCCACCAAATCATTGTGTGAGTCACAAAACCTTGGGTTATAAGCCATAGTAAGCAATTCACTGTTTTGCAGATATACAAATATTTCAACAAAGGAATGCAGATCCACATGTAATTGGTCCACAGTCCCCTACCTAGCACTTGCATGACATTGCTTTAGAGCAGCGGTTCTCAGCCTTCCTCACGCTGCATACAGTTAGTTCATGTGGTGGTGACCCCCCAACCATAAAATTATTTTCTTCTTTTTTTTTTTAAATACTTTTTTTTCACAAAGTTATTTTCATTGCTACTTCATCACTGTCATTTTGCTACTGTTATGAATAGGGCGACCCCATGAAAGGGTCGTTCGACTCCCAAAAAGGGTCGAGACCCCCAGGTTGAGAACTGTTGTGCCAGAGCTTCAGCACTGCACTGTGGTTTCTGCTTGACAATCGGATGGCCTGTCATCCCTTGGGAAAGTCTTGTGAAATTCATGCTTTGAACATTTGTAAAACTTGGGCTCCTACCTACATCTGTGCACGAATTCACGCATTCATTCCCCAGCATCTTCCGTGTGCTGCCAGGCACTGTCCTTGTTACCCAGGACTGGGAGACGACGCTTTGGCCCCAAATGGACGTGGGGTGGGGCCAATATGTGCTTTTGTTTTTCAGGCAATCTTTGAAACGAGATATTCTGAAGACAACTGTTTAACCTTCTGCTTGTTTTGTAAATGTTAATGTGAAGTTCAGAGAGTCTGTAATTGGATACTTTATTACTCAAATATATGCTTTCAGTTTTCAGCCATTAGGCAGTCACTTAATAGCCAATTGTTTGAACATGGATGGGTGATTGAACTGTTTCCTATTGACTAGAAGTACCTGAGTGATTTAAGCACAGAGTGTCTGCTTTCTTCATTTTTGTAACTGAATGGTTGTCTGACTAGGTGATAAAACAGTGTGCGTTTGGTATCAGAAAGTGACTGGTTTTAAATCCGGACGAGCCCATCAGTCAGCACGCATGCTGCTTCCTCAAGGCACGCACATGTGAGTTACGCTGCAAAAAGACGAGTCTCTTCGAAAGAAACAGTGTGAATTAGGGACAATGCTTCTCACTTTTTACAAGGAATGACAACATCACCAGGTTCAGCACATAGTCTGACCTTTGTCTTCAAAGGTTCTGTTTAGCTTTCATGGTGTAAACATGTTGAGATTTGACTAGAGTTTGGGGAATCCTGGAATGTGTTTCCTGTTACACAAAAAACGATCTCGTCCTAATGTTGAAACATCCTGTTAACCGGAGTAACAGTGCTAAATGGTGCGCTTGACTGTGGGAGGTCGGTCAATGGCTGGAGTTTTGTTTGCTATTTCGTGCTACAAAACAATCAATCAATCAATCTAATGATTTGTGGGAAGGATTTTTGAGGTCAAGAGTAACAAACTCTCATGCTTTCTCAGAACTAACAAAAGTTTCTCTGCAACAAGACAAAAAGCGATTGAGGTGTGGCTATATTTGCCATGTTCTTTCCATCTTCTGACTTGTCAACACCCCCTTGTACTTGACCTAAGTCTTTTAACAGAGTGTTTTTGGTTCGTTTTGACTAACCAAATTCATCTCTTCGTATTTGTTCCCTTTTAACAGATTGTACTTGATTATTTGTCTCTGTAGAGAAAATGAGATATCACATGTGTTTTAATATGAACAATTTCTAAATGGTTTCTGTCCTGTTATTTAGGCTATAACTTAGATTCAACCTTACTCTTCTTGTGGCTTACTAAGGTACATTTCTAAAATACATGAATGCCGTTAGGTCTTTCATTCTGTGACATAAGTTATGCCTGACTGACGGAAACAGGCCTCAGAACTCAAGAAAAACTGCCTTCCTCTCCCGCCCCGGGTCTCAATATCAGCTCAGATGGACATCGATGTCACTAGACTGACAGCTGCTGTTCACTGCCATCCTTCGGTCTCCTATATCTAGGCATTAGCCTATCAGGGCCATACTTTTGGTTTTAAAGCTTAATGGCTTTAAGGGACTGTTAATATGGAGAGCGTTTACTTAACTCTGAGTAATATGCATACCCTGTTTCCCGAGAAGAAGACAGTGTCTTATATTAAGTTTTGCTCCCAAAGATGCGCTAGGTCTTATTTTCAGGGGATGTCTTACTTTTCCATGAAGAAGAATACGGTACACATTTATTGTTGAACAAAAAAAAGGAAGTATATTACCTGTATACGGTACGGTAGTAGTTGTAGATCTTCTTAAAGACAGTTCACTTCGCTGAAGGAAATTATCCAGCCAGTGTTGGGATGCTTTGAAGTCTTCGGGGGCAATGTCAAACTGTGGTGCCATTGCAAGGGCAAATTCTTGAATCTGAGGCCCACTCACGACCACAGCCTTTGCTCTCCTGTCAGCAACCCACTCACAGACCAGGTCTTCCAGCTCGGAAAATAAAGGATGCCGACCTGATCCACGCTTGCGCTTCTTAGCATTTCCCTTGTCCACTTGTTCAATGAGGTTACCATACTCTGCTCGCCATTTTCGGACCAATCGGATACTCAACATCTTCTCTTTGCAGAAAGCAGTAAGATTTTGGCC
>NW_022103901.1:14015131-14037091 GCF_000313985.2 Echinops telfairi | reverse complement strand
GGCTGCGCTGCGGCCAACAGTGAGCTGCACGGCTGCGCCCGCCGCTAAGGTCCAGAATGCAGAGTTACGGTAGCTCCGGGAGCCTTATTATTGGGGAGGCCTTATTTCTGGGGGTGGGGTCTTATTTTAGGGGGGATGCCTTATATTTCAGCGAGAGGCAAAACTGTAAGTGGGTCTTATTTCGGGGGTGTCTTACTTTCGGGGAAATAAGGTAGTTGATTGTGTCATTCAATATTTTCATATCTGTTGATTTTCTTTGTAGTTGATTGATCTTTAGTTGCAAGTGATGTATTGACATCTCCTAGTATTATCGTATTATGATCTAGTTATCTCTATAAGTTTAATTTTGGGGTCTCAAAAACAATGAATTGATTTTCCATTATTTCTTATGTGGAAAATATGCTCAGTTCTCAAACTCACAGGTATTGAAACACAGATTTGGGATGAATTGAGTTCGACAACTAAAGTATCTCTACAAAATGACCTTCTTCGTCTCTCATTGTGTCATGAACTTTAGTGCCTATTTTGTCTGAGATTAATGTGTGTCTGCCGGCGTAATAAAATCGTGAAGGAGCCAATGGTTAGACTAGGGGGCACAGGATGATACACAATGAGAAGTGGAAGATTTTAATCAGCTCTTGTATAGAGTAATTGAACTCCCCTTACCTGCATGTAGTTATTAGTCTGGATAGCATGTCTAACGGGGACACACTCCCTCTAGCAGATGCCATTACAACAGAAACCATTTAAAACCATCAGAATTACCCAACCGACTCAGTCCATTGACTGAGTTCATTTCATGAAATGAAAGTCTGATGGACAAAAGGGGATAACTGCTTTGATTGCAAACACGCTAAAGGCTGCAAAGTGCCGGTGGCCACAACTTCTCTTTAACTCTGTATGGCCCAGGAAACGAAGGCAATGCCTGCTCATCGCTGGCTCAGAATGGGTCCTCACAAGAGAAACTTGCTCTCGACTGGCTGTGCACGGCCAGTGGCAGAGGTAAGCACGCACATGCTCACACACTATTCAAGGATTTAGACCCCAGATCATGCACACATATTGGCCACTGAGTTGTGTTTCATCGGAACAAAGGGCACACTTACAGTCCACGAGGCACAAGGGGCCAGGAAACAGCCTATTAAGAAGACATGCCATGTGGTATACTATCTTCAGAGCTGAACAGAGAGGGGGAAAGGCAGTGGGAAAAGCTGCTATCTCAGAGAGGGGAGATAAAGACATGAAGGACTGTTCACATGTCTTCATGGGTGCCTGCTCACTGTAAGGTCAGGAGGGGACTGGGAGAATTACCACCGGATAGATTCCTGTCCTTTCTGGGGCATCTATGGACAAGTGGGTGGGGGAGGAATCTGATGACACTGGCTCAGTTCTTCCCCAAGTCATCTAACCTTGACTTTTTCCTGCCAGGTGCGGGTGCTGAAAGTGTGGGTGATCCTTAATCAAATGACGGTAACCCCTGAATCTGTATGTCAGAGTTCCCAAGGGCCCAATGGTCAAGAGAGCCACCTAGTGCCGTGCCTATGTCGCCCGAATACAACTCCATGGAACGGGACTGAGCGGGGAAGCCCTTGCTGGACGGATCTGCCACCAGCAATTTGCAGTGGCCCAGTGGCTGAAGCGGCTCTCCGTCCCTACAGTGGAAGGTCTGGGGGTAAATAAATGACAAATGGACGTGAGGGAAAGAACTAAGTTGGAGGCGAAGGCATGAGTAAACAGCTGGGAACTTAACAGTGCGCTGGCGCGTCAAGAAAGCCTCAGAACAAGAGGCGACTCTTCCCCGGCAGGCACATTATCGGAGGCCAGAGAGGGTCAGAGATGACGTGGTTAACACCAAGCTGACTCTTCAAATAGAAGCCTGCTGCAGGAGTGAATGGGTGGTACCTGACCAACTGGGAGATTAAGTGCTAATGACTATTGGGAATGGAAAAATTATTGGAAGGGGCCGTTAATCCTTCAGTTTTGAAAGGGCCAATGGTTAGAGGAGAATATTAAGGAGCGAGAGGGTTGTATTTTATGCAAATCATATGTGCGTTATAGTTTTTCACCCCCTTCCCAATAGTGAGGAACCACCATCCCCGCACACATTACTTTCATAAACATGCAGCACCAACATGCTTTTCACATATTGCTAGCGACAACGGCTACCAGGTCCCTGTGGTACAACTCATCTCATGAACATGTCACTGAAGGTAGTAGGTCTTTCCCCAGAGCGCGCAACCACCCATGTGAACCGAAACGGGCTTGTGGTGGAAATGGGGCGCACGCTGACCTCACGGAGCATGAAAGAATGCAGAGCTGGAAATGGCTAAGAGGTGACCCTCGGCGTAAAATGACACGATGGCGTCTTTTAGTGCGTTCGCAAATCTTAACCGGGCACCTGTTTTTGGATACGTCTTTGAAAATCAGCAAATAAAAATCGGGAGAAGAAATGGGGCTTTCATCTTAAAATAGGCAATTTTTGTTTATTCCTTCATCACCGTCATCACCACCACCACCATCATCAACTGAGTCCCTGAGCCCTTCGAAGTCCAAGCCTGCGTCACTGCCGCCGCTAGGATACCTCAGGGACGTCTGCAGATGCTCCTTGGGAACTTCTCCGTCGATATCACCATCACTGCCTCTGCCGTCTTCATCTCTGTCATCCGCACTCTGCTGGCGCAAGATCCCAGCCTTTCGGAAGCCACTGCCGATGGTGTCTGGAGTTATTTTGCCCCAGGCAGAAGCCACCCATTTGCAGACTCTGTGAAGGTCGCCCATTTCAGCCGTCCCGAGGGTGTAAACTGGCCAGTCCCCGATTGCAGCCATTCATCCCGCTGTCTTCTCACCAAAGTCTCAAAGGGCACTTGACTGCTGTATCTAGTGGCTGCAGCTTCCGGTCAGGCCACCGGGAATGACTGCCATGTGGGCACCAGCTGAGTTGATATGGTTTGGGACATATTTTTCTTTGTGAGCCATCATGGTGTCGAAAATCAGCAAAGACTTCCGTGACAAGACCCCCTGCCTGGCCCTGTAGCATTTATCTACCCGCAATCTCATGACAGCACAGTCTGTCCGCCCCTTCTTCCTACAGGGAGCCACCGTGCTGGCAGGCAGTTTTTCACGGGGCATGGTGACGCTCTTGTGCAGCCGAGGACAACAGCGAAGCAAGCCCTGCTGCACGCTGGGCTTGCACTCCCCGGGCTTTTTGTCCCTGCGCAGCTGTGCTGCCGGCTGCAAAGTCCCAGGCCATTGGAACCTCGCCCATGTTAACGACATCCACTGCAGCCAGCGATGCATTTCCTTGGTGACAAACTCCGGGAAGTGGGCATCTTCTGCTCCTGGTCCTCTGGGAGTTGCTGGCCCACCGTGGTTCACGTTCTCACGGAAAGGCTGTTGCTTTTCAAGAATTTCGAAATCCAGGCAAAACCGGCCTTGAAATCTGGACTCCTCTTTCGCTGGCCAGCAGCTGGGCTTCGATCTGAATGGAGACGGCGGAGGTGGCTTGACGCTGCTCCCTTCGCGACAGCAGCCACTCCTGCAAGGCATTCTCCAGCTTGGGCATCTGGCGTTGGGCCCCGCGGGCGTTTCCTGGGATGCGTCTTCTCCAGCTCCCCTTTCCCTTCCTCCATTCGCGGATGGACGACTCGCCACCTCGAACTCGCGAGCCGCCGCCTTCCGCCCTCGCTTGAAGTCGGCAGTGTAGGACTGGCGTTTCATCCCTGCCATGATCCTAAAGGGATCTAAGATTCAGATTTGTAAACGGAAAATGTGTCCTGAAAAACCACGGGAGCTGAAGGTCAGGGCTGTGGTTATGGAAGGTGGACACTGGGGACAGCGATGCACTCTGCCTCGGGAGACCGGGCCCTGGGCCCACTCCTCACAAGGTCCCGGACACTGCGTCAGAGGAGGCTAACAGGGCGGCAGTCTCTGCCCATTCCACAAACATCATTCCACTGAGTAGGAGGCAAAAGGAATTGTATGAACCGGATCTAAACCCAATCTCAAGAAAGAAATGGAGCGAGTCACTGCACAGAGGGCCAGGCCAGCACAAAGAACGTCCGCGAGTGACTCAAGTTTGGGGGCGATTCTTGAGAGAAGTGCACAGCAGGAAACTTCCAAAGCACACATCCCTCGTCCGTGGCCCTCCCCAAAGAGCTGGGCTCAAACAGAGAAAGGCAGCGCGTTCTCTGCGTGCCACAAAGACATGGCGCACACCGACAAAAGTGTGATCGCGATGTTTCCAAAATGGGGGCCATGCGGTGTCTTCCTCCAGGTCGCTGACCCAACCCTAAGCCAGGCCACTCCTGAACATGGCCACTGGGGTTACGTGGCTCCCAGGATGCCAGTGGCCACGGGGAGTGTTATTGTACATAGAAAACACATCTGCGTGGTTGCTAAATTAGCCTCTTCAAAACCCCACAGCATTATTTATCAGATAAAGAAATCACTGATGTATAAAAGTACTTTAGAAAATCTAAAACACTTACTTGAACTCTCCCCTCCATCCCCCAGCCCTCTATGAACTACTGGGCCAAAGTGAAAAGATACAACAGAAGGGGGTGTGGGGGGAATCAAGCCTAGATGAGAAGTTATATCTTGCTTTGTTCTTTTCCTACCTTTCTTCAGAGCACAACTAAGATGATCTCTGGATGTGCTTTTAACTCCTTTCCCCTGCTAATCTTCTCCATAAAAGTAGAATATCTTTATATAGGTATAGATATGCATATATATACATGTACTTTTAACATTATGCTTTATCCAGATAGTTTTCCTTGAAAATTACTACATTGATGCCTGTATACTGTCTACTTGAGAAAACATCAGAAGTGAACTTTCTAACTATACATATTTAAATCGCTTCTACCCTTTTGCAGCTACCTTTCTAGAAAGAACTATGAATAATATATCAACCAATGTTAAGAGCATGTGGCAGTTCTCATTGGATGATCATTATTAACAACAGATTATTACACAGGAAAGGGAAAATCCACCCTTTGAAAAATGTTCACTTACCCTTTAATTAAGCGTCGACCGACAGTCTGTACACAAACACATTGTGTCACAGAAAAGTGCTATCTCTCAATGAATTCTTTTACAAAGACAGGGTGTCATACTGGTCTACCGGCCATAAAGAACGTTGGCTCAGTTCTATTACCTGGTCATAAGACTGGACTTTACAGCAAGTCTAAGGCACCGGTTGAAAAGAAAGGGGTTTTTTCAAATCCACCCCTGGCGAAGGAGTTAAAGTGAAAAATGTGGACACCTACTACAAGCTCTCGAACCATCTATTTCTTGATGACCTAGTGTAACAGGTCGTCTAAAAGGATTTTGTGATCAAAGCAAGCTTTTACTTTATAAAAAATTTTATACTGCCCGATGTGCTTCGTATCTGTATAAATCACTTGGCTATTAGCCCTAGGAGTTAAGTTTTATTTTTATAATTTAACCAATCAAAAATTTGTATCACTATAAAAAGGACAAAACTTGTGAGTTTTTACAAAAGGGTACTTGAGAAGTACCCTTCTTTTACAGTGAGTAAGGTTTCTAACTAAAAACAATTAGATCTCAAATATTTAATGATAGACTAATGCAGAATTGCTTTCAGGTTAGTAGAACTGCAGTAATAAGAGAAAAGAAATTGAGAGCTCAAAAAATATCCAGTCTACCCGAAATTAGCACATCAGAGGTGGAAACTACCAACCAACTTCTATTTGAGAAGCAATGAAGACATTTTAAGCACAGTTTCAAGCAGCCAAACACCACAAGTGACCCACTGACACCAGGAAGAACTTGCTCATTTAAAAAAGAAAAAGACGCTCCAAGCCGACAGCATTCTGCAGCAGTTAGAAAATACGGGCGTCCCACGGGCCTGCAGATGGGGCAGGTGTTGTGAAATACGTGGCAGAGAGTGTCTGAAGTATGCTGCAGCACATACAAAACACACCATGCAGTTTTGCAAAAATAAAAATATAGACACACGTGTGTATGGATACATACAATCATTGTTTCAAGGACACACAATAAACTAACAGCTGTCCCCAGTGCATGACGGGTGGCAGAGCAGGGGGAAGGAAAGCCACACACTGCAGTCTACTGGGCTGGAAGAGGGGCACGTACAGCATTCTCATGCAAACAACAAGGCCCTGTCGTCTACCTGCCAATGATAGGGAGATGAAAATGTGGGGGCTGGAGGGGTGAGGCTCGATGGTTGGGCAAAGATACGGACAAGGCAGCTTGCCCTGCTTACAACAATGAATCATGTGGATCGACTTAAATGGAGGGGAAATGCCTTAGATTATTAAATGTAAAAGGCGATGCGGTTTGTAACAGCATGAGCTGAATTTTCATTTCATTCAAGGGCAAGCTGGCTCGTCAGTTTAGGGGCATCTCTGGGAAGAGGGACCAGGAGCTGCTGCTTCAAACCAGTTTCTAAGGCTGGATTAGGTGTTCGCTCTCGAAGCGGCGCTACATGTGAAAAGTTGCTTTAAAATGATGACCAGCAACACTATTCCACTTCGATTTAAAAAAAAAGTGTGTGTGTGTTGTGTGTGTGTGTGTGTGTGGGGGGGGGGGGGGGGGGGGGGTCCTGGCCCAACTAGGGGTATTCTATAACAACCCAAGAGGTTATAGAATCTAATTCTGTGTGCAAGTCCGGTCATGATTTAATTTTAATGTTTAGCCGTCGATTCCCGCTCACAGAAGCGTCTTTCAGTGGTCTACCTGTGGGCCAGTGCGAATTGCCATGCCCTGGGTCTGCTGTCTACCACTCCCAATGCACGGGGAGCATGGCTGGGAAGTGGGTGCTTTGGTCACACATAAATGTATCTATTCCAACTTTGCTGGCAAGTTTCCTTTTAAGAAAGAATGAAATACATACTTATCAAGGTGAATGTGACACATATTTCTACGACCAGAAGTGACCTTTGGAACCAAGGCTTTTAAAGACTCACCTTCGATGGTCACCTCAACTTCCGGGTCCTCGCTTGTCTCTGAAGGGACATGTTGGGTAGAGTCTTGAAAAAGACAAAATGCTAAGATGACATTCATTATTAAGCATTTTCCACATGTTCCAACATTTGATTGATCTGATACTCCAAGAGCAGCCTGGTACCAGATTTAAATGGCATTTTAATTCATTTCATGTTGATAAAATTAAACTTCTTGACCCTTTTATAGTGGTAGGGATAAGAGAAAACAAAAGTAGGAAAATGACAACAGTGATCATAACAAGTTATCCGAGGGAATAACTTTTTTTAAATTAACTGCATTCATGGAGTAATGAGATTATAAATCAAATTACGGTTATTTTTCTGCTGCAATTTGAAAAACCACAATAAAAACCAGAATTTTTTTGGCGGGTGGGGAGGTTTGCTATTTCTCCTCCCCTTTCAGTTCCTGCAGGAGTGGCTCCCGTTGTCAAAAGAAACGCCCTTCCAGAAAGGGACCGCAGCCGGTGCATTCAGGGGCATCGTGTCCCGATTCTGTGTGTCACTTAAAACAAAACGAAGGATTCCATAAGGATCATGTGGGTCAGACAAACCCAGGGGACATCTAGACACTCGTGCTAGAAGTTGTGCTTTCAGTTTGCAAAGGGTGAGGGTTTAATTGATTGGTTATTAGATCAACGTCCGTTAGGGGAGAGAGAGAGAGAGAGAGAGAGAGAGAACCCAAGTTCATTTCCACTGGCTACCACTGCACTCTGGCGGTAAAGTCTCTAAGGAAAAAGGCATTTCCAAGGCCAGAATTGGAAACGCACACAGCAAACCTGGTGGCAGATGTACCTGGTGGCTGCGCCCAGCGGCCCTGGGGCTGCCACCCCACTCTGCAGAGCAGGAGGCTGGCACAGTGGGCATGTACTGGCCTCCTCGCCCAGGCTCCCAGAGGCAGCCCCAGGGAGGCCGGGGGCTCGGGGAACACAGAGCAGCAGCTTTCTGAGGGAGACCATTTCCAGCTGCAAACTTGCAATCCCACCACGGCACCTACAAAGATGCGTCTCAGCCTCCAGGGACCTGAGTGGAGCTTGGCCTTCTTCACTCCACGAAGGTGGAAGGGCCACCTTCGACCTTTGTGTATGAGCCAACACTTCTTTCAAAAGCAAATGTAAGAAAGGTAAGTAGTGACCAAATGGAGTTCCTTTTTAGTCCAGAGAAATAAGCCCTTTATTCTCAAACAAGATCTCGTGACCTGACCAGACTTTTTTCCTTGGGGGGAAGGGGGAAAAAAACCAAACCCTACAATAGTCCCGTCATTCCTGTGGATTTTATGAACGGCGTAGACCGAGACAAGCATCCTACCTGGCACACCTAACCCATGAGGCCAGGAGACGCTGGGCCCCCGGCAGCTCTGCACCCTAAAGGCACGTGAGCACAGACGGCTGGACACCATGTGCCATCGCCCTCTCTGGCCACGGCTTCCCTCTGCCGAGGTTTCTGTCCACCACTGTCCTGCCTGAAAACATTCAAACAGCCTCCCGCCCTGGGGTCGTGACCCTCCTTGGAGGCCGGCTGCCCTCACCCTGCCCTCCCGGGCACGCTGAGCACCTGTCCGATGAAGGCCCATGGATAGGGACAAAATCAGCGCGTGTCAGGGTCCGTACCATGCGGGGTGGTCTCAAGCCTCCAAGGAAGGCCTTGGAGCCATTCTCTGCCCCGTGGGAGAGAAAAGGGGAGAGAGATCTCTTGGTGTTTCTCTACTTGAGGTCAATTTCTTTCTCTAAAAAGAGGAAATCCCTCCACAGTCGATTTGTCTAGAATACATTACTAAGTGACTGGCAGCGGATAGGGAGACAGCGTATAATAAAAGGAAACTGAGTAAAACTAAAGAACGGCTGGGGGGTTAAATGCTTCATTGTGAAATGTGGGCACAGAGCTAGGAACAGCGTCACTGACTGAGCACCTCTCCTTGAAATCATTTCTTCTTGAAACGCTTGTGACCTGGCCCCCGATTGGGGGTGGAGGAGGAGACACGGCACATCATGAGGAGCGGTACTTACCACTGCGCTTCCAGCCCTGTGTCCTTAAATAGAGAGTTATTCATCAGTGCAAGCACTCGGGTCTATTAGAGCTTGAGAACTAACAAACCAGTAGCAGCAGCAACTAAACACACACTTGTGCACACACAACTTGTTGGCTTCAGAAGGCGCACGGCAAAGCAATCCTTCATATTCTCCCGAAGCCGCAGGTTGTAAAGTTGACCTGCTTTCTAAGTTAGACCCGACACGGCACAAGGGAAGCCCCGTTTCTCTAACCTTCTGCCGGCACTTCCACTTCAGTCCCTTCGTTGCCCTCTGACGAGTGATGGCTCCCTAGAAGGAAAGTATGAACAACATATAGTAAACCAACCCAAACAGACTTTCCCAGAGGAAAAAAAGAGAAACTAGGTGATGATGCGAACCATGTAAGCCTTCTCATGAAACGACACAACACACGGGCCGGTGATAACCGAGTCACACAATGTGGTCCTTTCTAACTTGGAGAACAGGTGACCCCTTTCTACTTGGAGGCTAAGAAAATTTACCATAAAGGATGCAGAGAGACAGAGGGCAGCTCAGCAGCTTGGGGGTTAAGTATTAGCCAGGGTGGAGTAGCGGGTAATCTACGTTGCAATTGGAGAGCTGGCCCCACGGGGTTCACAGTCCAGGCTTCTCTCTCTCAATGACCCACAGACACAAAAAAGACACTCACTCTTCTGGACTCGACACTGACATCTAGGATGCGTGCCCTACCCAGTCACCTACGGTGGGAAGGACGGATACGCGGGCCCCAGGATGTAGCATCCAAATCGGATGGAAAGGAAAGTCGTAAATTAAAATTAAGACACTACCTTTTTAGTCTCAATTGCATTTTAAGTCGGGTACTATAATCTGCCTGCTTCTAAAAAACTGGAACATAGAGCAACGTGTCAGGTTAGGCAGTCGGTCGCAAGATCAACAGGCTCATCCCACGAGAGCAGACGACGGTTACTCACAAACAGAAAAGGCAGGAAACAGCTATGACGGGGGAGCCGCTGGGGGCACAGCGCCCACTGCGTCGGGCACTCGTTCTCTGTCCTAGCGGCACAAGGTTCCAGAAACTGCCTTCTGGCGCAAGTAAAGAGATTTCCTATGAATGAGACTGAATCATTTAGGGGCAGCAGACTCCACGATCTTTTTTCTTCTACTGAGAACTCAAGTCAGAAGCTATGCTAAAGGTAGAAGCTCTCGAGGTTTTAACGATGTTTTTTAACTTAATTCAAAAGAACATGTTAGATATATTAGAGACTGGAAGGCTATCATTCAGTAGCAGGCGTCTGAATTAAAAACCCCAAACAAACCCAACCAAGTCAGAGGACAGAGTGGGCCTGCCCCACATGGGTTCCAAGGCCGTAAATCTGAAGGGAAGCAGACTGCCGCATCTTCCTTCCACAGAGCAGCTGGTGGGTTCGAACCGCCAGCTCTGGGAAGAGTAGTGGTCCAGCACTTAACCGCTGTACCACCAAATACACAAACAAACCTCCTGCTGTGGAGGCAATTTCAACTCAGTGGCCCTCGAGGGCTGGGTAGAGAAGCCCCACAGGGCTGCTGGGGCTGTACAGCTGCTCTCTGGGAACAAGACAGCCTCCTCTCTCTCCACGGAGGGGCTGGTGGGTTCAAAGCGTCAGGCTGACAGCCCAGCGCTTCACCCAGTGTGCCACCAGGGCTCCTGTATACAGAGGCGGGCATAGTACGGTCACATGCTGCGAGTTTCCCGTCTCCTGAGTTCGATGGCTTCGCCATTGTGCTGCTTCGTGCTATGAAAACTCACCAGGACGGAAAGCTCTGGGGTAACGCCTGTGCCTATGGCCGTGAACGACCTCTGGACTGGCTGTTCTGCTTTCCGTACGCCCTTCCCCTTCCTTTGCTCTGCCTGTGTGGTGTTCTAAAAAGCGCTTTGGGCACTTGGATTTACAGAGCTCACGCTGTTTCCAGCTGAAGAAAAACCAAGGTGTCGGGTCAGAAGAGTGAGAGGAGACTGTAAGGGACCAGCGGCTAAAACAGAAGCGTGGGGGAGGGTAAATTCGGTGATGGGGGAGGGCGGAGCGGGGCACTTCTCTGACTGGTAATTTTGCAAGGGACAATTAAAAAAATTTGACTGCATCTTTTAACGCTTGAAATCTGAAGTACACAATTACCCCTTTTGTTATAACCCAATCTTTGTGCTCTACTCAGGACAGAGGGACAGAGAAGCCATCACTACAAGATTCTGACCCTCGAGTTGGGGGACACCAGACACAAACTCCCCTAAAGGTAACAGTGCTAGCTGACAACCTGTTTCTACGCGGAGACTCAACATGGCCTGGTCAACATTTACGCTCTGCACCATACAATCACAGCCTTAGAGCCGACTATGCTGATATAAGGTAGAAATGTGTACTTTACCTGCAATAGGAAAGTGTGTCATGTACCCATTTCGAGATTCATTACTAGATTCACAAAAGGGAAAATTGGTTTTGAAAAACTGTTGCTTGTGAAGTTCACGTATATGTTAAAAAAAAAAAAGAAGAAAAAGGCCAATACATTTCTTTTTCCTTTTCCATTTTAGAAAATCAATATAGAAATCAATATCAAAACAGTCTGTCCAATATAACGAAACATTCAATACTAGCGATGGTGGGGAAATGGAAGCGAACAAAAAGAGATACCTTGCAAAGACTTCGAAAGGGGAAGTTTTTCATCAACATCATCAGTTTCAGAAGGGCCTGCTTTGAAATACAAAGAGTAACACTTCAAAAGGAATCTCCAAACTAAATTCTAGGTCACTTGAGCGAGCAAATTTGGGTGAGCAATATGGATAATAGCTTTTTTATGAAGAAGAGGTACACACACACACACACACAGAGAAAATGCACGGGGTCAATTGATGGTGTTAGTGGATGGAAGAAGTTCACTCAGATACATCCAATATGGATACGGTCAAAAGAAATGCTGACAATGACTGGACATAGGGGCTGAATGGGAATGCTACATCTAAAAAGGTGGATGGGGGGGTTCTGAAACAGGAAAAAAGTGTGTAAAAAGCACAACTGTCATTTTAACATCATACAGATTAGAAAAGCAACTTTGTCATACAGGTGTGTTTGTTTCTTCCTTGACAAATATATCATAGTTTGTTGTACTGGAACAAACAAACAAACAGGACCAAATGCTTATTCCTTCTTTGAATCCCTTAAATTATGCAATGGGATGATCAGTAAGCTTGAATCTCAGCTGAAATTGAAACATGACAAACAAGGCTGAGACCTCCCCCCACCCCCACCCTTTTCATAACTAAACAGCAAGTGTGTGAACAGCAGAGCCGTGAAGATTTGAACATCACAGTTACATGCACCACCAAGCATGTTCTCAATTAAGTGTAAAATAAGATGCAAGAGAGCATTTGTTCATTGCTCCACAAAATATCTTCCTGCTGCAATATTCAAAACAAGTCGATTCACTTACTATGATCTCTTACTGCCACTTAGAAACCACGGTCTTGGGATGTTTGGCAGGTTTACCAAATTCTTAAGAAATTTCGCAGTGGCACTAAATCACATCATAAATCACAAGGGGCTCATCAACGAGCAGATAACTGCACAGAAAGGACAAAAATAGAACTGAAGCGTCTGAAGAAGGGCAGAGCTGTGGATGAAGCCCGGCTCCCAGTCACGTGACCCTGGCCAAGAAACAAGCAGTACTTGGCAAAAGAAATCAAAAACCAAACTCACTGCCGTGGACTCGGTTCTGACTCAGAGCGAACTCAGAGGCCAGAATCGAACTGCCCCTGTGGGTTTCCGGGGCTGGCAATCTTCACCAGAGCAGACAGCCTCTTCGTTCTCCCACAGAGTAGCTGGTGATTTCAAACTGCCCTCCTTGGGGACAGCAGTCCAACTCTAATATTCACCAAGACAGATAGATATACGCTGGGTCACAAACATATTTTACATATTTAAAAGCCCTGGCTTTGCATAAAGAAGGTTCTCCAGTAATAAAGGAAATAAAATAGAAACCAGTAATAGAAAGATAGCTAAAAAGATAATTCCCTAGTATGTGAAAGCAAATATATACTGAGCTAACAGCAATGAGTACATGACAGAAGAAAATGTAGTAAACTTGTGGTGATGATTGTACAACTTTGAACTGAACTACTGCATTGTATGATGTGTGGATTAGGTGACAACAAAAGTGTTTAAAGAAAAGAAAGGGGGAGGGGGGAGTGAAGGGGAAAAAAAAGAAAGGAAATACATTCCAAAATATGTGGAACATAAGTTAAATCATGCTTTAGGGGAAATTTGTGGCATGAAATATTTGTATCAGAAAATATCTCAAAATCAATGACTTAGGCTTCTATCTCAGTGTTTCCCAATGTGGCTGATTCTGACAAGGGGTGGGAGTGGGGGAGCTTCCCCTGGGGGGAGGGGGTGATGGATGAACCATGGGGGGGGGCCGGTGCTGCAAAAACAGATACCTACACTTTATCCTGGGTAATGGGCTATTGCATAAAAGTTTTTCATTGCCACCGGAGCGCTGGTTATTTTTTTCTGTAAAGGGGGCAGTAAGCCAGAGAAGTCTGGGAGTCTGTGTTCTAACTTAAAAACAAGCATACGAGAAAAATTAAAACTAACATGAGAAAAGGAAAGAACTAGTTGATGAAACTGAAAAAGGTCATTCTTTCGGTAGAAGGGGCTGGCATGTGAGAAAGAACCACTAGTTCTCAGCCACGGACACCCATGTCCACCTAGGAGGCAATATCTGGAGACAGTCACCACTCGGAGAAGGCAACTGGCATCTCGTGGGTAAAGGCCAGAGAAGCTATGGACAGCCTACAATGCACAAGGACAGACACCAACTACAACTGGTGACCTTGAAGGGGAACAAGCCGAGGGCTCAGCCATCCTTTCAGTGGATGGAGTTGAAAACATTCCATGGGGGAACTTTCAAGGGCCAGATGGCTTCACTGGCAAATTTTACCAAACACTCAAGAAAGAGAAGGTACTAATTCTACACAAAGAAATGTAAAAAAAGGATCTTTCAAAGCAGCTCCTCCCATTAACTTTATGAATAAGACCATCATTACACAAACCGAAGACATTTAGACAAACAAGCAGGCAAACAAAAACCGACTGGCTAGTTGCCCTTAAGAACATAGATTCAAAAAGTACTGGACAAACCAAATGTGGCAATAAATAAAACAACTAATAACCACTTGAGGTTTATCCCTGGAAAACAAGGGTGGCTCGACATGTGGAAAAGCAATGCCCATCATCATATTAACAGGCTAAACAGACAAGCTACAGAATCATCTCAGTAACACACAGGAAAACCCTTTCACATAATTCAGTCATCACAGAACCCCTCCAAATGGAACACGATTGGGAACAGCCTCAATCTGATGAAGAGAATTTGCAAAACAGCTACATCTGTAATCTTCAACGCTTCCCTCAGAAATTGTGAACAGGTAAGGGTGTCTGCTCTGACTGTCACCATCCATCAGCAGACAGCGACATCAAGCCATTGCAGTAAAGCATCAAGAAAGAATGTAAAGCACAGAGATGGAACAGGAAGAAATAAGCTACCTCCACTGCAATTGTATTTGGAGAAAATCTCAAAGGAATTTATCAAAAATTACTAGAACTTAAAAGCTAATTCAGCAAGGTCAACAGGATACAAAGACCTTATGACAAAAATCAACTCTATTCTACCTCCTTGCAATACACTGGAAAGTGAAATGTCAGAAATAGCATCACTTACAAAGGCATTAAGTAACTGTTAACACTTCAGAGAAGGAGCCCTGCTGACTTAGTGGTTACGCAGCGGGCTGCATAACCCCAAAGTCAGCAGTTCGAAACTGTTCCCTAGGAGAAAGATGAGCCTTTCTCCTCCCGTCCACAGTTTACATTATCGTCTCCTAAAGCGTTGGACATCCTAAAGTGTTGGACATCCACAGGGGCAATTCTACCTTGACCTAGAGGGTCACCAGGAGTCGGAATTAACTTGATGGCAGTGAATTTGGGGTGTTGGTTTTTTTTGGTGGGGGAGTGGCAGGGAGGGAACAGCTCAAAGTACTGATGAAAAAATGTACCATGTTTGTGAATTGGAAGATTGGCTCTGGTTAAGATACACAATTAAAAGCAGACTATATAAGGACCCCGAGGTGCTCAGTGGTTAGGCACTAGATGATTAATGGAAAGACTGGAGATTGGAACCCATCAGTTGCTCTCAGGACTCTGTTCCACAGCGGCGTCTCACTGTGAACTACTGCACCACAACGCTGTGCGTCTCACACACACAGGCAAATTTAGAAAACACGTTTCAGAAGGGGGAGCTTTGGAAAAACCTTTAGATTTATAAAAGCAACCCTCAGATTTGGTGCAACCCTAAACGAAGTCACTACCGTCGTGAAAAAACGAATCAACAGCACGCTGATGCTACAGTTTTTATGATGCTACAGTTTACATGCAAAAGCAAAGGAGCCTGAACGGGTGAAAACCCCACTTTGATGAAGAGCAGAGGTGGCAAGGCTCTCACGGTCTAATTCTGAGATGGACTGGGAACCTGCAGGGGTCATGGCGCTGCTTCTGGCACAGGGATGACACACAGCTCGTGGGACAAAACACACTCAGACCCAGACGGTGAGTGTGCCCCTAACAGAGATGCACAGTGAGCCCGACAGCCAGAGATCTTTACACTCGTGGGGCCGGCAAGACAGGCATCCAGTTCACCCAGGGCCTCACATTGTCCACAGTTACTCAGACTACACACCTGTAAAGTTTCGGCAGAAAAGATACCTTGTGTCATTAAAGCATACACCTTACCCAAATTAATACTGTACTGGGCATCATCAAATGTATGAATTTCTGCTGAATACAGAGTTTTGAAAGAAAATTTAAAATAACCATTCCTCAATTGGAAAAAATCATGTGCAAATCATATAACATGCTGCCGCCGCCCCCTCCACCGCAAGAAGGAAGGTGTACATAAAATTACTGGTCAACACTCAGTTATAACAGGTTATATGAAAATTGTTCAATGGGAACTTAATTTGCTATATAAGCTTTTACCAAATACACCAAATATTAAAATACCCAATTATAAAAAAATATTCACATTGCTTGATAGATATAAAATCAAACCGTCCAGCCCCCATCTTTTCCAACTAAACTAGGACATCATCATTCCAAGCTCTTTCCATTCTACAGGAAGAGGTTGGGTGCACATACTTAAGTCATTGACCCTCTAAATCTGAGTTGGGGGCTGGGGCAGGGCAGAAGCGTCTAGAATTATGGCTGATAAGGGTGGAACTTCTAATGAAAATAATGTAGCAAAATCAAAGTCCAAACTTTTATTCTGAAATCTAAACATAATCTACCCAGAATTTTTATTAAACAGCAATTATGAAATATATGCCCCATCACTACTGAGGTACTAATGGCTGCTCTCAAGTCTAAATCAGTCCCAACATTTTTAGCTTTTAAGGAAAAAATCCTGAGGATGCTAACACCTTTTAGCCATATCATTCCTAATGGCATAAGTAATAATAAACCATTCACAGCTGAACACAAGACAGTAAGCCATCGGTTAACACGCATATACAGCTATTCACACACCAGCAGGCATTGATTCACAACACATTTATGAGGCCCCAGAATTGCTAAGGCTTATCTTGCGAAGTGAAATGACGTTTTCCTGTGTGGACATTTACCTGAAATTTCCATAAATAAATTTAAAATAACTCCCACGTGCCCCAGCTGTACCACTTCTAGTTTTACTCATGGGAATTTCGTGCAAATGGCCACACAATCAGTCGCAAATGTTAAGAGCAGTCTGACGTCAAACAAGCCCAAACTGCCACCATCGAACTTTCCGTCATTCCAAAGAAATGGACCAATGTGAGAGCCACTCGGAGGGATCAAGCCGGGAGGGAGTGAGGGAGTGGCACGAACCAATGTTACAGACTACTCTCGGGAAAAAAAATTTTTTTCAATTAAAAAAAACCAAAACTTTTCTTCTCTCGGGAAGAAAAGTCGCCAACTCCTATGCCCAAACTGGTTTCCTCTAGGGATCGACTGGAACACGTTTCTGGCAAAAAGGAGCAAACCTAAGGCCTCTACGCTGTGCAGAGAAGTGAATCCAAGTGGGTTGGGGGGAAGCTTTTTTGGGTAATGATACTTCATGTCCTCGTTTTATATTGACATACAATTGAGATCTATATATGTGTTTATATATACATATGCATATATACACACATGTCTGTACACGTGACCGGACAAATCACACTGCACACCTTAAATATTTAGCATACTTCAATGATACATTGATAAAAACAACAAGACTATATATATATATAGAATAAAAAATATCCTTCTAAACTGGAATGTAGCAATGGGCACATGCGCGCACACAGGAACACATGATGTTACAATGCTCAACTCCCTCCTAGTACTCGTGAAGAAAATAAAGGCACTTACAGGGATGGGAAAACGAATGACTACTTGCTAAAATGTATCCACCTCTTGCCTTTCATAGCTGTTTGTGTGACTACAAAACCACACAGAAACGCCAGCTGTGTTGCACATGCAGAAGGTGGCCGCCCAGGCCTTGCAAAAGACCCCAGTTATGGGAGCTGGGTTCTAATTTGTGTCATTCCTTTGCTCATACTGACTACTGGCCATTTCTGAAGTTCACTTAGAGTTCTTGAGCTTGTGAACTACTACCACATCCCAATTTTGAGACATTTTACCCAATAATGAATTATAAGTATACATGCCAATCAGGACCAACCAGTAAAATAATATTTAAGAAATGGAGGTGACTCTAAGCCAGTCTGATGGGGAACCATGAGTAACTTCTGGGAAGACAGATGCTGTTCACTGGCGCTACCTTGAATGTTATACTGATAGTAGTCAGGATCTTCTGATTCCTCCTTGACTGTCACCGCTGCCATTTCCAGGGAAATGCCTGGGAAAGGAAATGAAATCATGCAATTACATGTCAGAACAATTCTACTATGTAGGGAAACCTGCTCTCACCCCTCAATAATGCGAGGTCATGTGTGTGCAACTGAGAAGACTTTGAAAGGAAAAAAGTCTCATAAATTGTGTTACGTATGGGATGGTGTGTGTGTGGGGGGGGAAACAGGGGAGCTGTCACTACAAAACCAACAAAATCAATGTTATAATCAGCATTAATTTGGGGGGGCTATTTGCTAGGTCCCCCTTTTCCCTTTAAAAAAAACAAGTCCAACAAGTTCTCACCTTTGGAATTGAAAACCAGCCACACTCTTTTTTCACTTAGCTTTAAAAACTTTCTGTTAAGGGTGTGGAACCATTAGGGAACCAATTAAGTAGGCCAACGTAATTAAGGTCATAAAACTGTCCACATAAAAATAAATATTTTTTTGTTCATATAGTCTACCCTAGAATTTAAAAAATGGGGGTGGGTGGGAAGAGGGGGACAAAGCCAATTGTACAGAGCTGTTTCAATGGTAGCGATGGTATGTGTTTAAACCATTTTCAATCATGGTAATGGATGTCTTCTGATCCAATTCCCTTATGAACAGGATGCAAGGTAGACCTTCCTGCTTTGCCCAGAGGGCAGCCAGGTAATCTGAAGAGAGCATGTGCAGACAGAACACAGTGGGAACCGGTATTTAATCCCCGTACACAGACGTGAACACTGACAAGACGTGTGCTGGTAAAAATCAAGCCTGGAGCAGATTCTGGGAGAGCGGGGGCTGCCATTGAGAGGAGCCACAGGTGCTGGCAACAGCACAGTTAGTGTCTTTGTCTCAGGTGTGCCAACGGGCCCCACAGGTGTACTTGTGTTGTCAGGCCCGAGTGTGGCTGAGTGGCCACATGTTAACTCTTGGTTGGACCTAAATTCACAGATGCTGTTTTCAGGCCCAGGAGCACTCTCAGTATGCATGAGAGGCAGCTGCAGCGGATAGTTGGGGCTCGATACAGCCTGTCAGCGCAAGGTGACCTTGCAGATCGCTGGACATGTTCTGCTTCCTTGGGCTTTGCATACTTTCCCTTATGTGTCCGTTCCTTCAATCACGTGCTACGAAAGGACAGGGGCCCCGATTTTGTGGAACCCTCCCCTTCCCCAGGGTTGCCAGCTAAGGAAGGCTTCCTCTTCCGGTGGGGAGGGCGCACTAGAATGGATGGTGATTACACAACTCATTTAAAAAGCAATTTAACCATGAAAAAAAAAAGTTTTCAAACTGATTGGGGTAATGACTGCGTAATTCTTCTTGACGTGATTGAACTATTGAATTGTACGAGATGTGGGCTTATGTGGCAATAAAACTGTAAAGAAAGAAAGAAAATAGACCCGTTTGATCAGCTCTCCCATCCTCCAACTTAGGGATGGGGATTGTTCTCAGAGAAACTTAAGAAATGAACAATAGCTGGGTGCACACACACACACACACACACACACACACACACACACACTCACACTCAGACCAGGATGTGCAAGCACAGGGAGCGCACACGTACAACAGACTGAGAGCCGTGTGACCCGCTGAGAAGTTCTGTAGAGTTGCCCTTCTACTGAAACAGCCCACTCCAAATTCATGAATCCATCCCCAAACACACAGCAGTTAAGAACTGGCTCCTTTGCTTTGGGCAGGAAAGGACTCACAGCTGCACTTTAAAGGGCCACCTGCACGCTTTTCCGGCCCTAGTCACCTGTGCTGCAGTGACACTACTCGCTCAGGCTACCGGTGTTTGGAACTCCCACCAAGTGCCTGGGAGGAGGCCCGAAGACTGGGTCTGTTCCTCTTTGCTGGAGAGGTCAGGATTGGAGAAGGTGCCGAAAAGACTGATAGGAACACCTGATTCAGGGGCGAGCAACTGCTAACGTGGCTACGTCATTGTCTCTAAGAACCTGGAATGCTTATGTAAGCATTGGTCGATTTGGCCATCCTGCTGGGTAGAAAATGAGTCATCACATAAACAGAAAGGGGTGTTCTTCTCGCTACCATCACAAAGGAAAAGCCAGGAGGGGACACCCCAGGTCTCTGGGCAATGAGCCTCCTCCTCGACCTGAGAGGTGGCGAGCCGGGGCAGTGAGGTTTCCTGGGCCCATGGAATGAGTACAGCACAGTCTCCGGGCAGGAGGGTGCACACCTGCAGGCACTTCATTGGGAGAGCGAGGCATGGCCAGCCCAGAGTACAGAGGAGCCGAGGCTGAAGACACAATGGAACGGGCTCTGGGCCTGTATCAGCAGTGCAAAAGGAAGTGGGGGACATGGTCCAAGCAGAGGCCCCGGAACCAAGTAACTGAGAGGCCAAGGACCAGTGAGGGACCTGCGGCAGGCAGGACAGGGAAAGGCCCGTCCGGACAAAAGAACGGTGTCTTCCGCATTTCGGATCCTGGATTATAACCTGTGAGCGTCTCCGATGAAGTCCAGAACAGGGTGGTCGGTCAGTTCTGTGGAGCCACCGCAGTGAATCATCAAGTCTAGCTGAGAAGTGGGAGGGAAGGCTGGTGGAAGAACTGCTGAGAGGTTGGCCCGGGGAGGCCTGTCTCGGCTCAGCCCGAGGTATTGGCCTTGGGCGGCTGAGGTCGATGGTGGTGACTGTCTTGCCATTTCCGGAAGTCAGAGATCCAATGCTGTCCTCACACCATTTTTGACATCACTACTCACCAAAGTAGGATGAAGACATTTGTCTTTGTAAACTACTCCGTAATGCCAGTGGACCCAGATATCCCCGGAATGGTGGTCCTGAGCCCCAGGCCCAGCAACTTGTGGGAAAATGGGATTAAAAAATTGATGATGTTTGCCCCCCAAACTTTTTTTTTTCCCCAGAAAACTTTTTGAAAGCTCCTCAGATGGTACATGTGGGGAAGGATGGTCTTGGAGGTAAAATAGCTGTGTCCTCATGCTCCTTGTTAATGGACAGCACCAACCACCGACGTGAACTTCTGTTCGGTTCGAGCATCGATGGTTCGACAGACAGCTCAGGGAAACCGACCGGAGGTACAGACGTCAGCCCAGACAACAGGCTTTTCACAAAAGGCATCCAATGACAGACGTGGTAGTGACGTGGATACCCAAGTGCAGAAAGATGAATCCATAACCACATGCAACGTGTTAAACTTAACTCATAATGAGTTGCAAACTGACATATAGCACTCCATACAATGCTGGAACAAAAGGGCCGAATGTGAAAACGTGTCTAGACACAGGCCTATTCAGAGCACTAATCTAACGCGTACACAACAAATTATTTTTGGGGGTCAGTGTATAAGATAACATTAACAAATGACATTACGGTTAGGAGAGTACTTGTTTACCAGCAAAAGAATAAGTAATGAGTCAAAATATAATCTTCGAAATGACGGCGGTCCAATCTGCAATTGGACTGAGGGGTACATACCAGAATCTTCCGTGGGTTCAGTTTTCACTTTGATGGGGCCGCAACTGAAAGAAGCAAACATGGATCAAACTCGGTGAAGGAGAGAGAGGGCTACACCCATCCTGCAGACACATGCTCATACTGTCCAAGAATACAGTGACTCGCCAGCCCTGGCTGAATGCAAAACGGACGCAGCTTTAAATGCACATGTTTACTCATGTGCACATGAGAGCTGCCCACTCAAGTGCGTGCTTTAACTCCAATGCAGCTCTTGGAGGTGTGGGGAACAGAGCAGATTTGACCTTTACACTCCTCTTTACTATGCGGCCCTCACGCGCAAACGCGGCCATCAGATCCACAACAGCCCCTTCTCCTAGAACTTGCTAGATAAAGCAGAATGACAAACCGTGGCAAAGAACACATTAATCAGACATCGCAGGTTCGCCAGCCTGGCCCCCCACCCCCCACCCCCTGATGACTTGACAGCGTACAAAACTGGGTGTATGACTGCACTATTCTAACAATCAGCATCTTCGCCAGATGTGATGTACATGAATCCTGATCAAAATAGTTTTACCTTCCACCTGGAGATAGTATCGACCT
>NW_022103901.1:14012138-14014505 GCF_000313985.2 Echinops telfairi | reverse complement strand
CCAATCCTCTTCTCTTGAGATGAAACCTTCTTTTGCGTTTAGGGAACAGAGGGAACGAGAAGGGGCATGATCAGGGCTCTCAGGTGGGCAGGGTGAGGCTTCCCAAGGGCATTCTTGGAGGACAGCCACGTTACTCTCAAAGAATGACCAGGTGCATTGTCTCGAAGGCCCAAAATTCGTGAGCATAATGCAGTGTTCAATTCCTTAAAACATCCTCCTAATAAGCCCTGGTGACCATGCTGCCCTGCAAGGAAATGTATAGAGACAAACCCTCACCAAAACCTTCTGAGCCTTGAATTAAACTGGTCCTCAAACCTCCGGGGACCCACTGTTGTGACTGAAGGTTTTTGTGTTGTTGTCTTTTCAGGTGACCCTAACTAGACTAAGACGAGGGTATTCCTGAAAGAACGGTCTGCAGCCATCCACTGAAAACAGGGGCAGGTTTAAAGAGGTTTTGTGCGGAATAACTCTGTAACAACACTCTCCACGTACCCTCACGCACTACGTTTCTGACAAGGTCAGACTCAGACTCAGACTCCCTGGCAGCAGCCAGTCGATGTGGAGTCACAGTGACCCTGAAGGACAGGGTGGAGCTGTGTTCCACATGGTTGGGAATTAGACAGAGGTGATGGTGGCCAATCTTTTCACTTCACTTTAAAAAAGTCACCTTTAAAGAAACCTTTCACGTTTAAAATAGGATCTTGTTAAATGGTGGGGGGAACACACACACACAAATACACGCACGGTCATGACATTAACCGTCCCATTCTAGAGAAATTCTTGATGGGCAGAACCATCGCAACTGTACTTATAGTGGCCAAGAAATGACGAAAGCCCATGTTTCTATCTGCAGCACTTAAAACACGAATGAGCCATTGTACAGGCAAAATCTCAAGAGGGAAAACAGCAGGAGGGTGGAGGGAAAGTGAGGAGAAAGGGGGAACAGATGACAAGGATCTACATATGACCTCCTCCCTGGGGGACAGACAGTGGAGAAGTGGGTGAAGGGAGAGACCTCGGATGGTATAAGATATGACAAAATAATAATTTATAAATTATCAAGGATTCATGGGGAGGAAGAAGCAGGGAGGGAGGGGAAAATGAGGCACTGATACCAAGGGCTCAAGTAGAAAGCAAATGTTTTGAGAATGATCATGGCAACATATGTACAAATGTGCTTGACACAATGGATGGATGTATGGATTGTGATAAGAGTTGTAAGAGCCCCCAATAAAATGATTTTTTTTTAAGGGAAACGGGTCTGTAGCAACAGCGAGATCATCAGGTCCACAGGACTGCCTTCTTGGTGACAGTGATGATAATAATGGTGGTGGAGGTGGTGGTGGTGGTGTGTGTTAAACTTTGGCACACGACACCTCAATCCAGTTTTCAGTTGATTTACAAAACAATGGCTTTGAAACGTAAAATATAATCGATATTTTTCCTCTCTATGGACGGTACAGAATAGATACTAATAAGCACTAAGGACTTTAACATGATAATAGTATCACTTTTGATCTGCCTTCAGCTCTGGTGAGCCAGCACAGCAGCTGTCCCTTTCTCACCACCCTGTGCCCTCCCCATGCCCACACGCCCACCCCGCACTCCAGGAGCACAACAAGACCCCGCACTCCCTGGCGGCAGGTAAAGCTGTAGCACCAATCTGCACAGAGCAGGTTGTCAGGGAGCCTCCCTCCAATTGTCGGCAGATGGTCCAGCTTCTCAGGTGCCCAGCAAACAGACTGGAACAGTGCGGTGAGGGGCTACAGCACGGGTACACAGCGTTCCTGCTTTACTATCTAGGCCATTGAGACCCTCCTCTCGTGTCCCATGACTTGTCCTTGGGTCTGTGTTCAGGCTCTCTGCATGAGCACAGTGAAGCGTGCTGCAACTGCCATCACTGGACATGCTCCCCATAACTTATCATGACCAAACGGTGGAGCGCCATTGCACAGTGGACGAGACGCAGGCAGCCCACCTTCTGGCCTTCTCTGCTTCCAGTCAAGATCCATGGTGGCACTTATTTGGCCTATTGTCCCACAAATGACTCAGCACCATGGTTCCTTGTTCTTCACAGCTGAATGCCCGCTTCCAAAGAACTCGAACCCGAGCTACAAAATAAATCCTCCTTCCGGGGAGCATCCCTCAGACTTTCTCTGAAATATATTTCCATTCCATATTATGCTCTCAATGTGGTCATTTAATGAACGCAGCGTTTCCAACTGACAATCAGCACTCAAAAGCTTGAATGCTACCTCTACAGTTGTGTGCCGCACCCCCCTCACCACCACTCAATGCTGTACCTCACAGTACCTTACCTGTGACTTGCCCTCAGTGAGTGTTAAAGAACTGAACAACAGTGAGTGG
>NW_022103901.1:13991620-14011284 GCF_000313985.2 Echinops telfairi | reverse complement strand
TTTTGATAGACGGGCACCATCAGCTTTCTTCACCACATTTGCTTATGCACCCGCTTTGTCTTCAGTGATCGTGTCAGGAAGGTGAGCATCACGGAATGCCAGTTTAATAGAACAAAGTGCTCTTGCATGGAGGGAGGACTACCTCAAGTATATCTTATAGCGAGGTGCAGAGCTAGAAACAAAACTGAATCTCCACTTTCTCAGCTCAATAAAGCTTTCAATGATTTACAAAAACATCCAGACCAGAGGCGCCAAATGTATACTTTTCTCAAAAAGAAAGAGGAACCGTTAAAATGTATTTTAAACTTGTACACTGCCAACTATAAGCCAAGGAATTGACATACATTAGGTGCATGTACCTTTCTAAAAACCACAGATTTAAGAATGCTAAATTAGTAATGTACTTTAGCAATCGCTTTTACTGCACTCTTGTTCTGTTGATGTAGGGAAGTCATAAATTCAATTTGAGTAAAGTTTGAAAACCATGTGTTTTACAATAAAGGGACAAAAGCACTGACATTACATACTTGCTGCAAAGAGAAATATAAGAGTCTTGTTTTTCTGCTATTAAAGGTTACTTAATAAAGACTTGTTTCCATCACCAAAAAAAAGAAAAAGAATTTAAATCTAACAAAATGGGTTTCAGAAGCAAGCCAGGTCTCATGTAAACAAAACAATAACTTACCTAGATGCTTTTTTGGCTCTAGGAAAGGTCTGTATGAAAACAAATGCAAATATGTAAGAATATAGAAAACAAAATTAAACAGACATCAATTAAGTGACTTTTACATGTAAACAAGAACCTAAACATACACAAACAATATGCTCACTGTTCAAGTTCACGTGAAAGACTGCTGGTGGTGGGAAGGGATAAAGTAACTACCTCTTAATGATGAAGGAAATCCCAGCTTTGTTCTCCAGGATCCACTTCAGGGTCGCCAGATCATAGTGCTCCGGGTGCTTAAAGGCCACGCCCTCAGGGAGGCCCTGCACGACCACGGCCGACTGGTCCCGCAGCATCTTCTCATAGGGAACAGGCACCACTGTGGGCTTGCCGAGAGCTTTCCCTGGGGGGCGGGAGAAAGCGGCAGGGAGAGGAGGTTGCTGTGAGCTGCAATCGGCTGGATCTGGGCAGTGGGTCTGGTGCGAGCACAGCATCGTACCGTAGCAAAAGCAGAAGTAGTCCTCCACGGTTTTCCTGAGCGTTTCGATCTCTACAGCATCTACACTCATGCGGTTGGCCTGGGTGGTAGATTTCATTTTATTCATCTCTGCAGCCTTTTCTTCTTCCTCAACACCTGGTAAAGCATTAAGAATGTAGCTGTAAAAACAACTATTAATGTAGGCATTAAAACTTTCTCAATATGTGAATTAACTGGTATCTTAATTAACAGTATTCTTGACATCAACCATCATCATCTTTGGCCTTTTAGAGGAGTAGGAGCCCTGGTGGCGCCGTGGTTCTGTGTTATCTGTTCATCGCAACGTCAGCAGTTCAAAACCACCAGCCACTCAGCGGGAGAAAGACGAAGCTTTCTTCTCCCATAAAGAAATCCCCAGGGTCAGTTTTACCCTGTCCTACTGGGCACTATGAGTAGGAATCGACTAGCTGGCAGGGAGTTGGTTCTGGATGGCTTCCACTATCTGAAATGTGTTCTCAAACAATGGAAGGGTAGAGATGAGGGTGGCGATTTTACAACAAAACCTAAAAGACAGAAACCCGGTGGCTGTATTAGGAAATGAGGGTCACGGCTGAAATATGAGGAGTGATAACTAAAAGTACCAATCAGCCAACGCTGCCTTTACGTTTTTGTCTTAAATAACTAAAAGGAATGTGTTAGCTACAAGCTGAAGAATGAGAACGCAGTCAACACGGAATACTTTTCAGGGGCAGGACTAGGCGGAGACCACGGGTGACAGGGACATGTGACACGCATGTGCCGAAACCAGTAAAGATGTATCAATAGTATCTCATCAACTGACTAACGGGAGCACAGACGCACACAGCAGTCACAGGAGAAGCTGTGCAAGTGGGGAGACATCTGAGGTCAACCACTGGTCTCCTCCTCTCTGCAGCAAAGAAGGGTGACGAAAAAAATACAGAGTGAAGAAAAAGAAACATCCAAGGATTATTCTCTTCAAAGAACAGTCCGAGGGACAAATGAATCCCCACGACCACAGACAGCCTCAAAGACCCCGAGACAAGAACTCGGTGGTGCCCACCCCCCACTGGCCACCCTGAAAGAGGGGGAGAAAAGGCAAACAAAACCCAAAACACAAGGACCAAGGGGGACAGTAGACCCTGGGAGGAAGCAGGAAGTGTTGTTGCACTGTGAGGGTTGCCACCAGTGTCACAAGTCCAAATCGTTGAGTAAAAGAGCAGACTTGCTCTTTAAGCTTTCACCCAAATCTCTCTCTCTCTCTCTCTCTCTGTCACACACACACACACACACACACACACACACACACACACTTTAAAACAGGAAACTGAGCAGAAGAGGCAAATGTCAGCTCTGTTTTGTCTATGCGCATTTTATATAAACCTAAAAATGGAAAGTCTGTTGAGAAATAGCAGACATTCTTAAAAGGTGAGCAGTCCCAATTTGGGCAAGTGGCTGTGTGTACAATGCACAATGGAGTCTCAGGACTGTGTACAAAGACCAGCAGCGCTCACTAACAGTTTGGTTCTCGTATATGGACGACTTGCAGGCATGGCACTGAACAGCCAACGCAACATGGAGAACCAAGTGGGAGGTCCCAACGTCCATTATTCAGCCACAGCAGGCGACGGGTCCATTGACAGATACACAGACCAAGGAAACAAGTGAAAACCCGGAGGTCGTTCCGTCTATCTACACGAAGCTGGCTTCCTACAAGAAGGCTCTTTCATGCTGCTGGCAAAGCACCAACTCGATTTCCTTTCTTTGCAAAAACAAACAAGTACAGCAGGATGCACACCTCACACCATACACATTAACTACTCAAAGTGGGTCAAGGGCCTAACTATTAGAGCTAAAGAGGTAAATTCCCTAGAAGAGGGCCAAATCTACACGATCTCAGTTTATAAAACAGATTATTAAATACAACCATACATGCACAAAGAAAAGATGACAAATTAGGTAACTGAGATCTCTTAAAACTGAAATACTTATAACTCAGCAAAATAACTTATCAAAAGAGAGTAAACAGACAGATATCTGAAAGGGGGCAATCTCTAACACACGGAGAGGCTCCCAAAGCCCCACAACAAAGAGAATCCAATTGAACACTCGAGTGAGGAGTGGGGAGGAGACGCTTCCCCGAAGGGACATCCAAGCAGCCCAGTCAGCGCAGAGATGCCTGCGAGCCACTGTCCTGAAGTCCATTCCAGTTCAGGGCCCCCACTGAGGACAGAGCAGGGCTGCACCCTGGGGTCCCCCAGCCTATCAACTGTTACTTAAACAGACGACTCCATCTGCCTCCCATCAAGGGCCAGGTGGGTTCCAACTGCCAGCCCCCCCTTTGGATGCCCGCGCTCTGACTGGGGCACCACCAGGGCTCCTTCTTTAGCGGCCAGAAAGCGCTGCAGAGCAAAACGCCCATGCTTAAGCCCAGCTTTCAACAATGTCATAACCAAGGCATACACAGAAAAGATTGAACATTCTAAATGGCACCTTATAACAATTAAAAATGCTTATTTACAAAAAGACTGAAAAGACAAGCTACGGACTGGGAGAGGGACTTCAGAAACTGTAGATCCAACAAGAGTCCAATAGCTACCACGATCAACCGTTCTCTAACGGAGCATGTTAAGAGGTCCTGGTGAGAGTGAGAGAGAAAAGCAGAAAACTCAAATCATTTTTTTTTTTTTAATGGTTTTCTGGTCTGCTAAAGACTGACTGGTGGGAACCCTACCCCCAAGCATGTGACCCTCAGCCTCCCTTCAAGTCTAGAACTGCATTCACCCCGAGGCTCAATATTCTGCCAAATACCTGCAAATAATCAATCAACCTTTTGAGATCAAAGAGCAGGCTTTCCATAACGACACAGTCAAGGAGGGTTAGGATAGGAGAGGAGTGGAGACAGGTATCAGGGGAAGCCGGCTAAGGAGTCAGTGACAGGAAGCAAACTGCGTACTGATTGCTGGATGGAAAACAGATCTGCTCGGTGAACCCCATTCACAATAAAATGCCTAAAAACAACAACAAAGAGTAGTTGCTGAAACTGCTGTGTACAACCCAACTCCTCTAGGATTTGGGTCTTTGGTTTGGAAGTCCGGGGTCGCTAATTGCCTAATCAATCAGTTAGTGTTTCTGTTCTAGGGCCTACTCTGTTGATAGAGCCTGGGGTCATAGTAAAGGCTCGCAAGCAACCACCCAAGGTCTCTATTCACCTGTCTCTATTCACCTGGAGCCACAGACTAGAGGCAACCACAAGGGCATACAGAAGGGGTAGCTAATTGATTGCATGAGCAACTGCCGACTTTGCTATGAGAACTGATTAATTAGACGGTGCTTGACTATCATTACTGAACGTTTTGAGCAAAGATTCTAAAGAAGATTCCTAATCAAAGGGGGGAAATCATTAGTAGAATTCCAAATGCTCACAGACTCCAAACTTTCAGGAGCCTGAAGGGAACTCCCCAAATTATCGCCCTGAGAATCTGAAACCAAAGCTCTCTCCTGACATCATCCTCCAACAAGAGTTGACAACTGACCTAATAAAAGGGTCTGCCTGGGGCATGCAGCTCCTATCTTTACGGGACCAAGTGGCACTCCAGAGAGACAGGAACCACAGAGGAACAACTCATTAAAAACCCATAAAACACAATGGAACTGTGTATGGATTGTGATGAGTTGTATGAGCACCCAATAAAATGATTTTTAAAAAACAGCTGAGCAAAACCGTAACAAAAAAACCCCACAACTACCTCATAAAATAAGTAAAAATGATTACACAAGTCGAAGAATGTAATCAATGTCACTAACTCATACGTGTACAAACTATTAAACTGGCGTGTATGTAAATTAATAAAATTTAAATGAAAAGAAATACCACCTAACCCCTGCAGAAATGGCACTGGTTTCAGAAGCAAAGGACTGAAAAGGGCTGGTGAGGACGTGGGGAGACCGGCACCCGTCTTCATGGCTAGCAGGGTTCCACAATGGTACAGCCACTGCGGGGAGCATGGTGGCGCTTCTGCTAAATGGTAGGAACGTAGACACCATTGGCTCGACAGCCCCACTCTGAGATATGTACCCAACGCTCTCCTAAGAGAAGCCTGGGCAGACGTTGAAACACCTCACTCACCGAAGCAACCTGAGGGCCCAACAACAGGTGAGGGGAGAGCAAAAGGGGGAAGGACGGCCCCGTGGAACACCACGCTGTCATGAAGGCATCAAGAGTCCTCTAAACAGCCTAGACTGTGGATGAAGCTGAAGCACATTATGCTAACTGCAGGAAGTCCATCCCACCAAAGGACCAATATTGTGTGACTGTGCCTTTGTAAGAGGACAAGAGATGAATTTACAGAAACCAGTGCTCCCTGGCAGTTACCAAAGATGAACGGGGGTGGGGGGTAACACAGCACTCTCAGAAAAGTACCCCAAACCTGATCACGTATGACTGATGCCTACTCAAGAGGCCCCGAGAACAGAGTGTACCTGCTCCTCCAGCAGCAGCCAGTTTTCGGGCAGCTGTGCACTGAACCCCAGTTCCCCCAGGGCCCTTTGCAGAAGAGGAAGCTATTATTTTTGGGGGTGGGAAAGGCAGCCTATATAGAGTGTCATTCTGAGACTCTTTAAAATATACACTAAAACGATCCCTTGAGGTCACCTTTGAGCTAAATAAGAGGCTGGCCCATAAAATGCGGTATTTCACCCATGGGTGATGTGCCCGCTTACAAACCACTTAGATGAGACCAGATGGTCAGAACGGACTGCACAGTGAAGATGAGAAGGGAAGGGCGGGGAAAGCAGAGTCCTGGAAAGAGTAGAACCAGAATGTAGCAAATGAAGACAAAGGCACATTGTAAAAAAAGGTGACCGACATCACTGAATACCTGCATGGAAACGGATCAAATGGGAATCAGGGTTGCTGTGTACGCTTTCCTGCTTTCCCCGTAAGCACAATAAAACGAAAGAGACCTGAGACATATCCAAACACCATTCTTTTAAGCATGATGTTTTTGGTCATGAAAGAAAATAAAAAGATGAATGCCAATAGGGCAAGACTCTTCCCTTCCAAATGTACCAAATTCCCCTCAGGCTGAACTCCAACCTGGGAAATCACCCAACATGAGTGTCCAGGAGGCAAAGAACATAAGCATGGATGGGAATACGGTACTCAAAGGACAGATGGCAGTTGATACACACATAACTGAAATAAAATGGAACAAACGAAAATATAGAAATATAACCACAACCGTAAAATTAAAAAAAAAAACATGGGTAAATGTTGATTTTCTATTACAAAGTTTAAAGGACTATAGAGATGGGTGGATAAGAAACAGGTGGGGAGGGAATTTTTTTTAAAGTAAGGATTAAAAATACTATTTGAAATTAATGGATTAGCAAAACCTTTTATTCACCCAAATGAGCATGAACTGATTCTAACGAGAATGGAAATTTCCTCTTGGATCTTAGACACCAAGGTCTTCTTGGCCTATAAATACTCCTGTCCATTTTGTTTTCTTTTTTTTTTTTCCATTTTGTTTTCTTTCCGTGTCCAAGAAAATGCTGTCTCATTGAGGCACTACTTAGAACAAGACTTGTAGACAGCTTCCAGTTTAAAACAAACTGAAAAATCCCACATAAATTTTTTCTACTGCCTTTGTTCAAAGGCCAAATAAACTCCCTAAATCTCCCAGTTGGAAGACCCTGAGATTCCTGAAGAATTGGGAAAAGTCGGTTTCACTGATGGAGGGGGACCTATTTAACCTTGCATAATGCTTCTCTAACGCACCTGCACAAAGTACCTGTTGTCCATCGTCAGGCAGGGGAAGGCGTACCTGGATAACACGATTTCATCAGTCCTGATTCTCCGCCTTCTCACTGATGCTTCCTGCCAGTGTAGCGTAACATCACGCACGGGGTAAGGGACAGTAAGGGTTTCAGCTGTTCTGAACTTCTTTAGTATTTACTCTCGAGCATTGGTTCTCAACCTTCCTCATGCCGCGACCCTGTCATACAGTTCCTCATGTGGTGGTGACCCCTAACCATCAAATGATTTTCTTTGCTTCATAACTGTAATTTTGCTATTGTTATGAATCGTCATGTAAATATCTGATATGCAGGATGTATTAGGCGACCCCTGTGAAAGCGTTGTTCGACATCCCCTCCCCCCAAGGGGTCGCGACCCACAGGTTGAGAACCGCTGTCTTAGCGTGTCATTGCAAAGAGCCCTGGTGGCATACATAAGGGTTTACACGTTGGGCTGCTGGACACGAGGACAGCATTTCAAACCCACCAGCTGCTCCTCGGGACAAAGAGGAGGCTTTCTGCTCCCAAAAGGATTTACTGCCTGGGAAGCCCAAAGGGGCTTCCTATCCTGTCCCGTAGAGTGCTAAGAGTCAGGATTGACTGGATGTCAGTGAGCTTTGTTTCTTTTTGAGAAAGTATCAAGGGAGAGTATTACTTCCGCAAATCACTTTTCACATTTCAAAATTACCTCCCAGGGCATTTCCGAAAGTATCCTTAGCATGAATCTTTGCTGGCTTAAAAGAAACTATGACACATCAGGTTAAGTATTTATGTGAGAAAAAAACAATACAAATATAAATAAAAGGCGTACAGTATTTCACGAAATCTTTCTGAAAATCCTTCCTGGTGTTGACGAAAGCGCGGCCTCGCTCCGTCCCGACTACGAACACGTCTGTTTCGTACACTGCGATGCAGGCCACTTCGGCCTTGGACTTGGCCAGCTCTTTACACTAAAAAACAAACAGAAAGCACCACGGTTTAGACAGAGCTTTACCCGCCCCATTTTCCCCTGCACGGATTGCAAATCTAACCCTTGACTTGTCCTACTTTCCGCTGATGCCCAAGGTGAGGACAGACAGAGGGGCAGCCGAGAGTCTCCGTTTTTCAGAAACACACTCATTGTCCTAGATTCATCTTTGCCCTTGATTTTAAACAGGAGGAAATAATTTCTCAGTAGGAGGGCAGAAACCCTTTGCCATCTTTTATCGGGCTAATTCCCCAAGGTTCAGATTCCGTATTGCCAAGGAGGTCTCGTGGTCACTGAGCCGGGAGGGAGCAGGATGGGCACAGGATGGGAAGCAGCTCCGTCAGAGGTGCCTCCTGAGGGGGTGGGGGGTGGGTGTAAGTCTGGCGGGACAAGATCTGTGTTGGAATACGGATGTGGTAAAGGTTTCCCAAAGAAATTCTCACAGAACGGCCTTAGATGCCCTTCAAGGAATGCGCAGGTAGGTACATGGCCTTGATGGAAACACTGTCCTTGGTCCAAGTGTCCTGGCCTTTTGCTCATCGGTATAGTGTTGTTTTCTTAAAATGTCTTCAGAGAAAGTCCCCATGGTCATCCCTGTGTCCTTCCACAAAAGTCCATCCCAACGACCCTTTGGAATCTCATGGAAAGTTGACATAACCTTCTGAGCTCATCTTTCTGTCTTAGATTTCACCGGCCAGCAGCAGGTCTCCGGGAAGCCGGTGTTTGACTGAGCTTGCCTTTGTTTGCAGGCTGCGGAGGGAGACGGCGCTGCTGTGCTGCTGAGCGAGCGTGTCTGCAGCCCCGCGGATTGCAGAGACGTGTGGAGGCAAGTTCCGTTTGGAGGACGCCCAGGCGTGCCTTCTCTTTCCGTTCTGCGGATGTAAAGTCATTCCTGTATCTTTTCATCACAATTGCCAGTGTTGGCCAGTCCAAGTACCCTTCCTCAAGAGAACGCTGCCCTAATAACCTGGGAATGAAATTTAAATGCATCTGGAATGAATTTCTCAGAACAGCGTCAGAGACGTGCCATAACTGATTCAAAGACATAAATACTTTCCAGCGTTTTTCTAAGGAAACTCGATCAGCTTACATTTCCACCTGCGCTGTACGGAGAGCTAACTCACGGTTTCTAACATATGTTTCTTTGGGAAAGTCATCCGAATACCCAAGAGGTCAGAGAACAGGAGTGCACCTGACACTGGTGCTCCTGCGCTCAAAGCAGCACCCTTCACAGTAGCTAAAGGGGCCACCGAACGATGACTACATTAAAAAGAAAGGGGGTGCGGATGTGACAGATACATAGAATGAGATACCACTCAACCACAAAGGTACATGGGGTCCTGATGATACATCTTATCAAATGGATAAACCTGGGAACTATTGTGCAGAGTGAATTAAATCTGACACAGAAGGATAAGGACTGCATGATTCTACTTTTGTTAAAAAAAATGTACAAGAGGTAAATTCAAAGACAAGAGAGTAGGTCAGCACATAGCATGGGTGGGGTGGGGCTGAGGGAGAGGAGAATGGGGAGTTACTATTTCATGAGTATGACATTTCTGCTTGGAGTGATGAGAGGTTCTGGAAATAAAGCGCGAAATGGTAGCATAACATTGTGAAGGCGGTTAAATGCCATGACACTGGACACTTGGAAATGGTTAAAATGGTCAATGTTACGGTGTGTGCATTTTGGAAGAATTTTTAATTGGGGGAGGTGCTTAATCAATAACTCACTCCATACTAAAATTACAGAGTGTTGGTACATTCTTTTCTGTCGTATCCGGGGGCCCATTTTTCCCTGTTACTATTTCCCTATTTAGCCGTAAGCGCACATTGATTTTCAGTACAGAAAAAGTGCTAGTGTTTCACTGACGGAGTGAAATCAGTCAGCCACAGAAAGATAAACATTTCAGGATCCCACTGGGAATAAGAATCTCGAGTGGGCACAGACGTAAGAGCAGAGGTAATGGGGTGAGAGGATGGGCAGAGGGTGAGGAACTGAGTGCGTCCGTCCGTGGGGACGAGTAAATTTGGAAGTGGATAGTGGTGACGACTGCAGCAACATAATGCTGGTGATTAATGCCGATGAGTTAAACCTGAGGAAAATGTTCCAATGTCAACGTGTCTGCTATAAATTGAGTTGCTCTAATTTATTTTTAAACTGTTAAGATACGTTACTGTGGTAAAGTGCCACGGGAGCAGGTTCAGACACACTGCGACCCTGTGCATGACAGAACAGACGTCCTGGTGGCGTAGTGGGTTACACACCCTGGACTCTCACCACAAGCAGTTCGAAACCAACAGCCGCATCGTAGGAGAAAGACGAGGCTTCCTCTGCCTGGAGAGATTCCCACAGGAGCAGTGCCACTCTGCCCTATGAGGTCATTGGGATCCGAGTAGACTCGATGACAGTGAGTTTATATAGGGCAGTATGGTACCTAAGAGTGCCCATCTTGGCTTGAAAAAATCATCTTAAGTGGAAATTTGTCTTCTTTTCATCTAGAATTGCACTTGACACATGAGGCAAGACTATATTTCAATCTCTTTTTTTTTTTTTTGGTGGCCCAACAGCCTGTTTTCATTTGCTGGAAACCAGACTCCCGTCTATAGTTTAGGAGTATAATACCACGCTCTAATTTCTTAAGTCAACATGCCTTCTGGATCATAGTGTGGATAAGAAGCCGTCTTAACTCAATCGTTTGACACCGACTGAGGTGATCGGGACTCTGTGGACCCAGGAGAGGACCGCTGACCTGGGGCTGAAGCAGCCACTGGTCCCAGCAGACGAATGGCAACTTCCCTTGCTGTGGGGTGGGGTGTGGCTGCTCGCTGTCCAGAGCTATGCTTGACTTACCTTGGGATGAGGAAGGAGCATTTGACCCATCTATCCACCTTTAGAGTTGGATAATCCTGTCACCAGAGCAAGACAAGTCCTATCCAAGGGTCAGGTCACCGATGGGTGGAGGGAAGGATACGGCCACCCTTGGCGCCTATAGCACTTCGGACACATCAGTCCAGAACCGACTGGGAACAGGAGAGAAGATGGCCTGACTCCTAACGCAGGAGGAGAAGGTGAAGGCTGAGAAGAATGAAAGGCCTTTGCCATGGCCCAGGCCTGCTAGGGAAGAGAGTGCTTCAGTCTCAGAACGGTCCTGGGCTGCCGCCCTGGGCCAAAAACTGAGATTTAAAAAAAAAAATCACTCTTAATTTCAGCAGAGTTGCTAGCATTTCAGTGAGCGTTAACAGCCACAACTGTTGACTGGCTTCAGTCACCGGGCAGAATGAAATGATGCTTAGAAAGCAGCAGGTTAGAGCCATTAAGCATTTAAATTATTTTTCTTTAAGGAGATCATTTTTTCAAACACTGATTTAAGGCAGTAGAAGAAGGGGGGGAAGGGGATGCCCTAACAGGGAGAACTGAAAAAAAGAGTCTACAACCGGTGATGTCATCCTGAGACCTGTAAGGCCACGCTGGTGTCGAATACTGGCCAATCACTGGACACAGGAAAGACGCACAGCTGACGTCTGCTCACAGGGACCCCGTGCAACAGAACCAAACGCTGTCCGGACCCGGCACCAGCCTCAGAGTGGTAATGCCTGAGCCACTGTGCCAATCCCTTCCACCTCCTTGAGAGTCTTCCTCTTCCTCCGCTGCCTCCCACTTTACCAGCATGGCGTCCCTGTCCAGCGGCAGTCCTGCTGGCAACGTGTCCAGAGCACTGAGATGGAACGTCTGGAGAACAGCTGGGCTTGTTCTTCTGGGTCCACGGAACCTTCCAGATGCTCCGCCAGATCATCTGACACCTCCTGCTGAGGGTGTTGGCTTTAACGTGTCCACAAATAACCCTAAGTCTGTATCCGCAGATACTGAGTTCCTTTATATGTAGCCGAACACACGATGATCAAATCTATTATTACTTTCACACATAGATGCCACAGAATACAAAACTGCGGCAAAAAAGAGAGACACTTATCGTTTCACTGTAACTGTGTATGTGGGGGTTTTTTTAAAAAAATACCGAGCTTACACGCTCCATAACTTACTATGAAGTGGAAGGGTGAAGGCAACTGAGAATGCTTTCTTCAAAAGGCGTGTGTGTGAGTCTGGGTGCTTTAGAGAAACAAATCCACAGCAACTCATGTATAAGACAGAGTTTTATGTAAAGGTTAAGTGTGCATCAAGAAAACATCCCAACCCAGTGCTGCTCAAACCGACAAGTCCAACATTAACCCGTATGTCCGACACCAGTCCACAAAGTCCTCCTCCATCTCACAAAACAGAGGCAATGATGCAGACTGCAGGAGGAAAGCCAAGTCAGTGAACAAACAAGCATCTCAGTGCTGGCAGGGGTCTCCACACGGCTGCTCCAGCACCCAGGGCTGCATCAGGGTAGGTCCATGTGGCTTCTCCTTGGGGATGTCTTGCAGGAAGTCAGCCTTGCCAGCTGAACTGCTAAGGCAGCTGCACCCTGGTGCAACCATCACAAAGCAAGAGACCCGAGAACTAGAAAGGTGAGGCTCACGGAGCCATTTATCCCTCCGCCCTTCAATGAATCCCACATGTGTTTATCAGCCAGGTTGGCACAATAAACTAACTACCTCAGAGTGTGACGCACGAGCTAGCCAGAATACATGCGCCCTGGCTACCAGAGGCCCTGGTGGCTTGCTTTTGGCAGATACAATGACGTCAACACCAGCACCACACTCTGATATGCAGACTTTCAGATATTATAGACAGATCCTGTAAAGCAAATGATTGTCTAAGGTATTGGTAAATCATTAAGACTAAATGTGAGAAAGAAAAAAGCAAACATTTAGCTAAGCCAAGAACAGTTTGGAAACATGATCTGAAAGACAAAAACCAAACAGGACACGTTTTCAAGCAAAAAGAAAAGAAAAAAAGAAATTATTGTAAACAAAAATTGAAAGCTGCAAAAGGATGTTCTACGCGAGCAAAGCTATCTTAACCACAGGGAATGGAATGTGCGGCGTCTCACCATGGACTCGAGGGCAGACATGAGGAACGTCACCACCATCCTGCTTTCCGACGACTCCTCGTCTTCCGCGGGCGGCAGAGTAGACATCGCTACCTGGGCCATGATCTATGTGAGACAACAAGAGAGGGAATGGTCAGCTCCGCGCTGTCCTCCTGCTACACACTCCTTCAGACCCTCCAGAGACCACCTCGTTTTCTCCCTCAAGAAAACAAAGGAGGCTCAGAAACAAAGTATGCCATCTGCCCAGGATTCCTCCTCTGTAAAGTCAAGAATCCATCCCTTCCCTCCCCATCACGTGTGCTTTCCAATAAATCAGATCAACATCACCGCCCAGAAGAAACCCAGGTGGCACACTGAGACTCAGGTGACATCTCTTGCAGGTGAGGGGGAGAGGGATGCAGTCGGAATGCCTCTTTGCCAGATTCCCCTCATGTACAGGCGGACCAAGAGGCAAGAGGGCAGGGAAGACTGTGGCGGGGTGAGGAGGGCTTGGGTCTTCCTTACTAAAAGGGAAGCTGGTGACTGGGCATCAAGCAACGGCTAAGATCCTTTTGTAAGACAGCACTTTGTTCTCCTTAGAGAAAAGATGTCCTGGTGTGTTGGTATCAGCAAAGAGCCTTAATTAAATTTGGAACACTGTAAATTCTTTTTTTAATCAACCATGTAGAAACTCTAATGAGCTGATCCCTACAGCAAATGTTCAAATAGTCAGAGTTGTTTTCCTATAAATAGTATGCACACTAGATGCGATTTTAAGATCAAGGCTAATTCTATTTGTTCAAGGAGGCCTGGTGATGTGAGTCATGCACCCGGCAGCTAACAAAAAGGGGTCTCCTCCTACACCCCCCAGCGGGTCCAGGAAGAACCTGTCTGCTTCCATGAAGATTCCATCTCCACAAAAACCCATGGCTGTCGAGTCATGAGCCTACAGGACAGCGCAAACCTAACCCACAGGCTTTCCCAGGCTGTAATCTTTACAGAAACAGCCTTGGCCCCTTGCTCTCTCCAGAAAAGCCGTGGTCTAACAGCGGCATTTGGGTTAGCCCTTAACTGTTTCACCACTGCGCCCCAAGGGCTCCCTTGTGAAGATTACCCAAACCCAAACCCACTGCCACCGTGGCACTCCCAACCCACAGCGAACCTCGGGGCCGAGTAGAACCACTCCTGAGGGCTCCCGAGATGGTGTGTCTTTATGGGACAAGCACAGCAGCAGGTGGGTTTGAACCACCAACCCGATAGCTAGCAGCCCAAGGTCTAGCCCACGGCACCAGCAGGGCTCCAGCCAAGGTTCCAGCCTTCAGGACCCTCTGGGGCAGCACTACTCTGTCACACGGGGGCGCTATGAATCAGAATCGGCTGCAAGGCACCCAACACAGCACTTCTCCTTGTTACCAGGAGATATTCCATTGAGAACATAATATGGACGAACAACTGGGAACAAAAATCAAAGATGAGAAATGTGAATGAGAATGCCGACAACACATCGATGCATATCAATCCATTTACTGAAGGCACTTGGCAGCCCTAACTTCAAACTCCGCATCTCAGAGCTCTGAACACAAGCCCTTCCTGAGACGGCAGCACCCACAGTGTTTGGGCTAAACATATATGCAAACCTTCTCCTGGTTATGAAAGAGGGTTTCTCTTTTTCCCAATAATCAAAGCGTGTGATCCAGCTTCACCATCTGTTTCCACGTGAACTAGCTGCTAGCTGAGGCTTGTATCCACAGGTCATGAACTCTACAGACTTGGAAGACGTGGTGATAATAAAAAGCGAGTTTTACAAAACAGTCAACATTTATTAGTTCCATGATGTGTGAACACACAGGAACAATTTGTTTCCCGACCAAGGACCCTATTTTGACTGGAGGCAGAACCAGAACACGCAACATCAAGGTAGAGAGCCTGGCCTGCTCGTGGGAATGAATTCTTGCCCCTCAGAACCTGGCTTCCCGTCTGTTCTCCTGGGCAAGTCCGGCCTACTTTCTACTCAAATGTGGAGTCAAAGTGGACAGCACAGTTGAAGTGCACAGTTTGGTCATGGGAGGAAAAATCCATTACGCTCCATCATCATTTCTGAAAGCGCATCGTATCCTCGTCATCCGCTCCCTTTTCCTTGAATACTCAAGCAGGAGAAACGGAGATGTGGTCTCGCTTAGCACAGGCAGTGGTTTGTCAAGGTCACCTGGTCATCATCAGAGCTGGGACACCCTAAGAGGAGGACAATCTTCTGTCGCCTGATGTCGTCGTACCACCGTAAGCCTTGGAGATGGCCAAGTCCAGTCCGCCTTGAGGGTGAAAGCAGGAATATTTGTTCGGGGTTTTCTGGAAACGGGTGGATTGGCCTTATCCTCGGGGGTCCGTTGACGTGCTCTTTGCCCACCCAAAGTGACATTTTACCCCCGACAGACTTTAAAATACAGGTGAGCGTGCAATGTCCTGCCCTCCCACCTCATTTACTGACAGGCTGCTCCTCTCCTCTCCGTCCCGAGGAAGAAACTGCCAGGGGACAGTGGCATTACCTGAGCACAAAAAGACACATGCTTTGTAAAAGTTGGCAGCCAGGCTGTGTGCTCACTAGCCTACCACCTAGCTTTGCCACCTCAGTGGAGCAGAATGTCCTCCCTTAACAGGGCTACCAAACCAGCCAGCGAGAAGGTGGCCTTCACCTTTGACCTTGAATACAGTCACCGCAACTCAACGGGAGCAAGTATGAGATGATGCCAGTGCATCCAGGGTCATCTGGTCCAGTGTCCACAGCCTCCTCCAGAGGGAGATGCCATACGGGCACTGAGGGGGAAAGGCCTGCCTACCACGGTCTCCCAACAAGCTTCCGGCAGAGCCAGGGCTGGGAGAGCAGAAAAGCCAAGTGACGGGCACACAGAGGAGGCCTACGGAGTCTTCTTCCAGTTTACTTGTAAAAGGCTGTACGAGTGTGTCCCAGGGCACGGGACACAAAAAGCCCCCGGATGTAGCAACCTGCCACCTCTGTCACCAGGGGCCACAGAGACTCAGAAGTCTCTCAAGAGAAGCTCCAACAACCCCACCAGACAGACGGCAGAGCAGGGCCCTGTGGGTCGGACCCTGCAGAGGGTAAGAAGGCCTCACCCCCCCCTCCCTGGGAGGGGCTGGGGGCTTCAAACTGCTGATCACGAGGTTAGCGGCCGATGTGGACCCCCGGCTGGGGCTCCCAACCAAACTGGAGCTTTTGTTGTCCCTTCCCATTTGGGGCCCACGAGATGTCCAGCCGCACAAAACACTGCCTGCGCCTGGGCATGGTTTGCACTCACTGCTAGATCCACGGCTATCTTTGCAACCCCAGTGTCCATCCATCTCCCTCTTTGTCACGGGCCCTCCACCACCCCCCGCATCTTTTCTCAAGGGGCTGGTCCCTCCTGGTAACGTGTCCAAAGTATGACCCTCCCAGAAGGATTGCACACAGGCAATGGTTTATACTGACAAGAGGTTTTCGGAACAAGGAAGAAAATTACCAAAATGAGCATGAGTTCTGCAAGACAACAATACAGAAAGAATGGATCTCTTTGAAGCTCACTAAGCAGAGAAAAAGAAAAAGGAAAACTGAATTGGGGCAAATTCTGATGAGGAGTTCCATGTCACCCAAGAGAAGAGCTTCCGAGCTTCTGGGTTTGCCACATGGAAGTACGAGGGTGGTGAGGCTGGCACAGGCCTGGGCAACACTTCCTTCTGCCACTAAGTCCTCCGTGCGTGGAAACCGACTCCGTGGCACCTGAGAGCAACGGCATAAGGCATGCGGCCCTCACCGTGAGCCTCTGGGAAGGGGACGGAGAACAGAAGGTGGCCGCCCTCCACAGGGAAGAAGGCAGGCACCCACCTGGGAAACCGATCATGGGCCAACAAAGGCTGGCCAGTGTCCATCTACAGCAGCCATTTCCATCTCTGTTGAAGCAGGAAAATAAGGATTCCGTTGCTTAGTAAGCTACCTTCCAAGTGCGCGGCAGCCCTGATAGCCAGTCGTTACTGTATTAAAGTGACCGAAAGGGAACATTTCCCACATCCCAGAGCGTTCTAGTGGGCGGAACGGCTGTAGAGAGGAAACCAGACTGAATGAAATTTAGACTCTGGCGACGCCCAAAGCCACCATCGTGACTGCTGTGGTTCAAGAACGAGTTAGCCAAGGGAACAGAAGAGCCCAGTGAACACAAGTTACAGGTCCAGCCCAAGTCCCTGTCGACCATCCGCACTGTGCAGTGCTGCCTCCGAGACAGCGAACGCGCTAGAAGGCCCCTGAGAAGAAAGGCCGGCGGGAGCAACAGATTCTGGAGGAGTCTATGGCATGCGGAGGTTAAAGGACGGTGCAGTCTCAGGATAAACCCATCGAATAAAATCCCCTCTCGGTGCAGTGACTTTGCCTCCGTGACCAGCCAGCACCCAAGACCCCACCCTCGCCCTGATGACACAGCCTGGCATGTGGCCCGTTGTCCCTATCTGCTACTTGGAACTGTTGGCTAAGCTTATTTTTACTACTATTGAAAATGGCATCATAACTTCTTAACATTTTATTTCCATATTTTAAAATTCGTTATAGTGAAATAACATGAATGCAGCTCTTGACACACACCACCAGTATTTATAGATTGCTACTTTGTTTAAAGGTTTTTCATCAGTATCTAAGACAGCTGTGATCTCATCATTATGAATCTATTACTATCCAATCTACAGAGGCAGGAACTGGATGAGTGGTTTCTGGGGGGTATGACAGGAGAGGTTGGGGGAAAATGAGCTATTAGCAATGAGTGCAAGGAAGAAAATGTTCTAGAACTGTGGTGATAAGTGCACAACTCTTCTTAATATGACTGAACTACTGAATGTGTAATATGTGAATTATATCCCAATATAAACTAACGCAGGAGATTTAAATAAATATACATATATGATGATTGAAAAATGGAATCTCTCCCCCTGAAACTATTGTCCTGAGATAATCCTTATCCCTAAAACCACAAATATCTCAAGTCTTCTTCAAATCCAGCAACAGTTTAGCTTAACTAGTGAAATACTGCCTTGAGCATGATTCCCTCATCCTTAAAGAACGATCTGCAATCAGATGGACAACTTGAAAGTAAGGGCCCTCGGGGACAGAGAGTTCAAGTTCAAGAGGGAGGAGCTGCTCAGAAAAGGATGGTGAGAGATCTCACAACTCTGCAGACGGCATCCATCCACCTCACTAAGCTGTACACTGAGAAACTGGGGCTGGTTTGGCAGTGTGTACTCTCAACAGAAAAACAAATAGAATGTAAAGAAGAAAAACAATCTAATCTCTGCCCTTGCAAAAAACTCCCTTTCCACAGTTGGACTGCTTGGCTAGATCCCCTCCTAATGTCCTGTGTTCCCCTGCGGGCCCTCCATAAGTACAAGAGCTGCCAGGTACGCTCCGATACCAATACGCTCGCTCATTTGTTGCGATCACAGTGTAGCTCCTTAACTGTGTGGCTTGTAATTTTACTTTTTTTTTTAATTAATCATTTTATTGGGGGGGGGGGCGTTTACACGTCTTGTAACAATCCATCATTCAATTGTATTAAGCACACTTGTACATATTGCCATCAACGTTTCCAAAACATTTTCTTTCTACTTGAGCCCTTGGTATCAGCTCTTCTTTTCGCTCCTCTTTCCCCCACCTGTAATTTTCACTTTGTATTTTAAAACAATCTCACAGTTTACCAGCTATTTAAGGGAATTCTTGACTCTTTTTCTCTTGCACGTCAGCCTTTCCACCTGTTTTTTTTTTGTCTTTATTTTTTTTATTTTTTTAATCAATTTATTGGGGCTCATACAATTCAGCCTTTCCACCTGTTAAGGCGGACCTTCTGCTAGAACAATGTCCCTGAAGAGTTTCAAGTGGTCAGCGTTGTTTGCTTGCTTGTATTTTGCCTGCATTCTTGAAAGGTCACTTTCTGACTCAAACAGAAATCTAGGTGGGCAATTCTTTTGAAGAAGGCAATGTCATTAGTGGTGGCCCCCCTACCTTTGGGTCTCTGTTGTGACTGCTGGGAAGTCACCCATAGCCTCTTCTAAAGGGACCCCTGCCCCCACGGGCTCCTCTGCTATTTTCAAGATGTTTCTGCGTCTTTCACTATGTGTCTGGGTGGGTTTCTTTCTACTCCTCACACCGTCACTCACTGGGCTCCTGGACTATCAGTTGGTATCCTTCATCGGTAGATGGAAAATCCTCAACTCTTCTCTCTTCAAATACTGTCTCCGTTCTATACAATATCTCCTATCCATCTGAGACTCAGATGGAATGTGCCCCCACCTCCCATTGCCCCTAAGTCCCTTACCCTCTGCAGCGTTCCTCATTTTCTCCCCTCTAGTGAGCTATGGGTAATTCCTCTGGGATCCCCTTCCATGCTTCTAGTTCTTCACTTGCACCTACTCTGTTGCTATAAGCCACCCACTGATTTTTTAAATTTCATTTTTAGAAGTTCTATTTAGTGCTATGTCACAGTTTATAGTCCCCTAGTCCCCAAAGATTTAAGTATGCTTCTATTTCTTTAAACATAATAGTAATTCCAGAGCTTTTGATCACTGCAAATGGTCTTTGCAAGCATGAGTACTTCTGTTGCTTCTGTTCTTGTTCATAGTAATAGTACTTGTTCCCTTGTGGGTCTGCTTATCTTTGACTACAAGCTCTCCCTCACCGCCATCAGATCAAGGGTGACTCATAGTGACCTATCAGGGCAGGGCAGAACCGCTCCTGGG
>NW_022103901.1:13978638-13990605 GCF_000313985.2 Echinops telfairi | reverse complement strand
CTTTTAAGACCCCAGACGCTATATCTTTTGATAGCCGGGCACCATCAGCTTTCTTCACCACATTTGCTTATTCACCCGTTTTGTCTTCAGCGGTTGCCGACACTGTCACTCTTGACGGGAGGAGAAAGCCTCATCTTTCTTCCTCAGAGCGGCTGGTGGTTTCACACTGCTGACCTTGCGGTTAGCAGCTCCACAGGTTAACAACCATAGCCACCAGGGTTCCCAATTACAAGCCAGTCATTTTAAGTCAAATAAAAAAATTATAAAAATAATGTGAGCCTGGGATGAGGACAGCTTCTTCCTCCAGATGTAAACTGCCCACCTAGGACACCACCTAGGTCTACACCACAAATAAGGGTAATAAGCTGGCGGACTTTTCAATTGCCTCTAACCCATTTGAAGGTCCCGGCTTATTGAAGGGGGAAAGGTCTATTTGGTCCCTAAATGTTGTGTAGACCCTGGGCTTTCATTTCTGAGCCTTTTTGTGGAAAATGCTTTCAAAACTCAAGTTTCAAATGTGCAGAGGCTGCAAACGTACGTACTCGGGCCTTTTGCTACCTCCAAGCTCCTGATCAACTTTTTGACAGTTTTACCCGTTGTGTTTTATAAATTTAAAATCATCTTAGCTGTCTGCAGCAGGGACAAGTAGTCCTAACAGCTCTAGGAGCCACACCTTACGCACTTTCTATCTTCTTGAAAAATATGCAAATTAACCAAAACATCCCAATTTTAAAAATGCTTTCACTTTTCTCCCCCTGTGATATGAGTGGACGTTCAGAGCACAGATTGGTTTTCCATTTCACAGCTCACACGCAGTGTGTTTCCTGACTGCTCTCCTCCCGCCCCACTCCCCCTTCCCATCTTCTGAGCTTTCTCCCCAGGCAAGTGCTGGTGGTGGTTGAAAGGGTACTTAACTCCCAGGTGTGACTGTTCACCTTATAAAACCTATCTTTTGGGTGGAAATTGAGTCCCACCGCTGGAAAAGGGGTTCCACAGTCCCATCAGAGCAGTAAAGCCTAATCTTTTGTTGACTTGTGTTTTCTTCCACATTTCTCTCCCATTCTACCCAAGGCCTGCTATCAAGGTCCCATTCGGTGGTCAGCAGGAGGAGCCTTGGAGCCCTCTGGTCTCAAGGTCATGGAGGCAGCGGTTCCAGCAGCCCATTACGTCATTTCCCTGGCTCCCCATTCTGGGCGATTGTGCTTGGTTTCCCGGACTCTGTCCTCCTTTAGTTCCCAAAATGAACTGAACCGGCCTCCTGCCATTCTCTACCACCTTGTGTTTTCTGGGGGGAGCTCAATTTCAAGGAATGGGTTTACCTATCTCCTTACTAATCTAGTGTGACCTCCTCCACCAAAAAATAAAACAACTAATTAATTCCATATAAACTTACCTTTGTTCACCCTTCTTCTGCTCATATTACTGAATACAGTGGTGGGAGGGTAGTCTTTTATAAAGCGGCCTGGTGGGCCAGTGGTTGAGCGCTCCGCTCTAACAGGAATGTGAGCAGTTGGAACCTGCCTCGGGATTCCTCGGGAGTCAGAATGGGGCTCTGCCTCTGTAGATTGTGGTCGGTTCTGACTCACAGTGGCCCCATGCGACAGGAGAACTGCCCCACAGGGCTTTCTAGGCAGTAATCTTGACAGGGCCCAGGCCTTCTCTCTGTCTTTTCTCCAGCAAAGCTGCTCACGCCTGGTGAGTTCAAACCCCCCACCTTCCAGCCAGCAGCTAACACCTGTGCCACCAGCATTATGGACGGCTGCACTCAACCCTGTAATCACGCAGCCTGCTCAGAGCAGAATGAGGGAAGTGCATTGACCCAGGAAGCATTGTGTCCCACTGAAAAGCTGCCCTCTATTCTAAAACTGTCAGACTTTCCTGTCCTTGTGGATGCTTTTCTGGATCAACATTCTAAGATAAGCCTCTCTCTTCCTTGGTTTTTGTTTTAAGCTAGTTACCAATTCACGGATGTGGAATCACAGAGCTTCTGAAGGACAGCGCTCCCTGGTGTGCCGCAACCCACAGGACTGCTCAGAAGGGTCCCTTGACTGTGCAGGCAGGGCAGGGCCAGCTCCTGCAAGAGGGGGACGGGGAGGGGCCCAGTGTTGCAACTCTGTCATGTCTGAAGACACAATTTACAAGAGTGTTACTTTGTTTTGGGGGGGAGAGGGGCGGAGCGCACACACACTTTCACTCCCATTGTACCAGGTGACCAGACACAACTCAAGTTTTCGATCACACCAACTGTCAAGGGCAACATTTTGTCTTCTGTGTTGTAAGGATTTTAATAAAAAGCATTTTTAATGCCTGAAGTGGCACCATCAAATGCTGGCATGTGCACACGAACACAACATCGTCGGAGAGTACAAACTAACCTCAAGTCACACTGTGGTCTGAGGGAGAGGAACACGAGGTCTCAAACTTCTGTTTCAAATGCTTAGTAAGAAAAAGGTATCGTCTAGTTTGTCCTAAAGCAGGACTCAAAATCTATGAGAAGACGCTAATCATATAACCAGCTTCGATGATGATGCAGTGCTATATAGCGGCCGGTTCCCCAGGGGCACGGTAAGCAAAGGATAGCATTGTGTCTGTTTCCCAGAGAAGCGCGGTCGACACAATCCTGTGGTGTGCACAGTCTTACACACTGGGCTGCTAACCACACAGTCAACACTTTGACCCCACCAGCTGCTCTGTGCGAGGAAGATGAGGCTTTCCACTCTTGTAAAGAGTTAGTCTCTGAAATCCACAGGGGCACTTCTAGCCTGCCCTACAGGGTCACGCAGAGTCGGAATCAACTCGGTGAGTCGTCTGTGGGATTGTCTATCATTTCCCAAATACTTTTTAACGTAACATGACTTTCACCCCACATCCAACTTGAAAATGAGGATCTAGAAAAGCCCCTCCTAATATGCTGTTTTTTTCAACTTTAATTTTGCCCCCGACATCAGAATTCTTGTTGAGCTTCCACATGTATTAAGAGTTCTCAATTTTAGCTGGCTTCCACCCACACATACCAAAAACATTACACATGGTTATCTTCAATCTGTAAACTTACTATCACTTTCTTTAAAGGATTTAATGTTTCTAAAATTAATGTGGCATACTCTCATTTATCATTAGAAAAGTAGTATTTGATGTTATCCCCACCTAATACATCACAGAGATTTTTGTATTTTCTAATATGGTGTATATACTGTTCCATCTTGTTAGGATATCCTGTACAAGTTTCTTAAATCATTTTCCCCAAAATTGGGTAGATAATGTCAGAATATGAAGTACTTAAATGATGTCAGAATATGAAGCACTTGAATGAATTCACAACATTCTCCTAGAAATCTTCCAGCTTAGCATCCTTGACTGTCTTTAATAATGCCATGAAGTATGTCTGCAGCACATCTCATACCGACCTTTTCTTATAAACCTTGTCCCATTCACCACATTCAAGGACAGTTAATCTCTGCAAGTCAGAGATGCACTAAGCCACAGTCTCCGAAACTGTCGGTTTGCCCTGACATTTCCACTTGATTTTACTCTCACTTCTTAGCAAATCAATCAATGTAATCATAAGAGAGCCATTATATCTAGTTACAGAATGCGTCTGACATCAATCAAGGTTGCACTGTATGTCTCTAAAATCTGATTCCCAGCATCTTCATTACCCAGTGGTGCTGCCACAGAAATACCACCGCTGGATGCCTTGAGCCAATGGAAATCTCTGTTCTCCTCGTTTAGGAAGCAAGGTGTCCAAACTCAGAACACCAGGCACCAGGTCCAGGAGAAAACTCCCTCTCGCCTTCAGCTGGGGGGGGCGAGGGGGGAGGGAGAAGGGCGGGACACACACACAAATAGCCTTGTCTCATCAGTTCCTGCTTCCTGGTTCTGCACACGCCTCCAGGGGTCGTGGCATCGTCCTTACCCTCCATCTCAGCTTCTTAGTTTGCTTGTTTAGTCTCCTTTATATCTCAAGAGATTGGCTCAAAACACATCCTATTCTGATCCTGTTTCATTAACATACCAAAGATTAGCCATTCCCAAACGGGGTTATAAATACAGACAAGCTAGGATTTACAACAGGGGGGGCGGTGGATTTAGACCTTAGTACTCTACCCTTGGCCATGCAAAATTCATGTACTTGACAAATGCAACATCACACATACCCCAAATCTTTAATCAACCCAAAGTCTAAATCAGGGGTCCTCAAACTACAGCCCGCGGGCCACATTTGGCCCGCCGAGGACATTTATCCAGCCCACCAGGTGTTTTTGCCCCGTTTGGTTTTTTACTTCAAAATAAGATATGTGCAGTGTGCATAGGAATTTGTTCATAGTTTTTTTTTAAACTCTAGTCCGGTCCTCCGATGGGTCTGAGGGACAGTGAACTGGCCCCCTGTTTAAAAAGTTTGAGGACCCCTGGTCTAAAATCTCATCTTTTAAATCATCACAGTTAAATATGGGTATGACTTTAAGCATTTCCGTCCTGGGGAAAGTTTCCACTTCATCTGGAACACTGTGGAATCCAAACTACAGGTTACCTATTTGTGAAGCACAACGGTGCACAAGGGCAGACATTTCCACTACAAGGAAGTGAAATCGGAGAGAAAGGGAAGGTAAAGAGGCCCCAGGAATGTCCAAAACCCAGACAATTTACACCAGGTCTCTAGGCTGGAGAATAATCCTCTGTTCCCTTGGGACCATGGACAGTGGCTCCATCCACCACACTCTGGATGTTGGCCACACCCTCCAGATTGTGGGTAGAGGTCCCTTAGCCTTGGGCTTCAGCTCCATCTTCTACGCCCGCTGGGACAGTCACTTGGCTCCCTAGTCTTTAGGCAGCAGCATTTTCCTGGTCCATCTGAGTAGGGACACCACTCCTTGGGAGACAAGAACTTCTGTCCCTCAGGCAATGCTGTCCCTTAAACAAGGCCTTTCTCTTCAGGAAAGGCCCCATCCCTCGCACACCTTGATGGCAGCACCACACACCAAAAGAAGATGATTATTCAAGGGCTCAAGTCAGTAAAAAGCAAATGTTTTGAGAATGACAATGGCAACAAATGTACAAATGTGCTTGACACAATGGATGGAAGGATGGATTGTGATAAGAGTTGTCCGAGCCCCCAATAAAATGATTTAAAAAAAAAGAAGTTGATAATGATCCAACTCTTTGTAACCTAAGAGACCCTTGTACTTCCTGCACTCCTTTCCTTTCCCCTCTTCTGCTGGTCTCCAAGCTGCTCCAAGATGGTCCTTTGTTCTTCTGGGAGAACCACAGAGGTAGCTTCTTTGGCCGGTTTCCTGCGTGGAGGATCCCAGAGGCAGACAGCATCCTTGCCTTTCACTCTTTCTCCTTCCCTTACAGTCTAAGCTGGTAGGTTTCCATGGGTCAAAGGCTTAAGCACTTTGAACAATAGCTTGCACAGACATGTTCTTGATGAAGATTCTCAGACAGGTGTCCTTCGTTTGTACAACAGAATGTTCTGAATTGTTAAGGTTTGTTTTCATTTCGCCGAGTTCTTTTTAGAGCCCGTCTCTTCCCGCTCACATTTTACCACGAGCAGTAAGGAGAAATCGCCCGGCCTCCCTAAGATCTTGCTCAGGAATGTGCTCAGTCAGCAACTCAAGCTCGTCGCGTTCAAGTTCTGCTCTCCTCCAAACATGAGTGTGGTCCAGACACGTTCTTTGCCACTGTGTAAAGAACCACCCCCTTCCTTCACTGTCCAATCACAGGGCTCCGCTTTCTTTACAAGCTTCACCAGAAGCACATCTAGTGTCAACATTTCTAACAACGTTCTGTCGCTGGCACCATGTGCATTCTCTAAAACAATCGAGACGTCCTTTGTAGCTCTCCTCACTTCCTCCTGAGCCTCAGCAGAACCCCTTCTGATGCCCGTAATTCTAACAAAAGTCTCATCAAGGCAATCTAGGGTTTTACTGTTAGGCGCCTTCGGACTCTTCCCATCTCTATCCATGTTATCCAATTCCAAAACCGCTCCACATTCTCCGTAGCGAATACAACAGCACCCCACCCTGCTGTCTTAGGTCACTGTGCTGCTATTACAGACACATCACAAACAAGCGGTTTCAGCAAACAACAACCTTCCTTCCTCACCGTTTGAGAGGCTACACGTCTGAGTGTGGGATCGAAGGGTGGGGTTCTCTCTCTGTTCCTTGAATTTTCCCTTCTAGAGTTTCAGCTACTGGGCAACCCTTGTGTGACCTGACATCTTGTTTTCCCCATTTCAACTTCCTAGCCTGCTTATTAATTTTTCTTTTACGTGTCAAAAGAGATCAGCTGCAGACATAGCCTTACATTAGTCTGGCCGCCTTAACAAAACAAAACTACCCAGCCCCATCTGGGATCAGAACGCTGGGTAGAGAGGTTAGGATTTACGGAACATATTTTAAGGGTACGCATGGGACTCCTAACCACCAAGTTAAGTGGTTCAAATTCACCACATGCACCAACAGAGAAAGGGGAGGCTGTTTGCTCCCATCAGGAGTTACATTCTCAAGAAACCCCGTAGAGGGTGGCCGAGGTGGATCCAACTTGATGGCAGTGGGTTTGGTGGGTTTGAGCTATTTTGAGGGGCCACTATCCCATCCCTACCACCCAGCAGTTTTATGTTCGGACAGGCTGTGTGTCTCTCTTTTTGTTCTTCCACCCCCTGTGCTACATCAGAGGTGCAAACTGCGCGTTCATTCCTAGAAGCCACTGACTCCATCGACTGGCGCAGAGACGGGCTACCAATACTCATTGTCCTCGGCTACGTTCTAAGAACAAGTGAGGCATCACTTTCCCAAGGGTCTCTGCGCGGTTTGAAAATTTCCAACCGGTGGGAATACGGAATCCTGAATATTCAGTGACCTCAAGCGAACAGCTAGCTGCTTAGGAGTACCCAACACCACGCGCAGGACAGCAGTTTGTCCATGCATTTCACCTTGAGGCATTCGGGAACAGCACCCTCAGCTAGCGCCTGGGCTGGCTTGTTTGGATCACTTCCGGCCCCGGCTGTCATCCTCCTTTGCTTCTTGCTCTGCACTACACGGTATTCATCGGGGTGGCGTCGCTTCAGGTGCCTCTCTAAATTCCCTGCGTGTTCGCCAACCATAGCTGCGCTGCAAATTTTACACGTGCTTTTATTTTCAATTTTTTCATACTTGAAAAACTCTCGACATGGATTTTCTCTTTTTCGCCCCATACTAGAATTCAAGGGACAAGACATAAGATTAGCATTTGGGCATAGTCACCATTCTTACAGTACAAGACTTACAGTAGTACATCATTACAGTACAAGACTTACATGAAAGCAAGACTGACACTTTGCTAGCAGAGAGAACGGGGTGTGTGAGTGAGTGCCTTTGCAGGGCTGTGCCAGCACCGGTACCACGGACTTGCCTCATCAAGTGCTGCCGGCAGATCAGAGAACCGGAATGACTTGGATTTTTGACATCCGTGGGGCTTGCCGGTTTCTTCCACTCCAAGACCCACTTTATAACCCATGTTTATACAACAGCTTTTGAAAAAACAAACAAACCCGCTCTTCCCAGAGAGGCCATCACGTGGGTTTGCAGGGAAAGGACGGAATGGAATGGAAATGTTGCAATGGAAACGTTCATCTTCTTCCCACTAGTTGCTGAAGGTTGGCTACCACTTTGACTTCTGCGAAAAACATCACTTTGAAATGTACTCAGACAACACATGCTTGTGCATGGAAGTCAAGATGGAATACAAAAATGGAAACATCAGACATTACTAGCTCTTTTGCTGTGCCTTCAACTAGCACACTTTTTAAGACGTGAATATAGTTTTTTTTAAATGTGACTATAGTTGGCGCTGAAATGGTTTACACTCACCAGACAGGTTCGTGTGGCGCTGGCCCCAGTTCTTTCTGATTAGGGACTGTTGATTAGCAACTCTAATCCCTTAAGTTTTCTCCCTCCCCCCACTATTTTCGTAGTGATACGAGGGAGATTTATTAAAGCAACATGTCAACTATTTGGCAGAATCCAGACAGCATACCTTGCAGAGGGCCCAGTTGGCAAACAAATGTCAAAGGCCGGGCACACGTTATTTGCATAAAAAGGTGGTGACTGGTCTGACGGCCTTGCCTACCAAATTAAAACAGTGGTTCAGCTGGGAATCGCTCGGCGTAAGAAACGTGGCTGTTCTCCAGCTCCGTCAGGTTCAGAAGCACTGCCACCATGGCTGCCCTCGCGATTTGGGTTTCCGTTTCCCAAGTGGAAAACTTGGATTTTTGTTTTTTCCCTTTTTTATTCTCTTCCCATAGTTTTTGGTTCCAGTCAGTTCCGAGCCCGGCTGCTGAGTCCCGGATTCGCACAGGTGACCCTCCCTCTCCTAAAGACTACAGGTCAACCCATCGACCCACTAGCTTCCTGGCGAGGAATTTCAACACGCGTCCAAATGAGAACTGCGCTCCAATAAGGTCTCTGCAGCTGGTTTCTCGTCCGTGGGCGCCACGCCTCTCTTAGGACGTGCTTCTGGGTGTGCTCAAACCTCCAACCTTTCAGGCAGCAGTCCTCTGCACCATCCTACTGAGGGGCTCCAGGAAAAAGTCAAGGACTGGCTTACTCCTCCCGAAAATGCCCATCTGCACTGAATACAACTTTAGTTCAGACAGTGCACACACGCTGTGCACTACAAAACTTGTAGGAAATGCCATGAGGACGCCGTGGGCAAACGCAAGTCGAGAGACACGCCAGCACGGCTGCCCTGCCATGTTCAGCAAGGTCAAGAACACAGATGTGAAGACAGCTGTCTAAAGTGCACTGTTACTGAATGGCAAATTGCTGGTTATTACTTGTCTCTATAATAAAGAAGCTGTTTTCCCTCCTCCCTACGTTTTAACGAGGGAGTGATTGGATCATCATGGAAAGTGGACAGAGCTTTTGCTAAAGATGATCAAATAAAACTTCCCTGCAGACAGTCCATCAGCAGCACAGGGTGACTCAAAAGCTGGTGTCGGCGGGGTGGACTTTCGCCCCAGCACCCACCCAGGAGATCCCGGGCACACAAGGGTCTCACACACAGGAACACAAAGTTCGTGGCTGACTGACTTTTTCAATAATAGCAGTCAGGCAGAGTGAATGCATGCAATAGTAGGCCACCCACTGGCAAGAACGGAGAAGTCTTCTTCCCCAAACCTCGGCGCTATTCTGCTTATTCCTAGCATACACACCAAGTCAGGAAAGCTAGGGCCTTTGCAAATTTCTTTAGCAATCGATATCACAATGTATACTTAAAACCAACACTCAATGGCAAAATAATAGAATGGGAAATGAGTAGAACACGGGGGTCGGAGCAGGGCCTCTGAATTGGCTCCACCAGGCTCTGCTTTATACCGGGAACCACAACAGCACCAGGCTCAGGTGGAAGACTGCAGGGGGTCGAGAAGGCACCAGAGATATGGCTTTGAACAGCACACGCGTCCCAACACCACCAGGGGCTCTTAAGGTGATTCCGACTGGTGGTCACCTCTGGTCTCTCAGAGGAGAACTGGGCTCCTGAGAGTTGTTAGCGGGTGCTTTTTCAGAAATGGATAGCCAGGCCTTTCTTCCTCAGTGCTCCAGGTGGGCCCACTGACTGTACCATGAGCATTTGCACCAAGTTCATAGAGGTCCTCAAAAGATGTTCCCTTTGCTGTTTTTGGTATTCTAGCCCACCAACCCTCCCCACCCCCACCCCCCGTGAGAGGACACTTGCTCCTTCAACTAAAACCCTGTGGTTGCTGGTTGTGGACGTCACATTGAACCAGCCACAGGCTGGAGAACGCCCCTCTGGGTTTCCGTGGCTGCGTCTTTACACAAGCAGGTCATCATGTCCTCTCTCCTGGCTCAAACTACTGCCCTATCAGTTCGCTGGCGAGCACCTTAACCACTGTGCCACCAAAGCCCCTTAAATTCCTGGTCCCGGACTAGTTTAAATCCAGTCCTTTGAATGAGCCCAAACTGGCCTCTTTGGCCACACCCACCTCCTAGAAGAGTCTACCATTTTCTATAAAAGAGCTTTTTAAAGATACTGCGCTCCCTCCACAATGCCCCATTTGTCTCGTGGTCTGCATGTGTTGTGCTTCCCTCCGCCTCCCCACCCTCTAGACATTCCCCAGTTTGTTCCAGAATCAGAGACACCATTTCAGAACAGATCGGTCCACCAGACACACAGTGGACCCTGTGAGGCCCAGGTTTGCACGCCTGCCTTTTAACAGAGAGCCCTCATGTCATTCACTTTCCGTAGAGCCGATCTCCACAAACGGGGGCGTGTGCAGCCCCAAACAAAACCCACTGCCATCAAGTCCGTTTGGTTCACAGTGGCCCCAGGCAGGGACAGGGCAGAACTGCCCTGTGAGTTTCTGAAACCATCACTCTTTATGGGAGTAGAAAGCCCTGTCTGTGTCCAGAGGAGCGGCTGGTGTTCTCAAACTGCTGACCTTGCAGGTAGCAGCCAAATTCCTAAGCACTCCACCACCAGGGCGCCTCCTGGCTGTTAGAAGACAATCACAAATCCAGCTCTGAGGCTCCCAGGGTGACACCCACCCCCCTGGAGCACACACAGACACACACGTTCAGGAAGATCCACACTGACATGTAAGACTTAAGAGAACATGTTCTCACAGGTACTGGTTATACTTTTAAGGCCACAGCACTGTCCTCATCTGTGACTTTACTCCAATGTTAAACAGCACTTGGTCAGTGAGACGCTGGATTCTGGATTCTTTTTCTAGTCTGTGGGACTTGGAAGAGGACATCTAAGGTGGGATCATCGAAATCTAGTTTTAGTTTTCATGATACTCTGATTGCAGGTGGAGAGAAAGGAGGCGTTCCACTCCCGTAAAGAGTGAACAGTTTCAGAAACTCACAGGGGCCGCCCGACCCTGTCCTGGAGGTCGTTAGGAGTCAGAATAGGCTCGATCAGCTTTGGAATCAGCCCAAGTTTTGAATTCGAGTCCTGTCTCCACCTCAGCTGGTGACCTTGGGTTCTTAGACTCCTAGTGCAAGTTGTCTGGAAAATGACAACCACGTCGGTACTTATTCTAAAAGATTGATTTTAGAATGTATGCAAATACCTGAAACAGTGCTTTGTGTAAGAAAACTCAAACCTCACCATCATCCAGTGATCCCAAGTCATCTCAACCGTACAGGACAAGGTAAAGCTGCCCCTGTGGGTTTCCAGGACTACATCTTCACAGGACAGAAAGCCTCATCTTTCTCCCACTTTTATAAGCATTTATTAAACTTAATCAGCATATAAAATGCTTAAATGTCATTAAAATAATTAGTCCTAGAAAACACACACACACACACACACACACACAGATACACACACATACATGCTCTCCAAATCCAATCCTGATAAAATTGGAAATGGTTTCTTTCCCAACTGCCTGCCTTAACTTACCACTTAGCCGCAGTAATTAAAATAGCCTATATTCTGATTGGGCAGGAATGTCAACCAGGAACAAAGCTTCAAAATAAGTCACTCCTTTGAGATAAAGTGTATCCTTTGAAGCTTATGATTTTACTTCATTCTGGAATTTTGGTGTCAATTAACTGTTTTGCTTAAAGTTTTTAAGTTTAAAAAAAAAGTCACCTTGATCTAAAAATCATTTAAAAAGTAAACTGGACTGGATATACAAGCTGAACAAACTCCTGGTTCGGTACCCTGAAGTTCTCAGCCAACAGTGTAAGTGGAGTCTACCGGGAGACTGCACCTCAAGTCTTTGGTTTGCTGGGGATTTTTCACACAATGTCTAGCCAGCCTGGCGATGACACAAACACCGTGCCACGTCTAAGAAAGGACGGTTTCTTCCCAATAGGGGACTCCTAGGCAATGCTATTTCAAACACTCCAGCCCACAAGGTCACCAGGGAAGATTAAAAACAAGTGGAGATTCAGGACCAGTGGTGTGAGTGCGATACTGGGAGGATAGAGGGAGAGTGGGTTGGAAAGAGGGAAC
>NW_022103901.1:13969807-13977572 GCF_000313985.2 Echinops telfairi | reverse complement strand
GAGGCAAGCGAATTTTGGGAATAATGAGGGCAACAAATGTATAGATGTGCTTTACACAATTGATCTATGTATTGTGATGAATTATATGAGCCCCAATAAATTGGTTAAAAAAAAAAAAAGAAGAACAAGGATCCCTGGTGGCTAGTGGGCCACCCATTGGGCTACTAACCGCAGTCCAGCTGTTGGAAACCACTAGACGGCTCCACAGGAGAGAGATGAGCTTTCTACCCCCATCAAGTCTCATAAACTCCCAGGGGCAGTTGCACGCTACATACAGGGCTGATGGAAGTCGGAGTCGGAGTGGACTCGAGGCCAGTGAGTTTAATGACTAATCGCAGGGGCCCTGGTGGCATCATGCAAACCCACTCCCCCATCCAGTCCACCCTGACCCTATAGGACCAGGGCTGCCCCTCAGGCTTTCCAAGACTGTAAAGCTTTCTGGGGCCCTCAGAAAGGAGCAGCTGCTGCCCAGATGCAGCCCCAGCCTTCCTCTTCATTTCACATGTAACATCAGAAGCCTGCTGGGGATCTGTAGGGACGGATAAGTGGGGGAGCGCAGTGACACCACTAATGGCATGGTTCCCAAAATCCCCTGTGGCTCTGTGGGCTGCCTCTTGCCTTGGCTGATAAAGCCCTTTGATGTCTGGAAGTGTGAGTTTTGACCTAGTTTATCTTTTGCGGCTCCTCCTGTGTTGGTGTCCTGATTAAGAGAGGCCCTCTGTTTTTTGCTGTGAGCTATCAGGCTGTGGGGCTCTGGCCCTAAGCCCCCTGGGCAGTGCGGCGGGGTAAGGGGAGGAATGATGGGCACAGAGGTGCCCTTCACAAAGGGGCCATGCCCAGTTGCACCATTTTCTTTGCTGGGAAAGAGGTTTATTCAGATCCATCCAAATTCTTCTGGCCCAAGGAAGGTAGAAGGGAATCGTGCAGGGTGTATTTCAATGTCGAAGGCCACGCCGGAGACCCAGGTAGTGATTCCATTCCAATGCCTCACTGATTTTCTTGATACTAATTTTCATCAGAAAACCCCATCCAAGCAAAATTCTACCAATGCGTGTGCGCTAGTCAACAGGAAAAGCATTATCTGGATTTCACAAATCCTTTACGATGAATAAAAGATAAGCAAAATTATCCAGAAAAAAAGAAAAATCCAACCGTCACTTCCTTAATGAGTGGGGTCTGGTCACAAATAAGCTTTTCTCACCAACTGTCATTCCCCTTCAATGAGGTTCTGTCTCCACCCTCTCAGCACCCTCAGAGGGAAAGAGGAGCCTCCGATAACGTGCTAAATCAGAGCGTAAGTTAGGAAACGGCCAGAATGAAATGATGCTTTGGACCACATGTTTCAGAAAGCTACTTTTCCCATAGAAACCCACTGTTTGCGATGGGTATTAACAAAGTCATGTGTTCAATACATGCCTGTGCTTGCTGACTCCAAGTCCACGGTCCCTGAAGAAAATCCCCCGGAGGAGAGTCCTTGGCCTTGCAGCTCTGTTAGAATGCTCGCTCCAGCCTGTGTGTGCATTAGGTACCATGTGCAACGCTTTCTACTTGCTCAATCCTCACAAGAGCCCCCAAAGAGAAGCAGAGTCTCTTCTTATGAGCCTCTTCGAAACAGGGAAACTGAGCCACAAAGGTAGATGGGACTGCCCTAAGTCCCCACAGCCAGGAAAGGACTGCCCTAATTCCCCACCAGCTGGATAGCAGTGGGCTGATCAGAAAGTTGGACCTCTATCCAGTACACGATCTTTCAATCCCCTTTCCATTATAAATCCCTTTCGCTTCTCCAAGTCCGATGCTTACCGTGTGAACCCTTAAAATCCTATCCCTTTTTAAAAAGCAAGTTACAAGCCAGGAACACTTAGCCAATCCCTGGCTATGGCAGGCGCTCCCCAGCCAAAGTGGGGAAAGTGGATGGGCAGTGCCAGAAACCAGCTTGGGCACTGCAGCCAGGGCTGTGGGGACAAAGAGAGAAAGGATGGAGCTATAATGGAGAGTCCCAGATAAGAGAGGAGAGAGGGACAAAGGCCTGAAGCAGCATTTCCCAAAGTGGGAGCTAGCACTCACCCTCCACCCTAGGAGGTTGTGGGATGGAGGGCTAGACTGATCCAGGGGGTCTGCAAAAAAGGCAGACACTTACACTGCCCTCGATTATGGGCCACAGTACAAAAGCTTTCAATTGTCGGGGGGGAGGGGGAGGGGGGGGTGTTGATGGGATGCTGGATAAATTTTCATCTGAAAATGAGGTGGCAGGCCAGGTAAGTGTAAAAATCCTGCTAAGACCAAGCCCTCTGACCCGAATCCATTTGCTCAGGGACCTGTATCCTTTAACACCTGAAGTCCTCATTCTAGTCTCCCAGCCTGGAAGCCTGGGCTCCATTCCCAGTGAAGCAAGAATCTCCATGTCTACCCTCAACTGCCCTTACTCTCGTTTAGTTAATAACAACGGACCAGCTGAACCCAAATAGATGTATACGTTTGAAAAGAAACATTGCTACCAATAATCTTTAGTGCATTTGCTTTTAATAAAATTCTTGGCCGATGTCTTTTAGTAAACCGCCTCAAACACAGTTCCCAAAAGTAAAATGCTGTTCTCACCAAGGACGGCTGTCTGAGCATCTCCATCATCACCGCACACACATATGCAATCACCGAACTAGCATTTTTTCAAGACAGTTGCCATGAGTCAGAATGAGCTCAATGCCAACCTGTGTAAAAAGGATTTCATGGTAATTATACCACAGCAGTTAGGAAGATAATTACAATGTTGGGGGTGGGGGTGGGAGCAACAACTTTTAAAAAATCCATCCTATTGAAAGAGAAGAACAAAGAAGGAGGACTCGAATTCATGATGTTAAATCGTACAAAACCGCCACGGTGCTCAAAAGAGCCTGGTATTGGCGCTCCCAGAGCAATGGGGTAGAATTGAGGGCGAGAGATACGCCCATACAGCTACAGTCGGTGGTCTGCCACAAGACGGTGGCGTCCATTCTGTGGGCAAAGACTGGGAGATGGAATGGACTCCCACATGCGGAACAAGATGGAACCAGACCCATGCCTCACGCCATACACACCCAACAAATTCAAAGTGTACACACTAAAGCCATGAAATTCTGAAAACAATGAGGGGTGATGTTCTCAGCCTAGCCTCAACAACAGATCAGCAAATCTAACAAAACAGCAAAAGACAAGAGCAACCTCATGAAAATTAAGAACTTTTGTTCATCAAAAGACTTTACTCAGAAGTCATACAAGGAAGGGGGCTTCAAAACGCTGGTGGAAAGTAGAATTAAAAGAAAATGGGGGGTGGGGTGGGACGGGTGATAATGGAATTCGCTCACAAACTTTTTGAAGACCACCCCACACCTCTGACAAAAATGTATTATATATAACTGAGACAGCTTAAGAAGAAAAAGACCATGAATGTGGTCGTCAATGGGCAAAGGGCTTGAAGAGACACTTTGCCAGGGAGGATGTTCAAATGGCCACCAAACCCCAGGAAAGATGTGCTCGTGCCTCCCTCGGGGGACCTGGAGGTTTCAAACTGCAGACCTTGCAGATCCTAGCCCAGTGCATAACCACTAGGCCACCAGGGTTCCTGCCACAAGCCATCCGAGAAGCAAATCTAAACCTCTGCGAGATACCGTTTCACTCCCCCAGGCATGGCTAGGGGAAAAGCTAATTCCCAAACTAAAAACAGCCACATCAAAGATGCCAATTGTGGACTTCGCTGTCAGGAGACTAGTACGGATCCATCGTTAGGACACTGAATAGCAAATGTGTGGTGCACACAAGGGGACTTCAAAAATCTAGTAAAGAAAAATCTTTAAATTTCATTTTCCCACAAACCTTTTGAAGTTCCCTCAAATATTTACAATCAACCCACACTCCACCCCCCTTCTTTTTAAGTAGCTGTTGAGCTACTTAAGTAGCACCAAACACCTCCTGGGATTTCGTCCCTTGGTTTGGAGGTTTAAGGTCATGGTGTCAGGAGACATTCCAGCAAGTGGCCTAATAAAGTGCTTGTGTTCTACTTCCTAGTTCCTTGTGCCTGGGGTCTTAAAAGCTTACTAGTGGCCATCCGGGGCCACTGGTCTCCAGAGGAGGGTCTGGAATCTGAGGAGGAACTGGAAAGCGTTTACATAATGGCTGCCTGGGCCAGGAGACGAGAAGCCCTGGATGGTGACCGGTGATCTTTGATCCAAGATTTTACAGAAGAATCCTGATCAAAAGGAGGAAATTGCACAGGAGTATTTTAAACTCCCGTGGACTCTAGATTTCTGGACTCACCAAGGCCAAGCAAAGCTCTGAAACTACTGCCCTGACAGAATCTTTAAACCTTCAACCAAAAATGGCCCCTATAATCTTAAAACTGAAAAGAACAGTTTCCTTTACAGAGTAAAAAATAAAAAAAGGTCTACCTCGAGCATTCATCTAGATGGGGCTCAAGTTGCCAACAGTAAGTTGATGTTGATAAAACTCGCTGCCCTCAAGTCAATGGGGACTCTTTCTGATGCCCTGTGGGCATCTGAGGCTGTAATGGTTTTAGGAAGGAGAAAGCCTGGTCTTTCTCCCGAGGAGCTGCTGGTGGTTTAGAACTGCCCACCATTCGGACGGCTGCCCAAAGCACTACCTCTAAGCCACCAGGGTCCTTGATGCTGATAAAGGAGGAACAAATCAGAAAAGGTGGGTGGGGAGATGGTTTGCACAGCATGCACAACATCATCAGTGTCACTCAACGGTGTCTTTTTAGGAGCTGCTGCACTGGGGCAAATTTTGCTGTGTACTTTGCTCGATGATGACAAAATCAATACACAAACTAAGAAAAAATGTCTAAATCTCCAATAACGAGGGAAACATCCGGAAGGAGAGAATTAACGGGAGGGGATGGCGAGCAGCTGGTCTCCAATGAGAAAGCAAAAGGCCTCTTCGGTGTTTTGTTTTGTGTCAGTGTTCTGTTGACAGCTTTTGGATTCACCTGGAGTAGGGACCCCGACTTTTTACAGGTGCTGTTTTAGACCACATCATCCATTTATGGATCATCAAAAATAAGAGAACATAATTATAAGCTGACACCCTTCTTCCCACCGAGCCTGTGATTAGTTTCCTCCATTACAGTGTAGGAAGAAGAAAAACAAAAACTGAACCATCTGTCAACATGAAAAAGAACCCCAGAGGCCTGGCCTTTTAATGACAAAGCCATGTGGTCACGATCACGTTCTTAAAGGCCAAGATGATATCTTCCTTCTGCACACACTTAGGGCCCCTTAAAAAAGAAACACTACAGATTTGATAGCCTTTTCATTTTATACTCATGGCTAACATTTTAAAAAATACATAGGTTTTCACTCTCCACCAGCCTGCCGAGCAGGCTACATACAGTAAGCCATCCTGAGTTATTTTGGGAAAATTGGGAACTTTCAACTCTGGTTTGAAAGCAATGAAAGGCAAAACATCTACAACAAATCTCCCTCAAAGCCAAAAGCGTTACCATAAAGTCAGTTCTGACTCACAGTCTGAACCTACAGGGCAGAGGAGAGCCAGCCCACAGGGTTTCCATGACCTTAATCTTCACGGAAACACACTGCCACATTTTCCTCCTCCACCACCACCACCACCACTGTAGCCACCCCCACCCAGTGGCTAGTGTGTACAAACCACAGGCCTATGAGTGAGCAGAGCGCTTAACCACTGCACCACCAGGGGGCCTCTGAAATGCCCCCTTGCTTCTAACCGAATGCTGCACCCTTGGGTAAACTTCTCAGAATGCTGAGGAGCCAAGACACCACAAGGAAACCTGATAAAAATGCAAATTGTCCAGATTCAAGATCTCTGTGGTGGGAACAGCCCCAGCACCTGTGTTTGAACAAGCCCTCTGCTTTATGCCAGGGCAAATCTGCCTGGGTTCAGGCTCTTTGAAGAGTCCAGGTCGACTTGCTAGGTAAGCCCCAAACTGCCAGACTCAGTGCCAAAGGGTGGATCTGACTCATTTGCAAGAATAAAGGGCCCAGCTTCTCTGGGCTTCCTCCGCCTCCAATCCAACGGGAATGATAGGTGCCTCTTCTTGCTTCTGCTGAGCAGCTGCTTTTGAATTGTGGGATTAGCAGCCCAGCACTTGGAAGACTGACTTTGCAATCAGCAAGCCAAGGCGAAACCCACTGTGCCACCAGGGCTCTTCGGGAATGCTTACGGAAGTCAAATTTGAAAGCCACTGGCTTATGAGTCAATCGACACTATATTTACTGCTTGAGTTCAGGATCTTAGAGAGTCCATTGGTGGGAGGGTTGGGGGAAGGAGGGGGAAAAGAGAAGCTTATTCCAAGGGCTCAAATACTAAGTTAATGTTTAGAAAATGATGGCAACATATGTGATACAATTTATGCATGGCTTGATACAACTGATACAATTGTTACAATTGATGTGTGCTTGATACAATTGATGTATGGCTTGCTTTAAAACCTGTAAGAGTCCCGAATTTAAAAAAAAGAAAGAAAAAAGTCAAGACTGACTTGTTGGCTATGCCAGGGTGCAGTGTGCAGCTTCGTTAGGGTGGTTCCTCCTCCATGAAATGGGAATTAGGAGGGCTTTTTGTTTTTGTGTTTTAGGTTAAGAAAAACACACAGGCGCTCCATTCCGACCAGTGCTGGTCCCACAGGAAACTGGCAAACATTCGCTCTCCTTCCTCACAGTGACTTGCAAGGCATTTTGGTGGCCGCAAACGAGGGCAGGGACGTAGAGAGAGGAAGACAAAGATGAAAAAGACCCAAATCCCAGCTCTCCACCCCCAATGCCCCCCCCCAGTCCCCCAATGACTGAAGCCGACACGTGCACACGAGGCAGCGGCTCGCTCACTGGAGGCAAACCGAGAGGATCGGAACGTTAAGGAACAAATTCCAGCCAGACGAGATAAGAGATGGCGTTCAAAGACAGGTTCACAAGTGAGCAAGAGGCCTTTCCACAGCCTGCAGAGAAGCGGGGGTGGGGGGGGGGGGGGGGGGGGGGGGGGGGGGGGCGGAGACTTCCCCCGCCTAGGGATGTGAGCCAGATCCCCAAAAGTTCAAGGGGTGCGGGCGTAAGCAGCTGAGCCGGGGACAAAGAGCACACGAAGTGGGGCCTGAAATTTAAGCCCCATTGCTGTCCAGGCAGCCCAGCTGCCCGGCAGAACGGCCCCACTTGGTTTCCAAAGTTGCCTCCCTCCTCTCTCCCCGGGAGCGGCTGGCCAGGCTGCAGGCGCCCCCGGGCGCCCCTGAAGTAGTTGGCCATCTCAGATGCCAGATGTAAGCCCCGAGCTTCCCAAGAGCCTCCGATGGGCATTCCAGGTCCCATCTCCTTTGGCAACCCAACTTTCCCTTTTGTTTCCCTCAGGCCCACGACCGACTCGGCGGCGCGGCTGCCAAGCAGGCCATTGTCTGCGGCCAAGTTGCCCAAGCGAGCCCGAAGTGGCCCGGAGCCTGCCTCCTTCGGCGCCGGCCGTGCCAGGAGCCCCACATCGCCACCCCACTCGGCCGCGCGCTGGCTTCGCGCAAAACCCCAACGGGGATCCTTCTCTCCCTTCTGGGCAGAAAGTGCATTCAAGAAAGTGGGGCGAGCAACGAAAACAGGGAGGGGTCTTCTAAAAAGTCCAGCGCCTTTGACTTTCGGCGTCGCCCCAGCCGTGGGGCGCGAGACCGTGCGGCCCAGGCCCCGAGGCCCAGCTTTCCTTCCGGGCATTGTGTGGATTTCCCGAGCCCGCAGCGCGCTGGCTTCGCGCAAAACCCCAACGGGGATCC
>NW_022103901.1:13966125-13968805 GCF_000313985.2 Echinops telfairi | reverse complement strand
TCCTCTTTTTTTTTTTTTTTTTTTTTTTTTTTTTTTTTTTGTTCCTCGAAGGCTCGTTGCGCGTGCGCGCCCGCAGCGCGGCCCAGCGGGACTTGTAGTTGCTGACTCTTCTTCCTGAACGCGGCGGCAGGGACGGCGGACTACAACTCCCAGAGAGCTGCGCGCGGGCGAGCCTGGCGACGAGGCGAGCCCAGTGCCCGGCCCTCTCCAGCGAGGACTGTCAATGGAGGCGCGGGCGGTGGGAGCAGAACATGGCTGCACCTGGGGCATGCTTGGCCGCCCGGGTGGGGGAGGGGAGCCCAGGCAAAGGGACGGAGATCTCGGCCGGAGGTGACCCCCAAGCCCCCTGCCTGCCGGCCCTAGGCACCGTCGTGTCTCGGACTCAACGCTGGCACCCGAGATTCCTTGCAAACTCTGAGGCCGGAACCCGGCCCCGGCCGAGGAGCAGCGGCCGGCCGCTCGCCCTCCGCGGTCCGCCAAGGGACTTCCTCGACCCTGCACCACTCTCCAGAACTCGCCCTAGCGTTCGCAGGGCTTGCTGCCCAAAGAGATGGACCGACTGGGAAGCGGCCCGGGGCGGGGACCCCGTGACTGCCTTCCCCTCGCTCGACTTTGGCCTTGCACCGGCCCACGCACCTTTGGGAAGGAAGGGGTGGGGGACACAAGCCTCGGAGCGGAAAAACCTAACTTCCAGCTCCGGTTTTGTTCCATCAACTGCCGAGCAATTTAACGCAAACCCCTCCTCTCTCATTTGGTTTTGGCTTGTCAACTTTCCACAGTTCTTGAATGTCGAGCGTGGTGAGGCGTTGCTGCTGAGCTAAGTTCAGCTGAAATCGCCATAGTCCGGCAAATTTAGATATTTAGGTAAAAGCGCAAGGAGGAGGGGTTTTGAGACTCTCCCCCCGCCCCCCCCAAATCTCCACCTCCCTATCGCCCGAGATTCCAGCCCGGCCAGCCTCCCCTCCCCCCTCGGTCCGTGGCAACCACGACGCTTTTTCCAGCCTTTGTCGCTGGCCAGAAAACTTTCCGAGTAGCCAGTCCCAAGGCCTTTTCCTTTGAATTTGGTTCCCAGAACGGAGTTGCCGTCTTCTTTCTAATATAGGCCGCACCCTTGATGCCCCGGCTAAAGTTTCCTGGTTGAATTTCCTCAAAAGTGGAAATTTGCAAAGATCCCCCTGGAGGCAATCAGATTACAGACCTGGGCGTTGTGGATTTCTGCCACGGTCCCTTGCAGTCCACTTGACCTGGCCTGAATTCGACGGTGACGCCGCCGCCGTTGCTGCGCAAAGGCTTTGTCCGAGGGTTCATTTAGTTTTCCCAAGGACTTTCCTTGTGAACCTGTATTCCATAGCCCTTTGAGATGGCTCCTCAAATTCCATCATCCCAGTTCCGAGGGAAGTTGACTTGTATTTAGGAACGAAAGACTCAGAAGTTTGTTTTCACAATTCAGCGGGAAAGCTGCTGTGGGGGCCCTCGGTGTGTTTTACCCAGAAATGGAGGAGTGGTGTTGTGGGGGAGGCTGTGAAATCGAGGCCTCTGAAGGGCCTGCCCACTGGGGCCTTGGAGTCATGTTGGGAAGTGTGTTAGAAAGTGAATCGGTAAGTTCAGAAATTCGTTTTGTCAAGATAGCGCTTAGCATTAAAAACGTGTTTGAAAGACCTAACTGGACCCACTGAGACTGGAAGGACCACTGACTATTGCTCAGGTATATTTCCTTCTGCTGTGAGTCACAACCAACTGTTCAAAATCTAACATGCTTCAGCCCTTGCAGCCAAACTAGCCCCTAACGTCACTCGAAAAACAGATTTATCTGGAAAAAAAAATCATCTGAGCACACATTGCCCTTTAAATACATCTCTACCTGTGTGCCGATAACAGATACACATATATCTTTGAAAAGGACCAAGTAACGGAAGCATTGAGGTAGCTCGCAAGTCACAACGCAGGTGAGGAAGGCTCAGGATACAGTTGTTCGAGACAGTTTCTGCTGTGCCCACAAGCAGGCTACTCTGAACTTCAGCCTCCTGGCCTGGCCTCTGCCCTGTTTGGACCACTTTACAAAACTCTTTCAGGGCTACTAATAAGTGTCCAAAGGTCATGCCACTTCACTGTAAACACGCAAAAGTCGCTTAACTCCAGCTCGGAGAATCAGCGGCCCAGCTCTCCCAATTAAGTGCCTAGACTAGAGGCAGGCAGTCTGCTCCAAAAGCCAGCCTCCCGTCCATTAGTTCTCAGCTTTACTTGCTCTGTGGCCGGGGAAGTCCACTGCTCTGGCTCTTCCCTCCGACTGCTGTTGCTGCTGCTCTGTCAAAGCTATCTCCTAGATCAGTGGTTCTCAACCTGTGTGACCCTTTCACAGGGGTCGCCTAAGGCCATCGGAAAACACGCATTTCCAACAGACTTAGGAACCGAGACAATGCTCCTCTACCCATCTCCAGGTGGGGTGGATGCAGATATGCCCACATGCAAGTACCTGGCAGGAAGATGGTTACCCATGCTACACCATGCTTCAAGACAAAATTGCATTTATTTGTCATTAGAAATATTTCACAATATATAATCACATATTTTGGTGATTCATCACTATGCTTTATGTTCGATTTGTAACAATGAAGATACATCCTGCATATCAGATATTTACATGATGATTCATAACAGCAAAATGACAGTGATGAAGTAA